>NC_139807.1:9816577-11016577 GCF_963457635.1 Microchirus variegatus | reverse complement strand
GACACTTTTTTTTAAACCATTTTGTTGGTCCAAAACTTGACAAAAACGTCAAACTATACTATGTTGTATGTCATACTATACTATTTCCCCAAAATGTGACAATTTTGTTGAAAAAAAAATTTTGGTCCAAAATTTGACAAAAACGACATACTATACTATGTAGTATGTCATACTATACTATATCGTCCAAAATTGTTTTTTAAAATACATTTTTGGGCCTTTAATGGATAGTATAGTGGAGTGAGACAGGAAACAGGAGGCAGAGAGATGGAGAATGACACGCAGGAAAGACCGCTTGATGCAGGATTCGAACCAGGGTCGCCTGCAGAGAGGACTATAACCTCAGGATATGGGGCTGGTGAGGTGCTCTACCAACTGAGTAAACGCTGTCCCTTTTTTGAAAAACATTTTTTTGGTCCATAACTTGACAAAACGGCATACTATACTATGTAGTACGTCATACTATTATGTCTACAAAATGTGACAATTTTTTGAAAAAAAATTTGGTCCAAAATTTGACAAAAACGTCATTCTATACTATGTCGTCCAAAATCTGACAGTTTTTTTGAAAATTTTTTAAAAAGATTTTAAAAAGATTTTTAAAGAATTTATTTGTAAATTATGGTGGAAAATAAGTATTTGGTCAATCACAAAAGTTCAAATCAATACCACGCAAGATCTCATCCTGTGGGGTCAAAATGATCATGAGAACGGTGAGCAAAATCTTACAACTTTTTTGAAAAACATTTTTTTGTTCCAAAACTTGACAAAAATGTCATACTATACTATGTTGTACGTCATACTATACTATGTCGTCCAAAATGTGAAAATATTTTGAAAAAAGAATTTGGTCCAAAATTTGACAAAAAAGACATACTATACTATGTCGTCCAAAATCGGATATTTTTTTTGAAAAACATTTTTTTGGTCCAAAACCTGACAAGAACGTTATACTTTACTATGTAGTACTTATGACGTTTTTTGACAAATTTTGGACCAAATTCTTTTTTTCAAAAAATTGTCATATTTTGGACGACATAGTATAGTATGACGTACAACATAGTATGAAATTTTTGTCAAGTTTTGGACCAAAAAAATGTTTTTGAAAAAAATTGTCAGATTTTGGACGACATAGTTTAGTATGTCATTTTTGTCAAATTTTGGAGCAAATTGTTTTTTCAGAAAAATTGTCAAATTTTGGACGACATAGTATAGTAGGACGTACTACATAGTATAGTATAACGTTCTTGTCAGGTTTTGGACCAAAAAAATGTTTTTCAAAAAAAATATCCGATTTTGGACGACATAGTATAGTATGTCTTTTTTGTCAAATTTTGGACCAAATTCTTTTTTCAAAATATTTTCACATTTTGGACGACATAGTATAGTATGACGTACAACATAGTATAGTATGACATTTTTGTCATGTTTTGGAACAAAAATTTTTTTTTCAAAAAAGTTGTAAGATTTTGCTCACCGTTCTCATGATCATTTTGACCCCACAGGATGAGATCTTGCGTGGTATTGATTTGAACTTTTGTTATTGACCAAATACTTATTTTCCACCATAATTTACAAATAAATTCTTTAAAAATCTTACAACGTGATTTCCAGGATTTTTTTTTTTCACATTCTGTCTCTCACATTTGTACCTATGATGAAAATTACAGACCTCTGTCATCATTTAAAGTGGGAGAACTTGCACAATCGGTGGCTGACCAAATACTTTTTTGCCCCACTGTATATGACGTTTTTTTCAAATTTCTGACCACATTTTTTCTCTCAAAGGTCGTCAAATTTGGACGACATAGTATAGTATGACGTTGTAGTCAAATTTCGGACGATGTATGACAGTTTTTTCAAATTTTAGGCAAAAAAATGTTTTCTAAATTTTTTTAAAATTTTGGACGACATAGTATAGTATGACGTTATGGTCAAATTTCGGACGATGTATGACAGTTTTTTCTAATTTTCCGCATTTTATACTAAAAAAAAATAAATAAATTAAATAAAAAAAATTAAATGAAACCAAAGTAGAACAAGAAGAGAGAGCACTGCTTTGAAACTTTACATTAACAATGTCATTTAAATATCAAATATAACCTGTTTATCAAAAGCATGACTCTCATAAGGGAAGTGTCACCTTCATGGTTATAAGAAAGCATTAGACAAGAAATTGCAGACAGTGATGTCGTGCTGTTGTTGAGTGTTTTTCTTCTTTTTTCTTCTTCCTTTTTTTTGTCTAAATATCCATGAAAATAATACAGTTGATGAATCGAGACACATTTAAAGTATGCCACCCAGTGGCCAACTGGCATCAACACATGGTACAAGGATTTGATATAAAACTCTTGGCATTTGGTGGATTTAATAATGATACGTTTAAAATGGAATACATTTAAGAGCTACATTTTAACAGTTGTAACAGTTCTATTTATTTTAAGAATATCTACTTAAGACTTAAATTGTTTATTTGCAGTGCACATACACTTGCTTGTTTCAATGAGATGTTTTTTTTATATATATATAACAAACAGAAACTAGAGATAGTCATTTATCATATTACTAAAAGTGTTTAAAGGTTTATATCTTAAGGTTTAAGACTCATAAATGTAATGTTCTAAATCAAACACTGGGTGTGATCCCACTCCTTGTTGCACAAATGCGTTTGTTGTCATAGTGCAGAGGAAGGAACTTTGTCAGGGGTTTCCTGCAAAAGAGGAAAGCAACTCTTTCCTTCCTGGAGGCAAAGGCTTTTTAGGTTGAAAGTGGGGCAGGGCTGAAAAAAAAAAAAGCAGCAGTCCTGTAGAGTTGTCATGTGTAAAATGTTGGATTACGTGCATATCAAGGATGATGGCCACCCATTCCAGATGCTACTCCCACAGTTTGAATGCTGAAGATTAACACTCCATTTCTCAGGTAAGAAGAAAGATTAACGATCAACAGTTTTACGTAATTGTGGGGGAGGGTGTAGTCAGAAAGCTATTTCATTTGTTCCTGTGAATTGTGGCAAAGTCTCTTGCTACTCATGTGGAACCAAACTTGTTTTTTTTATCAAACTGTCCACAGATGCAACATATGAAGGGTTAATTCAGGAAAGAATGATACTTCATAGAAACGTTTAAATATTATACAGTATATTTTAGTCTGGTTGTTTGTATGTGCGAGAAAGAGATTGTGTTTTCCATTTCATTGCAGTATTTGTTGTATTGTAGTACACTTTAGTCTCATGATACACAGAGAATAGTCAAGCGTATCTGAAGCACGACTGTCCAGCACTGATTTTGACATGTGCGACTTTAATTTAGGAACTTGCAGCTGGATCTGGGGGTAAATGGGATTCCCATACGATACGAAGTCACTACGCTTGATTGTAAATGGAGCTAATCCAACTGCCTTTAGATTAAAAAGCCATCGAGCCACATACATGTTCACCGCGGAGCCAGATGTTGGATGATAGTGTAGTTTACTGTACCATACGAGTCTGTCATCTCATGTGTCACGCAGAGTGCAGCCAGATGGTGTCCTTGACTTTTGGTAGAACAGGAAAGGTAAGCCGCTGCGATATGTTCCTGTACATGAAATCATTAATAGACCATCACTGTGATGATACACCTTTATTTATAGGTAGACAAGGGTAATGTTATAGCTGCATAAAGTGGCTGAAAATGAATGAATTAATGAACAAATTCATATATTTCTAGTGTCCACAAAATAAGGCATAAAAGTTGTCATTTGTAAAAATGTTTGGTGGAATGACAGATTTTTGAAGAATTACACTTTTTCAAAGTTCAGCTACTGAACGTGTTTTGCGTCACCAATCGTGTGTTGATTTTGAGATAATTTTTGTTTGGGGCGGCTGCTCCTAATATTTTTGGGTTTAAAAAGTGACAAGAAGTGCAACCTGGACTACAATTCGACGTTCAATGGAGATACAGTATTAATTGAATTTGTGTGCAAGAACAACAATAGAGAGGGATTTTAAAGTCTCATTAAATTCTGTTTTTATTTTGTGGGCAGGGAATAATAAAGAAACCTAGACAAAAAAAAAAGAAGTAATATTAATAAGTTAAAACATTAACCCCAGCAAGAACTTTATATAGACAAAAAAATTATAGACAAATATTTATAATTTTTGTTCAGTTTAGTAAAAAAATATCTTTAATATTTTTATTCCTGTATCACCCCCACATAATGGGTACTGTTGTAGTATCAGATCACTGTCATATGGAAAGTCAAGTTATTACTCATAACAAAAGGTATTGTCTTGATATTTTTTATTAAGTTGACAGTTATTATGTCTCAGATTATTGCCGTCTCTGCTCGGAAACAGTTAATATCCAAAGGTGAAAGTAACCAAGATGCTTCTTTTATAGATGAATGAAACTGAATCAGTGCTTTTAGCTACGGCTACTGTTCATTTACTGAAATCAGATAACAAAATAAGATTTTATAATTTGCCTCTTGACCACACACTTCATGTTGAGTTTCAGGCCTCCATAATTTCTGCCACTGATTTGGATAATACAACAACCCTGAAAATGTCACCTCTTATTTGTCTTTTGGCTTGTCCGTCTCTAGCAGATGATCTGCATATTTGATTTAGCAGGTATTTTTAGACCGGATGCCCTTCTTGACACAACCATTCCATTTATCTGGGCTTGGGACTGGCACTAAGAGTACAGTGGATGCTCCCGGGTAGGTGGGGTCAATTTAGAGTGTCCAATTAAGGCTGAGCAAAGGGGATTGGGTTGCTCAGGGGTACCCTAGCCCTAGCCCTTGAACTGGCGGGGATTCAAACTGGCAACCCTTTGGTCACAAGGCAAGTTCTCTCTCCATTTGGCTGTGGGCTGCTCTGTTTCTTCACCCTGGCATTAATTGTGGGGAAATTCTATGTGGTGATCATTATCTTTGGATCAACTGTGTGGAAACAGTGACTTTTGCAGTGAAGCATTTACCGATGATTCAGTGTGCATGAAGTGTTCATATACAGCATGCAATGTGCAGCCTGTGAGTGTGGGGGGGATATTTAAACATCTTTATAAATCAAATAAATGCCTGTGTAACTATCCCATCAAATAACACAAGCTGCAGATGAGCTGAAGTACCTAAAACAACCAAATTCAATAGTGTTGACAAAATACCATACACCTGTATGCCATTCTTCCCATATCCTGAGAGTAAATTGATCAAATGTCCTTACATCACCTACATCACCATACATTTGAAGTAGGAGTAAACCGAGGAGTGTAGCTGTGGTGCACCATTTGCATTACATGTCGTCATTTTGTTCAGAAGATATGATCCAAAGTGACTTTCAAGTGGACGCCACACGCTGCTGTCACAGCCTTCAGGGCCAACTTGAGGTTAAGTGTCTTGCCCAGAAACTGATCAGCATGGAAACTAACGGAGGCAGGGATTGAATCGATGACCTTCCAGTTTTGAGACAACCAGCTGTACCCCTGACCTAACTACCAAGTACTGAGCATTGCGCTTACGCAGCTGCCTTTGTCTGAGAAATGAGGGAGACGGTTCTCTGAAACACTGACTGTTGAGGAGGCAGCTTTCTGACCTTGGAGGTTCATCAGTATGTAGTTTTTCACTTCTCATCACAGGAGGCTCTCCAGGCAGTGACTGAAGGTGAATATTTTCAGCTTGAAGTCTCCCCTCGGGCTTCCGTTTGATGCAAGAATAGCAGTGGGCACATGTGTGTGTGTTAGTATAAAGTATAAATTTCACCTCCCTGATGAAAACAGTGTGACTCGATGTGAGTTGGTTATTTATGAGTCATCTATATATCCCTGCTGTTCTGAGTGTGCACGGGTGTCAGTGTGCACCTCCGTAGCACTACGTTAATGCATTGCCGTCTCCTACTAATGGTCTTGATTATACAATATATAATTAGCAGTCTTCCTCTGTCCCCTCCTTCAGCAAGCAGTCATTTATTTTTGTTAAGGTGTGACCTCATCATCCTGGCCCCATGAAACCCCACCTCCCCCTGCAAGAGCAGGCAGTATTGATATCACACACATATATAGACACAGAGAACAACAGCAGAGGTGACTAGGTAGAGCTGAAGAGATTATATCATTTTATATATATATATTTTATCTATACCTCACTGTGTGTGTGTATACTACATGAGCAAAGGGAAGACAAGCAGAGAGAGAGAGAGAGAGAGAGGAGGCAAAGAGGAGGGTGTGTGGATCATGCATGTGCATTAACTCAGCTCCAGCAGCACAGCAGCACAGCGGCAGCAAACAGAAGCAGCAGCACAGGAGGAGAGAGAGAGAGGGAGAGAGAGAGAGACGGAGTGGGAGAGTTAGAGGGAGGGTATAGTCTCAGGCACAGAGACAATAGCTGCAGACGACTGTTTTCCATCTCCAATAAAAGAACAACGGAGGAGAAATAGGAGGAGGAGGGGGGGGCAGTTATGATAGTAGTGAGACAATAACGGAAGAGAGGAGGCTCATTCTAGTCAGTGAGGACTGAAATCAAGGCTCTTCTCCTCTGTGCTCTCCATGTTTTTGGGGACTCAGCATATCATTGCCTTCATCTCCAAACCCAGAGGAGGATGTCTGTGACGGGGAAGAAGGAATTTGACGTAAAGCAGATCCTCCGGCTCCGCTGGCGCTGGTTCAGCCATTCGTCCCAAGGTTCGGCTGGCAATGGAGGTGGAGGTGTCGGTGGAGTGGGAGGCTACATCCAACAGGACGGCCTGGACCACAGAGGGACGCCCTCCCAGGGTCGCCTGAAGAGTCACTCTCGGGAAAGAGGTGTTGCAGGACTATGGAAGACAAGCAGCCCCGTGCACAGCATCTTGGCACCAACGTCAGGGCCCACACCTGTCTATGTGAGAGTGGGGCATCAATCATGGCACCATCAACAGAACACCATCCAGGGTCTTCATGTCAACGAGGAGACTCCAAAGAGCAGTTCCTCACCCAGCACCACGAGGAAAGAGGACACTAACAGCGGGCAGGAAGATGTGAAGAGCAGTAGAGAAGAACCTGCAGAGATGGAGGCCAGAGAGAGGTACGTTATTAGGTATTAGATACTAGTACTTATGGGACACATATTTTCATATGCTCAATTAATGGAGTGATTGTTATCAGAAAATAGAAATATTGGCACAACCTTGCTTTGAATAAAGACTGCTGAGTTAGTACTGTAGATGGAGAAAAGAGCATTTAAAGTCCATTCAATATATGCACCATGGGCAGCTGCAACCATTGCTCACCTAGGGACAGCTCACTGTCATTGGCCAGACCATGTTAGGTAAACCAATAAGGCACCGTTTCAATTATTCAGTGGACCAAAAGCCAAGGCTTTTTCTGCTCCCTTGTTTGTCTTGTGGTCCAGATTACATGCCCTGTACCTGTGCCTTTGTCTGGCACTTTGGAGAATTCATTTTTTTTACACAACATACAGATGCTTTCTTGTTCTTTCAGTTGAAAGT
Source organism: Microchirus variegatus (assembly GCF_963457635.1). Taxonomy (NCBI): domain Eukaryota; kingdom Metazoa; phylum Chordata; class Actinopteri; order Pleuronectiformes; family Soleidae; genus Microchirus; species Microchirus variegatus. The sequence goes on along the minus strand of NC_139807.1, from coordinate 11,009,118 downwards.
GGATACCGGGAAAGGAGCAATTACCTCATATACTGGACCTATAAAAATAGCAAGTAGTGTGCAATGACATGAATTATCCAGACTGTCATTAACACTAAGCCAAACATTAACTTCCTGACAGGATATTGACCCTAACGTTTCGTAGATTAAGGAATATCTTCTTTATGAATCCTGATGCCAAACTGTCAGGTCAATAGTCAATGTTTTGAGCTATCATTTCCCCCACACACCTTTTCCTAACAGGTTAGAGATGTGTGTGTTGTTTGGAAGAACAATAAAATCACCTCACACAAAGGATGGAAAGACCAACTCTCCTTTTATCTGGTCTGTGACATTATACGTTGACTGGTCCTTTAAGGGTTTTCTGTAAACTGCTAATTTTCCATTCCATGCACCTGCCTGGTGATGAAGTGACCAATGAAAGTGAAGCAGTCATTTCGTTTGGGTTCACAGTGATTATACAGATCATTATAAAAAACTATACATGCAAATGATGTGTCAACGCAGGGCTTAATAAATGCCAGGGGCAGTGGGACAGTTAGGTTTACCTGAACACAACATGAATGATTGTGAGTCAAGACACCACTTTTGGAATCAGCTCCATGTTCTGGGGTCCCTGCTATGTGAAAAGTGCATGCATAAAACATGTTCCTCACAGTAAAAAATGATTTTGTGGACCTTGAGTTCATGCTGGCCATGTAAAATACAGCACATATTTTGACAGTGATTCTAAATTATTAATAAGGCCGTGCTCTGTTGGATCATAAAATATATCCTCGACTCATGTGTTCTGGATTGTAGTGATTCTTATATTTGAATTTGGTTATCCTCTAACTATATTTGATTATTTCCTTCACTCATACAAGGAACACTGAAAATGTATCATTAACAGATTTTCCTCAGTTTTTTCTATCACCTGAATAAATGAAATAAAGGAAAAATGTTCTTTTGGACGATCACTAACAAAAAAAAAGGCAACAATAATTAGCTGTTAGCACCTAGAGGGGAAATCGATTGCTGCTTGTTGCCTGATGCCTCCTTTGATTTGAGGTTGTGTGAAATGGAAATGCAGCGTCTGTGGATGTAAAGTCACATACAGTGAATTGGGTCCAGTGAATGTGCGACACATTATAGCTTATATATATGTTCATCTGTGGCCAAGCAGATGTGTGGATGTCACTGAGATATGCTCATTCATTTACTCCACCAGCTGGGTGGCCCTATTATGTCGCACATCATAAATCCTTGACACATAATTTGTCACAATCCCTCAGGCAGGCTCTAGAAATGAATTCTGCTGGCAGTAAAAAAAAAATAAAAAAGTTTCAGCCACTCCACTGTAGTTGGAAAATATCTGTCCTTTTTTTTGGTATGTTTTCCATTCATTCGTGTAATATATACAAGGAAATTCACCCCATTGTTTTTTTTCCCCTTGGTTTCTCACTTCTTTATATTTACGATTGTTGTCATTCTTATTTAATTGCCAATAGCTTATGCCATCATGTGGGTGTTCAGTATATAATTGATATATAATATAAATGCAGAGAAAAAGCTGAGGATTCTGTGTTTTATATGGATTTGCATGATTAGAATACAACAAAACACGAAAGTCATTGTCCCTATAGTCAATGATGTTAATCATCTTTCGTATCACATGACTGAATAAGCTAATTTACATCATGTGTCGGCCTATGCTTGTATTGTATAATAACGCCATCTATAGCACTTTTAAATCAAGTGGGATACAATACCCTCTTGTTTCCCACCTTTAATCCCAGTGCTGTAAACAGTGTATTTGCCCTGTCCTTACAGTTCTCTTCCAAATGACCTCTCCTATTGTCGGCAGAAATTATATGACAGAAGTTAACCCGAAAGAAATGGAAACCCTGACCCCTCCGTGAGAGGACTAATAGAGGCTTGAAACAGCGGGCTGTTAGTTTGAATGATATCTCAATTCTCTCTGTACCACCTTGGAAAGGAAATACCACCCACTCTCCCTGAGCCAGCAGCAGTAATTCAGATGTCGGATGCCTCATAACACCGGGCTTAGAGGGAAGAGGTGTGCATGTGACACATCCAGTGGAGGTGTCCCTAAGACGCAATAAAAAGAAAAATACGGGTACTTCTGTGATCTACAAAAGACTTTCGTCAGGAGTAAGGAGAGTTGGTGATTGCATATAATTGATTCTGTTCGTATACTTTGCCTAATCAGCATTCTGTGCAGAAGAAAGCCATCTTGAATAGAGGATAATTATTTTGTTGTGTGGAGCCCATGTGACGTGTTTTGTCTATGGGTTTTGAGCAGCAATGAGAAAAGCGTACAGCAGAACGATGCTGGATTTGTACCCCTCATTTTTCTTCCGAATTTAGGTTGGTAGTGTCTAGAAATATACGTATTAATTGGAACTCTTGGATTAAACGAGCCAATTTTAAAATGATCAATCATCATTGGTTGGATTACTAATCGATGAAAATATATAAGGGCACTGCAGTGGAGAGATAAAACACATAATTATGGTGAGACACCATTATCGAACATTTATATTTAAATAATAATAATAATATATTGTCCCCCAATAGATAGTTAGATCGTTTTTTTTCTCAAATTATTGATTGATCTGTGACTTTTAAGTCCACCCAGCTTCATAGACTGCATGTAAATACATATACAGAATGTACACACTGGATATTTTGCCCTCTGGTGTTTTTTTTTTTTTGCCATCAGCAAAGCAGTGAGGAGCTCTCTGCTAAGATCTGCATATTTTTCACTTCCAGGACAAGCACACAGCAGCCCCACCAAACTTGGCACGGCACAGCTTGGCATTTTAAATCAACCTATGCTGAAGGGCCAAAATATGAAAATATGGAATATTTTTAATAATATGAAAAACTATACAATTTTTCATCTCTCCAGCACAGGTTTTATATCACAGTTATAAAAGGGGATACGCCTCTGTTTCAATATCTTTTTTTTTTTATGTCCTAGCACAGTGTTCCTTTGTGACTTTGAACAAATATTTCTGTGTAAAAATTAATTATGCAGAATTTACTCATGACTGTAAAACGGATTGCTAATAAGATTTTTTTGTAGGATATATCTCTTGTTGATGTGTTTTCTTATTGTAATATTCAAAGGGGGAGTTTGTAACCCACCTGAGACCTTCATTATTTCTTTCAAGACGTTGTGCTGACATGAGCTTCTTCGCCACACGTCGTTACAACATGTGCTATCTTGGTAAAAAGCGATGTAAAAAGGCAACCTTTCATTTTTGTTATTAGCTGCGACAATTTCTCCACTTCACCACACGCCCACAAAGGGCCTACAGGACACAGTTCCTGTACGGAGCTACATTTCATTCAGCACAATCAATATTAAGCAGGTATGTCCGGCATAACAATGGCATCTGGAGAAGAATATCTGCTGTAATCCTGGGTGAGATAGGAAGAGAGTGCAGAGAGGAAAATCTATTTGTGAGCAAGGTTATCATTTCAGTCTCACTGCTGGGATCGAGTTATTACTGTCAGTGAATGAATTTCTCCGCACACAAAGGCGAATGGCAGTAAACCACCTGTCAAAGAACAGACACATAAAGATCTCATAGAATATACTGACTTGGCACTCGGTGCATGAGGCTTTGTTCGAGTTGTTGTATTCCCGACTCAAGCTACTCCGCAGACCTTAGGGGCCAATGGCTGTTATAATCCATTTTGAGAAAGACATTTCCCGTTCGACCAAGGCAGGCATAATTTTGATTTTTGTTGAGGGATGGAGTTGACACACGAGCTGGAATGAGAATGAGATTCTTAACACATCGGACTCATAACTTTTACAGCGCGTGGCTAATCTGGCCTGATGAAAGCACATCTGAAATCGCAGAACCATTCATCGAAATGGGCAGTGTCAGCAGAAGGAGAACTTGATTGCACCAGATGGAACAGAGGGACGCATATTAAACTTGTTGAAAAACCTTTTGGTATTTTTGACAAATGTCTTTCTGAAATATATTACTCATATAATTTCAGAGAGACCTCCACGATCATCTGTGAGGCTCTTTTAGAGGTCTTTCTCCCCTCCATCCAGGCTAATTTTCAGACACACTGTGCTCGCAGGGCATTTTTCATCATGGCGGGCTGTAGGTTCCACAACACTAATTCCTCTCCCATGCTGTCATATTTCTTAACACATTCATGAATAATGAAACGCCTGCACATTATCATACTCTATATAAAGCTCTTCACAGTATCTTAACTGTTCCTAGGACTGTGTTCTTCTGGACAGAGATCCCAGATGTTGTTCCAGGAATCTGTTGGAGCCACTGTCCCAGTTTAGGGGTTACAGCCCCTAGTGCTCCTATCATCAACAGGAACACAGTTGCCTTTACTTCCCACATCTTCTATACAGATCCTCTTTCAGCCCTTGGTATTTCTCAAGCTTCTCGTGTTCCTTCTCATTGATGTTGCCGTTGCTTGGGATTGCCACTGCCCTCTTCTGCTGTTTATCGACGACCACTATTAGATTAGCCAAAACATCTGAGTCAAGGATCTGGAGGTCCCTTGGGATCTGAGCCCTGTCATTCTCAACCACCTTTGTAGGCATCTTCCATCTTTACAGCTCGTGTATTGAACCATGTGGCTACTCATCTTAGCCACCATGATGCCTGATAGGAGCTTCCATGTTGTGCCGAGGCAGGTTATAGGCTGGTAGGTCGATGGAACCGGCACGATGAGGACTGTCCAGCTTTGTGTCATCCATTCTGGGAGGTTCATTTGTGGTGCGAGGCGTTCACAGAGGCATTATGTTCGTGTTGCCTTGATTTTAAGCTACAGCTATCTTTTCCATGGATGGTATTGGACCTTAAGACTCATGCTGTTCATCTTGCCAAGCCTCTTGAGGACTTTTGATGCTGTTGTATAATCAGCTTGTTGTTGGTCTTAGTGATGTCATTAATAGGGATAGTTAGCATTGCTGAGTTCAAGTCTTCCACTAGAGATTCTGATGGTACAACAGCAATCCCCACAAGCCCAGTATTGGAACACATCCAGAAAATGGATGCAGTCATTATTTAAACGTTTAAGTGTTAGTATTTAGCAAAACACAACTAAAAAAATCATATTCTCTGCTTCACCTGCAAGGCAGACCTTTTTTTCCTCAGATGCAATTTGTGTTATTGCAGTGTTCTGGCTTTGTGAAGGTGCAAAGAGCAAACTATCATATGTGCTAACTGACAGAGTCGTTTATATTGTTTTGTTTGGTTGAGTTACCTTCACACAATTCTCATTGGCACATTGAAATGGTTTGTAGATAACAACTAGAATCCATGGTCCCTGTGATAAGCTCAATTCACTGACTCCTTGTGAATTGTTTAGTAGTATGCAATGTACGGGGATGTCCCAACAGCAGTTTTTCTGGAGTAAGGTACTCTTGGGCTTTAATGCTTCAATAAAATTGGGCTATACCTCTGATGATCCAACCTGCTACTGAATGTGAACCATACACCTCAGAGAAATTTACTGCTCCCTAGAATGTGATACCAAAGCAATTAGTGTCGGAGAGATTGGTAGACATGAAAAATCCTTACCCCGTGCCTTGGAGCCAATACAAAGGCAATGCATCTCGGTTTTATGGCCCATTGCTTACTCAGTCTTGTTCGGTGTTCCTCTCCAAGACTCCAGAGTCATTGGGGAATTATCCTGACAAAGCAATAAATTACTCTTGCATTTAGCATAAAGTCTCCGGACAAAGATTGGACTATACGATACTGCAGTGACCCCATGGCAAAATAACAAACAATTCCCATAGGGGAAATGTTGTTGCTTTTGGTAATCGTAGACAAAAAATATCGTACAAAAACACACAGTCGGCTAAAAACTTTAAAATAGCGTGCTAATCAGGACATCAATATGAACCACCACCCCCTCCCCATTCTTCCTATATTGCCAACTCCCAAACATAAGGATTTCTTTATTTGCATTGGCATATATGTAATTAATTAGTTTTACTAAATTATTCACTAATGAGCGTGAACATAAAAATAATCTCTTTACATAGCAGTGACACTTTTCACTATCAGACTTTGCAGCAGACACACCCTGAGATGGCAGTAAATTCCCTCGCAGAGATGGCTTGGGTCTTTTTATGTGGCGTAACAAACAACTCTAAATGTCAATGAGTGGACTTGGTCTGTGAAGGACACCAAAGTGACTAGGCTGCATTATTTGCGACAAGTCTGAGGGATTACTTGAAAGTCTATAAAACAGCATGTAATCTCGCAGCCTTCGGGGACCCAGCCTCTCACAACAATGCTTCGAGGAACAGGCCGGTTAAATCTCTGTCTTTGTGAAACACGCATGCACACAAAGATATGCAGACACACAAACATGAACAAAGCCTGGCACACACACACACACACACACACACACACACACACACACACACACAGGGAAATTCTGGTCTGCAAAGCTTTTGCATACATTGCTGTGCTTGTTTGTCCCACTGGATTGAAGAGATTAGTTATCCACTTATGTACGGAGTTTAGTCGTAACGGTTTTAATTTTAGCTTAGAGTATCGAGAAAGATGTAGATTGAGGCAGCTTGAGAGACTCCCTCTGCGCAAAGCTTCCAGACCTGGAGGCATCAGCCCCAGGATTTTGAGGACATGTGCTACTCAGCTGTGTGCAGTTCTGCAGTTCAATGCTGTGGAAGACATCCTGCCTTGTTACCCTCACATCTCATGTGATGAAAGCGATGGGGAGGTTGGTCTTGGTTCTCTGAACTCACGACAGTTTGCATACCAGCCATTCCTGGCGGCGGATGACACTGTCATCTACCTGCTGCAGCGAGCCCATTCACACCTGGACGGTGCTGGGCTGCACTGTGAGAATCGCTTTCTTTGATTTCTCCAGCGCATTCTACACCACTCAGCCGCTGCTACTGGGTGAGAAGCTGCGGGTGATAGGTGATTACATGTCCATCATCTCCTGGATCACACTGACTTCCTGATTGACAGACCACAGTGGGGACGGTGCTCTCTAAAGGCGGGGAACACTCCTGCTAGTCCACCGCAGGGCAAACACACACAGACAAACAACCATTTACTGTCACATTTTTCGAACGTCTAATTAACCTCTGCATGTGTCTGGAATGTACCTGGAGACAACACACACGAAGGCAGAACACACAATCTCCGTACAGAAAGGCAATTCAAATAATAGCAATTACTTAAAATCTTTTTTCTTCTTTCCTCCTCATTTGTGTTTTACAGGTTGGTTCCAAGCACCTTCTCCAGAATGAACACCACCTCCTCAGACGAGTTTTTCCAAGCCACAAATCACGCAGAGCTGACTTTCCGTAAGATGGAGACATACCTCCAGCACAAGCAGCTGTGTGATGTCCTCTTGATAGCAGGGGATCACAAGATACCAGCTCACAGGTTGGGGGTTTGTGCATCTGCCAACCTTTTATTTTATTTGAATTGTTGTTGTTGAATCTGCTGTTGCACACATCCAGGCTCTGAGACGGACCTGCAGTTCACATGCTGAAACACATTTTCTCCATGCCATTAATCTGAGGACTAATTGAATACGATTTGAAAACGATTTTTCCGATTTTCTGGCGACACTTGACAGGAATTCTTTGCAAACTCCATGCTCACTGGTTTGCATCTAAATAATGAACACGGCCGTGATCTAATTACACCTAAGCCCTTCCTCATCCCCACAGAGTATTGGATACATGGATGTAGACTGTGATCCACCGCAAGGAGTTGTCGATATGTGGGCATCCAGGCCTCGGTTGACTGGCTGAATGGAATAGATAACATGACGTACTGCGATTGCTGAGAGGCATTGTGTTCACCGAGGGCATGTCTTTACACCAGCATATTTTGTTAGCTCATCTAGACAGTCTCATGAAACAGAAACCAGAATGCTCCATAGAGAGAGAGAGAGAGAAATAAAAGTATCAGTCCCTGACCTAGTTAGTTGATATGCACACAGCTCTCTGCCTGCTTCAGTCAATGCAGATTTATACAGCATGTGTGATCTATAGGAATATTAGTTTTTGTAGTTCATAGTTGAGATTTCATTTTAAAAGTGTAAAATTGATCCACTCAACAACAGAGTGAAGATTTTCTGTGTCTTTCTGACTGTTTGCTGTGGCTCTGTCTTTTTGTTTTCACTATTCTTGTTAAAAGACTGAATGGATTGGACACAATAAGACACATTTCATTCTGCATGTCAGGAAAAAGAGCGGAAACGCAGAATTTTGAGGCTACTCTGTAGACATCTGCAGTGAAATAGTGGGAAAGTATACCAGCTTTAGTGGACTCAGTATCTGTGAAATAGAAGTACCAGGAATCCTAGTTGTTCTGCCAAACTGATTAAGGGTCATCTAATAGAATAAGCTGCCCCAGAAAAGAGAGAACCTGATGGAAGGATGGCCATCTTGGCAGCATTCCATCAATCATCAAAAGTAGAGTGCCCAGATGGAAGTTGCTTTGAGTACAAGTGTTATGGCAGCCTGCTAGGAGGTTGTCAAATTACATGAGTAAAAACAAATCTCCTCTGATGATACAAGAACTGCAAATTATTTCTGATAAACTCCACACACTGCTCATCATTTGACACTGGATGAAGCATGGTGGTGGCAGCATTATTGTGTTTTGGCAGAAAGGGAGGAGAATATGAAAATATGCTTTGACCCTACACATCCTGTTTATAACTGTCACCTTCCTTTCTCAACATTCAAAGGCCCAAAACATTCAGCCAATTCAACTCTAAAGCACATTTTGGACAAGTCTCTGACTGCCCTTGAGTGACCCAGCCAAAACCTACACTTAAACCCACAGAGCATATATTAGAACCTGAGAGGATCTGCCAGGAAGAGCAGGATTAACAGCCTCAAATCCAGGTGTGCAAAACTCGAGGAAGACTTGAAACTGACATCAAAGGGGCTTCTGCAAATTATTACAATTAAATCACATGTATTCTATATCACTGTACTAAATGTACTAAATATACTATATGTCATTTCCGATTAATCGAAGCAAAGAAAACCTCAGGACTAATTCACCGATCATTATATCTAGTTAAATATTCTACTGTAGCAGAGCATTAATTCATGCTGTTTTCTTTGTGGCAGATTGGTCCTGAGTGCTGTGTCAGACTATTTTGCTGCAATGTTCACCAGCGATGTAAGAGAGGCAAAGCAGGAGGAAATCAAGATGGAGGGAGTGGATCCAGATGCTCTTAGATCTCTGGTTCATTTCGCCTACACTGGTAAGTGCTCATAAAGCCATTCACTAGGTAGTTATTAGACTTCTGAAATCCTGCATGATAAAAATGGATCAATAAGGCAATTCATCATAGGCTGTCTTAGTGAGCAGCACATCTTTTTTTTTTACCAGACAGATTGTGATGTGATATTTCCCACTAGCTATGTGTTCAAATCAGAATGTCGACTTGTGCAATATTTTTTTTAATTCTCTGAAAAGGAATTATTCTTTAAAAGGTGTTTTTACTGTTCATTTAATTTTATTGGAGATATCCCATTTACTTGATTAAAATGTTCCCCTCAACACTTCTCCCGAAGTCGTGACATAAAAATTTACTTTGCTTGTCCTGACATTGCAGGTGTCCTTGAGCTGAAGGAGGAGACCATTGAGAGTTTATTGGCGGCAGCTTGTCTCCTCCAGCTTTCACAAGTCATCGAGGTTTGCTGTAACTTTCTGATGAAACAGCTTCATCCCTCCAATTGCCTTGGAATACGCTCCTTCGCGGATGCCCAGGGCTGCGTGGACCTGTTCAATGTGGCTCACAACTACACCATGGTAGGAGGGTGAACAGAAGCAGACCACATGTTAATCGCTGGGCAGACTAAATTATTTATTTTGCAATCATAAATTGATCCCTGAAAGGGACTTTCCATTGCATGAATGCACAAGAGCAGCTGTCGCAACAACAGCCGTAGGGTGTTTCGAAATGTTGTTTAATAACCTGTATTCAATATTCAGTTTGAACACTAGTTAATGAAGTGAAATTATATTAGACACTAAGATCAGGAGCTCAAGGTAATTTTCCTTGCGAAACCAATTAACACTGTTTTTTAGTGTGTGTCTGCGTCATTACCTTGTTTAAGAAGCCCTGAAGCTTCTAAACAAACAGTTCAGCCACTGCTGAGAACGCTGTGTTTTATTGTAATCTCGGGCTCAGCGAGATCTCTGAAAAAACCCGGTTTGGTTACGTAAACAACGGTTCTCCGGAACAGCAGATCGTCCTGGTCCGGGCAGTAGTCCGGGCACATCCGGTTGCGTACATGAGGTGTTTCACGAGCGTTAGTGTCTTCTGACTCTGGGTGAAAGTCATAAAAGGGACTGCGGCGGGTAGTCGTGAAGAAGCTATTTTTAAAAATTGTTAAAACAATGTTTTGATAATGAGGAGCAGTGCATCCACTGTTCCAGAGGGGGGAGCTGCGCTTCTGAGAGTGGGTGAGCTGAATATGTCACTTCCAGGTATTGGCCAATCACAAGACTCTGTCTTCTGGGTGTGAGAGTTGAGTCTCAAATCTTGCGGCTGGGAAACACTGTCAGAAAAGAGGATTTCTTTTTGACCATAAAAACAAGTTTATGTATGGAAGTAGACCTCCATAACTGACATACATGTGCAACAGGACCACTCTATGTGAGCTTTATCTTTTAAAATGACGTTTTATTATATGTATTTTTCCAAAAAAGAAAGATCATCTCTAATTTGGCTGTAAGATGACAGCAGAAGGACATCACGTTCCATAGTGAAATGCCAGTCCATCGCAGGGCCAACATGATGAGATGACCAACCATTGACTCTCAAGAACCCAGAGAAAACCAACACGCATTCAGAACCAGGTCTTTTGCTGCGAGGCAACATTGCTAGACCCTATCTGCTGTGTGGCCCATTGTTTTGTCATTTCAGTCAGTAAATACAATATTCACAAAAACTGCCATCGTGGGAGCGTAGATCGACTATCGTCTATTATGATACTAGTAATTTTAAATAACTTCTCATAACCCTTATGAAAAACATGGGTTTGCATGTTGGTTATTCATACAGTGTCATGTAATTCCACCTGGGAAGCGGGTGATGTGCACATATTGCACTTTGTCTAATTTGGTTATGTGGCTGTCAGTAAAAGATAACACCTTTTGCTGCACCATTGATTAGTGCTCTGCCAGGCTTGAGAAAATGTGATTTCTCTGTATCTCTGTGAGGGATATTTGTACTGGATTAAGATTCATGCACATATTTGTCAGATAAGGTCTTGCTGACCATGAAAAAAGTGACAGCACCAGGCCAGCGTTATCTCCTAAAGAACATCTGCTCAGTCTGTTTGCACAGACCCCATCAAGGACCAGGAGGTTAATCTAATCATCAAACTGCACAAGAGGGGCCAACTTCCTGTTCAATCACTTCAATAATGAGCAGGGAGAGTTGTGGGCTTCCTGGAAGTCCATCCTCTGGGTTCTGAGTGGAATAAGTTGTGTTTTGATAAGGATATTTTTCCTGGTTTTGAGTGGCAGGCGAGATCCGTTTCCGACACCCCTTTCCTGTCGTAAAGAGTTGTCTATTTTATGTTGCAGTAGATGACAATGTTATGTTTCACTGTACGGGGTGACAATTCTTTTCAGCAATATATCTACACAGACCAGCTGCAACATTAAAATCGGTTGCTGATTCAATCATTTTTTTTGATGTCTTTGTGGCCTGACAAAGCCAAAATTACTGCTGCTACAAAAGTTATTATGTTGTGGCTACATACAACATTCAGAAAACTACTACAGTATTTTGATTTACAAAACAAATCTGTTTTAGAAAATTGCAAGATGTAGTAATCTGTCTTTGCTCCCCTAGCTTTTTAAATTACACAGTAATCGAAAAGTTCTTGAAAGGCAATACTGCAGCCTCTCTCTGATTAAACATCAACATTCATTCTTTTCACAAAACACTGGTATTACGCAATTACTCTTTGGCAGCAGTTAAATCAATTAGTTTCCTCTCCTGCTGATCTCGTTTTCCAAGCAGTTTGCCCACCAATGTGTATGCAAGCATCTGAAAACATCGTTTTGAATGCATGCGAAACAAACTCAGTTTTGCGTGCAGCTGCTTTGGGGTAGTAATTAAACATAATTGGCCTACAGCAATGTCAAGAAGTTGGAAAGAATGTTTCTCCCAGAATTGCCACAACAGATCAATAGATGTCCCTAATTTTCTTCAAGGCTATCCGTGCTACGCTCTTAAAACCTGTTGTTCTAATAGATCGCGCCCAGTCGCTGTTATTTGGTGCAAGTTGATGATCAATAGCGTGCTTGTTTAGTGTAATTGTCAAGCTTCTACTCCACAGTGAGAGCCTGATTTCTCAAAGTTTCTCTGGCAGCTTAATAATTGATGTTCAGCTGTCCGAAAGAAAGGGGAACGCGATTATGACCGTCCATGTCTTTTTTTTTGTTGGACAGGCCATAAAAGTACAGGGGAGGGAGGGTGTTGCATATAGCATCATCTCTAATGGAACTGCCCAGAGACAATGTCCTTAAAGAGGTAGCCATGCAGTGCTGTAATATTGCTCAGGCTTCAGGCCAGTAAATGGAATATCAATCTTTCAGAAGGCAATAGAAAAAGGCTTCCACAAAACTTAGAGCTATGCATCACTCGGTGTAATGGCAAAATTCATGTGCAGTAGTTTCTCTGTTTCTCATTAAAAAGCTTATGAAGGCTCGTACCACGCAAGATCAGTGGCAAAATGCTTTATAATCTCCCAAAGAAGCTTTTTGAAGGTGTTTTATGCCGGATTGATTTGTAGCCTGCTGTGTCGATCATTTGGTTTTATGAGCTTAGTGAAAGAAATGACACTTTCATCTCTACTTTCAATTTAATGGGAAACACATATGGTTATTAATTATGCTTGAAACTGTAGATAGAGATCTCCAGATTGGCACTCACAGTCTGTATGGAGTCATTCTTCTTCTCCTTTCTGTCCTTATTATGAGGCCGTGATTAGCTATTTGCTATAGAAACATGCGCCCACCCACACACAAACTTGTTTTTTATCTCTTAGTGAGGACACATCATTGACATAATGCATTCCCTAGACCCTCACTCTAAAACCAGGTCTTAACCCTGAAAGCCCCTTAAAGTTGTGGGGCCCAGGCGAAATATACTCACAAAGATAGGTTTTCACATTTTCTGGACGTCCAGTACACACGCACGCACACGCTCACACGCACACACATATACACACGTACTTGATTAATGGCTGATGTTTATCTGCCCTCTTGTGCCTCTGATGTTCCAGGAACACTTCCTAGAGGTTATTCAGAACCAGGAGTTCCTGCTGCTTCCCACGGCCGAGATTGTTAAGCTGCTCTCCAGCGATGACATCAACGTCCCTGACGAGGAAACCATCTTCCAGGCTTTGATGCTGTGGGTGCGGCACGACGTTCAGCATCGACAGCAGGACCTGGGCGTGCTCCTCGCTTTTATCCGCCTGCCTCTTCTTCCTCCACAGGTGAGACTGTGGCTGAAGAAAACACATGAACAGGGTTAAAACTCAGTGCTTTTGTCTGAAATATAAAAACAAAAACAAAGAAAAGACATTACATCTCGTCTCTTAGTGCAAAATCGAAATGGCAATGTGCAGCTGACATTTATCTGCAACAAGATCATTATATACACGTAAAACCTCCAGTCAGGAAATTGAAATTGCCGTGAAATATTTAATTAAACCAATCAAAACATGCTCCCAGGAAAGCTACTACATTTTTTCTGTTGATGCTGCGTGGAGAGAAGACAGCAACAAGTCAATTTTGTGAAGAGAACATTGATTGCACTTGCTTTTATGAAACTGGATGTTAACTGTAATAAAATAAATAGTGATAGCATATGTTTGTAGTGTGTGCAACTGTATTTTTTATATTATGATGATCAAGTCACAGTATAATCTTATCGTTCTTATAGTTCTAGAATCTTTTCTACTGAATAATCTTTATCTATTATTGTGTTCAACACCTTTGTGTCACTTTTATATTTCCTTCATTTTCTGCAAAAGCTTTTCACGTTTCTCTTCGCTCCATTACGTTCACTTCATATAAGAATAAACCCTACTGACTCCATGTAATGCAGCTCCTGGCAGATCTGGAAAACAACAAAATGTTCTCCGATGATCTGGAATGCCAAAAGCTGCTGATGGAGGCCATGAAGTACCATCTCCTGCCTGAGCGACGACCCATGTTTCAGAGTCCTCGAACCAAACCGAGAAAGTCCACTGTGGGTGCACTTTACGCTGTAGGAGGGATGGACGCCACCAAGGGTACGAGTCCATTTGGAGCAGGTTGGTGGTGCAACTCAACAAAGTGTGGATGTGAACCGTAACATTTTATGTCTTTGTGGTTTTAGGCTCTACCACTATAGAAAAGTACGACCTGCGGACAAACACTTGGGTCCAGGTCGGAGTCATGAATGGACGCAGGCTGCAGTTTGGTGTGGCGGTAATAGACAACAAGCTGTTTGTGGTCGGAGGGAGAGATGGACTCAAGACGTCCAACATGGTAGAGTGCTACAATCCAATCAGTAAAGTGTGGTCCACCATGCCCCCCATGTCAACACACAGACATGGACTGGGTGAGTGAGTCTTATTACAAAGCAACTGTGCTTATAAGAAAAATAAGAAAGCAATACATGCAGTATGTTTTTGTAAATATGTAATTAATAGTATCAGTTAACATGACCCACATGTTTATTGCTTGTGGATTTTGGCAGTGTTTGTCTTTTGGCTGTGATAAAACATCCATCCATGCATCCATCTTCTACCGCTTTATCAATAAATCATAAAAATAAAATAAAATAAAGGACAGACTTTGATTAAATTTTGGTTATAGCCCAAGGAAGAATTGGATTTTGGTGGTGATGTGGGAAAGTGGGGCGGCCTTGGTTGAGGTTAGTGCTCTCCGAGTGCCTTTTCTAGTTTTTCAAAACATGTAGCCACATGTCACCTAAGCTTATTATTATTTTTTTTTTTTTTGCAAATTACTGTTATAAATTACTGTTTTCTTAATTTATAAAGAGAGGATCATTGAGAATGAGCTCTCATTTGCAAGGATGCAAACATACATATACACACATGCTCACAAACGTTATACCTACGTACACACATGACATTCTTTCAATTATTGCAGTGTTAGGGGTTTTAGTTCAGTCAGGCGTCATGGTGGTTTTTTTTCCTCGGAAAATTTCAGGATGCATGCTCAGAGGGGTCATGGCTGGCATGCTGTCAAAATAAAAGACATCACACGTTTCCTTTTTGAGATAGACCTTTGATATTTTCCCATTCCCCTATCAAAGCTTGGCAGACTGCGCTGGCCCTTGCTCTCTTTCACCCTTCCCTGCCCAATAAATCTCATATCAGAAGCATTTTGATTCACAGTTGAAACGGTCTGGTGTAACAGAACAGGAAGATCTTGTCAAAGCATTAAGCTCACTCACCCAGCATGGTCAGAGGTATCGGCGAGCCTGCAAGATTCCACTTTACAGACTACCTGTGTTGCCTTTGGTCTTTCCCGTGGCAAACATCTCTTGCTGCTTTGCTTGTGCTGTGCATATTTTAATAAATATATCGAAGCTTAGAGTCTGCCAACTTTCCTTTTGGCCATTTCCTGCTGTGCATTAAGGCTGAAAAAGAGAGAGAAAGAAAAAAAGTAAATTTATTCATTTATTTTTTTATACCAAAACCATGATGAAAATTGTTTCTGCCTGACAGTGTTTATGTAATTCTGGGTTCTATGAACTCTCACGAAAGGGAAGTCAGGGTGGTAATATAAAAAATGCATTGTGTTAAAACATCCTTTCCTCTGTTACTGTTGAAAACCAATTTCCTCTGTGGCTTGAGGATGAGGAAAAACAATGCCGTTTTATAGTCTTCCTGTTTTTTTGACTGGATTTGGTCAGCCATGTGACTCGCTCCACTCAGTTCTCTCTCAATAAAAAAAAAACGTTGCTCTGCTTCAAACCTCTCCAAGAACTGTGGAAACAACAAAAAGGTTGATTCATAAATGTTGTTGACAGTACATTGTGTTGCTACAATCAGCCAATATGAGAATAGAGATATGTGTTAAATATGCAGTATTATGGCTTTATATACAGCTGATATACATGCAACATTGCACCTGCATTTCTTTCACACTAGAAGACTTTGTTTTGTGAGACATGTAATGTCTTCATTCATTTGTATAGGTATTGCTGTGCTGGAGGGCCCCATGTATGCCGTAGGTGGCCATGATGGCTGGAGCTATCTCAACACGGTGGAGCGGTGGGACCCACAGGCCCGGCAGTGGAACTATGTGGCGAGTATGTCCACACCGCGCAGCACCATGGGAGTCACAGCACTCAATGGAAAGTAAGTTGAACACAAAGTAAAAAAATAAAAAAAATACAAAAATCAGAATATCATCAGCATAGATACAAATTTTAACTTCCATGCAGAGTATTATTGTTTTCTTTCTACTATGTTGAAATATCATCTTGCCTGAGGTTGAGTTCACTGGCACCAACAGTCACTGAGGAGAGAAAAACAAGTAGAGGCGCTTTACTCTCACAAAAGGAATGTTTGTTTCGGTGCATGCATGGTTTTGAAAGGATCATATATGCCAAAACATTTTTTTCTTGTTCTTTAAATACAAAAGATTTGTCTGTCACAGTGGTATATTCAACATTACAGTTCCAGTGTTCTCACAGTCACTCAATCTCATTTTTCAAAGACCTTGACGCTTGTCTGTCTGTTCTTTCTTGTTTGTGTGTGCTAAATAAAGTACATGTTTTCTTCCCTTGCAAACACAATCTGACCCTGAAAGAAAATGAAAGCAGATTTTGAAATTACACAACTAGTGCAGTGCCCGTATGAAGTATGTATTCCTATAGTGGGAGCTGAAGAAGATTTTTCATTTATGATAATGCAGGATAAGGAACGTAAAGGCTAACATAATACAAACACTTTGCAACCTCATTAGGCACAAAGCATTTATTTAATTTTTTTTTTTTTTTAATTAGCATAAACATTAGCGTAGCTAGCTGTTGTGGCTGACAGTCACAAAACAGCTAGCTGGGTTAGGGTTAATGCTAATGGAAATTAAAAGAAATTGCTGTTTGTATTATGCTAGCCCTACGCTAATGCTAACCGTAGCCTCGCTAGCTTACCTTTGGAAGCAGGTTCGCCGCAACAAGTTAGCCGCAAAGTAGTAGCATGCTAATGCAAAATAAAAACTCCTTTTATAGATAGATATGAAACTACTTAAAATGCAAAACATACCACCTCACATACGTCTTTATGTGAGGTACGTCTATACGCTTTGAGGAAATGCATAAATGTGACACATAATTGAGCAGGGATCATTAATACAAGCATGAATTAGCGGCTGCTTAAATGTAGTACATTATACTACATACTATATTATACACTAATGGTTTGCCAATGTTGTTCCCCTTGAGGTCTGTGTGTGTGAGAGTTACAGTACTCACCAGCTCAGAGACTGTTCTGATTTGTGTGGCGATAACTCACCCACTAATCAAGAGTTTATAAAAGCAAAACACTTTGCCTATTTGTATGAGTTAAATGCTTTACACGACTGTTAGAAGTAAATTAAACAGACTCGGCTCTCAGGCCAATTAAAATGTTTGTGTGCTGAAAGAGGAAAGAGGCTGCTGCCTGGCTCCACTCAGTATCACTTTCTATGCAGAGTTATTTAATCTAGGTCAAAAATAGACAAGGTAACTGTTTCCCTGGCCTCCACCTTGTTGCTGTCAGGCTTGTGAGCAACACACTTAACACCAATGTGATCTTTCAAGGAGAGAACAGAACAGGGCCTTTGAGAAATCCTGTAATATGTACATTGACACTGTTCTGTCACCTTATTTTTATATATATATATATATATATATATATAAACACTTTAGAGCTGATTAGTTTTTCAGAGCGCAGCACTGAATGTGCACACGTCAAAGGCGTAAGATTTGAAGCAACTTTGTCGAATTTCTCAGGCTGTTTGCAGTGGGCGGTCGGGACGGCAGTTCGTGTCTGAGGTCAATGGAGTGCTTCGATCCACACACCAACAAGTGGAGCATGTGTGCTCCCATGGCCAAGAGGCGAGGAGGAGTGGGTGTGGCAACATACAACAACTTCCTGTATGCTGTAGGTGGACACGACGCCCCCGCCTCCAACAATTGTTCTCGACTCTCCGATTGTGTTGAGCGGTGAGTAAATGCATCTCCACAGGGGGAGGGGGGGGGGGGGTTGACAAACACAAAAAAATGTTGCGTAATCAGTTTTGGACAAACTCTGACAGACTGGAGACTGGAGGATGGTTGGTAATAAACAGTATCGCGAAATAAGGGACGGACAACACCGCCTGGAGAATCTCACCTTAGGAAATGTATTTTGGACAGTTCCAATGAACAATGAGGCACACAGATATCACAACTGACCAGGCAGAGATGTGTTTTCAGATTGAATAAATGATTTATTATATAACAAGTATGCAAAGACTAAATATCTTATTGGAAACTGGACACTCTAAATTGACAGCAGGTGTATTGTTAGCCTCTATGTGTCCGGGATGTATCTTGCATTTTGCCCCATAAGTCAGTTGGTATCCCGCCACCCTCATGTTGAATCAGTAGAAAACTAAATCAAAACAATTTAATAATTGGCAACTGACAAAACAAACTAAACAAATTAGGGTGCTTTCACACCTACAGCATTTGGTGCGCACCAGACGTGTTTGGTCCCTTGGTTTGGTTAGTTTGCGTAGGTAGGACCACCCTTTCAGGAAGGTCTCGGACCACTTTATCCGCCCCACTTTGGCACAGTTCCTCTGGGGTGAAAGCAACCAAACCAAATGGGACAAAACGGTATAGTTTAATGCATTATAGGTATGAGATGAGACACGGGATTACCCTCAATTTCCACTGTCTCCGGACCACCTTTGGACCACCTTTGGACCACCGGACCAAAGCAATCAAACTATAGGTGTGAAAGCGCCCTCAAAAAAAAGAGCAGAACTACACCTAAACTAAAATGATAAAACAGCAGTTAGCTTCTCCACTTATGTGGCCATAATACAAACATTGTGCTTTCTGGCCTGCTCACCACCAATGGGTATCACAAGGCAGGCAAACACTCAAGGACAGGAAAACTACACAAACAGGGAGGTAAAATGTTAAAAGCCTGTAAAAGTGGCATTTTACAAATATGGCTAAACAACCGCCAGCTACATGGAATGTGGAATGCGAGAGAGAGACAGCGAGAGACTTCTGGTGGAGCCTTCCTCAGGGCTGCCTTCATGACTGCTACAATAATGTTAGGGAGTGTTCCTCACTACAAGAGGTTAACTCCTTCAGATCAACACCCTTTCCCTGCATTGTCAGACTTGTCAGTACAACACCACATTATATACACAAAAGTGAGGAGATCACAGTTGCCGCACTTGGTTTTATTTGACGGTGTCTGGCGCCATCTGGTGGACGTGTTAGCGGAAGAACACACCAGCAGAGCACCTTCATTCAGCTGCAGTGTGCCCCGTTTCCCTTTCATATTGTTGAGTTCCCCTTTCTAGATGAGAGACTGTTGCAGCAATGAACTTCAAACACCTACTATTACCACAAGGTGATTGGAAGTGAACCAATTAAATTAAATATGTTTCTGACTTGCTCTATCAGTTTTCCACTATATTCTGTCTATTTTAATCATCCATGGCCCTTTTGATCACTGCTCGGATACATGAGTTCTGACTGAACATGAGTCCGTTTTTGTATCTTCATTTTATTTGTCTCAATACTTGACTGATAATATGTTTTGCATCAGAATTGTGTTGTGTACTTTTTGATATTTTAATCAGAAGATTCAGTTTGTTCAACTGCATAATTATGAGTATTTATTTACTCTTCTTTTACTCTTAGGGCTGAACAATTCATCGAAATGTTATCGAAATCGCAATACAGCTAAAATATCACACAGTAATCATCCATCGTTTTGCGTGACGCCGCAAGTAAATGGATGTTGGCAACATAAATGTAATTGGCGCCACTTAGTTAGTTACATCCAGAATGGACATATGCGTGGTTAACATTAGAGCTTAGTCGTTTTGATTAAAACACCCCCGTGTGGCTTATCGCTGTGACATTTTCTCCAGTTTGCCACAATTTACTGCATCATATTTATCCTTCTGTTGGTGTCCACTCACACCGAACATTAATTGATGCCCTCACTAAGAAGGGCAGCTCTCTGTAGGGCCAGTGTCCACCTGCTGCTGGGTTTAGTTCAGTTTTTGCCTGCGATGTGATCATTTAAATGAGGATTTAAGGGAAGGAACATTGAGTCCTAGACAAACATTGATTGAACTAAATATTGCCATTTACAGGTATGACCCAAAGACGGACATGTGGACCACTGTGTCCTCCCTCAGCGTCCCGCGAGACGCGGTGGGCGTGTGCCTGTTGGGTGACAGGCTGTACGCCGTCGGCGGATACGACGGTCAGACGTACCTCAACGCTGTCGAGTCCTACGACGCACAGAACAACGAGTGGACTGAGGTAATAACAGCTGTTATATCCGCAAATATTACATCCTCGAATGTAAAATATAAATATAATATTACCGTGCACATGTTTCCGGGAACATTTCATGTTTCAAATTCCAAATTAAAGTGAAACTTCAATGGATTCGTGTAACATCAAGGGTGCCTTTCATATCCTTTGGATAGATTAATTTGCTCAAGCTTGCTGGTTTTTTTTTTGTAGTGCCTTTTTACGTTTGCTTCTGCAACCCTCTTATCTGTATGAAGTATAGTATATAGATTCTTGTTTTTTTTTTTGTTTTTTTTATCAGATGTGAAAATAAATGTTAATAAACCTGCCTTGTTTTCCTGTAGGAGGTCCCTCTCAAAGTCGGCAGGGCGGGCACCTGTGTGGTGGTGGTGAAATTGCCTTGAGCAGTTTGTCTCACGGCTCCACGGGAAGCAAATGAGAGAGCGGGAGCTGCAGAGAAGAGTGGACATACAAAAACAACAGAACACGGACACATCTTTCGAGACTTATGCTTTTCTTATTATTATCATTTCTTTTCTTTCTTTCCTTTTTTTTCAATCTGCCCTCCAGATTCTTTACGGGGGAGGCAGAGACAGAGCCTTGCCCACAAACCATTGTCTCTCTCTCATTAGCGGACACGATGTCTCCCTGCTGAGAAGCTTGTTCACAAACTGGAATGCCCCGCGTGCATTCTTCACATTCTCACCCGATCAAGAATTTTCATAGACTTGGCTCAGCTGTAGCAATTCAGCGCCAACCCTTTTGTTGTAGGGGTTTGTTACGCTAAATTTTATGAAAAGTTCTATGTACAGTATGTCTGTAACAAAAAAGAAACAAAAACAAAAAAAAGAGTCCAGTTTAGTTTTACATTTATACACAAGCATTTCCTATCAGTGCCATCACACACAGTATATTTTTGGGTTTATATTCCTCTTTATAGCCATTCAGAAACAAACATGTGATATATATATAAATATTATATCAGTGTCTTTTCTTAGTCTGTGATCTGATTAGACTCTTACTCTTTAGTAAAGAAGATCCACGCAAACTCTGAGAGTGACGAGTTCGTTCAGGCCTGTGTTTAGGGATGAAATCAAACTTTTTTGCTGAATAATATATTTGAACATGGTTCTTTCCTTCTTGTAAATTGAGTCTGTAGCTGCAGAACACCAAAGTCATTTGATTGTCTTAGATGAAGTCTTGAATGAAGGTTTACACAATTGTGAATTACAGAGAATATATCATATTGATATTTCACACTGCTGTACAAACTTTTGTGAACTTTTTTTTTTGAAACGGCACTCGTGTCACGCCTCAAACAGTACCGTCGACGTCGTTCTTTTCATTTGTGGGGCATGCAAGATGAGCTCGTGTTTTATTAGATTTACACAATACCACACATCAAGGTCATTGTCTCTTCTGTATTTTAAGAGATGTACTGCCTTCTTGATCACAGAGATCATATTCACACACACACACACACACACACACACACACACACACACACACACACACACACACACACACACACACACACACACACACACACACACACACACACACACACAGCCCCTGCATTTACAGTAAACCTGAAGAAACAGTAGATCCAAACCACCCACATTTCTGACCTGACACGTTTTTTTCAATTTGACTCTGATCAGAATTTTTGGATTTATAGTTTAGCAGACATCATAAAAAGTACACATTGCTAACTTGCTCACAATAACTATCACAATCTATTAGGAACTGAAATTGCAACATGATTTTTGGGGGCCAAATGTTACTTTTTATGTTTTTATTATAATTTTGTACAGCATGGAAACCTATAAATAAAGCAACTTCGGTCTTTTTTGCATGATCACATCCATGTTTAGAGCTGAATGTGAACCCTCAACGGGCAGATTTTGATTTATCTTGCTCTGCTTTAAGTAAACTAAACTCATTCTTTCACAAAACAGACTCAGGAACTTTTTTGATGTCAGAATGAATCACAAGTTTTGCCGTCCAGGCAGCATCCGCGTCTTAAATCGAGCGGCCGTGCTTATCGATGCTGCTCTGTGTTTTCACAGATTGAGTACCAACTGCCGCTGCTTGTCTTTGTTTACCCTCCAGATAGTTTCAAAGGCCCCTCTCCACTCTCTTTTTTGGTGAGATTTCAGCGGTTTTGCATACAAAGTGCTGGCATTTGTGTCCACAAACGTATAGTTTTTCCTTTAGAAACCAGCAGACATTTTTTAAGAAACACAAACATAGCACACAATACAACTACATGTAATTTGCACAATACAAACATGTTAAATAAATACAAGTTCAGTAGACATGCAAATTAGTCTCCTTTATGTTATATCATTTAAAGCAGGGGTTCTCAAACTCTCAAACACTAGTGTCTAGTTTGGGCAGTAAGGGGCCGGTGAAGTAAAAAAAAGGCCAACTTTTTGAGAAAAAGACATTGAAATAATAATATTCCTCATGATATTTCACATAATTCCACATTTAAAGTGATTGTTTTGATATGGAACGACATTTTTTTTTACTGTATTTATGATGCAAATGTAATAGAGTTATAAAAAACATACAGAAATAACTAATTTAGAGCTGCAACTAACAATTTTTTTCCGTAATCGATTAATCTGTAGATTATTATCTCGATTAATCGATTAATCGTTTGGTCCATAAAATGTCAGAAATTTTTTAAAAACGTTGATCAGTGTTTGTCAAATGATGATGTTCTCGAACGTCTTGTTTAGTCCACAAACCAAAATGATTCAGTTTTAATGATTTCTTTGTTATGTGGAGCAAAGACACGAAGAAAATATTCACATTTAAGAAGCTGAAACAATCATGAAAAAAGCCTCAAACCGACTAATTGATTATCAAAATAGTTGACGATGAATTTAGTAATTGATTAATAATCGATTTGTCGTTTCAGCTCCAAACTCATTATAAGTTGATATTAAGTGGGGGGCCACATGCAATTGATTTGGGGGCCGCATGTGGCCCATGGGCCCCAAGTTTAAGACCACTGATTTAAAGGAGAAATAAAGGGTAACAGTTTTCACTTGCATCCACCTCCTTAGACACTAAAGTCACTGCGATCCGGTAAAACAAAGATTATCACGAAACATCTTTTTCCACCAATTATTTTAAAAGTCAAGGGGATGTAATGGCAATATAGACATGATAACATAATGACAACTTATCCTGTTTTAATTTGTCCGTGCATCAGATAAGATTGCTACCAACAAGCTTGATGACTTTATGTTTGCTGCTCTGCAAACACAGCAAAAACACATCAGGATTAACAAAGAGGCAACAAAGAAAATGCACCTTACCTTACAATATTATAGCTCAACCTATAACTAAACTTACACATGACACATTTGACTGTAGAAACATGTTTTTTTCCTCCAGAAACCCAAGGTAATTATTCAATGATTCAGAAATATAATGTCGATATGGACTTAACAACACTACTCTGAATATCGTTACCTTCTTCTTTTTATTGTCACTATTAAATATGCCGGCATACTCCCAAAATAATAAGAACTACTTAATAATTGATGTGTGCGGTGACTGAGCCAAAAAAAAAAAAGAGTAAAATATGCATTTGATGATTCTGACACCGCTTGGATTTTCATATTTCAAAGGCTGAATACATTTGAATGAAATTAATAAAAATCAATCATATATCTCCAGCAAAACATAGTAAAGGAGGAAATAAAAATGAGAAGTCAGAGAAAGAGTATCGCACTCTGAGACAAATAAATTCCTTTTAGTGCAGAGAGAACCCAGTATAAATCCACAGTGCCACTTTCAAATTTATTTATTTTAATAAAAACAGTCGTAAAAATATGCAAATAAGTATTTAAATATGCATCCAACCCCCCCCTTCGTGTTTGTTAGCGAGTGTTCAGCTCAATTATTTATCTTAGCAGTATTTATCAAACACACACGCACACACACGCTCAATCACAGTGATGCAATCATATCATAGATTATCAACAGAGGGTGCTGTTGCACTGCAGACGCGGCGTCCTCGACACTATGATAACCGGCAGATCTCGCACACCTCCAACACATTACTTCTCATAGTAAATGTCAACTAGTGTTAAGGATTCCTAGGACACGACGTTGAGCTAATAACCCCTGCATAATTATTGAGACATGATGATGAAACGTTGGGAAACTGCTTGTTAAGGTGCTCTTAACTTGGAAATGAACATCTTTAAGGGAAGCACAGCGAGCCTGCGAACAAGATTCATTCTGATTCGAGACATGATTTATCAGGATTTAAAGGGATGTTGGCATCAAAACAATTGTGACAAATGTAGACATATTTTATATCACACTATTTTTGAGTTCTGCTCCTTGCCTCCTTTAGATTTTTTTCTTTTTTTCACGCGAGTGAGCAGCTCTCCTTTGGTTTTTTAGTCTTCTGGTGACAGTGATGAGATGATAGAAAGTGATGAGAGAAAGATGCAACAGCACAACACAAGTTGCAAACAATGTACCATATTGATCACTGGGATGTGAAAAAATCTGTATAGAATAAATAAATCACTGCATTGAAAATATAATGTTTTTGAATTTGGGAGTTATCTGAACACATTTCTTCATCTGCCAGGTAAAAAGATAATGTTCCATAACTGCGCGCAATCGAAATGGACTCGCAGAACTTCAGAATAGATCAGTTGCCGTCTTGTTAAATGAAACATTGATTTCAATAGTCTTTCTTGGGGGGAGGGGAAAAAGAAATGAGGACTCATCTTAACCACCTTCGATAAGAGAAAGATGGATTCTGCAAGCTCCTACAATGCTCAAATAAAGCTTTTAACGCGGTACTCTCAATCTTGAAATGCAAATTGAACCTATTCTACAAGCAGCGGGGAGGTATTGAACTGCAGATGTGTGTTCCCGCTCATGGCAACAGAACAGGTGAACTTGATGAAATCACCGGCAGGAGAAACTACACCTTAAACATGGTCTTTTATTGACACGGGGTGGTGATGAAGTAGTTAGCTGAGCTATCATTAGTCCAGCGCTAATACAATGAATGACAGTTGCTTTCTCTCATCTGATCAAAGGCGGCGGACAAGTGCTGCAGAATGTTACTCCCCTCCATCCTCCCCTCCAAAGCCCCGTCTCTATCTAATGACAGTTGAATACATTGTCATCTCATTATCTTTGAAGAGGGGAACGATCTCTCCTTTATGAGTGGGCACTGTGTCTCTTTGCCATCCAACAGGCCCTAAGATTGGTGAAGCGCATTCCCATCTCATTACGTTGAGTGAGAGATATCAGACACATCCCATCTGCCGAACGCCTTTGACACACACGCACACACACACACATACACACACACGCCGCATGTTTCAGTCATGCAGGCTGGTACTGGAAGAAAGCAAATAGCAACTCAACAACTCGGCTCCATGACTAGTAATCTGAGAAGGTTCAGAAATGGATTTCAACTACATCGCTGCGGCCGGCATTAAGAAAACACGCACACTTGTGGTTGAATCAGTAAGATCAAGACTAGTTATTGCGGCATTAACCATCAAAGAGCTCGAGACATCTGTCTAGCCCGTATCTCACACTACCATTAATAATGCAGCATATCATGTAGTTCATTTCTTGATGGTTTTAAACTAGAACACACATCTAATTTACCCCCACGACAACTGGCTGCAAGGCTTTTACTGGTTGCTTTATATAGCCCCCTCCTTATTTTCCAACATAGCAAAACCTCTATCAGATAAAAAAAGAAAAAAAAAGAATCTCAGAAAGAAAAGAAAATACGACAATTAACGATGTAGTTCACATATAATTCATTTTTAAAAATGAAGTCCAGGTACATCATCGTTCTGTTCCCTATGTGTCTAATATGAATAAATAGATAAGATAAAATAATACTTTTTTTTAGTCCCACAATGGGGAAATGTTATTTAGTACTTAAAGCTAAAAAGCCAAAAGCTGACAATATGCCAAAAATGCTAAACTGGTCCCAGTTTCTCTTGACTGGTTCAACAGATGTCATGGGCTGATTGCCAAAACATCTTATCGTGGACACAGTACAGTGACAGCACAACACTGATCTACATGATGGATGTCAGATCAAAATGAATCCAGCCATGGTTTTACCAGCTTTGAATTCATGCATGGGGAAGCCTGTCAGGGGCGAGAGATGATGTGGACACTGGCTCTCGCTGTTTGTCAAGATTTTACATCCCTCCCCCGCGCTACTGGTTTGAAGCAAGTCATCTGCTGTCTATAGCAGCTTGCCGCAAGTACGCCTGTGAATCTAGATTCAACATTTTCACAGGAATGAATGCAATTAGACTGTTTTGTGGGTGTAAAGCATCTCTTTGCACACAACGTGCAATTTATCATTTTAATGGGCCTCAGCTTTCTCGGGGAACATGCTTTAACTTGGTAACTACACATGTCTATTCCTTATTTCACGTGTCCTACTTAGACAGTAAATCAGCGACCCATCAATGGTGTTTTTCCCTCATAGCATTTTCTCTCTTTAGAAGGCTAGGTGGAATAAAAAAAAAGAAAACCCACAGAACTAAAAGTAGACTTTTAAAAGTTGGACATCAAATGCTTTTTTTGACACCAAATGGAATAATAAGGAAATATCAAACTGAGAAAAAAAAAAAAAAATCACAATTGCAAAACAGCCCAATTCTTTAAAGGAAACGTGCTGTTTGTTATCAGACAATGACAACTATGACGATAAAGTTGTCCGATTCACTTTTTTCTTTTTTTGCTGCACATTGCTGCGTCCATGATTCAGAGAACATAATGTCGCCTTCAGGAGCACGAGCCTGTAGCTCCTTGAAGGACACACACAATATACATTTAACTGCTTCCTCGTTTCTGATAAATCTTGCGTTGCTTGTGTGCCACTATTGTGTCAGCTACGCCTCTCACCTCATATGATCTTTCTCTCGGCACATTACTGCTGCCCCTGCAACACCCACTTACGAATTACCTCCAGAACTAAATCACTTCCTTTGTCAGACACGACTGCCTTTCTTTCCCAGACCCATTGCTTACTGCTATTGTTAGTGAAGATGAACAGCCCATGACAATTAAAGGTGTGGACCATTACTTTTGCTGTAAGGACGGTTAGGCCTCATGCTTTACAGCCGGGGGGGCGAGCACTGCCATATCTACATTTGTCATCCAGAGCCGTAATGGATGGTTTTCAAATGGATGAAGAGCCAACAAATGTCCACTGCTCGGCACGCTCTGGGTCCAGTTTATGCAGCCATGTCGGATGCTGTAAGGATGTACACTGAATAAATAATAAAAACCATGCAGATGCTACAGGCACAGTAAAGTGGCATAACATAATTGAATTTTCTAACCTTGGTCTTAATGCAGTGCCATAGTACAAATCGTCATATGTATCAGAGGTGGAAAGAATACTGAAATATTCTACTCAAGTAAAAGTACCACTATTTTGACAACATTTTACTTGAGTTAAAGTAAAAAAGTAGGTTGGGTTCTTGTGTGGTGCAAAAAGGACAAGGGGACATAAATCTCACATTAATTGTTTTTAATTAAATGAAAACCTTTACAAATTAAAGTGATCACAAAATAGAATACGTAAACATATGATGTATCAGTGAAAATGGGTCAAAGGTCACAAATTATTTAACTTTGTCACTCACTCAGGGACCTTAATTAACACCAATCCCCATGTCCTCACCATTCATAATTGTTTTAATCAGTAACGGATGTAATTTATAATGTAGTGAAATACTGTACTTCCAAAAAAAACATGCTTAAGTAAAGGTAAAATTACACATTTGCACACAAAAAACCTACTCAATTACAGAAATGTAAGAAAACCTCTGATATGTGTACATCACATGATGAGAAACGATGACAAGGCAACAGTAAGGGACCATGAAAACATAAATATCCAACGACAAAGTACCACAAATTCCTAATTTGTTGAATACACTGGTGACACCATTGTTATCAGTGTTTCAGTATAGGTGAATTGACCACTCTAAATTGACCGTAGGTGTGAGTGTGTGAGCAAATGGTTGTTTGTCTCTATGTGGCCCTGCGATGGACTGGCGAACTGTCCAGGGCGTACCCCGCCTATCGCCCAATGTCTGCTGAGATAGGCACAGCACCCCCCGCGACCCTCTGGTGGAGGAAAAGCGGTAGATAATGGATGGATGGATGGATGGATGTTTCCTTAATCTCTGATGACGCATCTTGATCATTTTACGTCATAATTCCTCTCTTGTTTCACCTTTAATTGTCAAAAATGAACAATTTAAACTGTGCTGTGCTTTTATAAAGTATGTTGATATAAAAATAAAAAAAAAATTTTTTTCAAAGGAAATCCCTGCCTGTCATGGGTGATAATGTCAAAAAGTAACTTTACATGTTAATAGATATGCAAAATGTTTAAAGTGAATTCATATGTAAAGTTAAGCAAAAAGAATTTTAACATAATAGGTTAGGTCATATTTTAAGTCTATATGCATGTAACATATGCACTGAGGAAATAATAGCTAATGTAAAAATAAAAAAAGTAAAAGCTGTTTCTTGCTTAATCCCTGCAGCTATCAGCATCACACGGGCAAAGCCCACACAGAAGTCCTACTGCCAGGAGGATTGCCCACGATGGACAAAAGCCAAACAACTCTTATCCTCCTATAGCCTGCTGTCAGAATCTGATCAATCAAAAGATTAATTCACATCGTTCTATACAGTTTTTTTTTTTTTCAGGGAAATCTCTTGTAAACAGGGTAAGTTTTTTGTTACATAGCCTTTAGCTTGGTAAAATACTTCCCCTTCAAATTCAACCTGAAGCTCGTGCCCGATACACCAGTTTGACGTGCCGAAGTGTTCAATTATTTAGAGTGAATCTGTATTTTGTTGTAGAATGGAGCTGCAAGGAATACTAAAATGTCAAGTTAGCAGCTACGGAGACTGAGTGAATTAAACACAAGACATTAACCTTGCAAATAGTGGATCTGTACACTAGATCATTACATAATGTTTCCCACGATTGTCCCTAAACACATCAGGAGAATGAAAGAAAAACAATACCCACAGAGAAGTGAGTAAATATTCGATGAATATAAATCAATAAACATTCATCTTTAACTGAAAATAGTGTATGTGGCCTTTGAAAAGTGAAAGATGACCTAAAGCAACACAAAAGAAAAACCTCTCTTGCCCAGATACAATGTGCCTTATGTCCTTCACAGCACAGGAAACTATGCATAAGGACCAGGCTTCCCAGCATGCCTCAGGGTTTCCGACATAGTTGCCAGCAGGATGCAACACTGCGCGAGGTACTGCCTCTTTAAATCTCCTGTGTGGCATGTTAAGCAATGGTAATCTGCCGCAGTGCAGACAATAAATTCCACTGCATAACTAAGCGTCGCCATGACATCGTACCTGGATGGAATGTCATATGGGCAGATAGAGGGAAGGATAGATGGAGGACATACCTCTCGCAGAGCAAATATACTGTATGTCCTCACACACTGACATGGACAGGACACAATGTGACCACTATATGTTTGCAGTATCACCTTGCGTCTGTTTGCCATGGAGAGGAAACAAAAAAACCAGCCTTGCTTCGATTATTCCTCCGTACTTAAAGAAGGTTTGGTTCACGTGTAATTCATCTGTTCAGAGCAACAATGGCGCTTAATGCTAAGACTAAATCTGAACGCCCGGGCCGTCGTCCCAGTTCCTGAAAGCTTAATAATGTGCCATGTGGAATGATGTAATGCTAACACGCTGCAAAACTTGAGTGCTCACCAGCTTTAGTGAGGGCACGGAAAAGAGGGAGAGACAAGCTGGAGAGAGAGAGAAAGAGAGAGAGAAGGAGTGGGAGGGGGAGGTGGAGAAGAGACAAAGAGAGACAGAAGGAGACTCAAAGGGCCTGATTACTGCATATCATCTCGAACACAACTTGTCCTGCACAAATCTCCAGTGAGATCCACACACTGTTGGAGTATGATAACAGAAATGAAAAGCTAGTTTGTGCTGGGACTCTCTTAACATAGCCGCCTCGCAAGCGGCGTAGAGGGGGAAAAAAAAAAAGAAGTGATCTTTGAACGTTCACGGCATGACTTAGACAGCGACTCTGCCGTTAT
The DNA here is from genome assembly GCF_963457635.1 of Microchirus variegatus. Classification (NCBI taxonomy): domain Eukaryota; kingdom Metazoa; phylum Chordata; class Actinopteri; order Pleuronectiformes; family Soleidae; genus Microchirus; species Microchirus variegatus. The sequence continues at coordinate 10,978,378 of NC_139807.1, read as the reverse complement.
TTGACAGACCGAAAGCTATTTCAGACTGTCAAAAGCAAAATTATTTGGAACATCCTGGAGCAAGGACCTATAATCCCCAACAAAGAAATGTTATTATTCATAACCATGTGAAAAGAGACACACTAAAGCTGCCCTGCTCTAAGTGTGGGTTTTTGTTATGGGGTTTGATCATTTCTTTTCTGAAAAATTTCATGGAAAAAAAATATTAGACTGACTTTTTTTTTTTTTTTTTTCATTCTTTTCACCTCTTTCAAGTACAGAAGATTAAAGGGTGGTGCAAGCACAGCAACACTTGATAAAACATGTTGTTGCATAGACATCACTGCTCTGCATAAAGGAAACCAGTCACTTCTTTTAACATGTGACAGTGTTCTGTCAGATAGGACAAGAAGTGTTCAATCAGATGCAGTGAAATATTAAGATTATTGCCTCAATACATTTGTGTATATTCCACTATTGTGACTGCATAACCTGATCATTCAAAAAAGGACAGAATATACAAATTAAGATAAAAAAAAAAAATGAATTCCACTCATATTTAAATAGCTTAAAATAAAAACCTGAAATTAGAAGTAGTATTACTTTTTTTTTTTTAACATATTTCTTCTGGGCACACTTCAGTCTCATCTAAAATTGAGTAAATATGCATAAGGAATATAACATTTTGAACAGTGAATACCAGAAACTAATTGCCTTAAGCTCCAGTTTTTACTACATTACCAAATTACATTATATTGTTTGGCAACATATTTGCAGTTTGTATATATTTATTCATGATTTAAATCATGAGAGAAAAGGCCTGGATTCTTAAAATATTTCATAAGAGTAGTTTCTTCTTCTTTATTATTGCATTGGACAGAAATCAATTACAGTTTAATAGAGAATCTGATCCCTTAAGGGGGTATTCAGCAAGGACCACTTTGCATTTTACAGGTCCTCAGGTTTTAGTCTACACTCACAAATATTCAAAGGTAACATGTCTGGGGTGTTTGAAGCCAAATTAATCCCGGGACAAGCCTCGTTACAATAATCGATGGCGCAGTTGGGACACAACATTGATGGTCAGTTGACTATATCTATTCTTATCCCAGACCAATTTGCAGCAGCCCGCTGTAATTCTAAAACCGTCGGCCCCTTTTTGGACAAAAGGGTGGGCAAAGAACCAGGGGGCATTTCATTTCATGCTCTGCCTCCTCAACCCCAGATGTTCACCTCCAACATCTCCACTGAAACAGGTAGGGGCTTAATGGCCCACAAATTGCCCCCAGCACAGGTAATGAAATGCAACCTCTGTATAATTTTAATTGAGAACTCTGGATGGAAATCAAATGATAATGTGCTCCATGCATGGGAAGTTTTCAAGTAACAGTGAAATGTGTGTCTGGTGTGCGAGTGCAGCTCGGGCTATGGCAAATGGCTTTTCTCCCAGAGAGCTTCTCTCTTCGCTTTAATTGCGGATTGTGAGGTGTAATAAACAGGTTAGTCATGACTAAGCATCGGGTAAATGAAGCAAAGGATGTACACACCTCTCAATGTACGACCATATTTACAATTCACTCCGACAGGGTGGCCATTAGAAGCTATAAAGCTGTTCAACTGTTAGATAGGATACTGTCTATAAACCCCACTGCACTTAATAGACACGGATAGTTAATACGTCTTAATTTATATTACATGTTTTCCTGATTTGTTTATTGCAAGTATTTGTTGTAGCTGATTAAATCTAGTACAGACCATTGTCCTTTAATTTAATCACTTATTATTGTTTCAAAAGGGTTCGAGTTGCTGTGGCAGTTGCCTATTTACAGAGGTGGAAAGTAACGAAATACATTTACTCAAGTTACTGCATTGAATACAGATTTTGTATTTTTTAAGTACAATTTAAAATCAGGATTTTGTATTTTACTTGAGTACGTATTGACTCAAGTATTGTACTTAGTTACTTTATAAATCCTATCCGTTACTGAGTAAAAATAAAAATTCAGCACAATGAAGACCTACAGGGGGAAAATATACACCAGAACCAGACGAATGTTGATGTGATTAGCACCAGCACTAGCGCGTGAACATAGAGGGCGTGCGCCAAAAGTGACGTAATATCCTGTGTAACGCCGGGCGCATGAGCTCCATAATAGTTCTGGATTTCTGACCCCTTGTCATATTTCTACTACCCTCACACCCCACGCAAAGTAACTAAGTAACTTTTACTTAAGTACATTTCAAATGAACTACTTTTTACTTCTACTTGAGTACATTTTCAGATGACTACTTTTACTTCTATTGGAACTTTTACTTGAGTACAATATTTTAGTACTTTTTCCACCTCTGCCTATTTACACCAGCTGACCAAAGCCAGTGATCTTTCCGATATACTGACTTGTTTGTATCTGTTGTGGTCTCCAAGAGGTCATAGCGGGATATATTAGGTTTTTGGACCTTAAAATAATCACATGTGCATAGGCTCTCCGGAGTTGGACTTTTACACCAAAACAAGCTAATGAGAGGGTTGGGAATGGGAATCAGCTCCATATATTCATGAACAGAGTTTATGTAATCTGAGGCCATCCTTGATCATAGAAGGTAGGGGTAGAGAGTGTTTACATTTACTGTATATTTGATGTTTTATTTATAAATCTCGAGCAGAAAGAGGATTAGCAAACTGGCGATATAAACTGTGAGGAAATTGCTGTTTCTGGTTGTGCTGCATGTGTTCAGGTTCTACAGCTGTCTTTGTTTGTCAAATACAGAGCCACTGCTGTGTTATAAATCCAGTGCACACACAGAGCGGGCAGTTGGTGAACCCCAAGGAGATACAGTATTAGCAGGATTTGTCAAAAAGTGCATTGAATTACAAACACATAAACTAGCTTTAAGCCGTGGGCCATTAATCACAAACACGGAGCTGAAAGGTGTCATAGAGTCATGTAACAACATGTGACAGTTTTATACCCAACCCTTTCACTGTTGCCTGCGAAATATTGATTAGCTTTATCAGCCGCATCAGAGCCAGCTTTTATTCACTGAACACGTTGCTTTTCATCTTTCACAGAGCTCTAGTAAACTAGATTTACCTCACGAGTTGTGTTGATCGTAAGGAGGTCACAGTCGACAGATGTCATGGCTGCAGAGATGTTATGAGTTGCCGCAGCTCTGTGGGACAGGCTTGGACGACTCGGGCTAAACCAGATGTTGCTGAAACTGTCAAATGACGGCCCCGTCACTGTGACAAGTATAGTGTTTCGAACCTTAAAACTTAAGGTGACAATCGCGTGGAAACAGATGCTGTTGTTATACGGCTCAAATGTTCGAATATATACAACCACGAGTCGTGTCAGTGTACAGCAGAAATAATCCAGGTCGTCATTCGATACAAGGAGCAGGAATGCAGAGGAATTGACACGCTGGCATCATCTCCGGACACCATTGCTTATGTGTCACCTGTTGCACCTCTACCAGATGTTTCTAAGACTCCTAATAACTCAGCTCTCTCTCCCTCCAGTTTTATCATGGATGAGGGTGAAATGTATGCTCTGCATGATGCCGAGTCTCAACTAGGTTGGAAACGCACACAGATATACACACACACAGATATATACACTTAGGGCATGGACGGATAATATTTGAAAGTCCTCTGACAGTCAGCAGGTGACGGTGCCATGGCCAGCTGCTCCTGCCCCACCTCTGCTCAGCTGTCCATGCCCAGACCAGCCTTTGAAAGCAATCAGCTCCAGAGGTGCACCGTTCCCACACCATCTGGTGTGGGAGATGAATCGAGCCATTATATTAGTGCTGGATAATTCCTCAGAGGAAGGTAATTAACAAGAAAAATATGCTATCCTATCTCTCCCCTCATTTCCAATCAGAATGGAAAATCCTGACAGAAACGGGCAATTTTGAGATTCCTCATTTTAACTTTATAGCAAATGTCAAAAAAAAAAAAAAAAATCATTAAAAGGCATTTGATCTTGACTGAAATGATTGACAGCACAAGCAGATTTTTTGTCAGACAAGAAAGAATGCAGCTGACAAAGTGGGTGTGCTTCGCAGCCTGAAACCTGTGTCTGTTAATTAAACTATATTAAAATCTGACGAGATCGCCGTCTTACAGTAGTTTTTTTAATTTTTTATTCCAGTATTTAATATCGCTGAGAAGTTTAGCACCTCAGGTGCGCAAACAATTAGATTATATAAAGATGAAACAGGGAAGCTGTCCACCACAGTCTTGTAATTAAAAAAAAAATGCCACATGATTCATTCACACTTAAATGTGGGAGGCACTCATTTAATTGCATTACAGAGGCACAGCACTTTTTTCACACGTCTCGTCTTTTTTAACAACTCTGGACATACAGTTCTAATTTGCATGGAAAGCTGTGAAATACATGTTGTGCCTGCCTTTGTGTGGAGTCACACCTTGAGAGACACAGCTGGAAAAATATGTCAGACAGTTCGCTAAATATGGTCCCTGCATTGGCTTAAACCCAAGCAGACAGAGCCAGACAACACCTGATTGTGAATCTCACTTAGCTTTAAAGGATTTAGGCAAACTCTGAAACAGTGCCTATTGCTCTCTTATCCACTTTTGTGTTAATGAAAAGCATGTCCTGAATCTGTCGAGGGAGATTATAGGTGAATATCATTACTATTGTCCTTTTGCCAATGTAGATTCACTGTATCCACAGGGATTATACTCCAACCCATTTCAACATGTATTACCTTTCTCCGCAGAGGAAACTTTAGAGAGGCTGAGCTGATGATAGGGACTAGAAATGTGTCACAGGAAATTCAGACTGCATCAAATTCTGAGAGGTTTGCTGCTATTTTTGACTTCACTAATGCAATCTAGTGGCCGCAAATCACAGTTCTGAATTTGGGATGGAAGATGGGAGAACGTAAAATGTCTGCGCACTGGGTTCGGTTATTGCCAACTAATTTCAAGGTAATTACTAAAGGAATCGGCAACTATTTTGATAATCGATAATCGGTATGAAGCTTTTTTTCATGATTAAAACAAGATTTCTGATTGTTTTAGCTTCTTAAATATGAATATTGTCTTGGTTTCTTTGCTCCACAAAACAAATAAATCATTAAAACTGAATCATTTTGGTTTGTGAACAAAACAAGACGTTCGAGAACATCATAATTTCCAGCTTTGACAAACACTGTTCAACGTTTTTTAACATTTTCTGACATTTTATGGACCAAGCGATTCGATTAATCGATTATGAAAATAATCGTTAGTTGCAGCTCTATGTAATAGTAAAGCAAACAGATACATATTCAACAGAAAAGAATAAAAATGATCAATCTGGATTAAGGGAAAGCATATATGGTTGGTCATAATTTATTTTAATTTTCTAATTTAGTCCACAATTGTCACTTAAGGTATACCCCATCAGATTGAGTTCCTTCCCTGGCATGGGAAATTATCTCTATAATTCTCAGATCTGAACTTTTTGTGGTTGGTGTTAAAAAGAAAAAAAAAAAAAAAAAAAAAGTTTTCAAAGACTGCACCACAAAATAATTGGACACATTTTCCTAATTCAGTCTTTCAGCAGCTCTAGGTTTTCTCCTTTGGTTCACAGTGGCTCACCACCACAAAATAGACGAGTTACTGAGTTAATATTACTGTTAAATACGACCTAGATGTAATTTAAGACCAATTTATTAATTTGTGGATCTTATCGCTGACCTTGGGATTATATTACTCATCTCAAACTCCGTCCACATAGCTTTGAAAATAATGGACAGGTTCACCTGCCAATGCTTGGACATACCTTGAGGGATTTACAAAGAAAAGTTGCAACAACTATATTATATTTTTGAATGAACAATTTAAATTTAATTTAATTCCCTTTATAGTAATATATTTGTACATGGACAAGTTATTGTAAGTGGGATACAATTGTGTTTCATATTGTTTGAAACTGGTTTAGAACAAATCCTTCTTAAACACACACATTATCCAAAGACTGAATGATTTGCAGTAGGATTATGGAGATCTAAAGTCTCATCTCTTTTCAGAACTGAAGGTACATCCGTTCACAGCAGGAGTAAATAATAGCACATTTCAGAGGAGTGAATTATAAAAGTTGAACACTTCCCGCTGCAGCCTCGGCAGTGTTTAGAGTTGAGAGTGACACTCTCTGCACATGTTCAGCATTTTAAAAATATCCACAAAAAAAGAAGCTGATAGAAATGTCAGGTCAAAAATAGAAAACAAGCTAAACACATCCAGAAAACCCAGCGAAGAATAGAAGAGAATTCTGTGGTGCTGCAATTACATCAGAGTATAATACAAATAGCTGTCTGTGAACTGTTACGACACCTAAACTTTACTTAAAGGCACACGTACAGAAGAGTTAAGTTCATTTTTGAAACCTTTTTAAATTTTAATTCTCTGCTCAGTCAACTGGGAGAATAAAAGATGCCGGAATGAAACCTTCTGCTCCACCTTTTTTCTACTACATCAAAAAAACCTAAGCCCTTTTTACAAACCCGCAGAATGTCTACATTGTGCAGTTTTGTGTGAAGCCGTGAGAGCGGTGCTCCCTTTACTGTAAATTGCAAACAATATGACCTAAGTTTTCACATAATAATGCTCATATTACATGGGCATCACCTGCCGATGTCTTGTCAAGATAAGTTTGGCACTCCAAACTTAGTGCTGAGCTCCGTAGAGGACTGAAGGCACAAATGAGATTGTCAGTGCTACGGGTTACAGGCGATACCCAAAGCTTAGATGCGCTTAAAAATTCATAGAGTATCGATCTTTACACTGCAGCAAAGTAAAATACCACATATGAAGGCAATATTGATGTGTATAGTTCCTGAAGTATGATGTTTAAGCTATAAGTTCTGGAGAGCACATAATGTTAGTCCAAGTGGACGTCTGCCCAGGTCTCCATTACTCATGTGATGTCCAATACTCCAAACTTTGCAGTGCAACTTTGGTGTGTTGACATGTGGGGAGGAATGAATTAAAAGAAAAGTAAAAAATAAATAAATAAAAATGGGGCTGGGTACATGCCTGCATTCTGTTTCTTTTACTTGTGCAAAAGCAAATAAAACACAGATCGGCCAACATTTGAGTGGAAACAAAACAACAACTAACCTTCTCTAAATAGACTCAGAAACAGGTGCTGTGATAGTCAAATGTTTTTCCTTGGGTGCAATAAAAAAATAAATAAACCAAGCTGGACATTTGCTCCTCCTGTCTGTGTGAATGTAATTCCAGGCCAGTTAGCCTGTTAGCAATAACAGCTAATCATGCAAATTGCATCAAGAGTGGCACTTTTGTTTCTGCTCTGGACGCCCCCGCACAACACAACACAACACCGGCCTGTTTGTGCACGTCTACGCAAAAGCGACACAAGAATACACTGAAAAATACATAGTGTAGACAAACATCGCAACAAAAAAAAAAAATGTCCATACAGTTTTCATTAACGGCCACTCCATCATGCGGAAGACGCCAGACTACACGAGTGATATACAATCAGTGGCATAAGTAATCCATAAAATAGCCATGCTCTTGTCCAGGGTGTAATTTCCATTTCAAGATGTGATTGCATGCCGTTGCTGAGTGAGGTGAATTGAAATTCTGTTTGTATTTCTTTTCAAGTTTGACTTTCTTATCTTTCCAGCGAGATACGGCACGTTTTTGTTTATTTTCTTTGGTGTTGTACAAAATGTGCTAGTCGTCATGGACTGTTTGCAGCCAGCATTTAAGTTTAAAAAAGAAACATGTAAACTGATGTTATTGCTATTTAATAACCGAGTAATTCCCTGCCTATATAGTCTCAACACTTTAGCGATATGAGCTACCATATATCTAAATTACAAACGCGCAAAAATAGTATATGCAAAATAGACACGAAACATTGCGTAAATGCAACCTTGAAGTGCTAATATTTAGCAAATCTCAAGAGTTGCTCTGACAGATACGCAGAAGAATAGTTTGATGTTTATGTAAATCATATCTTGCTGACAGATGTAATGCCGTCTTTGGAAGCGCAAACAAAGAAAAACGGGAAAGGGGAGAATACGCACTGAGGAGCATGTCTATTGTTTCGACAGCTTGTGTCCCAAGCATCTGGCATCAAGCAGAAGCAGCATGTCAAGATTAATGAAATGTTACTTTTATTGATCCATAGCTTGCAGTATATAAATAAATGCTTCTTTAGAATATGCAGACGCGCATATTGCACCCAACAGTAAATTGCAAGCTCAGTTCGTAAAGTTTTAAGAGTGTTAACTCAAAAAAATGCGAGGTTTCAGCCATACTGTACCGCAATTTGAAAACAAACGCACGGCATGCGGTTTAGGGAATAGATAATCGTAATGTCTTCCTTGCTATTTTCCGAGGCTTTAAATTCCAATCAATGAGGTGAAATTAAAGACCATGTGAATGACTTTCAGCGCGAGCCGACTGAGTGGACTTGTTAGTGGGAGCAGGGGAATGGTGACAAGAGCGTGGCAGAGACTGCTCCCTCACTCTCCTCTCCCCATTTAATTTTCCAATCCACTTCCTCCGCATAGTTAGGAGAAGTGAGTTTTGTTCTGGTTTGATACACCATCTAATGAGAGCTACTAAGAGCCTGTTGAAATCATTCCCTAATAACACATTTGGAAGGCTTGCGAATGAGAAATATTTTACCTCCCCTCTTCCTCTTTCCATTCAAGGTTTATTATATACTTTCACTCACCTCTGTTCCATTTTCGTCCCTTCACTGTGTTTCTTCACTTTCATCAACTACGTTTCTGATGAAAACTTTATTTTCGACACTCACGAGACGCATTCTGGTTTTACAGATTGTCTTTAGCTGCTGATTGAGTTGTCTTGGTGTAGGTGTAAGCATCACTTGCTTTGCCAAGTAACCTTCATTTGATCCAAAGTTAGGGCCAATTCCAATTCCCATCTTAACCCTCAAGCTCAACCCTTAATCTTAACTGGCCCTCAAAACCAAGTGTTAAGGGTTATTTTGTCACTTAGAAATGGGACACCCCTTAAATGGGCACGTCTTCAGACTGTAGGGGGCAGAATAACGCAAAAGCTGCGTCCAGTCTGTCAACTCCAAAAAGAAGAACACATTTACATCACGATTATTTATTACGATCTGTTTGTCAATCAAGTTATTAGGTTGGAAAACAAATGGAAACAAATACCACAACCACGGCTTATTGAAAAGTAAACGATAGCTTGTCCGCACCGGCCGGCTATTGACAAAAGTTATAATAAATGTTAATTAATAAATGTTAAGCAACAATGACCTAAGTAATCCATAAAATGCGCCTAAACTAAGATAATAAAATGGTTTTCATAATTTTTGTATCTCTATTTACAAAGAAAATACTTAATTTGTGGCTTACTCGTTTTGCTGCTTTCGGCGCCATTTTTGTTCTGTCAAAACACGCAATGCATTCTGGGTAGCCCTTGTTCCCAAGGGTAGTCTCGGAAAATCTCAATATTGAGGGGCGATACACCCCTTAAATTTGCCCCTCAACTTAATTTTTCTGAGAATGGGGACAGCACTTGCACTAGAGGGAGCGCGCATTTTTTGAGATTGAGGGTTAAGCAAGGAATTAGAAATTCACCCTTAGTCACACATCAACCATAGAAATCTGTTAAGATCCCATTTACCAGGCATGTACTGTACAGACGCCAGACACTTTCCTACAAATAATTCAACACAATGCACCCACTGACCTAAATGGTGCATGACAATATAGTTCATCTGCCCTTAATTCATTCTACTTGCTTGACGCATTCCAGCTGTAATAAGAACAAGTGACCTGACCTGCCCTGTGCTTTTATGTGACGCCAGCCTCAAACTCCTCTGTGGTTTAAATGTTATCTGTCCCAAAGATAAAAACACCCTCCCTTCCATTTCCGAGGGCTCCGGCATTAGTTACAGCTGAAACACTGGTTTCTATTCCACTTTGAATTCTGGAATTGTGTCGGCACCTTGACATTTGATTGGATCTGTGCAAATACCTGTATATGCAAATTTGCCAGGTATCAGTTTTTGCTCGGGGTAAAATGGGAAACAGTGGCTGCATTCTGACGAGCCTCCTGAATGGACTCGTCCCTCTCCTTTTCCTTAGAGAGCAACATTTGGTCATCTATAAATTCCCAGTAAATCTCAGAGCCTGGGTGCGTTCCCTGACATTTCTGCACTCCCACGTAGCATATTTTTAAGCAGGTAAAATCCATAATCTGTGTCAATCGTATCACATGGTGTATTCACAGGGGGGGGCCTGTATGCACTAAACTGGCCAAGGATGCAGTGCAGAAGCTCAGAGGAGGGGAACATGTTTGTTCTTACCTCTGTTGTCATACTTGTGCCTCAGGGCACACACCACAGTTACTCATACCCCAACAAAGACTTCCCAGTACTCTCCATCCATTACGGCGAAGCTGTTCATGCAACGCGACTAAATATGACCTCATTTATAGGAATGATGCAACTCTTGGTGTTTGAAATAGAAACAGCACAACAAGTAATGCTCTATTTTTTTTTTTTTTAATAATACAAAGGCTAAGATGTGTTAAACATTGAGTAAATTTTATACATTTATATTTAGAGCGTACAAAACAAGTGGTAGGTTGTTTTGAGTTTAATGATACAAATCTGCCTCTAACTGCATAACTTCATTTTTTTGTCCTTCTAAGAGCAGACAGTACAGGGTAATGTAAAGGATCATTTGGGTAATATAAAGGCATGAAATATAAAACTACTTAGCCTGTAAATAACTAGTTGTCATCGTCTTAGATTTCAGCCATGATCGGTTACCTTTATCTGTGCAGAAGCTCTTTACTCTGCCTAAAGATCACATCGAGGAATGCTCTATGCTCAAAAAGCAGGGGGAAATTAGTATAAATAATGGACTATCAAATCATTTGAAGTGTCTGGATTTTGATGCATTGCTACTTTGACATTCATTTGTGTAGAGGAGAATGGGCACTTCTATTTAATGCCCGCTGAAAAAGCGCTTGTACTGCCGTGTCTGTGCATCTATGCATTGTGACAGTGGTAATCATGAGTCTTTCACCGATCATTGCAATTAATCTGTCTTGACATGATCATTTGCGGGTGTGTGTTCTTCTGTTTAAAGTGTTTTGTGAATCTTTGCTCAGCAGGGTGGTGTGGTGGTGGTGGTGGTGTGCATCCACAGAAGAAACAAGAGACAGATGCATCCACTGTGTGTTTCACTACACAGACTGTTAACAGCCAAAGAACAGAGCAGTGCAGGTTTCCTTCATTGTGTCACCAAATTACAGTTGACAAGTGGAGGGGAAAATCCCATGATTGATGAACAGAGTAATTCTCTACATGTAATTAATACCCTACTAATGGCTAGCCATTTGTCTTCCATACTGCGCAGTAAAACCCAGAGGAAGGTAGAGCAACATATTGTGATGAAGGCTCCAATCTGACCGTCCTGCGATGTGAAAGATTGTGTTTCCTTTGCAAGATTTTGTTACCTAATGGCTTGTTTGGAAGCCGTGGGGACAATGTAATGGACTATGTAATGGATAAAGGATTGTACTGATGGGCATGTGTTGACTTACCAACATTGATCTGAGGGAATTCATTTTGATAAAAACAAAAGAAAGAAAGAAAGAAAGAAAGAAAGAAAGAAAGAAAGAAAGAAAGAAAGAAAGAAAGAATTGCAGTGAAACAATAATGCATTTTTCTTTTGTAATTTATCTGTCAGTCTGCTTTAATACATGACATTTGACAGCAATAAAGGCTTTATATTCTGCCCTAAGCAACAACAATTACTGCAATGAAAAATACACACAAAGTCATCCTTTTATCCAGTGGTTACATATGTTGGAGAAAAAAAAAAACATGAGAACAACTAACTTGCTATAATAAGCAGCGATGCCCGCTAAGGTTGAGCCAACAAAGAGAAGAAGACATGCAGACTCGATGCGATTTCATAAAATCAGAATCAAAGCAAAAAGAACACAACGAAAACACACTCGATTGAGCAGATATCTCCATGGAATTTGGTTCAGAAACACCGCAACAATAAGAACTAAAGTGCAAAGAGAAACAACAAAAAAGACTTTTGTCTTTAATTTAAGACTCAACAGGAATGGCATGGCTATGTCACTTAAAGTAGACAGCAGTGACAGACAGACAGGAAAACAGATAGCCGAGCACCTAATCAAACGATGTTAGCATAGTGTCATCACATAGACGGGGAGAGAAAGGGAGAGAAAAAAGAAAGAAAAGGGAGAGATCGTGAAGGATGACACAAGATTCAGCATAGCGTCATATCTCTGTGGATTAAATGTCTGAGAGGCTGGCCCTGGAGTGTGCTTGTGCATAACATTAAGCTCCACGAAGACGAGGTGGAGGGAGCATTGGAGCTACTGCCTGACCAAGTGCACAGATAGGCCACATCTCACAGCTGCCAACTGTTTCTAAGAAGGAATGGGTTCCAGAATGTGTATAATTTTTTTCACAGACTATTTGAGGTGATAAACATTTCATCTGGACAGGGGGAGAGGAATCAAAGTAGCCCTGAAGGAACAGCTGGTGAGAGAAAAGGCTTGTTTGTGAGAATGTAAGGTTTAGTACATGCATGCACAGCCGTGTATATACTATCCAGACTGTTTCCTTTCCAACGTGTGTTTACCTGTTTGTGTGTGTGTGTGTGTGTGTGTTTGTGGGTGTGTCATTCTTCCTGGAGGCAGTTTTTAAAACACACTATGTCAGATATTGGATGGCTACTGTATAATTTGATGGGTCTGTACACAGAGGCCGGCTGTGGTATGAGTCATTGATTACACATCAGCTTAGTATGCTGCAGTGCAGACCCTTACACTGGTGGAGAGGCAACCTGAAGCCCCCAGATCAATACTTGCAGGCCTGTGAATCTTTCCGCAAGGTCTGGAGTGAGGGACTCTCTACCTCTCCTGTGGGTCCACGCCTAACCTTTTCCAAAGAGAGGTGATGAAGAAGCTCATCATTTCTAATGAGGAATTAGTGATTGGGCCAGAGGAAATGACTGTCAGCACCTCGCTGAAGAGTCAAAAAGGACTCAAAGACTGGGAGGGGCCAAAGAGTATTCATTAGGGACCATGAGAAATCCTTGATTTGCTTTGATTGGCAGACAGCAGGGTTTAACGGCTGGGCTGGGAATCCTGATGATTAAATAGCTCTGTATTCCTGCATCACGCAAGTGATTTTTTATATTGTGAATGAATAAATGTATCTTTAACATAAGCCAGTTATCAGCTCATCCAGTATGGAGAACAAGGCAATACAAATAATTATTAAAGATCTTCTTTTCAGAGATTCCTACACTCTCGTGAAGTTTTGAGCCAGACGACGAACTCTTGTTCCAAATACAGAACAAACACAGCCTCCCTGAAACCACAAGATTCATTTTGTATGTTAAAGACGTGTTACAGAGATGAATCACTCCGTTTGACAGAAACATATTCACAGCTAATTAAAAACGTAATTGTGTGCACTTTAACCATTTAGAAGAAGACAAATGTGAAATCATTAGGCATCCTCTGAAAACCAGATGTTCATTAAATTATGTCTATACAAATGCCATTGTTCAATAGATTGCCAGAATATATGATTATAGTAAAATGCTGGGTAATTCATTAATTTTCTTAAAGCACTTTAATTTATTTAGACCTGCAAAACAGCCCATCATTGAAGCAACATTAAACTCCAGAAATCCCAAATGGCAGTTATTTTCTACTTTTTCCTTGTGTTGTTCTGTAGCTCATCTATTATTAAGACGCAGTTTAGAATCTGAAATGATTTCTGAATGAATAAGGAGTCTGATTAATCTTAAGAGCGTAATCTAGTTGCCAGGCAATGGTGCATTTTAATAAATAATACCTGTAACCTAGTCATACTTATGAGTGCAATCTGCTTTTGACACACACACACACACACACACAAGGTAATCACAGCAAAGATAAGGTGACATTCCTCTTTGCCTGGTCTCAGACAAAACCATCTCTAGAGAATCCAACAATCATGTCTCAGTCTCTCTCTCTCTCTCTCTCTCAATTAGCTCCTGCTGTGCAATTCATTGGTTCTGCTGTAACAGTCCCTTAACAATACTTACCCAGACTAGTTATTACTCAGTTCTATGAAATGGGGACCATCTGCATATTTGGGAGACACATTATACTGTGATAGAAAAAGAAATCAAAATTTGATGCCTGATGATGAAGAAGAGACATTTAATGATCTACTAACTGAAAAAGGTTTTCTTTCTTGTTCAAGCCACCTACATGTTATTTCTCTCTGACAGTTCTGTCACGTTAAACTCAAACATAATTGGCCAAAAACCACAAAATCTATGTTTGGACTGTGACAGTGACAGGCTGGAAACAAAATGCTCACTCTTGCTGATATTTCGTTGTTGTTTTTTTTTCTTAATTTCAGTTTTTTTGGTGAACAGAAAAAGTTGTCTCAGAATATTCTTGTTTGTACAAGTTTTCTTTTCTGACAGAAGATCAAATATAAGAAACTCCAGTTCAGAGGAGGGATAATATTTGTTTATAGACAAAGGGTCACTGACCTTTCTGGTATTACTCCTCTGTCCCACTCCACTTCATTTCCATCTTTTATGCATACCCACTGAATCCCTCTTTTTTGTATTATGACAATTATTATGAGTCTCTGTCTGACACACCAAGAAGCCAACTCACCAGTCACTTTATGTACCTAATAAAAAGCTATGCTGAGTAATTTCAATTTCACTGAAGGCTTAACCACAGCCACTGCCTCTGCTTTTTACATTAGACAGCTCTGCCACTGGCTGTGGATTGGACTAATGGAAAGTGTGCTTTTGCCTTTTCCTTGCAAGAATGGAGAGAAGAAAAGAGTGAAAAATGGTCGCGAGAAATGGAAATGGCAGATTGCTTGAATGCAGTTGTGACTGATGAGGATACAGCAGCTGCATATTAATTTTGTTTTGACTCCTTAGCATATATATTTTAATTAAAATCTGTAAAATCTTCCACTGTATGTCAAAATAGTGCTTTCATAAATTTGAAAATGATTGTGATTTACACTACAGTCCATTGTGTGACTGCTAATAAGAGTAACACTGCTATTAAAAGGTTCTATGTAAGACGATGCTCTCACACCTTAGTCAAAGCAGCTCCAATCTCACTCAAGCGCTCCTCATGTAGCCTAAATCAGATGAGGACCGCTTTGGAAAGGTCACTAGATGGCAGTAAAGTAACATAAAACCAGTCAGCTGATGCAAGCCTGCATGCATATATAAAGATAAAAAAAGATGAGCTGATAATATGGATTGACGTGATTTCTTTTATTTTTGCAACTGTATCAGAAATGCAATGACATTTTGGCTTTCAAAGTAAACCTGAAAAAGAAGTTTAATACAAGCTGGGGCCAACTTATTGTAATCACTTTTCTGTTCTTGTGTCAGTCAATAGCTGTGTTTGTCTGTGCGACTGTATCCAGTACAGCCTGGTCTCTGGTGGTTCTTTGAGGTGGTCTTTTTATTTTAAAGATCTGTAATTTGTCCACACTGTGTTCTTCACTCTGATACCTACCCACCTGAAACTGCTGTTCCTACACTCCACTGAAGCAATTATAGAGAGGGACTTTGGCAGATCAATAAAATCTCCTTTAAGTGAGAGAGCTATTTGGGCATTTTGATCAATTCCAGATCAATTCCACTGTTTTGGCCAAACCTGGCCAAATAAAAGTGAAACTTCTGCTTGAGGAGCATAGCACTCACCAATAATGACAACGAATCTGTCGATGTGTTCCGGCTTGTGTCGGGCTACAGTATATTCTCTACACTACTAGGCTTAGCACGCACCTGCTGGTCTCCCTCTCCTTCTCTCTGTGTGTCTCCGCATTTACAGTGAATGCGGAAAAGTGGCAGAATGCAATCTGAACTGGCAACTTGCATCAAAGCTCCCAGTGAATTCCAAAGATGAGCTGAACGTTGTCATAAAAGCAACGCTGCATGGCTAAATCTGACAACAAGACAAAGTACTGAATGTAATTGAGAAGGCAGGAAACTGAGGGAGAGAATAGCTGTAATTTCTTCAGAAATTCGCTGTCACTGTACAGTATGTTCATTGTCAAAAATACTGCCACTATCATTTTTATGGATTGCAGTGATGCGTCCCATTGGTCTTGATTTATGGTCACACATCTCCATTTTAAGAAGACAGTCTATGCTGTGATTCCAGCTGTGGCTCTTTCTTGTAACAAGACACACTTGTTAAAATTATAACTTCATTTACAAAAATGTGAGCCGACACCGCAAACCACAAACAAGATATTTACCACTTCACTAGCTTTATTGAAAAAGACAGAAAATAAAAGAAATAAAATATCCTCTGCTGGTGTGTCTATCTCTCTGTGGACAGAGGAATACTTGCAGAGAAATATTCACAACCAGAGTTTCATTTGGGCAATCATAGGCCAAAACATGTTTTTTTTTACAGTTACAGTTAGTCCAGATGGGACTGTCTTATCTAATGCAACCTGACTTTGTGATGAGACTGGGTAGCTTTTTAAACAACAAAAATGCCTCATGCTTCTTAAAAAAACAAACAAACAAAAAAAAAATCAGTTATGCATAACAGTATTTCTTGCCATTTAAAAACAGATTTTAGATTTTAGCTGTTAGCTGAAATCTGAATCAAAGGACGAGCTTCTTTTGCTGCTCCAGTTAAATGTATGTGGGCCCACTTTTCCTGACTTTTAATCCTCTGTTAATAGTTCTGCACTGTTAAGAGTTATTATACAAAAGGAGAATGATGATTTCATACACTTGAAATATAAACTCTTGCTCTTATCACCATGCAGACACACAAGCTTTGCCTCCTTTCCTGCATACACGGGGAGCTTGGGCAATATTTGTAGAGTCAAGCATACTCATCCTGTACTTTGCACCAGAGCACATCGGGAGCTGTTAATACATTTCTGCAGCTACATCTCCCCACAGCTTCATGATAATATATTTCCATCAGCTGAAGACAAGAAAAACACATCTGAGGCCTTTAATAATGTAGACATGAGAGCCACTTTGCCCCACCCGCACAATGGATCAAAAATTAGTGTCAAATGCATGCATCTTCTGAAATAGCTTAGCCACCAAAGCAGACTGAAAAATAAATATGTCAAATGTATTGGCATTTTGTATGAATAATGGATATTTTAATATATCAGTGGGTTGTATTGTATTGCAGAAAAGCCATATGAAATATACATCATCTAATTAGATGTCGTTCTCGGACGTGGCACAGCCTGTTTTTGATCAATATGTAATAAGATCTAGTATCAATTAGTGATGGCTGGGGGTGGAGATTTGAGCCCAGAAAATGGCAACTTTAAAGTAAGTAAAATCACTGCAGCACGAGAAATAAACATATTAAAGATTCAAAAGCACCATTTTGAATGCAAAATATTTAAAACTGTAGAATTACTGCATCGTTGTGTCGTGGCTCACATATAACCACTGTACTGAATTATTGTCTGCTTCATTTTCTTTGCACATCCCCAGTACATGAAGTCTTCCACCCCTGACTCCTGAAATGGTGACACAGGAGTTGTTGCCAGGATAGCAATAAATCCAGTAATTAAAAATGACTATATTTAATCACAGTCATAGGTGCTTTGTATGCACAATGGTTATTCTGTATTTTACAGTACAAGGGCAGCCGAAACCCTCAATTGAGAGACTTTAGAAAACAACGCAGTAACACTGGATGATACATGGAATGATCAGCTTGTCATGTGGAACTTGCACACTTTTATCATATGGGCTATAAACACAATCTGTATATGGAAGTCAATATTCTGCCTTGTTACTCAAACTGGGAGATTAATCCGGAGTTATATGCATCCATCAATTCACTCATAACTTGAAGTCAGCCGGGCACAAGGATCTCAAACGGAGAAGGACACTAAAGGAAGATTGTACTCTGACCTGTTCCGCCAATGGTGGTGGTAAAGGCTGCACATCTGTAACACAGAGGCAGTGTGTACAGTATGGGTGTGTGGATGTGTGTTGAGGGAAGTCACTGAAGCAAAGACATTGCATGCGCTTGAATGATTGAGGTTACCCAGGTGACCTCATAAACCAAAAACCGTGGCAGTCTCCCAAGGTGAACGCTGAATTATGCCGTCATTACAGGACAGGCCCAGTTGCCAAGGTTAGTATGTAAAGTATAATCATCTTCCTCCCCCCTTCTACCAGTCACTCATTAGTCCCCCTCATGGGCCAACAGAGATTATACCTTGAACTTGCTTGACTATAGCTATCTGCCCGCTGGGAATGGTTCTGCTACGGGCCATTTATATCCCCTCCCACTAGTTTCACAAAGCTAGGCCTACAATTCTGCAGGTGTAGAGACTGTATGTGCCTCTGAGAGTCTGAGTGTACTGTGTGTGTATGTGTGCCTCCTAACTCACACTCAGCACACAGATCATCGAGTTTGTCCCATAAAAAAATGAGGGATGCTTTGATGTACCGCTGCATTATGTCCCAATTTATAAAGAACTATTGGGAAGAAGCCCACTGGCACTGCAACAATTTGTTAGAATTAGGACCATTTGTTTTCTTTCCCTGGGCACTGTGTGCTGATTCTGCTTTCTTTCCACAATGGTCTCACAACCAGCACAAATATGCCACCAAACATCAGACATATGTCAAATAAGTAATTTCAACCTTCGTGGAAATCAAAAGGGTTTCAGGACACTTCATCACATTAGTATGCATGCAGGCCAGCACGGTTTAATCAAGCCCTTTAAGGCAACAAAGGGTTTTATTTTTTGAGCAATTAATGTGTTGCTAAATTCAACCTGACCATTAATCACCATATTTCAGTTTTGTTTACCTGACATTGACCACTAAGAAACAAATGGAATTCAAAGTCACAGTAATGGGGGAAATTAATGCTTTGTTTTAAATTATTAAATGCCATTTATTTAGAGGGGTCTTTGTTGAGTATTCAATGTATAGCCACGAAGGGAGCTGTGAACTTGTTCAAAATTACAACAGTAATGGGAACAGACTGTTTATATTTGCATAAAATGACAGATAATGTTTATCCTCATTCTCATTTGCTTGAGCCAATTGCCTGCCTATGCTGTTATTGGACGTGACGAGAGGGTATTCATTTCAAAATTGGCAGCAACACCAAGCACACTTAGCTACGAGTGCTTCTGGATGAATGTACAGCTGCTAAAAAGTAAGCCATTCCGACTCCATTGATGTGTCTCCATTGAGTTAGTCGTGCACTGCCATTTAGTGAGCCTCATTTCTTCAACATAGGTAAGTGTTATATTGTAGATTGTAGAGAGCACAGCTCCGAAAGACTGAGTGTCAAACTTTTTCTGGCATATCCTAACAGAACAAATGTTTACCTACCACCTACAGACACACACAGACAGACACACACACACACACAAGCATGCACAGGTGGCACCATGATATGGGGAGCACAGGAGGTCAGTGAATGCATCTTGACAGTCCTTGATGCTAGAGGTCTGTCAATCATCTGAAGGCTGTGTGATTGACAGGAAACTAAGGCCATATCCACACTGAAATAGAACTTTCCCTATATAGTCTTTTTTTTAAGTTTCCCATACACACAGCATAAGTTCAAGAAATGCCTTCATACAATTTGAATCCCTCAAAATGACTTCTTATGAAAGGTTTTAATGGAGACTACCCTAGACAGCTCCTCACAACAGAGGATCACAGAGGCAGACACTTTGAGTGAAAATTCAAGAATTTGATTTATAACACTCCAGGAAAGTGTTCAAGTGGAGAAAGAAAAAAAAAACTTCAAATTCATTATGATCTCTACAAACAAAGCCTTTGTAATTTTAACTATGTGTTATTCAAGGCTAGCCAGCAACACTTTCCTGAGATTATTAATAAGAACATCAACAATACTTGCACCCTGTTTGCCATGGTTGATAAGCTTGCAAACCCTCCTAATCAGATCGTTCCAGAATTCCTTTTCCACAAAAAAATGCAATGCAAAATCAAATCCATAAGATCGAATATTTACAAAACTCAGCAAAACAATAACATTATACCTAAAACCAACCAGGGATAACCCATACAGGTTAACCAAAAAACTACAGAGGGAAACAATTCAGCAACTTAAACCAATCAACATGTTGATTCAGACTAATTCGCAGCAAATACCATTTTAGCTCATTTCAACCAGGCACGTTTCCTAAACCCTAATAGTAGTTGCCATTAAGCCAGTGTTAAAGTGACAACACTGGATGCTCCCATCGTTAACCAAACAGACCAATCTCTAATCTTCTTTTCGTAGCCAAGATTGTTGAGAAAGTGACAAAAAAGGACACTGGACATTTTAATTTGTATAGTGCCAAATCTCAACATACAATTGAGCAAGCACTTGGTGTCAACAGAGATAAAAGAAAAAACAACAACAAACTGCTCAGTTTTCAAGACTAATCTCACCAATAGCTTCTACAATTGTACATGAGCTGTGGTGAATGTCATGTAGTTTCAATTTAGGCCAAATCAGAAAATATAGTTTCGCTCATGGGGGATATATATGACATATGAACAACAGTCATATGAAAAAAAAAAAGAGTAACAAATATTCTTTATTGGCAGGAAGCCACTCTTCAATTGCAACAAATAAAATAGTTCAGCTATGACTGAATGTATATTTCACAATATATCAAAAAACAGTTATCAACTTTATCAAATTTACCAATAAACAACCTCAGCTCTAAACAACAAAAAACAAAACAAATGTACAATATGAACAAGAAGTAATGCAGTTCAAAGTGCAAATAAAATAGAATAACCAGCCCAACGTAATAAACAGCAAAGTCCAATAATATCCAAAAATAAAGTCAACTGCGTAGATAAGTCAATGTCCACAGTGTGTGTGCATTAGTCCTTCAATGTATGGTTGTGTAATTGTTCATTGGGTAGTGTGATTTTGTTTCTTATCTGTATGATGTGATAGATTGGCTTTCTCCAGATGTTCGATGAAGCTGCTTCCGACGTCACACTCTCCACGCATGTAAGCCGGTGTTCTGCTCCAGATTCCTCGGATCCAGGCTCTGGCTCGCCATCAGAATCGATTCATCGACACAAAAACCAACCTGCATAGAGGAGAATTGTTTTTGTTTTACTTTTAGATCTATTATTTATCTCTTTTTAAACATTTATCTAAATCAGTTGTACGACATGTATCCTCTCTTTTTTAATCTTAAATCAGTGAACGGGAACCATTCACATTGATATACAGCTATAAAATGTTTGTTTAACAGTCCACACACAAAATGGTGTGTATATGAAATAGCAAAGTGCGGAAAAATTATGAATTAAACCACATATCAATTGTGTTTGAGAATGATTAATTGAATTACTGTCTCTCAATGTGTGCGTTTTAGCTCACAAAACCAACTCCATTTGCTTTGTAGCATTAGTTAGCACATAACAATAGCATATATCAGTCAAGTCATATATCAGTAACATGTTGTATAGTAATAGCCTAATTGCTAACAGCACTAGTTCAATTAGCACAATTATCCACACAAAAATACAAATTTAACCACTTTCTCAATGTTAACACACTCTTATACACCGCTGGTTGGTTTTAAACATTTTCTCAGAAGCATAACGGCACATAATAATAGTATATTCATGAAATGAGTGAGTAATTAGCCGTTATCGGCAGCCGCTAGCATGCTATGCTAAACGCTACTGGTACTACTCACTGGAGTTTTCTCTCGATTAAAACGGCGATGTCTGGCCACCCAAATACATTCTCACAGATAGCGGATACCTCAGAACCAATAACTCAAAACAAAATAAAGTCTAGTCCACTCTTCATCTAATTATGAATATTAACTTGCTCTCGCTCTCGGCCATAGCATATCAGTTCTCCTCGGTGTCGGTGCAGGAAATAAACAGCCAAGCCGGGAAAAAAAACAAAGGAACTATGACCGTGAGTAGCGCTTGTGTGTGACTAATGCGCACCCTGCTGGTGAAAATAAGGAACTACAACAATACAAACTTGTTCAGACTGTATAGCTCAACAATGTAAAAATTGGGTATTACACTGTGTATGTAACTAAATTCAATCCAATCCAATCTGACTTTATTTATAAAGCACTTTAAAAACAACAACAGCTGAAACAAAGTTCTGTACATCACAGATAAATAAATAAAACATACAAATGTGTGACCTAACAAACAATAAAACATACAACAAAACAATAAAATACTGCAGAAAATATAAAAACAACTCAAAAAAACAGGTCATACAATAAAACTATAAAAAAGATAAAAACCAACGTCCCATACTGGGTCGAACGCCAAAGAGTAAAAATGGGTTTTAAGATGCGTTTTAAAAGTAAAGGACTTTATATTATCAACCCCTTCAAATTAATTATGGCCTTTGACCTGCCATGCTGAATAAAGTGACCATAAAGTGGTATCAGAAGTAATTTGTTTGTGAGGATAAGTGTACAGGCAAGTGTACATGGTCATCAGGCATGGTGCACTGACAAAATGATGAACTGCTGGAGAAAGCTAAACTGAAAGCAGAGGCTGTGGTATACCACCCAAGGCAGGATTCAAGGTGTAGGCTGTGCTAAGCTGCCCAAAAGACAGTGCAGCAAATCACAACAGGGTGTAAGATGCTGGCTGGGCTGACATGGAATTCAAAGAGGCTGGAACATTGTACAGAAACACCTGTGCCGTGTGTAGGCTGAAGGTCCCAAGGTCAAGACGGAAGACTCCTACAGTGGTTGAGAATTACATAGCTGAGATCCTATGGGACTTGCAACTCCAGACAGACAATCTGGTGGTGGCTAATCAATCTGGCATAGTAGCCGTTAATAAGCAGCAGAAGAGGACAGTGGTGATAGATGTGGCAATCCCAATTGACAGCAACATCAAGAAGATGGAACACAAAAAGCTTGAAAAATACCAAGGGCTGAAAGAGGAGCTGCTGAAGATGTGGGGAGTAAAGACAACTGTGGTCCCAGTGGTGATATGAGTACTAGGGGCTGTGAAGCCCAAATTGGGAGAGTGGCTTCAATAGATTCCAGAAACAACATCTGAAATCTCTGCCCAGAATAGCGCAGTCCTTGGAACAGCTTACGCATACTGTGCAGAACCATCGGGATCCCTAGAGGACCCGAGCATGGGGTTTAGGGGATTGTATACAAGTATGATACCAACACACCCATACTTCATCTGTGTCTGTGTTTAAAGTGATTAGCCTGCATTTCTGTCCTATTTAGGTTATATAAATACACAATTAACATCTTAATAACTCTCCACATACTGGCTAATACATTACAATTCACTTGGAATATATACTACCGGAATTGTTAAATATAAAAACATATATAATATATAATTGATTTGTGCAACATCAAAAATTAGATGGAAATCAACTAACAGCACACACATTTTTGGCTGTACATATAGCAGCTAACAATGTTTAAACAACTCTAAGAAGTAAAAAAAAAACATTCATTTATTTATTTCAAGTCAAGTTTAATTTAGATTAAATTTGTGCCTCGCTAATAAGAAATAGAGCCCTGCATGTCAGGCCGTTTAGTAGCCCCCAGTTTCCTGCTCAGCAGCTTAACTATAAAGGCAAACAAAACAGGGTTTTTGTGCAAGGACACAACACAGTAGAACAATGGAGAGGGAGCACAGAAGGGCAGTTAAAGCATTGTTTATAATTGGGCACAAAAAATTGAAGATATTTGCAACCTTGGACATGTCTTGTATCCAGGAATTTGACTGTCTTAACATCAGTTGGCACTGGCATTCACTGTTCTGCCATATAGCTCAATTTGTATTATGCTTCTTTTCCTCTATTTTGAGACAGTGAATGCTCCCTTGATAAGGTTTGAATGCAAAGACCTAGCTGTTGCATGTGCCAAGAACAGGAAACATGAATAAAGGGCAACGTCAGTTATGCCCATTAACAGGGAGCAGTCCGTATATGTCCCCCCTGACTCACTTTGCCCTCATGAAAATTTAAGCATGTATAGATGAGTGTGTATCTACCAAAGCCTTCTAAGGAGGTGAAGAAGGAGCATATTTTACATTAATTAGGCACCTCACAAAGTCCCAAATGATTTAAAAAGGTTGGCACACCTTACGATAACACTTACTACAAAGCTAAACATGTGTGAAAATGACACAAAGGGGAATAGGTGAAGAAAAGCAAGCTTTCTAATTTTCCAAACATGATAGCTAGATAGTTTGCATGTTCTCCCAGTGCGTTTTCTCCGGGTTCTCGGGCTTCCTCCCACTGTCCAAAAACATGCGATATGGGGATTATGTGAATTGGTCACTCTAAATTGACCGTAGGTGTGAGGGTGTGAGTGAAGAGAAACAACCACCGCCATGGACTGTCGAACTGTCCAGGGTGTACCCCGCCAATCGCCCAATGTCAGCTGAGAAAGGCACAGCACCCCCTGTGACCCTCCGGTGGAGGATAAATCGGTAGATAATGGATGGATGGATGGATGGATGGATGGATAGCTTTGTTCCCATTAGACTAGATTGCACTCAGTTTCCCGAGAAAAAAATGGTTCCAAATAAAAACATCCTGCTTTGTGATTAAGTTTTATGTAGTGACTTTAATCTTATCTTATTTTTATTGATCATTGGCAAATTGCTGATGGATTAAAACATGGAATTGTATCTGTGCATATATTAGTTGGATGAACACAGAGAAGGACACGAGGACAGTTGGTGTAAGAAGAGGACACAAGCTGTGGTGTAGTATACGTAATACACGATACACAGGAATATGCCATATACCAAATACAAAGAGCAAGGATTTCCATATAACCTTAACCATAATAAAAATGCACCTTGATCAAGTATCAACACCACTCTTTGACAGAACTTTGACTCAATGAATTTGTTGTTGCAAATAAAAGTTGAAGACATTAGTCATTTTCATTACAAAAGTAGTTAAATACTGAAAAGAAATAATCATGTGTGCACAATTGCTTGTGGTCTGGCAACCCATGCTGCTTTAAGTGTCTAGCTTTTTGTGACAAGGTTAGAGCGGGCTGATCTTGACATGTTCGAGCACAGCACGCTAGGCATCACAGAACCAGGGTGGACTGAAGCAGAAGAAAACATCTCCTTTGAGTGCATGCAACAGACTGGCCCTGAATCTACGAGTTTAGAGGACAACGAAGATGTGTCCACAGAAAAACAACAACAAAACAACGCCACTACATCTATAAGATGCTAACATTACTCCCACTGTTAAGTGAAGTGGTGGTGCTGCTTGCCAGTATACACACTACAGTGTGTACTGGACACAAGGGATAAGGCAAGATGGAGGCAGACGATATGCTGTGACAACCCATAAAGGAAGAAGTAGACAGAAGAAGATGGATTAGTTGGGATTTTTTTTGTTGTATTTGATTTGCTCATGAAGCCTTTATTGAAAGTAGATTTGTTTATATTTGTCTGTGGCATTGTGCTGCTGTGCTAGTGTTCTTTATCTGGTTGACATGCAATTGAAAACATACTGCAGGAGATCACAGAAAGATTAGTAGTCTTCTATGCCTCTGTTAGACGTTGACAGAATATCATCTTTGATTGTTGCAGTTTTCATTACTTGAGATGCGAGGCATTTGCTTCTGATTATTTAGCATAGAGGGTTATCATAAATCATTTCTTTTTCTAAATGTGTAAATATTGTTTTTGTGTATCATCACATTAGGTAACAGAGTTGACACTTTCTCTCTCAAAACTGCTGTGTGCCAGAGTTCAAGTCCTGACCAGATAAGGTACTAGAATTTAACATTTTTGCCTAGACTGTTGGGTGACTGACGGTATTATTTTATTAATGATTTAGCATTGAACTTTGCATTGTGCTGACACCGGCAATGGGGTAGCTAAGCTGTGAATTAAGCCCTAAATCCCTCCATTCCCCCTGGCTGGCAGTCTGCTCATCACCATTACTTATGGGACTTCCAGTGTGGTAGTGCCCCTCTACATATACTGTATCCTCCAAGTCCTGCCTACCTTATAATCCTGCACAATGGAAAAGTGGAATGTCACCTTGTGTGTGAGACAGCTGATATCTCTCAGCAAGGAGGAAAAAAGCAATTTAGCACAAGTGCAGATCACATTTAATTAGATGAGAGGATTTAAATTGCCAGGCATCAAACATTGCAGATGACCAAAATGGATAGAACTTGGGCCACGGGCCAGATTCCTTGAGCTCTTCCATAACCCATCAAAATCCCTTGAGCTACGGGGGTCAATAAGTGAGAACACATCTGCCTTAATTAACAATGACCATAACTGGGAGGTGTCCAGAATTTCAATGCCTCCCACCAGCATTCCAATTAAACATGGACAAAATTTTACAAATTAACAATTAGGTTCACCATTAAGTTAACCATTAAATTGCAATTGTTGTTTTATATAGTTTGGGGTTTAATTTGTGATGTCTGTCCTGGAATGTGTGAGTGGGAAAGGCCATCAGTAGGTTATGCAACAGTAACTCATTACATGCCCTGAGCTGTCGCAGATAATAATGAGTTTGATGTTACTTGTTCAGTTACGACTGAAGTCTTGGTATGGTGGGATAATTATTTGTGATACATGACAACATGTAACAATATTTTCAACATTAAGCTGCAACCTACTGCTGAGGAGTGACTTCACTTTCATTATGCTGTGCAGAGACATCAGTAATAGCCACACAGCTGTCAGAGTCCATTAAGACACATCTGCATAGGGATGGGAGAAAATATTCATAGACATATCAGTTTCCTGGGAACTGTTTGGTGAGATGGATGGGAATGACACAAAGATGAATCCACCTTTGAATCTATTGTGAGACGGGAACTGCTACACTGACTCATGGTAATATATATCCAATACATATTTTACCACATACGGGTCCACACATAACATGAATATAGCACACAAACATATATTTAAAAAAAAAAAATCATATGGCACCTGTTCTTTAATAGATGTGTAATTGTCTGAGAACCTTTTCTTGAAGTATGCTATTACAAAAAAGGAGCTGAGTAAACTGGATGTAAAAAGATTGTCTGGATAAATGTCCAACAAGGGACTGGGACTGAGTTGCAAATTAGCAACCGATATAAAGTGCCCTTTGTGCAGCACATCAGCTTCCGCTTTGCCTGAGCAGTATCAACTGATACGGACACGGTGCTCTGAAACTACCGATCTCTATCATCCCCAAAGAGTACAAGTGGACCAAATTGAGACTGGGTATGACACTGACTGAATCCCAGGATGCTACAATACGAACAGCTGCTCCTAAACTAGCAAATAGGAGAGAGTGGACCCCACCTGAAGCTGTACAGCAAACAGACTCTGCTGTCTGGCATAGATACATTATGGGACAGGTTCAGCAGGAAGGTGCGATCTTGGACTTGGGACAAGCCAACCAACATGGCCCAACAGCCACCAGTGGACCAACTGGGAAATCTGGAGCCCCGTAAACTTACATGGAGAGACATTTGGAACATGGAAGGAAGCCAGATCAATTTCATCATCAGAACCACCTATGATGCTATTCCCATCTAAGCCAGTGGGCTGGAGAATATCCGTCTTGTTCTCTCTGTCAAACTCCAGGAACACTAAGACAGGCTTCCTCCTCCTATGACTGTCCTCCCAAACACAGTCCTGTTTGTGAGAAAAGGTCAAGATCTGATCCAAACTACAACGACTACAAGCCACTCTCCTGGACATTGGCCTTGACTGGAAGATGAAAGTTAATTTAGATCAGAGACTTGACTTCCTATCAGAGATCCTGAGAATTAATCTCAGGCCACTAATCATGTGGTCACCAGCAAAGCATGTCCTTTACATCACTGAGTTGATTGTACGGTGGGAGGCAGCAGTTGGGGAACCATATGAGGGCAAATGTCTGAAATACATAGACATAGCCACCCACTGAGGTAGAATAACAAAGCTGGCGTACACAAGTGCTCCCTATAGAAGTTGGTTGCAGAAGATGTATAGCCACCTTAACAATCAGGCTCCTCAAGAGCTAAAAGTTCATGATTGGCTTACCAGAGACAGAGAAACAGTTATGGCGCGTTTTCACTAGCTTGACTCGCCACGGCACGGTTTATTTGTGTTTCCACTACAAAGAAAGTACCTACGCAACGTGGGCGTGGTCATCACAATGCGGCTACAATGCACATGCACTGCTGTGACGTCTCATAAGCGAGACACACACAACAAACACAAACACACAAACAATGGAGGACGTGGACGTGGCTTTTGATCATTCGTGGAAAAGAAGATCGCCAGAAAAGGATACATGAGGCACACAGAAAAGAGAGGCAACCAGAACATTGTGTCGTGAAGAGCGTCATAGCTGCTTTCAATCAGCCTACCCATGTCCTGAACTGTCCTGGCAAATTTGGCTAACTTTTTCAAACTTCATATCACATAATTCCACTGCCAGCTCATTTGCTACAAACTTGTTTTGCTTCTGTCATAAATTACAGCAGTAGCTAAATTTATTAGCGGTGCGTTACATACAACAAAAAAATGATCCAACTATTATTTCAGTGCACCTCAAGCAAAGCTTTTTTGTTAGAAACATAATGCTGTATAAAGGAAACCAAACTGAGTAAGCATACACTGACATTATAGCCTCAATACCTAAGTAGCCCCAGCAGTCCCTGCATAATGAGAACAATGTGTGCTTGATAGTCTCATGATTGCTGCATATTGCTTTGCACACATATGGCCTCATTGGTATGTGCTGCCTTCATTGTCTTAACTCAGCAAAACATAAAAAAAAAAAACTAAGAGAGAGAGAGAGAGACAGCGAAAGAGAGAGATGGGTGCTCATGGATTGCACTGGATCAAATCCCAGATGGAGGGGTATCATTACAATGACTGAATAGCTCAGCTCACATCCAGGTGTCTCTGGAAACACTGCTATTGACCATCACATGGAGAACAAGCTTCCCTGTGGGGCCCAGATGAGTAAGGAGCTGTCATGCTAGGCTCCCCTATGTGTTAATAGACCCCCTGCTTGAGACTATCTCCACGTCTGCATCTAGCCTCCAGCTGAGTTTCCCAAAGCTCTACCTGTAGAACACTGTTTCTACATTCACCTTTATCTCGTTCTTTTTCAAAGTTATATCCGTACAAAAGAAGGCCTGAGTTAGCAACCTGGTCCGAACAAGGGCATTTCTGCACAGAGTCTGCATCCCTGTGTGTGTACCTTCCAATAGCACACTTCTTAAATTCAGTGTGAATTATTTTACTCATAATAGATAAATGTCTGGACAGTTTTCTACTCCACCACTACATTTAAGCTATCTTATCTAGCTATACTCTGGAGCATATTACAGACCCGGCTTTTTGATTAATTAATTTAGTTTGTTTGTGTCACCCACCGAAAGTCACCTTCATCAACAATCAGTATTAATCCATTTCTACTTCCTCTCCCAAAATGGCTGCTCTCTTTCTTCTGAAGGTAATTTATCTCGCTGGTACTGATCAAATCCGAAAGCAGGTTATTTTTCCCCAGATCACATTACAAAATCTATTAGTACTCTGAACACCTCCCATTCGTCACCTGTACACCCAACTGTGGAGTCATGGCGCTAGTGAGAGCTATATGAGGTGTGCAAAGTGAATGGGGATGGAGACACCTGATTTAATTCATTCTACACCAGGGAGACAATCCTTCACTATAAAACCAGGCAAACAAGAAATGCTTGGTGGTGTGATGGCAAGTCCATGGCTTAAAGAACCAGAAAGACCCATAGGAGTGTTATTAAAGGTGACTCAGTGGAGCAGGGATTGTCTGGCTGGCACATGTGCCTCAAACTGCATGGATCTACCTTGACGAGTCACTCTAGTTTTCTCAAAAACTGAGTGGTTGTTGCAGTCAGGCAGGGGAGGGGAGCGGGAGCTCAATAAAAAAAAGGGTTTTGTGCCTAAAGAGTTGGCAGGGGTCAACACATTCAGGGAAGTGGATGGCACATGGAGGCTGTGAATCTAGATTAGAGGCCTCTTCAAGTTGTCCATTTGGTGTTCTGCTTCCCGCTTCTTTCTGTACTAGTCCTTGGACTCTTTCAGCGTCACCCTCAAGAAGTGCTAAACCCTTGCCTCTCTGACTGTTACATGCCTGCTTTTGTGGCACCAAACTAACTATAACTTACTGTGGAGGACAGCAGACCTGCTACACATAATGATCTGCATAATCTTTCACACGACATTATAAAGTCACTTGGTTTTAAATGTATGAAATGAGCAATTTACATCATAAAATTGTTTACTCATAATATAAATCAAGTGAGTAACAGGCTAATTCACCCATAGACGTCTATTCAAGCAGAGTTAGCTTTGAAAACAGTGGTAACAATTCAGTTATTTGTAACATCTTGGTTAGACTCACCCTACAAACTGGATGACGACGTCCAATTTTTATTTATCGTTAGCGGTTATATTTTGCAGAGTATAATAGTGATTGGAAAATTACACTACACATTTTCCTATTGGTCATTATTTGGCCACTGGGAAGGAGTTTTCAGGGACAAATCGATCTAATGAAGAGAAGAGAATATCACTCACCCTGGTATCCGTTGCATTTTTTATGCAGGGTTACTTATTATGATACAAAACAACACCAACAAAGGCCTGGGTCCTTAAATGCATCGAGCTACTGCTGCATCTTTATGAAAGTGACAGCACAGAAACCATTAGTGACTCAAATGTTCAATCTCTGAGCTTCATGAAACTCAAATGTGTTATCCTCAAACATCCTTCATTATTTAACTCTTAATCTTAACTCCAACAACACCTTCAATAAATCAAACGTTATTTTCTACTTTCCCTCACCAAACTCAAGGTACTGATTTTAACAAGAGACGGTGTCTCTAATTGGGAGAACAGTGATTGCAGGGGGGCCTAACCTTACAACTCGTTTGACATCCACAAATGAGAGCCCACCAAAGTGACTGATTGTTGAACTTGATCAAGAGGTGACAACAAAAGTTTTATATGGGTCTATGACGGTGACGAAAAACTTCAGAGCAAATTCACGGGTTGTGTGTCTGAGACTTCAACCTTTCAAGCTGTTGCAGGATTCTCACTGGAATCCTCTCAGGCTATCTGTGTATTCTTCTGGTCACTTGTCTCATCTTTGACTCGCTATATTCTTCTTACATTAAATTAAATATATGTTTGGCTTTACTATGACACAGTATATTTTTGAAAGCTCCCACTTCCACTGGAGGGGCTGGGTCTTCGTAGCAGTTGCAGTTCTTTCATTTTGAGTCATTCATTTGATGCAGTGACTTAATTCAGTCTCAACTTTGGAGTGATAGATGTGATTAGTCCAACCACTTTGCAAAAGAATTGAGAAGCAAGTGTGCAGATATTGATGAGATGTTGCAGATCTTTGCCAACTGTGCATTTCAGGATTATTCTGCTGGTCCTCGTTTAATTCATCTCTTAAATTCTACAAGATTGGTGATCACAGTTTGTTGATTTGACAGTTTTTGTACTTGTTTAATTTATGGTCGACAAAACAAGAACCATCCAACTGCCTCAGCAACATGCAAAAAAAGTGTTTTTTGAGACCATTGCCTTGATGGCCAATTTTCAACAAAATATTATCCTAATAATACATGTTACCTTTCCCTAATGTGAGATTAAACGTAAGGTCTTCACATTGTTATATTTACACATGCGCTCGTTTAATTGCTTGGAAAACGATAGATGTACATTTCTGAACATTATTGTAGTCCCTGACTTTCTCATTAAATTTCCCTTTGAGTCAACGTTTAATTCCCAAGGCAAGGTCCCACGATGGCTTATTTGAAATGTGTCTCAGAGTTCAACAGCTCTTAAAACCCTGTTGTAGGTGTCTTATGAATACCATCGGAACTCTGTGTCATTGAGATAGCACAAAAAACACGGTGAAAATAGGATATGTAGTGGGTGAAAAATTTTCCATGGCAACAAAGAGAAAGGCTTTGATACCTCTGGGTATAGAATGATGAAGAAAGAGAAAGACTGCATGGATTTGTGTCACAGTCCTGCACTGTATGAATAGTGCTGCCATTAGAATATATGTAGTCTATGATAAAACCTTCGCACATATTGAATCAAAACTTAAACATTATTTATTTCTGTTACAGAATGGAATGACACTGAGGTATAATCACATTTCACAAGAGTGGCGTACTTACTGTAAAAAAAATCAATGCTATGCAAAGGCCTTCACCATAGGCTTTATCTGTCAAATCTGAAATTCATTACTGGACCCATTGCGATTTAATACCACAGCAAATAACCATGAATTATTCAAATAGCTTCATATTGTGTGATTTGAGTATGTGGCTCCATTTTCTTACATTCTATACACGATATTCTATATATGTCAACACTAAACACAACACCCAACTTAACTGATACGTTTCTATTAAAAATGTCTCCTGCAACTCATGTTAGTTGAAGTTATGTCAACTGAAAAAAATAAAAACTTTGGTGCATCATGTTGAGACATAAGAGTACCTGCCCTCTTTTATAGCCAGGCTGTCAGAGTATATTATTACAAGCCTTATTGGTTCCCTGATTTTCATTTAATCTACCTCCGAGATGCATTTTTTGCTCACCTTTATGATCTCATATTGTTTTATTGAACACGCATTGTGGTTCTCTAGTAATGCTTGCTTTTATGGCAGTGTAGTAAATGCAGTAAATTCCACTCCTTTAAGACAAAATCATGAATTAGTTTGAGGAGTTGGTGCTGAGCTGCAGCAGGAGGAACAGGCTAAATTTGGAAGATGTGCTTTAATGTTGAGTTCACACAATGTTACAGCCAAATCTGGTGGAGTGGAATATATATTTTACTGATATCAGCTCAGGCAAACCAGCTGAGCTTCTCAACAAGATTCAGAAGCTTTCACCATGGTTACTCAATTATGACGCAGATAAAACTCATTGGTCGTCTTCCTTTAGCTTGGACATATAAAATATGTATATATGTCTTTAATGTGCTCTGGGATTTAAATGTCTGATAAAGGCTGGTGGCATTTCATCTGATGTCATTAACAACCCATTCCAAATGGCAGCAGTTAATTGTTATGGGCTGCACCTCATGCCGATAGCATCC
This sequence comes from Microchirus variegatus, assembly GCF_963457635.1. NCBI lineage: Eukaryota > Metazoa > Chordata > Actinopteri > Pleuronectiformes > Soleidae > Microchirus > Microchirus variegatus. The sequence continues at coordinate 10,945,200 of NC_139807.1, read as the reverse complement.
TTAAGATACCTTTACTATAAGATTCCCACTATTCCTCTTTCTCGTTACAAATCCTTGTTGAGCTGTGGCCTCTGTGTGTGGAGTTTGATGGTTGTTTATGTCTGTGTGTTGGCCCTGTCCCTGTACGAGCCAGTGTACACCGCCTCTAACCAAATGACAGCCGAGATTGGCTCCAGTTTCCCCAACAATCCTCAAAGGATAAGCCGTATAGACAACGGATGGATGAAGTCTCAGCTCTGATCAGAGGTCACTGATTGTGTGCGCTGCAAAACTGGGTTGTTGACATTGACCAGGATTGTTGTGGGGTTATCTAACAACAGAAACAGCGATTCTGTGGCGTAACTGAACAATTACCATCATATCATTTAAAGCTTGTCCGATTTTTTAAAATAGTTGTATTCTGGTGATATTGCATAGCAGTTAGCTCTAATTGTCCCTGTAGATGCCAGCCAACTAAGTATTGCACATCTAAAATTCATGTTATTATGCAAGGTCCTACAAACTAACAATTGCCTGTTAGGTCCAGATATCAAATTTAACAAGATAGCAGCTTAATCATATGTAGGCAAATTAATTCCTCAATTGTGCACTGGGTCCCCAAAAACCCATGACAATAATTTATACCATAGCCTGCTGTTGTGCAACCATTACTGCTTTATTATAGACATGGTTTTATTGTTGTTGTTTTTACCTCTCTGAATACGCTGTGTATACATTATCTTGCCTAACATGAATAAATGACAGCAAATGTGCATTCAAATGTCATGGACTAGGACACTTGTAATTAAACATATCATCTGTATTCTAATGTACTGGACCACAATAACACAGCTTGAGTTGAAATTCATAGCATCTTATTGAACCTGCTTTTTATATTCCAGTTTGAGAAGGTGCATCTTTTTCACCAATGAGAAATGAGCCATACTGAACCTAATCCCAAATGCTGCCTAAAGCCGGACCATAATGATACATGTTCAGAAAATATTGCCCTTTTCAAATAACACTCTGGTGTTTTTGTATTTGTATGTTTTTACAGCTTTCTACTTCTTATTTTATTGCATACATCCTATTCCTCATCTAGTTGAGTGCCATTGCAATTGTGTTGTGTTGTGTTGTAGTTGTTGCAACACAGTGACATATAAATAATTTTGAATCTTGAAGTCCTTCTTACTGTGTAGGGTTAGAAAGTCATTGCAGACATTTAAACGCCCTGGTTTCCACAAGAACTGGCGCAGCAACCAATAAAGTATGGTTAGTTTGCTTTATGGGAATTATCGGCACATTTAAAGCACATCCCTGACCAAATTGCTTGGCTGAAACTGCACATTATATAACACTGTATTAACCACACACTTTGAGTCAGCAGAATTTGAGATGCATTAATATCCCCTTTATTATTTCGGTGGGGGAAAGTATTGCTTTATTTAAATGAGTGTGCAGTGAAATGAGTAAAGATGTCTTGGTGCAATGAGGTGAGAAAGATATTCACCAGATTTGGAGGAGTAAAACTAAGATTCATATAATCTAAACATCCTGGAGTGCATCCACGTTACACCTACAAACACTTTGTGGTTTTTGAAATTCATTTACAAGAAGCACGGTCTACAATTATGGGCCTATACTCAAATTCTCCACTGACCTTGAAATAGTATCTTGTCTAAATGCAAATCTAAGTAATATGCATATGTTTCCATTTCAGAGCGGCTAAAATACTATTTTGTTTTTCTCAGGATACAATCAACTGTTTCTTAATCACTTGGTGCTATTTACATCTCTTTTTTTGCAGAGACCTCCTGTTGGTATTTGCTGGATTTCAGTACAGACTTCGTTCGTTGCAACACATTCTCACGCTCAGGAGCTGTAGCCCCAGTGCTGCATGTAAGTGAATTCTTCACAGTGAGAAGAATCATATGGACATATTAATCAAAAAGTGCATTCTCACCTGATAAAGAGAAAGATAAATAGGCCAAATCCAATAGTGCCCCTGGAAGGAGCTGTGGGCCTCAGGCTTTCAAAAGCATGCCAACCCCTTCAATAAGCTATGAGGGGATGAATGGACTGGTCTTCCATTTCAGGCTGATTGGTGCTGACAAACTATAGATCACTTGTGAGGGAGCAGCAGATTTTTTTTCGCCAAGTCTTGTCTCACTCTATTCTTCAACCACTGGAATCGGTCCATCCAAGACGAAACAGTATTATGTCTGAATGTTATGACTTCTCTGGACATGTGGTTCCATTTTTCTTTGAAATATAATAATACCATGATTTTGTGTTCAAATGATGTAATTAGCAAAATGTCACTTACACTCAGGATAAAGCTGGACTGCTTCTACCATTTTGATGTTTCCTTGTTGATAGCTAATTAGACTGAAGACTAGTTACAAGTGAGGAATCCTCCATTGATCACAACGATTATATCATCACCTTTTGGCTGCGTGGCTGATGTAAGCCCTCAGATTAAAACAATCACCACATGCAGAGACTGTAGTCAAATTATGCTCTTGCATCTCTACGAATCTTACATGCACCAAATCAGTCGAGAACGCATGATGTGACTTTACTTTGAAAAACAGCTCATTATAGACAGAGAAAAGTGAATATTCCTACCCAGAATGAAGGACGGTTAGTTGTGTACAGTTATTGAAGCCGTTTTTTATTTGTGAATGATGAAAATAGCCCATCATCTACAGGCAATGCTGAACTTATTAATTGAATAAATTACATGATTTTCATCCTGTTAATACATCCTTCAAGCTCATATTATCGTCTCTGTTTCTTTGATCCTTTCCAAGTCTTTGCATAAAGGATCATACGGAATTGTGCCATTATGATCGGGGGAGCGGCTTCTTTTATCAATTGCATCGACGTTTCAGCTGGTGCACGTTAAATTAAAAAAGATGCTTACGCAGGCACACAAACATGCAATACAGAACTATGCACGTGATTTGTTTCACCAGACATTCAAAAGAGTGCTGGTAAAAATAAGGAGCACATTTTTGTACTCTTCTTGATTCAGTGTCTGCATAGCAATCAGCTTGTAAATTTGGGTTGAATCACAAGTCAATCCTCAAAGCATCATGCTTGTTAGACCCCATAGGCTGTAGGCTAGGAGCTTGATAGAATGCCAGGGGCATTTAAAAACAGTCTTCTGTCCAAAGAAGGGATGAAAGCTTACTTTTAACTTTTGCTATGCTGCCAATTTTGAAAGTGCACTGCTAACACTGTTACTGTGTTCTGTGCAAACATGCTGACATGTACATCAACAGTAGGTGATGCTAATGATAATAAGCAGCGGGGGCTATTTTGTTATCAACAAACAGCATTGACACTCTCTTATTAGCAACACAACATGCAGTTAGCGTTTACTGTAAGAAACGCATGACTTCTTAGCATGACAAGATAGAACATATACATGCTGTTTAAAGTAATTACTGCAAAGAAACCCAGTCAATTAACATGGCAAGAAAAAAAAGCACAACATCTATACCCTGGTGTGATGGTAAAATGTTATGATGGAGCCCTATGTGTTGGGTGTTCATTGAATACAATCCCTCATGACTTGTTATATGGAAACTAAGAGGACATGGATCACCCGCTCAAAGCACATGTTGCCGCCACACACAGGGTCCTCTGACAAAACAATGTGATCCTCAAGGACCAACTAAAGCACCCATACACAGACACAAACAAAACACAGACTAACTCGCACTGATCTTAACATATTACATGGGCATACCCCTTGCTTGTAGGCTGTGCAGACGCAGACACATCGACATGAACATACTCCTTTTATGTACTGTTTCAGTGCACAGACACACAGATACAGCCACATATACACAAAGGGAATTCGCTGGCACACAAAATACAGTACACATCACCCAAGCTTTGTTTGTTTGTGCTTTATTCTCAGACCCACTATAGCAGAAAGGACATCACACAGCAAAGAGCTGTCGATAAAACCCACTGTGCGTGCCCTGTAGTGTTTATTTTAGTATTAAAGTTAAGGTCACATCATGGTTCTGAGCGCAAGCTCCCACAGAGGGAAAATCCCAAACACTCATATATCATATCTTACATGAGATTTCCTGAACTTTGATTTGCACGCCACTTGTGTCTGTGGTGTTGTTTTAAAGGTAGATACACCAAGAACATTTGAATCAATCATTCTCAAAAAAAAAAAATCAATCTCAGCGCTTATGCCTATTAAAGGAGCATCCTTGTTTTGTTTTTCTCATGTTCATTTTCACATTAGAAATTCAGAGGCTTACATGTTTTGTAAAGTCACCATTGTCATGGGAATAGAAGTGGGGCACATGCACAAACACACACACACCGCTAAATGTCACCCTACTTCCCCTGGGTAAATGAGTCATATGATGTTTGGAGAGGTGTGTAACAGACCCCATGTTAAGTTAAGTTGGTGCTAGCTGGCCTATTAAAAAAGTCACACCGATAGTAAATACCAAGTGTTTTTAACAAAATATTTCATACATTGCAAAAATCTTGCCAATCGTGTCTTGGTTATAGTGTAGGCTTTTACAATGAGATATGGTAAATGTATTTATATAGCACTTTTTCCAGTCTTGATGACCACTCACAGCTGCTTAACACTTCAGTTTTTGCCATTCACCCATTCACTCACACTTTCATGTGCAGCACATTTTTCTACCACACAGCTTTCATACTAATTCTCACACTGGCGGCACAGCTGTCAGGAGCAACATGATGTTAAGTGTTTTTGCCCAAGGACACATCTACATGTCGACAAGTGGAGCTGGGAATCAACCCACAACCTTCCTGTTGAAAGACAACTCGCACTAAACCGTCAAGATCAAATGGGAAGTGTCCATTCAGTACAACATGAGCACATGTAATACACTTACAGACGTTAATATCGTGCAATCTTGGGTTAAAGTCCAGCTCTCCTTCACGGGAAGGACAGAGTCACATGAGTGCTAACTTACCCATTTGTCTCTTTTGTGTGATCTGTAAATGAGAGACAATTTGCATTATGTGGCGCTGGTAAAGAGATTAGGCTTGATTTATGCTCAAAAGACATTTATCATTCAAAGCAAATTAGTTTCTTTTCTCAGAGGAACAACAGAGGACTGCTCGACTCCGCCCTAAATCTTTGTGAACAAAAAAGGCTCACTAAACTGGAACTGAGTCCATGTAATTCAGACCCTGATATGGCCACTTCTTCTAATTTTACATTAGCCCGGCTTTCTTTTCTCCCAGTTATGAGCATTAATCACAGTCACACAAGCCAATTAGAGGTCAAAACATGGGCTGCTTTTTCGTGGGTTGTTCTTGAGACAGGGGAGCAAAGGTTTAAATCAAAGGTTTTCCCAACCTTTGAAATAGGTAGAACGTTCTGAGAAGCCAAAGTAAAGAGAAATCGCTTTGTTTCTTTTGTTCTATTGTTTTCCTTTTTGTCCAGACAGCCATTTGTGGATGATGAGCTGACGGTGCCTTTCATTTCTCTGAAATAGGCAGTTGCAAAACAACCTCCACTGTTTACTACTGTCCCCTTTTGAAAATGATTTGTTGGAATTGGTCCCTGACACAGCTCCAGGATATTTTGTCGTTAACATCCCAGATCTGAAAGTGCTTTTGACCCCCTCCTCTTCCTCCTCCTCTTCGTCCATCTGTCCCTTCTCCAGCACAGCACACCTGAACCACAGATCTGCAAACACACACTGAAACTCCCGTTTGAACCTCAGTCCAGAAAAAAAAAACTGTACCCCGACAGAGTTTAATGTTGTTTTTCCATACACTGTAGGTATTGTCCAGGGCCACGATAAGCCCAGGAGGACTTCAGAGTCAAAGGAGTCATTCTGACTGGCATGACTTTCAACCTCGGTGGAGGTTTGATGGTTAAGTGTTGAGGGGGTTGGGGGTTATTGGCTGCTAACACATAGCATATAGTACTCAGCCAGGAAGAATAATGGTCCTGACTGCATCAACCCCAAGCCCTGCATCCACATAAATACTGAAACAGGCTATGTCAGTACATATCATCAACTGTCATGTTAAATAATCTCACTATTAAATATATCTCACCACCCCCAATCAGCCATCCAACATGTATCATAGCTGTGTGTGTGTGCTTGTGTGTGAACGCTGCTTGTTTTCTTGTTCTGTCAATAAATAGCATGTGATTAAGGGTATATAAAAGGCAGATTTAAACAATAATAATTATTATAAATGCCATTTTGAACATTGGCACTTTGAAATTGACTACAATTTAAAGTGGCACAAGTTAAACTATACTAGAGTGTTTTGGGGTTCTGTGTTTGTTTGTGGTTCTTACACATCACATCCTCTTTCTGTCCTCCTGCATGTATGTCGTTTTTTTTTTCCTGTACTGTAAAAATAATGCAGAATGCCCTAAGAGTTGAACTGGAAATCCTGAAGAAAATACATATAGATCTATGCTGTTCTTATGTCGACCCATTGGCGATGATCTGATTTTTAAGTGGGACTACAGAATCTTTATCTCACTGGTAGCCAACTTGAAAGAGCTGGTCTTGCTCCTTTGACATTGTCACACTCCCCTAATTTCCCGCAAAGTCCCCACTCTGATCCCAGCTGTAGCACGAGAGAAATCATGTAAATTTATTGGTGACATTGAGATGGTTCTTTGCTATTCAAATGAGGCCTGCCTCGTCAGACGCTAAATGATAGCGCGTATTGGCTTGTAGCGGTAACCTCCCTGCAAACAGCTGTGACCCCATGCAGGAAGTCAGACATCCCACTTCCTGTGGCAAGCTGTGCTGCTAGCTCTTCTGGCCAAGGATGGCTTTCTAATTGGTGTCCTCTCACCTCTCTATTCTGAGATGCTCCTGCCTGACAGGTCTTGGCAGGGAGAGAAGATGCCCTTGGAGAAGGGGGTAGTCTGATCAAGAAAATGCCAGTGTGCAACACTGCACAAAAAAAAACGTCCCTCAAAGAAAGGTAAGTTTTAAAAGAATTCGAAAAACAACAAAGGAACAGTTCCATGGATCCCTTTCATTCCTGCAACAGTCAATCAAAATTAATTTTTTGTAAGTGACAGGCTGAGCAGCTGTGTATGGGCGACACACTTATTGAATATTTGTTTTTCCCAAACTGCATTGTATATTTATAAGAGCTGATTGCAATGAAGGTGGTGATTTTTTTCCCCCATTTTTCTGATTTTATCCAAAATTTTAGCATTCAGTTGTGTTTAACCATGTTGAGTGCTGGAAAAAATGGTGTAATAACAAAGATCAGTTTTTGTGTTGAACAAGTCAAATGAAAATAAGCCCATTTCATTGCTCAGTTATGGCCAACAAGGTGTGGAATGAGGATACAATGACCTTGACCTTTGACCACCATCCTTTATTTTTAAGTGAATGTTCGTGACGCCATGTTGAAATCTCCTCTGGGAAGTCATGATACATTTTTGTTCAAATCAAATCATGTTTTGTTTTAATACAAAGGTCCATATTCAACTTGAAGAAATGACCACCAATCAGTCTGGACAAATCACATTTGAGAGGCATTACATTACCATTATCTAATCGATTCATCTCTGTTAATCTTAAAGTGGAGGATTTTTTTTTTCAACAGTTGAGCTGCATTGGGCTGCTGAAGGGTGTGTCTCTGAGCAGCGGATAAAAGCAAACAGAGTGATTTATGTTGGTAATTAACCGACACATTTCTGCCTATTTTTCCTGGACTTCTACAGTGAGAATTCAGGGTACTGGATGTAGAGGTGGAGGACTTGGCCTGTTTCTCTGCTGGTGGCCACCAGACTCTGTGGAGATGGCTCCTGGCTTCATCTGATTAAAAATAAATATCTATATTCTCTGTATATATCTTGAGGGGGAGCTAATAATAATACATTATAAATATTGAAACTCTGCCGATGTATATTTCTTTCAAATTTGGCACATTTAAATATTTACCACTATCATACACAGGTGGTGCATCTGTGCCGTGCCTCGCCTGTCATTTATGCCTGACCCTGAAGGAGTCACCCTCGGTGCCACCTCAGGTCCGACCATTTTTTCCTCTACCTTCACCGCTATAGAGAACCGCGATCAAGCAATACGCTTTAATATATGATGACTTGTGCAATAGCACAAATGGATCAATTAAATATTAAAAGCTCAGCTGGACTTCTCTCGTCTACACCATTGCAGTAGACTGCAGCAGTGATTTCTCTCCACACTATGTTGACGTCTGACTTCCTTTGATCTCACGATTCATGCTGACAAACAGAATCACCTTGATCTTTTGAAAGTCCAACGTGATGATGCTTATTTTCAGCTTCTGACGCTTCTCTTCTTGGTCATATGCTGCACCTCAGTGTCCAAAACTCATCGGGTGAGGCCTCGAAAACCATGAATATATGGGGGCGTGGCACTCAAGCACCACATTGTCAAAGCCTGATCAGGTCTATGCCGGGATTGGGTGGCATACGTACCTTTTATGAATCACACGTGACTTGGGTGATATTTACACCTGAATCCACACCCGTTTCTGTGCAAGTTTGATACTACTAAACTATACTATAGCTTCACTGACAGTGTTGCTGTGTAATGTGGAGCTACAAAAAACAAACAAACAAACAAACAAACAAAACAGAACAACTACCCACTTAAATACACAAAGGTTACAGGTGCCTTCATGATTTCCTCATTCCACCTCTTGACTTTCAGTTCACTTCTGGTTCATGCACCCTCTAGCAGTTCTTTGATGATTTTGTTATAGTGGGTGTCTGGTGTAGTACCAAGAACCATCTGCAGCTAAATGTCAGCGAGATCAAGGGGCTGATAGAGGATTTTCGTCAGAGCAAGCAGCTACTGACACCTGTCATCATTCAGGGTGAAGAGGTGGAGATGTGCAGACCTACATGAACCTGAGCATCAACAAATCACACCGATCTGACAAACAAAAAGACAATGTACCCTGAGAGGCCTGCATTCATCTGAGATTTAGTTTTATGCAATAGGCTATTTTCAAGTTTAATTTAGCAGCTGAGCCCACAGCATTGGGAATTGTGTCTGGATTTCCCTGTTTGAATACAGGCTGGTCCAATATGGAGTTCAGCTTTCTCTGTGATGTATATTATCCTGTTCTTATTTCTTTGCTGACTATTAGATTAATCACCCTATTAACGGAACAAAATATTTCCAACTCAAATGTCTGTAAGCACAGTCCAATTGTATGGGTAGAGAGTTAATAGAGTAGAGAAATCCAGAGTGTGGACCATATATCATGGTTTTGATATTGAGTGCACTAGCTGCTTTCAGACTTTATCTGATAATGCACAGAGGGAAGGAGCACAATCTGTATTGTTAAATCCAAAGCCTGTGCGCATCAAACATCGAAATGTCAGTTTTGGGCTAAATTTAAATGATAAATTATTCATATAGCCCCAGTAACGGCAGTGCATGAGGTCACTCGCAGGCCTCACAAGCAAAGGAGAACTTGACAGCGAGCAGCACAAGAGTAGTCTTTCGACCCCTGTTAGGAAGGGGTAAGGGGTGGGGGGCATCTCTGAGGCAGCTATTCAAGCAAGCAGGGGAAGTGACCTGCTCAGTAAACCATAAACTAGTGTGAAGACTATGCAAAAAAGGTCTTCTGCACTGTACACCAAGTTGAAATTGGCGAGACAGCATGCTCACCTTGGGGAGGTGATAAAGTGAGATGAGACATGTCAAGTCAAACACACCGATGTCAAAGCAGATTCAAGAAAGTGCTTGATCCGAGTGATGTACTTAACACCGTGACAGGAATCATAGGAATTGCCTCCACCTATGAGATAAAAGGACAACAATCTTGCGTCAAATACAACACGATGCTGTTGATTGGATTGTACTGTGAGCATTAAAGAGCTAAAGAAAACTTCAAGTGTTATTCATTTCTTTCAACATAATTTAGATAGCAAGAAAGCTTTATAGGATTACAGGCACACTGGGACAAAAGACTTAGACAGCTAACAAACATTTGATCCTACCGTCTACTGGGGGATTACTTATTTGCAGGGACAGTTCAGTCTACATTCGAGAACGTTATTCTTCCTCCTATAGAGAGGAGAGAAAAGCTTCCAATCTGTGAAGTCATGGTATGATAGTTTAGTTATTCGGATTTATAATTTTACAAAGATGGCAGTTAAAAAACAAATGCCTCCTTCATAGCAACAGGCATAAGAAAATGCATTTCTATCGTTTCACATTATTCACCCTTTTGTTTTCATCTTAAAAAACATTGTGTTCAGAGTCACAAAAAAATGGAACAAACATTTTGCTATTGACCTTTTTTCTTGATACAAAACAATTTGGTTTTCTCTAAATATGTGCATTATATTTCCGTGGGCGCACCTAGCTCACACTGAAGACGCCGTTGCTTTAAAGAGAAACTTTTTATTGAGCCAATTAATCCCCGTAGACAAAAGTAAGTGTTTCCCATCTTACAAGACCCTTTCTTTCAAAAACACAGAACACTATATTTCGACTGTGAATCTCTGTGGCAGTGACAAGGAAACCAATGCTGACCTTCATTTAGACTATGGAATGACAATACCGGGGGGGATAAGAAAATGTGAGGGTGGGGAGAAAAAAGGGAAATCAATAGCTCATTTTCTGCTTTTTTGTATAGGGATTCTGATGTTTGCCGAGATAAAGGTCGACAAGCCTGAGAGATATCTTGCACCATCTTAACTTGAATAAGCCTGAAATTGCCATTGTGTTCACAGCAATTTAAAACTTAGAAATCCAATTTTGTCCTTTAGTCTAATGTCTCGCAAAAATAAGGTGTGGATTTGTTTGTATTAATGTACCCGTCTTGAATGAAAAAAAAAATACATCAACATTCCAGCCACTTATCATCAAATCACATAGGAGCAACTCAATGCATTTAGGCATGCAGACATGGTCCAGACAACCTGAATTTCAAGACGATGCCAGACAAGCAGGTCTGAGCACTTTAGAAACTGAAGGTTTTCTGGAATTTTTGACATTGAGCAGTAGTTCTCTGGATTAAAACGTCTAGAAGTCAGAGAAGAATAGGCAGACTGGTTTGAAATGATAGAAACCAACGGCAACACAAATAATCACTCATTACAACCACAAAGCAATCTGAATGCACAACATGTGAAACCAGGAACAGCAGAAGACCAAATTGTAGTACCACTAATGCCACTTTATTAGGTGTCCTCAATTATATACCCGATAAAGTGACAGGGATGTATTCTCTTCACATGAGAACAGAGCATTATTCCAAAATTAATCTCAGATTAAAAGAATACCCAGAAGAACTCCAGAGTATAATTTAAACAATATAGGTTGATTTTCTATATAATAATAATTACAATGGGAGGTGCTACCATGATAAAACTGTAATTTGTTCAAGATCCTGGTCACAGTAAAATATCTGGAATCCCAGAAAAGCATTCGCACAGCTGGTAAGGTGTGTTTAAGCTCTACATTAACATACATGATCCAAACTACATAACGTGAAACATAAAAAAGCTGTAAACAGCTTGGATGAAATGACCAACCAGATGTTTATCTCAAATCCTTTGCTCAAGACTTTGCTCATTGACTGAGATGGCAGTTGGCAATGTAATCACATGCAAATGTGGCGTGTGATCAAGATGAAATGACAAACAAAATTGCACAAGAAGAAGTGCATCAGAGCTCTGATTAAAGATGAATAAGAAGCAAAGGATGTTGAATCTAAACACATTTGTTAATACACTAAACTGTTACCTGAATAGAATATTTCAAAACAAAATAAGACTCATTTAAAACAATTTGACCTGCCAATTTCACCTGCCTAATGTCAAACTGGATTCCAGCCACTCTAGGCAGCAGTGCTGTCCATCCCTTGCTGATACTCCCTGGTGTGCGACCTCACAATAATTTGTAGGTTTGTAGGTTTTGGATGTGATGGATGTGAAAGTCTCCTGTGGACATAATCACACCATCTCCACATCCATCATTTCGCCCATTCAAAGAAGTGTCAAGTTCTGGTAATTATGATGTCTTCTCTCAGCAGGGTGGATGTGCCGAGATGGGTCAGAACCCTCCTACTTGTGTCAGGACTACTTTAGAAAGGGAAGAATGTGGACAGCATCTCTCCCAGGATGACACACGAGCAAATAAACTTTTAACAGACACAAAGCGTGACACAAATTTGAAATCTGATGATGTGCTGGAAAACAAATCCCAATGTACTGATGGGAGAGTGCTTGTGTGACCATATTCCTGTGTAATTTCTTAATAAATATAAAATACTATAAAATTCAAGCTTACGCGTGTATTTCCAATTGTAGATATTATTATTTGTTCCTTAATGGTCATGTTTTTAAGGCCATATTATACAGTATTGCTGTACTTCTTTTAAATTACAATGGTGCATTCACACTAGATACAAAAGCAAAGTCTTTCAATGTGTTATTTGTGCAGGTTTGGCAGAAGTCTGTGTGCATGTGTTACTCGTGTGAATAAGGCAAATAAAAACAAAACACAGACACCCAACTGGAGCCAAATGTGTTCATGATAAAGTGCCACCAATACCCTGAATCAGGAAGCAAATGCATATTTCACAATTCATGAGGTAGAGCTACTTCCTCACTTAGTTATTCTAAATTTGTTGTGGGTTGTTATTACTTGCTCAACACATTATATGTTTTAATCTACAAACTTTAGGTCATATATTTATGCCGACAGGAGACAAGACTTTCTGTAAAAACTACATCTATGTAATTTGTGCCCTGAAGATCTATCAAAACTGCCTGTCAATTACAGTTGTAGTTACAAGGCATGGGCATCATGCAACATTTTTAAATAGAACATAAATTAATCTCCAATGCACATAGAAAAAGACTCATTCTTAGAGATATCAAAAAAAAAAAGATATAGATGACAGTGTGTACTGTTACAGGTAATGGGGAAGGTGAATGCTAAGATACCAGTAGCTGTAAAAGCACCTGTTGTATGTAATTATTTGTGACATTGATGGCATAAGGACTGAAACCAGGAAACAGATGCTTGCATCTAACCAGTCTGCTGGGCTACTAATGAATCATGAAGCCCTTGAATGCTAAGTGGCATTTGAGAAGTCCCAGGGTGTGCTTGTTTTTTCTCCTCATCCCCAATGGCTTTCCCAGTGCACCTACACTATGACAGCTATAGATGCCTCACTTCCAGCGGGCAGCCTGTCAAGACTGTGGTGAGGCATTACACTGTGTTATGCCCTAATGGAAAACATTCAACAGGACAATACTACAGCAATCAGATGTTTGCATGGTTATAGTTCAGCAAAATATCAGCACATTTTCTGAGAGAAAACATCCTTGCAGTTTCGATTTCCAGTTGATTGTGAAGCCACGATGTCAATGGAAGAGACTGCTAGCATGCTGGAGGTCTTTTATCTGAATAAGCAGCACCCTTTGATTGACTTGCAGACAAAAGCTGTTGTCTGCTGTGATCAATTATCTCAGATGAAAGTGACAAGGCTACTGCACCTTTACACTGGTGCGTTTCCCTTTGTGAGCCTCAGCCCAGGGAGTGAGGGGATGTCTCTGTCAGCAGATCTATCTCTTGAAATTTGGGCTTCTCAGCTGTGACACTTGCTCAAACAGCAACAGAGATGTGACTACAATATGGAAGAGGTGTCAGTTATTGAATGACCCCTCTCCCCCATCCCCCCCCCCCCACATATTGGTGGAAGAGAATGAGGTGTCAGAACAAAAGCGGTAATAGACTGAATTGGAACAATTCTATCAGTATTTTAAAGCTTAGTTGCCTGAGAATCAACTGTGGAGACCATGTGTGGCTCTGGGAATTTTAAAAATGTTGATTTGACCTGCAACACAGTAAGATATTGTCATAGAATATGAATATGACAGACTTCAGTGTATTTCAACAATACAGTCAAAAACATTTATGTGACCAGCCATGGAAAAAACAGTAACAAGTAGACCGAGGGACATTTTGAGTTATTTACAGATTCTGAGAGTGTGATTTTTTAAATATTTGAAGATGATGCAGGGTTCCCAGAGAAAAATCTCATAATATATGAATATTAATTTCATGAAAATGAAAAACAAGAAAGGCAATATCCTTAAGAGTTAGAAGGATCAAATATTGTTATATATTTCTTATATAAAATTAAAAATAACGCACATTTAAGTGACTCTGTTGGTGTGGATGGTTCAGTTTGTTACTGAATGAGCTGAATGATGATGATGTGATCAGAGAGTTGCTAAATCATTAGCATCACAGTCAATACTTCATACACAAAGCTGTATCATTCACACATTTTTCAAGCACATCAGGTTGGTTTGTTATTCATATTAATAGCAGATGCTCACATGCTCCCATTACAGCTTATAATACTATGATCGAACACAGTTTCGATGTGCTTACAACAACAAAACTGAGCTAGCTAATAGCAATGTACCCACATAACCCTGTGAAACACAGTTGATTATTAAAATAGTGTCCGGCATGAGAAAAAAAAAAATCTCTGTATGTGACTTTGAATAAACACTAATGTAATATATATGAACAATGTTCATAAAAACTCACCCCATATGAAGATAGAAGGTTAATAAGAGGTTCGGGGTGCTTTGTTTTCATCACATCATGTCGTCATCTCTGAAGTATCCACTGTGTCTCTCCTTCGGCCGCTGAATAATCCATCCGTTTGAGTAGAAACTCTGGGGAAAGTTTGCAACTGAAGTCAAACTCTAAATGCTAACGTTAGCATAAAGTCCGCTAGCTTAAATGCTACTGCTAGCATAGCAGAAGTGAGATCGGAGTCAGCGTGACCAGAAGCCTCTGTCTTTGGTAGTAAGTACAGCCAAGGATTTGCTCTGTAACAGCCACGATTTAGTTGTTCTGCGATGCGTTTTTCCTTGTTCATTTTTATTCAACGGTGAACACACACACAACTTCTTGAAGCAGCAGCCGCAGTGAGGTGACGTCACAGCAGCTGCTGCATATCAAGTAGCCATGTGTTTCCTCTGGAATGTGATATCACCGCACCTTAACTCGGGCCCTTTCTCAATACCCAAGTATGCCAGTACGTACTTGCATACTTGGGAAGTACATACTTGAGAAGTACGACTGGAGTACATACTCGCCAAGTATGGAAGTACACGAGTACGATCTCTTCAATTGGAACAGCAGTGTACTTCCTTGTTCTACTGTTTGAATGGCGGATGGTGTCAAGCACTCAAGCCTCATTACCGCCACCTACAGTGTTGATGAATGAACATATAAAATACTTTTAATAAATGCATATATTGTTGTTATTTTCACATTTTAAATATTTAACTTAATGTATTAATTCATGTTTATTAAAATGTACAGTACCATGTGGAAAATAGATAAATTAGTGTAATATATACTCACCTCCGACAGCGCCGCTGTCATACTATACGTCATATTACTCATTACACAAACCACATGTTTGGATTCTAAATGACTAATTTCTCGCCTCAAATGATTTTAAAACTGCGTTCTGGGACTCAAAAAAATATTTATATGTTTATATTAGTATTTTATCCTGCTATGTTCCGCCGAAATGCATTCTAGAATATATGGCTTTCCCAAGTATGCTCAAGTCACCACCCGATGCATACTTGGTAAAATGGGCGGAGAGAGAACACTTCCGGGTATGAGAACCGTACTCGCTGCTCGCGTTCTTGAGAAATGGAACAGAACTTGGACTGAGGCTGATGACGTTTTCACAAGTACGGGAGTACGCAAATACGGACAAGTACGCGCAAGTATGGATATTGAGAAACGGCCTAGGAATCGATTCAAAGTGATCAAACAACCTAATTCAAATACAAAGTTTAAGGTTTTAAGAACCACAACACTGTGATTTGAAACGTCGAAACTTCAACTTGCATAATTATTTACCTTTTGTTTTTATAATTTACAACTTGGGTTTACATCCCTTTTTCTATGCCTTTAAAAGTAAATAAAATTGCCATAGTTTCATTATCTTACACAAGTACATGTTGGCACAAAACATACGCTTGACATTTAAACAGATTTCAAATACACCTATGCCCCCTCCTCTTCTCTGTCTCTCTCTTACTCGCACGCTTCCATTCCTTCCTTTCTCATCTTGTAAATCTCAGGGCATCAGTTGTGAAAGCTGCTGGGATCTGCTATTTTGTTCTCTTTGGGACGGCTGCCTCTTCCCACTTGATCCAAACAGTCAGCTTAGGGAGCTTATGGCACACATGCGCACATGTTGCCAAGGAGCTGTCACAAAGATGCCCGCACAAAGGATTTCTCCTGCACACTAGTGGAGTTTGATATACAGAACAGCACTTTCCCTTGGTATTTGAATGTACATAGCTGTGTGTATGTGTGTGTGTGTGTGTGGGGGGGGGTGTTCTTGCAGCAACCAAGAAAAGCAGAATTGTACACCACAAGCCCACTTTAGTAACACAATATCAGCTTGAAGAATAAAGAGGTGTCAAAGAGGTTGCGATGCAGCTTGACAACAGTGACACTGGGGTTTATTTGTGCGACAACATTCAATACTTGATGCAATGCACAAGAAGATCAAGCAGAACAGGGAAGAGGCAATCGGGGAAGATAATATGATTATGCAGTACTTTTCAGCACAGCATTCTGGACAGGGTGAGAGAAATAAAAAGCAGACGCAGAAAGAGAGGGTTTTATAATACATAGACACGCAATGTCTGAATCATGAACTCTAAGGTTGTGTAATCGCGACTCAAAAGTTAGCCTTTCGCCTCTTTGATTATAATGAAAACACAGCCCTGACAGTTGAGGTTTATATTTTTTTTTTTTTTCGTCAATATACCCTGATGATTACTGGCACACCAATGTCATTCACCCTGGGCAGGTTTGGTTTAAGTGTTTGGAAAAACTCCAGAGTGAATCTTCAGCCGGTGTCCATCTAATGGCATCAGAGACTCGTGTGAGCCCCCCGACCACAGACAGCACTCAATCAGTCTGGGCCCTCAAACTGACCTTGCTCTGCAATCATCTAGCTACAGGGGATTAGGCAATCACTCAAACCACCTGGAAAGGACTGTTTGTTCACATCCAAAAGCCTCCACCATATCAGAGATATACTGTATGTCAAAGAATTTTTTTTTCTATACCTTAAGCCCGGGGATTCATCAATAACTCTCTGATTTGGGAGTAATCCCAGTGTTCCAAACAAACTCATTTACAGGGTCAATTGTTCATTTATCCCTTTGCTTTTCTTTAGCTGGAGGCACGCTCATGCACTCCTAATTGGACATTGTTCCATGATTGTATCTATTATGCAATCAGGATAATGAGGAACTTCGCGAGATAAATTCAGCCTTGTCTGCTTTTAGCAATAACACATACAGAATATCACATTTTGTGATTATAGTACATGTTTTTTTTTTTTGTCTTTTGCTAACCATAATTGTTTGTGTTTGTAATTGCTACAGTCTTCAAAAGCATGTCGTGGTTATTTTACACACCCACCCACCAGAAGGAGGATGTGATGAAAGTGTCCCTTCCAACAGCATCACTCCGCCCCCTTTTGACAGTTATATTTACAAATGCAAATGAGACAATCAAAGACAAATCAGAACTGAACATCAGCGTTCACACATGCACGTGATGTCATGTCTTTTGTTTTATAGCAGTAAAATAACGATCGAATAATTACAAAATGGTACCAGACAAATTAGACATTTCCCTTTCTGCTCATTTGCATAAAAATATACCTGGCAAAAAAAAAAAAAAAAGAGACATTTTCTGAATAGGATCTGATAACATATGCCTCATCTGTGGTTTGTCCTTGAATTATGTTTTAACTAAATATTTGCAATGTAAAAGAACGTCTTACAAATCACCATGGATTCCTATGGAGAAGTCAGTATTTAATATAAAATAGCTGTCATTTAATTAGGTGAGTATTCAATGGAATACGAGTGAAAAAGAATATACAACAACTTTAAGTCATTTATTAGCCTTGATGGATGCATTTGCACTAATGAAACACATTTTTTTTTTTTTTTCGATTGTGAATAGTTTGATTGCACGCTAAGCCGAAGAAGACAACTGCGTTACAACCAAGTGTCCTTGAGAAGCTAAAGTGAACTTACAGTTCCAGTCAAAACACTCAGTGACAAATGTCAGCGCGTGATATCCGTTATGCATATTCATTACAATCTGCACCTAGAGCACCTACTCAACGTGTGTGGCCTAATAAATTCAGCACTTGTGTCTTAATGTGGGTACAAGCAAAGTTAATGTTACGGACACAGCTCCTTCCTGTGGCACAATGTGAGGTAGAAACTCCATAATTTGTCGTCAAACAGCGGAAGGAAAAACGATCAGTGCAGTGCAGTGAAGAACTGACATTTCAACTCACGACACCAAACAGCGACGCCGCTTATACCTGGACCCGCTGCAATATATGTCAGCGTGCTCGTAACAAATGAGAGGGATTTGCCGCTAGGAGTTTCCAATAACGGTGCTGCAATCTCGCTCATCAGCGCGGTAGTGTTTTCTCTAATAAAGTCTGATTTCAAGAGCAGAAAGCCCCCATCGCATTCTTGCTATCTGTAATACTTCCGGCTCCCAATTACGCTCCGCTCATCAGGGTAATTTTCTGACAGTGCTGCATTTGCATTCTGTCTGCGACAGGCGACGGCGATGTCAGTCATTAATCATGGCCCAATGAGGGCTGTCAGAGCATTGTCATGCTTGTCAAAAGTCTGCTCTCTAAACTCCCTCCAGTTATCAAATCCAGATCTCTGACCCACATGTGAAGCCTGACAGGGCTGGAGGTGACCTCTTTTGAGCAGGTAAAAGTGTGTTGGATAACTGTGTGTGTGTGTGTGTGGGTGTGTTTGCGGGTGGGTGGTCGTGGTGTTAAAGATTTCAGTTTTTATACATATATATTTATACATAAACACATAATAGCAAACATAATTTTAACAGAGAGTGGTGACTGCGTGCAAACAAAAGAAAAAGACCAATGATTATAGATGGTACAAACGTACAAACAAAAATCACTGTTGGTTTTCTAGAGCCCAGTGACACTTAATCCATGCCAAAGGCCCCCGATGAGAGACAATGAAATGTTTGCACTATTTGGATCGGCTTTATGTTAGCTTCTTCTTTTTCGGTCACTCCAAATAACACCTTGATGTCCATTATCTGTACACATAATTGCCATATTGATTTTCCCTGTTGCTTCTTTCTTTCTTTCTTTATTTTCATCCCACATGCTTTCACTCGCCATTGTTTGATAAATGTTCTTGAAAGTAAAGGTTGATTGCTTAGAATAATACTTTAGACAGTAGGGCCCATGGTAATTTGGCATATTTGACACACGTTGTTGTTGTTACTCTTTGTTTTTTTGGTTAGTTTTCTGGTTAGATAGATAGATAGATAGATAGATAGATAGATAGATAGATAGATAGATAGATAGATAGATAGATAGATAGATAGATAGATAGATAGATAGATAGATAGATAGATAGATAGATAGATAGATAGATAGATAGATAGAAAAAACAACAACAACAACAAAAAACAACAGCTCACCATGGAACTTGATTTCATATTCAAACAACAAACCCAACAAACTTGGCATCTGCACTGTTGTTTCATTTGATCATCCAGATTTCAAAGAGGAGGGAGCGCCATCCTACCATTGGAGAGACTCTGACAATAAACTACATGGAGGAAGAGCTTTAGGGACTCGCTGCCGTACTGCAGGGAAGCTGTGTGTGTGTGTGTGTGTGTGTGTGTGTGTGTGTGTGTGTGTGTGTGTGTGTGTGTGTGTGTGGTGAACATGAACAGGCTTGTCAGGCACAGTGGCTGCCCTGTGATACTGTCTTTAGATTTGCACAAAGGACTCGCAGTAAAAAAGCAGTGTCTCTGATCTACTTCCTTACTGCGAAAAGGGGCATGATATGAACTGAGTATCTCTTTATTACCTGTTGGGCAAGCGAAGCCTTCTATATATATATATATATATCATCGTACTTTATTTAGACAGGAAAACCCTGAAAAAGTATAAAGTAGAGCAGTAGATAATATTCTGCCGCTTAGCACCACTTTGGTGTATAGCTCAACAACTGTGAACCTGACTCAATGTTACATTTTATGCCGTCGCTCATGGTCCCCAGAATATGAATCCTGTGTGAGTGATCCTGTGACTTTTTGACATTTAAAACCCTCCCATGATGTCAATGTCATTGGTTTTGTGTGAAATATTGCAACGGTAATTAGAATTTTACAGCTATTCAAGGTCCCTAGAGGTTGAGTTTAATGATCTTTCATCAATGGGTCAAAATATCACAGTGTCACTGTGTCAAAGTAAAAGCTCACATAGCTGCTAGATCTGGTAGGAAAATCCACACACACGCACACACACACACACACACACAAACACACACACACACACACACACACACACACACAAACACACACACACACACACACACACACACACACACAAACACACACACACACACACACACACACACACAGTCCAATGATGTTTTTCCTGCACATTATGTGTGTTTCTGGAATAAAACAAAACAAAAACAAAAACCTTAAATGTGAAAAAATAACAAAATCAAACTTTGGTCAAAAGTCTAGATCAGGGGTGTCAACCTCATTTTCACTGAGGGCCACATCAGTATAATGGTTACCCTCAAAGGGCCAGATGTAACTGTCATACAGAATACATGTAACTAAATGTAACCAAATATGATGTAAAATACAGGTAACTACTTCGTAACATATTGCTAAATAACTTTCTGTATTTATTACTTCTTCAATTTCACTCGTCGCATGATGCACATACAATGATACACTCCGATCTAGTGGCGGTGCCGTCACTTTACGGGTAACGCAATCCCCATGCATTGTGGGAAATGTAGTTTATGGTCAATGCACGCCTTAAAGCAGCATGAACCTATTTTAACACAGACCACATCTGGCCCCCCGGGCCTTGAGTTTGACACATGTGGTCTAGATCAAGTTTCCCCGTGTACGTATTGTGACATTTTTTGTGATTCAAGTGCATTATAATACATGAATGAGATTGAACTTTATGGATATTGATCAATACTGACACACAGCTGTGTATGTTTTATCGCTGTGCATGGTCTGCACGCACAGTAAGACTGGAATGATAGGGGGGGGCATTTGACGTGGGTTTGGCCCTCCAATGTCCAGGTTAATTTATAGCAATTACTCCAAATTTTGACAGATCGTTCGGGTCCAGTGGCTGACTGGGGCTGAATCTTTAAAACCTTTCCATGCTGAGATCACACTTAATGTGATTATCTCGAGGGTCTGGCCATATGGTTAACATCTTTGTAAGGACATATAAGGAGATTTAAGTAAGTGTAAGTATGTATAAGTAAGTATAAGTCGTATAAGTAAGTATGTATAAGTAGTTTTAGGTCAGCATAAGTCACTATAAGAAATTATATAAGTCAGTGTAAGTAATTATAGGTCAGAAGGACAATAAGCCCACTTGTTGACTACTTGTACCTCAGCAAAAGAGAACCTTTCAACCTGCGCGTGTGCTTTTTCATGCTTTTCTCTCTGTTTATTTATGTTGTACAGAGATGTGATGAACAGTTTTCTGGAAGGTCCCATGGGTAATTTCTGGATAATGTCTCTAAAGGATGCACAGAGTAGGAGGAAAGAAACTCTTCAGGACCTCTGCTCTTTTGTCCACAGAAACACTAAATACATGAGGGACCACCGAGTGATGTAGGACACAAGAGGACAGACAGATATTGAATTTGTCTTTAGTCTTACTTTGGCTCGTTCTGTGTAACATTTTCTCTTCTCAACAACTTTTCCCAGGTGAAGGAAAACAGAGTTTAAATTGTAAATGATAGACTTTTCAGTGTTTTAACATCTGAATTCATGCCGTGGGTTTACTTCTTGCTCCTAATTTTGGGAACCTGATTTTCTGGGTTTTTATTTAACATCCAGCACAGTTGAGAGGTTCAGAATGCACAGCATGATAATATTGGATCTTAAGCTTAGCCCAGACAGGGTATCTTCACTCTCCAAAGTCCTTTACAACATGAGTCAGTCTGTTTTCTATGTGGCATTATTCGTTTTTGGAGGATTAAAGTGAAGCTTGTCTTTTGGGGTTTATCACAACCATCTACATTTTTTTTCTGACCTTATTTCCATGGCCAGCCTATAATCTATGAGTGGAACTTTCTTTGTTGTGTGTACATTCAGCCGTCCCTTGGATGTCGTTGGCATGTCTCTGAAGCAATTTCCCAACTATGAATAATTCACCAGATATTATTCCAAAGGTCATCTTATAGTAATTAGTACCCTGCTGTTGACTAAACAGCCTCAAGGTACCTGATGGCCAGTTTAATTACAATTTGAAATTAGTGTACTGTTTGACAATCTCGATATGTTCTCCTGACACTTCAACAGATGACACCTTGAGAACTAAGTATGCTAACAATAAGTTGGCTTGTGAGCAGATGGTGTTTGTGTGTGTGTGTTTTTGTGTGTGTGTGTGTGTGTGTGTGTGTTTGGGGTGGAGGTGGGAGGGCACTAAGTGCGCTGTTAAATCACAAAATCCTTACTGCTCAAATATGCAGCAATTACTGGAAATGGAGATTGGTGTGGCTGAGGTTCCGCATGTGTTTTGACAGTGCGGACATCCTTGCCACAGCCATTGTCTCGTTATTATCCAATTACCATCGAAAAAACTAAGGGGACAGGTCACAGCCAGTTCTCTCGAGGAGGCTTGGGGACTGAACATATGCTGAAGATGCAGCACAGTGACACCGTCCAGTTAGACGTTGAGCGTGTCGGAGGAGGTACAGGACACGGCTCTTTGTGTTGCACAAGTTAGGAGTCAGGGCTGAGAGAGCCTGTCATGTCTTGTTGTTGTGAACATCAACCCTTGCACCACAGTGTATGCCTTAGTTGTCCTCACTGAAGGGATTGTATGTATTCATATGAGAACAGGGGGGGAGAGCATTAAGTCAAAAGGGCCTCAGGTAGGATACATAGCTCAGGGGGATTGTTGAAGCTGTGGCATGTTTGCCTTTGAGACATCTCATCCTCTCATGGACGGATGGATAAAGGTACACATTCCAGATTTACAAGCTATTGCTAAGATAAAACAAAATAAAATAAAATAAAAAAAAAGATTTGCTTTACTCTTCATGAGGCCAACAAGCCAAGGGTGTAGTGGACAGCCTCAGGGTATCAATGGAGAGCTGTTTGTGACTGATGATGCAAAGTGAGTCTAAACTCAACCAAAGGCGTCGTTTTGAACAGCACAAAATACATTGATCTGTATTTCTGGAGCAAATCAAAACTGTGGGAGTCGAGTCTGACGCGCTTTGCAGATCTTCAAGAGTGCCCCGTACTCTGTCAACATGCCACGCTCTAAATTTTAAATGCCCAATCAGTAATTTAACTGACTGCATAAACTTCACAGATACCCACACATAAATAGTTTGAGGGTTTGATTTATGAAAAATCGGCATTTATAGCACAGTGTTTAAATTGCGGTATTAAATTTGAGTTAATGCCATGTTCACTAAAATCCAGTGCTTCATTTTAATATCGGCTATATGCTTTATTCCCATTAAGTGAGATGGAGGGCAGAAATGGGAACATATTGTCAATCATGAATCAAAATGACTAATAGCATATGAGTTGACATAGGTGAGCCCACAGGAAATTATCACCTCTGGACTCTCGATTGAATTAATACAAACTAGCTGAGTAGTTATTAGTTTTAGTCCTTTCATATTCATCAGGGATTTAGACGGCATTGTGTTTGGTTTCAGCAGGTGTTTCCTGTGCTCTACAACACTGTTGACAAATTTGCCATCGCTTATGATCATTTAGCATTTGGCAGCTAAATATTCCATTCTCTGCTATTTCTATTAGAGTTTGTGGGAATGAAAAACACGGCTAGACAGATTGTAAATAGTGAAAAATCCGGGACTTGGCAGGGTGTTGTTCCACATGAGCTATAGGTTTTGAAAGTGACTATCAGTTCAAATTCATATATTGATTGTGCAGTCTCTGTGTTGTTTTTGCAGTTCTGCTGGTCACAACTAGCAAATGCATGGTATTGTAGTGTAAACACAGATATTATGTTGCATCGTGTTTGTATGTGCACTGTTAAACTTTTCAAATTATATTTATTAAGTAATTTATTGGCAGCAGAAAAAAAGTATTGCTATCCTGTTATCTCTAACTATATAACAATTTAAAGCATCTTTAATCAAGTTACTTTTGAAGAGACATAGTCCATGTGTCACCATATGTCATACGCTGAACTACTGATGGTTTGCCCTCCTGCGTCTACTACTGGGTAACTAGACTTGCGATTGAACCAAAACTTAAATGAGAAGAACAATCACACTTTGAGGACTCAATATTTAATGACTCAAGTAAAATTCAGTGACAAGAAAAAATATTTTCACGACATGGACGTTATTTTTTCATAGATCCAAATGGAATATCTTACAAAAGGCAATGACAACACAGACAGTATAGCGTTTACTGACTGGCAAGCACTGAAGCCTTCTCAAAGCAAAACTCGACCTGACACACTGATGACTAATGTACAAGCATATACTTAAGTCTTATATCACATTTTGAAATGTTTTTTTTTTTTGTTTTTTTTTCTGTACAAGATACATCTGTGTAGATAAAAGTTTCTGGCAAGGTGCATGCCAGTATACACATATGTGCACACACACACTCACACACCCACACAGTCTTACATGCAAGGAGACACACACTCCCCCTTACACCCACACACACACACACACCAACACCATTTAAACACATTCAAATCCACTCGCATCAATATTATGCATATGTATCATTTACATTACAACAGAGATTGTCATCTCGTCACTTTTTTTTTTTTTATATACGCTTTCCCGTTTTCCAGTTTTATCAGCATAATGATTTCCAATAATTAACCCGTTGCCCTTCATCTTCACTGTATGACTTTTCACCAGTTTTTAAACCATTATTACTCGTGGGGTACAGATACATACAATTTTGAATCCAGTTTACCTGCCAGTATATATACTGTTTTTGTGTGGATGCAAAAGTGGTATGCACATTTCACAAAGATTGATGTTGTGTTTACATCGTGTAACATTTGATTTGTTCCATAAGACAGACAAACAGGTAGAGTAGTAAACATCAATACCGACACTGAATTGAATGATGGATGCATGGGCTACATAGGCAAGTGTCAAAAAAAATGCCTTGTGCTAGTCCAAACAGTTCATGCAGCCATGACATGGGTTAGCATGACACACATCTGAATAGAAAAGTTCAGCAAATAAAAAAAAAACATTTCTTAGTGTTAAGTGTAGTGTGTTTTCTATTCATCATCGGGGGAGAGGGAATTCAGAGGAAATCAGAATCATATCAAGGGAAAAACCAGTGAGCACTGATATAATTTTATCTTTTAAGTTTTGGGAATGATTCAAAATTCTGACACATCATCTCCTCAAAAAAAAACAAACAAACCAAAACTAAACAAAAGGAGAATAATGAACATTTCAAATGTTCATCGTTTAAAACATGTATTTAATAATTTAAACACCACTGCATTTACAATTAAAAGGGCATGTGATAAAACAAGTGCTACTGCAGTCAACGGAATTATCGAAAGACATACATTCATGCAGTTATTTTTCCCTCAATAATTTTCTTTTTCTAATTGATGTTGTAGCCGAGCTGTAACATTACAGTACATTATGGATTATGTAGGCAGAGTACATTAAAACACAGTGAGTTACAGATATGTAATTTGTGCTTATTGTACACGTGATTGGATAAAGTATTTAAATAACCATAATTTAGAGGAGTGTGAGTGTTTTTATCCCCTTCTTATTTCACAGATATTCTCTCTGTGTGTGTGTGTGGTATGAGGAACGACACAATTTCCTGTGTCATATTTACATACACTTCATCAGTATATGATGCATGTGTCTCTCTTGGCAAATTAGTTTGTATAAGATTTTTTTTACTTTCATTAAAACCAGAAATTAAATTGCCCTACTTATTCACTTGACTGTAAATAGACTGAAGCCACTTCAAGGATGTTGGTTTTAGGATAAAAAAAAAATTACCAGTTTTCTGTGACACCGTGATGCATGTTCCCTTTGATATGTGCTTCTTTTGATTAAATATGCATTATTTGTTCCATTCCACAATACATACTGTGTGTGTCCTATAAAATGACATGACAAGCGGGGCACAGAGGAGAACAAAAAATAAATAAAAACATCAGCATATCCGTAAATGAGCTGAAATTGGATTCCCATAACAGAGATATTTTCTTAAATCCATTTATGGAAAGAGCTGTTTAAGTTATTTGCCCCTTTCCTTTGTCCTTGAGACGCTGCTCCTGTGATCATTTTAGAGTCTCAGACAAATTCTCTTCATCAATGACCGGAGTCCTGACCCTACAGTATCAGAGAGAATAGGTGTGGTAGCTGAGAGCATGCAAACACAATTTACCTCGCGCCTTCCCCTTGAGAACGCCACGTTGCATTATAGATTCAGTCCTGTCCTCAATTTGCAGGATGGTACAAGAAAATAAATCACATGAATCATATACCTGATGATGTAGACACCTGGCTTGGATGTTACGGGAGAGACAAATGTATCAGTCACTTATTGCTGTAGCAATAGATTATACTACACCCAATCTGTTACAGCAGTTATTCTGAAGTAGTTATCATCATCAGCACAACTTACGCACACAGACAGAGATGGAGTGTGTATATAAAAACATTGGGTGGGAGCAGCCTGCAGAAGAAAAGTCCTTTCAAATAGTGCCAGTATTGTTTTTATAGCTGCAAGAATAATTTTAACATCAATATTTCAGTTAGAGTTAGGACCTTGACAAAAAAAAAAGAAATCATGCATTTCTATTACACTGGTGTCAACACAGATATAAAAACTGATAATCGAAGTTTTGAGCTGTGTGAAAACACGAAAAATATTAATTAATAGCAAGAGCATAGGTGTTATTATGATGGGAAGAAGGGGGACTGTAATAAGCTGCTATGGAGCCGTGATGAAGTGCTTGTCACCTTTTCATTACCTCTACACATGTTTCTGGCTAGCCAAGAGAATCGTTCCAACACTGCATAACCACAACGAGGGTCGCTACTGAGATCACACATCAAAGTAATTAGACTGAGAATTTCATAATTGGCTCCGCGGCTGTTATTGTGCACGAGTTTCTGAGCATAAAAAAAATCCGAGAAATAGAAACAAAGGGAAGAAAACAAAGGATACATTTCCAAAGCACATCTGCCTGTGCTTAAGGCTAAGCTACTGGGATAACACTAGGAGTGAACATTTTCTTTAAAAAAAAAAAAAAACCAAACCGGCAGAGATGAAGCAACCACCATATGGAAAACATTCTTGCCATGTATGTGTGTGCGAGTATGTTCCTGGGATCTGTGTTTTTTTTTTACTGCTATATTTTGTGTACTTGTCCATGGTGAAAATGTAGAATACAAAAGTCTACCGGTGCTGTTTAACGTTGGCCTAGTTATGCTTTATAGACCTTTTTTTTTTTTTTTTCATCCTTCTGCAGTCCCCTGACCAAAATAGACTTCTGAAACATGTTGAGCGGAGAAAAAAGAAACATCTCTTACCACCAAAGGAGGATTTGCTGTGTCTTTTTTTACAGAGCAATACTTCACTAGAACTTGAACAGAAGCACCATCCATAGCTCATAATTAACATTTAGCTCAGTTTAGCACACTCATCATAAAGTACTTTTTATTTGTTTCTGCGAGAAAAAATTGTTTTTAGGGCACATTTCCACTAAGCTGGGCCCAAGGAATTTAAAGCATACATCTGTCTTTCTTGTCACTATAAGCAAACACAGGCAAACTGAAAGAAAAAAATGATCTGTTATTTTCCGTGACAGAACTACTTTGGTATAGAACTACCTTTTAATCTATTTTACATAGGTCAGCTAAGACTTACATTTCCTGTCAAGTGCTAAAGCTTTCAGACTGATCCCATACAGCATGACATCACGATCAACGCCATTCCCAGATGCCTTCATTAGTGAAACTGAGCAGGTTCTGTACATACTGATCATAAGTCACTGACAAAATGCCTCCCAGAGGGTGGAGTCGTGTAAGACGGGGGCCCAGTGAAGATCTGCTGCTTACAACTGGTGCTCATGTAAGAAAGAGCTGCTGCCCCCAGTGGTCGTCTGCTGACCGGGGCAGGTAAAGCTCGCAAGGGGGATGACCTTGATGGGATCTTCCTTCTTACTGCTGGAGTGTCTGTCCAGGGTGTTGTAGAACTGTGGTCGGTTGATCCCTTTGTCCATTTCATCTTTCCTGGGCACTGACCTGCCCAGGGTATGGCGGCCATCCATGACCCCCATGCTGCCCATGTAAGCTTTGGCTCCCTGGTCACAACTCTGGTGGAAGCCAAACGAGGGGTGGGTGCCTGTGATGGAGGTGGCAGTAGGGATAGAGGTGGGGCTGTTACTGCCAGGACCCTGGAACTGGGCCAAAGCTGGAGGCATCCAGCAGCTGTCTGAGTGGCCCAGTATCAGACACTCCTGGGTGCAGGTCTCAGAGGCCTCAGCCAAGGCTTTCTGCAGGTTCACCTCAATGGCTATAAATAAAAAGTAGAAAAAAGAAGAAAACAACATAGTCAATCCAGCAGGTTAGAACATATGGACCGCAGCTGAAATGATTTTACTGGCGTGTTGTGAATGCACCAAATGAACTCATGAATCATTATTTAGACAGGAGATAGTTGTCGTCTTATTAGTTTTTGACCCACAAAATGTCAGCCTTTTAGAGGAATGAAAGTCAGTGATAAATGTTTCATTTCATCTTGTAATGAGAAAAACACCAGCAGAGCATTTAATTTCCATTGCTATTCCCGTGACTCTGTCTGTTTACCTACAATATGTGATGAACTCCCCGTAGCTTAATTAGAGCTAGAAAAAAAAAAATGTCGTGCTGTTTGTGTCTCAGATTGACTTAAGTGTATTAAATATTTAATGAACATCTTAAGAAAGCATTGTTTATTTTAATCACGGTCAGTGTGGCACACCTTAAATCCCTTTGATCGTCTGCAATCCAGTAAAAGAAAACTTGAATACTGGGAACAGGATCCTGTGAGCATCTTTAGCGTATTTAGAAAATAATGAATATGCATAATTAATTGTGCCAGCATTGAAATTGCATGCATGGAGCAGATGGAAATACTGAAAACTGAACGAAGAGGCGACTGTGCAAGGCAAGGCTAAACACTCAAACTATCTTATCTCATTATCAAGGCACTGACATCACACGTGGAATGACTCTGGGTTGAGGCCTCCGCATTGAGTTTCAGCAATATGCTTGTCAAGCCAGATAATTAGAATGTAAAACGGTACGCACCAAGGCAACCAGGAGCCTGCGGTGTTATGTTTCCTTGGTCATGCAAAGAAAAGAGGGGTGCCTGACTCAAACATCACTCCTCTAGGCCTCAGCTCCAAGCTGTCATGTAGAAATTATTTAGTATATTTGCATAAGTAAGAATGCTATCAATAATTAAGCTGCCATAGACCCAGTACACTGGGATGACTTTCCTTAACACGTTTATTTTTTATTCCACAGACATCACGTCTTCTTGCCATCGAGTTAATTGTTCTCTGGCGTTCTAAAAAATGAAAATGGATACTCTTTTTTTATTTTTACTCCATGTACCAGCGAAGCCTCTCCAAACTTCCCTAGATTGTCGTGTAACGGCCCAAAGCACTCGTTTATTTTTTGGTATTTCTGTGCAGATTGAATACAACATCAGCTTTAATTAGGGGGGAGCAGTGTCTGTAAAGACATTGCCTGGTATAAATTGTAAGGATATATTTGGAGTGCCCACCTTGAGTCAAATCTGTGCTCTCCATATTGAACTGGAGCCTTGGCGCAGGAGTGTATAAATCCCCTGGGTGGTAAATGTGTCACCTTTCAGAGGGTCACTAACTTCATTATGGGAAAAAATTGATGCTACGCTCTCCTCTGAGCTAGCACAATAGGGCTGAACCTCGTCTCAGCTGTTCCCTGACTCAATCTCTCTGTGAGTGTTTTCTGCTCCTGGTGGTGCTTTTCAGACTATTGACGTTAATGCAATGATGCTATTAACGTGAAGATTTTGTTCACCGAGCACGCACAAACCATTCTGCCAGATTCCTTATCTTCTCAACTTTACAAATCATACATCTTACAAAAATGAAACGTCCACGTACACGACGTGAAGTAACAGCAGCGCTCTGTGTCAACAACCTTCAGTTCCTCTCAATTTTGCATGCAATATTTCACATCCCCGAAAAAAAACGATATTCCAGTGGGGTAGTTTGCAAAGGTGGTGTCAGGTTGAGGAGGGTGGATGCACAGCGTGAGTGATGTCGCAGACAGTTCTGGCTGCTTTCGTCAGCTGGAGATATGCTGCAGCCTGCTTGTGATGCCGCTTTTCTTTTGTTTTCAGGGGGAAATAATAGTATCCTGCAGAGCTTTTTTTGGGAGGAATTGCATATAACTGATCTCCAAACATTCTTTTCTACATTCGCTTCTTGACATGACATGAGGGGATAATGGCAAACAATCGGGTGTCGTCTGAAACGATTCATCTCCGCTGAGCGGTGATGACGCGTTTCAGATGGAGCCGTGATACCTGTTTAGTTACTCTGTATGAATGTCGGGGAAATCTAAAACAAGTTCAGCTGGAGTCATCCCAAATGACGGAGTCATGTGGTCTCCAAATATTTGACTGATCTGTCGTAAGGCAACATGTAAATGCGAGGTCTCGGTTGTGTGTTTCTCGACAGCCTGCTACGTCGCATTTCTAAAAATTCTAGTCGAACCCATGGTCAAACACAAGGTCAGTAACGGTATTAGCCTACAGCAGTCCTGTTCTGCAACATCAACACATCCTTTGGCCAGCCACTGATCGAACGCCACAGCATCCACCTACAGCTGACCTTCCTATTTATGCAGTCAAATATTACAGCTTGCATATGTTACACTGAACACCTGAATATGAGAGTATCAGAGAGCTGGACAGCGCGCTCAGTAATCCTTACCAATTTTCCACTTAGATCAAAAGGAGTGGGTTAAACGGAACTTAAATGCTTGTGATATTTTCCAATAACCCTGGCTTTTGTGAGTTTAGACGTCTGAGAGTGTTCAGTTTGTGTTGCTGCAAGCAGGAGCATAAAAAATGTGAGTTGTGTATAGTTGCCCAACTCCTTTTTAAAATATTCCAATGAGGGAGGGTTGCAGCAGTTCATCAATAACGATGTCCTTTTCAGTGCCAACAGAGAAAACTAATTCATGTTCTATTTTAAAACAATCACCCCCGCGTACAATGCACCTGCATTTCCAGAGGTGAATATCGCTTTAGTGTATATGCGGTTATTATATTTTGCCTCTTATTACACTGCTCCGTGCTTGCAAATCCGTATTATTTTCTTTTTCTGATGGGCATGAAATCAGCTAATGCAAATTCAATGTCTGACAGACACACACACACACACACACACACACACACACACACACACACACACACACACACACACACACACACACACACACACACACACACACACACACACACACACACACACACACACACACGGCTATGATCCATGTTAGATGGCCGATCGGGGGTGGGGTTCAGTGCGATCGTGAGATATTTAACATGACAGTTGATGATATTTACTGACAGAGCTAGTTTCATCTTGATGAGCTTCACATTCATTTCAGCACACATATCACGATTCAGCTCATTATTTCGGCATGCACAACTCATTATCGCTAATTAAAAGGATAATTGCATGCATCCAGGACAATAAATTCCTCAAACAGCCACCAGGAAGGTGGACGAGGCTCCGGATTCATTATACAGTGCTAATCGTTACAATATTCAACATTCTTTTTTTTCTTTTTTTGACAGAAACCTACATATGCATCACCTTCACATATGGACGCTGTGGTGAAAGCTTGACATTAATGTTGTCCACAGCTGCCTCCTTACTTAAATGAA
The DNA here is from genome assembly GCF_963457635.1 of Microchirus variegatus. Classification (NCBI taxonomy): domain Eukaryota; kingdom Metazoa; phylum Chordata; class Actinopteri; order Pleuronectiformes; family Soleidae; genus Microchirus; species Microchirus variegatus. Next base: position 10,913,110 of record NC_139807.1, on the reverse strand, counting down.
ATGGTGCGGTTGTACTGAATCTAGCAATTTCCAGCTGAAGGCTATGACAGCAACCTGGCTACCGCTGTTGAAATCCGTTTTTAAACATTTATTTTTACATCGACTCGTATTCACCTGTACGAGAAGCTCAAAATAAAGACTGTCTTTCAACAACCGTCACAAATGAGTAAAATTACTACATCGATGATGCGTTCAAACATATTATTATAATAATACATGATGTTTTTGCATGATAGTAGATAAGAGCAGGCTGAGAGAGGGATAAAAAAAGAGTCATGCATTAACATGTGCCTCTGGGTCTATATATATATATATATAAATATATTTTAAACCAATCAAATCTCATTTGAAATAAATGGGTTGATAATTACCAAGATTTTATGACTTCACTCATACTTTACGTGCACCATGTGTACAATCGGAGTAAGCAAAACAATGGCCATTAATAATAATAGCGCTATTATAGCTGTTGTATCTATAACTGACTTCTCCTTGGTTGTTGCACTGGAAGGAGAAATGCTGTGCTCTCATCCATGATGCATTTCACCGTTCTGCTATCATATCCATGTGACGTGTACTTGGACGGCTTAATGTTCCGTTTGAGACATCGCAACGATGAAGGAAGAGAGAGAAGGTGAAGAGATGGCAATTATACGCCACCATAAGAAGTCCTGCATATACATTCACTTAACAATACAACAAGTAAACGCCGCCTGGAGACGACATCTGTGACCTCTCTCTGAAAAGCAACTTTTCCCTGCCCATCAGACTCAAATGCTGTTTGGTTTTCTTTACTTTTACGAGAGGGAGATACACTCTCCTATAATCCTCGGTGAAGGCAATAAGAGCTGTCACTGTCACTGCGCTGACAGTGGTGCAGAGGATGAAGCAAATATTCAATTTTAGCATTAAAAGTCTTAGCGTGCTTTTCAGAGGTATAAGACACACCGACTATGCCATAGAGGTCAGCTGTGCCATGAAGGAGGTCGACATGTCTTTTGACTTCCCAAGGAGTGCGGAAGTCAAAATTGCGTGTTTTATCTCCTCTTCACGCTTAGAAATAAAAGTGCTAAGTAGAACCATATAAGGTTCCTTGGCTTGTCTTCATAGGAGAACCGTTTTTGGCTCCAGGTGGAACCGTTTTGGAGGGTTCCACCAAGAACAATTTTAAAACCCTTTATTCAGGAAAGTGGTTTTAAAGGGTTCTCTGGATTAAAATGGTTCTTACTGGAACCGTTAACGTTACCAAGAACCCTTGAAAAACCTTTTCTTCGGGGAAGGGTTTTTCAGAAGCAAATGGTTCCAGGTAGAACCTCAGCCCTTGTAGAAGGACCCTTTTGGAACCCTTATTTCTAAGAGCGTACTTAGACTGAGGAGGACCAAAAAAATACGAGTGAGTCATCTTTTTTCACACTTTGGCGACTGGTAGGGACTCCAGAGTCCCAAATATAAGGATTTAAATGATTAAAAAGTTGATTTTGCATAATATGGGACCTTTAAAACCTACAATGAGTTATTAAATTTTTTGATCAGACTTTTAGAACCATATCTATGCAGCTTGAGTTGATCGTGTGAACATTCACGTGAGCGGTCACATCGTCTGAGAACAGTTAGCGAATGGTAATTAATTGCACTAATGACATGTTTGAGTTGAGGTCACCAAACATAAATTTCAAAGCAGTTCTATGCGGCGGCAAATAAAAAGTGAGACGTACGAAACGGCAGCGCCTTTTCTCCTCTTTCTTACTTTTTTAAACAAACAGTGCCAGACGTAATAAATGGCCCTTCTTAAAAGAGACAATGTGATGCAGATAAGAGGGGAGTGAGGTTGTCCATATATACTCTAGACTAATTACTTTTGATGCATTTACAGAGACACTGCTGACAACTGTGAGTCTCCGAGCCACATACGTATTTATCAGCACTTGTGGGACCTATACAGTTCATCGCCTGTAATCCATCTAGCCTTGACTGCTCTCGCCCCCCTTTTGCTTTCCTACTGTTTGACCCATTGTAACTGAAAGTAATTGCAGGCAGAAAACAACATCTAATGATTACTTTATCTGGGAGTCTGAGAGCGAGTGAAAAGTCACAGACAGGTACTTTCAACAAAAGGAGGAGACCTTTTTGTTCTCAACACACAATTTCAGACAACAAAGAATATTATTGACTTGGCTGAGATTAGAACACCAAAACAAATAACAAAGCACAGAGAGAGGACAAAGTGTACAAAGAGAGAAAGGGGTCTCTTGAACAGCCCGGTGCCAAGCGCTTGGCCTCTGTCTTATTGTTGCCATTGATTAAAAGTATGTTGTGGTTTGAAGTACCAATTTCTCCACAGAGAAAGTACAACACCAACATAATGTACCAAGTTAATTTAATGCAAATTCCTTTATTTCCAAGTCACCATTCCTGCCAGGAAAGGAAAGCACCTCAAATTGTATCCTCTGCATAAAACGTTCAAGCCACAACAACGTCAACAACCACAAATATGGGATTTTCTATCCACAGAAGGCAGGTGGGATGAACAGAACACAGAAACAGCTTTCTTTCTCAACACTTGACTTTTTTTTGTGTGTGTGTGTGTGTGTGTGTGTGTGTGTGTGTGAGCGCGCGGCATTGGTTGATTACATCTCCTTCATTATATCTGGACTACTATTGAGCCTCCCCGCCCGAGGACAAGTTGCGGGTGTCACCATCAACACAATCAGGCCCTGGCCAAATACCCAGCATGGGCCACAGAGACGAGTGGTGAAAACACATAACAATCTGCAATCAGTGCTCATCACCATGATGACATACAGAGGAGGAGGCACAGGGTTTCTATGGGGGGTAGAAACACAAGGCACGTTACAGTAGAGGTGCAATCACAACACACACACACACACACACACACACACACACACACAACTACACATTCCCTGCCCCGTGAGAGTGTGCTTGCACCGTATGATACTATAGATGTACTGTAGGTGTGCTGGGACTGACAAAGAAGCACACATCGTGAATGCATATTTATGACTTTTAAAACTCATTGCACATGGACAGATTAAAATGTCCATTTGTGTATAGTGTAAGGGCTTGGAAAGCAAAATACAGAACGTGGAATGAAGTAAAAGTGGAAATACTTTAAAAAAGTGTTTAAAAAGTGGAGAAGACGAGGTTGTACCAGAAAACATTTCATGTCTCATCCAAGAGGCTTCTTCAGTGTGAACTAACGATGCCCTGGATTAATGAGAATCTGCACACGACATGTTCCAGCAATACCATTTGAACATTTTGGGGGAAGTAACTTTGATTTAGCAATGCTAATGACACTCTTAACACTCATAGAGTTACTTTTATAGTGACTTTAAACGCTCGTGTGAAGCATAAGGAAGTCATCGACTCTTTTTAAAAATGCTGCCGTCTGGAGCGGTTGTTGAAAATAGCGAATAAGAAATGAGGCCACATGATGGAGAGAAAAAAAAAAAAACACAGAGACAAACTGTACACCGGGCACCATGTTGTTGCATCATGTGTCATGTAACAAGCAAAATTCATCACATTGACCCATTGCACCCAGTTATAATGGAAAACAAGGATGAATTGCATTAACATTGAAGAAGATCTCAGATCTGGCAGCCTGTCTGTACTGCCGATGGATTGAGCAAGGAGGAGAGGAGGGGGGTAATAAACAAGGTGCCACTGCATATGCTATATATCTTGCAGGCATTGATGATTAGCTCTGTTTTCCCTTAGCCATACATTATGGTTATTGCCTCCACGGCCCGGCAGATAGGAAGTGGATACAAAAGCATCACGGAGCCCATCTTTTAGATAACTGGCAGTCTGAAAACCACTCAGCACCAGCAGCGGTAGAAGCAGCAGCAGCGTAGTTTTAGAGTATGAGTGACCCGGGCATGGTGGAAATGGTACGATCTAATGTGAAGGAGCTGAGAAGAGGACACACTCTACACAGTTTGTTGCGGTACGGCGAGAAGTCACTTTTGACATATCGACAGCTCAAGTCCCACTTGATAGTCCTGAAAAAAAAAAGTTGTTGTCAATGTCAGGACCAAAACATGCATCTTTTTCCTCTTTTCTTTCTTCACTGTCCAAGATTTTGAGGACATGAGCAGATATCATACGGCCATTATTGCCAAGAAATATTATCAAACATCAGCGTGTAGAATAGCACGGTGAGGCTTTTAATATGAGGGACAGCCTCCCCCTGATCCCCCTGTGCATGTGCACTTTAAAGGTTTTCCTTTTCCGAAGCAACACAGACACTCCTCCAGGGACAACTATTAATTTTTTTTCCCTGAAACCTCCCCTGAATAATGAATTCTGTCTCTATTTATATGCCGTGATAAGTCGACTGAATGTCTAAAAAGGGGTTATGATGAAAAGGGTAAGGCTTTCAGAGAAAGAACCTGTTCCTGCTTAACACATTTAATTCATTTCGCGTCGCCGTGTTCTTTAAAGCAAAGGAATAATGGCCGACATAAAGGCGGACACAAATGGCACATTCAATAAATCACGGTTGTACTTTTACTATTCGACGGCTGTCACACTCCTCCACGCAAACACCTGTATCAGTGAAAGTTCAGATGTATCCCTTTTACTCCTCCAGGCCCCTGGTTGACGGATATGTTCTCACTAAAAAAATCACCATGGTACTCAGTGGTTTGTGTTCATGTTTCTGTCACAATGCACTTTATTTGGGGTGTATGTTGAGCGCCAGCATTGTCAGCTAACATTCGCCAGAGAGAGAGAGAGAGCGACAGATAGCTGTACACGGACGGAGTGGCAGAATATGTCTGAAAATAAATAAACTGTGTAAAAATATGTGAAGAAAAACATGGTGTAATATTCCCAACACATGGTTAAATGTGAAGCTGTATTGATTTCAGTTTAGGCCTCATTTCTATACAGTTTTTCTTCTTTTTTTTTTTCAGCACTCCCACTGAATGAAATCAGTCATTACAGTTTCACTATCAAACTAAATATTTTTAAAGCAGACCTAGACCGGAAGTTCCAATAAACGCTGTTTTTTTTTTAGTGTGTATCTGCGTCATTATCTTGTTTAAGAATCCCTGAAGGTTCTAAACAAACAATTCAGCCACAGCTGAGAACGCTGTGTTGTATTGTAATCTCGGGCTCAGCGAGATCTCTGAAAAAACCCAGTCTGGTTATGTAAACAGCGGTTCTCCGGAACGGCAGATCATCCTGCTCCGGGCACTAGTCCGGGCATATCCCGGAAGAAGAATAACGTCCGTCGTGGAGGTGTTTCACGAGCGACAGGGTCTTCTGACTCTGGGTCAAAGTCATAAAAGGGACTTGGCGGGTATTGGCCAATCACAAGACAGTTGGGAAGGCTCTACGCTGGCTGGCCAATTACAACACACTCTGTCTTTCGGCAGTGAGATTTATGTCTGAAATATCGTGGCTCAGGAGAGCGTCAGAAAAGACAGATTACTATCGGCTCGTTTACAGCAACTAGGAGGTTTTTGACCATAAAAACAAGTTAATGTATGTAAGTAGACCTCCATAACTAACATATATGTGCAACAGGACCACTCTATGTGAGCTTTAAGGCTGTTAACTTAGAAAAAGCCGCACTCCAACGTAAACACAATTAATTGATGATATATAGCGTTAAAAGTATGACACGGTGCCACTGACAGAGTTAATTCATACCTTGATGTAATTAACATATTTCATTATCTCTAAAATGATTACATCTCATGCTGTGAATTGTATACTTGTTTAGCTGTTTTTTTTTTTCATCCAAATGCACAAATCACTCCATGATCTGTTTCAGTGTCTGGACCACTGCTTTCATTTCTTGGATGTCAAGTCTAACAGCTCCTCTTTGGCGTCCAAACAGTCTCAATGGGGGGGGAGACAAAAAAAATGAATTATAATAAAATAGAAAGGGTGAAAACAAAACCGTAGGTTCACTGATTGAGCTCCGCCTGTGATGATGAAGAGAATGCTCCAGTGGCTACAACAGTCCACAGAGGACAAGGCAGGGTGAAAATAGCCATGCAACTTTTTTTTTTTTTTTTTGCTCCGGAGACTGCTGGCAACCCATTGACCTCAATGTCTTTTATACTGTTCAGCCCTGGAGCGCCTAACTATCAGATATTAACACCCCGTGTCTTTGATTTTGCTGTGCTTGCCAGGCCCCGCAGACACTTGTGCATGTTTCTTTGTCCTGAGGTACCATCCTCTTAGTGTCAGATGTTTTTGTTCTCCTCTAACATGACTAACACCCTCAAAGAGGCAAGGGTATGTCAGTATGTCCTGGCATGTAGTATTAGCTCTAAAGTTGACGTGTCTCGGTCGAGCCTCAGGGGCGGCGTGGTGAGTCAGGGACGTACCCCGAACATCGCTAACACAATACTCGGGTGTGGGTAGAATTGTGGGAGGCTCATCGTGCATACTGTGATGACATCACTGTTGCAATTTAATTGCTGCAGTTTATTGTGGACAGAGAAACAGACCTGCTCTATGTAGTTCAGTGCCTTCAGATAACGTCCTATTTACCATGAATAGAATATAGAATATTGTTGTTTTTTTTTTTAATTTGTTGATTTTATTAACACTGCATGGTGCTTATTTCAATTTGCCTGGACGTGTTGAGATCAGACAGGGAGTTAATTCAACGTGAGGTGAATAACTTGATGTCGCTAATTTATTTTTTACAATCCATTTATATCGCTTTATTCCCCGACATTGTTCTTTGTAGAAGTCGACTGGCTGCTAACTCCGCGGTAGCTCTTTCGCGTTCCATTTGATTTTCCGTTGGCTTTCAAAGTTGTGATCACTATGACACTACACGGTGTCGTTTTTTGTTCCACGCACAGCAGTTTTGTACCTCAATGTCATTCACTACAGCGCTGCAGCACTAACACGGGAGATTGACAACCCCATACTCCACCACTCACAGCAGTTCTGGCTCATATTATGGACCATTTAAGCTACTTTTTTTGTTTGTTTGTCATGTCTCCAAATAAGGTTGTGCTATGGACTGTAATAACACAATACTTACAGTAGACAATGTGCACACTGCATGCCTCAAATTCCTATCTGTTTTGGCTTAGTCAGTATATAGTATTTTATTTTGTTACACGATACGACTGCTGTTTTTTTTGTAGTTTATTTGTATACATTACTAAGCGGATAGTTTTACTTGCGAATTTACTGACTAATATGTATATTTGTCCATGCATGACCACAAGTAAAGACAGCAGCTTCTTTATTAACTGGTGCAGATATGTTGAGCCTGGCAGAAGTGACTTCTTAAGGCTTTTCAGAGCTGATTAATGGCAGCTTGTTTTATGGGTGGGAGGAGAATGCTAGAGAGTATAGATTGTTTATTTTTTTTTGAAAGTCATGCATTCATAATGGTTCATCTGCCAGCTTACAACATTCTCTGGCCTTATGAGAGTCTTATTTTTTTTGCACTCGTAACAAACAGTACATTCGTTGTTTGAGTTTCATGTGTAACATCCAGTCTCGCCCAGTCAATCACAGTGACGTTGAATTCACAAGAAAAGATGACTTGTCATCAGTCTGCCATTTTTTTTTATTATTTTTTTTTTATCTCAGCACGATGTCCATTTTTTATTCTGCTTCCCCCTGACACTTCCTCGCTCCCTCTTAACTCTGACATATTGCTAATTATTTCAAACTATCAGGAGGATGACAGTTTAAATCTCAATTCAATCTTGTCGTCTGCAGTGACCTTTGGTGAGAACACCGAGCCATCAGCCCTGAAGAGATTCTTTGGCACATACCAGGTGCCATTTAAGAGGAAATTTAAACAAAATTTTAGCCTGATATCAGTGAATACATGCTGAGTTCACTCTTGCTGAAACAAAAGTGGATTTCACACATACAGTATATATATATATATATATATATATATTTTTTTTCTTTTTTTCCCCCCAGTAAAACACTTACTGTGATGATTGAAAACAGCCCAGTTAAAGCTTCAAGGCACAATGGCTTCTCTGGTAGCTGTAGAGGACAGATTTACAGCCATATGCAGCTAATCTAGCTTGTCTAGTATGGGTTGTGAATCTTAATACCCACGGTTTTATGAAGACATATTAGGGATAGTAGTTTATACCGTTATGTCGATGCCAGAATGCATGTTTTAAGCATGATTACTATATAGCCCAGTCCAACAGACCTCAGGTGATGGCACCCATTGGCCGCCGGAGAATTGATAATTTTATACCGTTCAGTGTGACATAGTGCAAGTGTGTCAAGCAATGACAGTAACCAATGGGTGAAACAAAAGAGCTGTACCTCGAGTTCTCTTTGAGTGATTGACAATCTAACCTGTCCTTTTCCTGGAACCCAACATATCATATGCACAATTATTTATTATATATGATAAACCTAGAGCCGTCTCTAGGCCTAGGTCGTAGATATATAATATATATTTGCTTTTATTCTCACATATTATATGAGAATAAAAATCCACCAATGGGTGTCTTACTTCACTGAACAAATAAACATAACTAATAATATGATAATAGCTGAGACAGAAAAAAGAAAAAAAAATACAGTATTTTATGTATTGTACAATTTTCTATAATTATTTTTTATATTTGTCAGCAAATTTTGGTTGCGGTGTCCATACCTCTATTCTAAATTTCACTGTTGAATACCGTGCTATATGATGTTTAATTCCTCATTTATTATTGGCGCCAGAAGGACTGTGTGACAATTTTTTTTATGTTAAAGCTCACATAGAGTGGTCCTGTTGCACATATATGTTAGTTATGGAGGTCTACTTACATACATTAACTTGTTTTTATGGTCAAAAACCTCCTAGCTGCTGTAAACGAGCCGATAGTAATCTGTCTTTTCTGACGCTCTCCTGAGCCACGATATTTCAGACATAAATCTCACTGCCAGAAGACAGTGTGTTGTGATTGGCCAGCCAGCGTAGAGACTTCCCAACTGTCTTGTGATTGGCCAATACCCGCAGTCCCTTTTATGACTTTGACCTGGAGTCAGACCCAGAGTCAGAAGACCCTGTCGCTCGTGAAACACCTCCACGACGGACGTTATTCTTCTTCCGGGATGTGCCCGGACTAGTGCCCGGAGCAGGACGATCTGCTGTTCCGGAGAACCGCTGTTTACATAACCAGACTGGGTTTTTTCAGAGATCTCGCTGAGCCCGAGATTACAATACAACACAGCGTTCTCAGCTGTGGATAAACTGTCTGTTTTGAACCTTCAGGGATTCTTAAACAAGATAATGACGCAGATACACACAAAAAAAAAACAGCGTTTATTGGAACTTCCGGTCTAGGTCCGCTTTAAAATTTTTCATGGAACGCGAGCTTTGTTCGTCTGAGGAGTTACTGAAAAGAAAAATGTGTGTGTGTGTGTGTGTGTGTGTGCTGGGTGGCAGTGGACACAAGAGGGAGGGGGTGTCATTTTGTAGTATGACCCTGGCGTTAGTTTGCTCACACTTGTACAGAAAGGGTTAATGTCACTGTGTTCAGTGGGTACAAAAAAAAACCAGTCCAGTCTTAACAATAGTAGTTGGAAACAAGAATGAGTTGATTGCGATAATAGGTTTTTGCTAAAGAAAGATACAATCATCTGCTACAAAATAGCTAAAAATGTCACACAGGCAAATGAAATGGCAGACCCTGCTGCAACAACAACAGAGTTTCACCATGTATGTAAGAAAAACAATTATGTGATATTGACAGCTAGTGTAATCAAAGGCTCCCCTGCCAGACTCAATGAGGTGCCAATCAACTGAGTGTCTCTGCCTCATGTTGCTGCCGCCTTTCATTTTAGAGTCAGAGGAGATTCTGCCGCGGTGAATCTTCAGTCAATAGCTCAGAGCTGATGGTTAATGCTGATTGATGACATTCAACCTGCTCCCCCACCAAAAAAAATAAATAAATACTCATCATCTGCAACAATCAGTAAAGCTATTTTAGTATTCTACATTACTATCACTGTTTTTGTACTACATATAACATATCTTACTTACTAGCTTTAAAGCTTTGTTTTTCTTTTCCGTCCTTCGTCATTCATGATTGATTCCAGCCATAATTAAAATGATTAGTAAAATAAATGATAAGGGTCCAGATGTTTTCTCTCCATTGTGTCGCTTGTTGAAGAAACAATTTCAATACAAGCTTGTAAACAAAGTGATTCAATCAAATGTGACATTTCTTCCACCAAAAAAATACACTGCTGTGCTCCTCCCACACTTTACCTGCAGTGGCCTGCTCGGGACCAGAAATAAAAAACAGACGAGATAGTTTCGTCGAGAGTCAGAAGGATAATTTCTGCAGAGACATCTTAATGTGAAATGTATTTGAAACATGGCAACCGTCTAACCCAGAAATGTCTAACCTAGAAATGTCAAGCACGAGGAGGAGCACTTCAACAAAACATATGATACTGAACTGCCTAGAAGTGTCACTCCTGGAAATAAAGTGAAAATATTTTCTTTCCCTCTAGTCTTTACGTGAGCTCTATCCTGTTGCTGTTTGCTCTCTTATTAGTGCTGTTGTTTATCTGTTTAGTTTTTCTAGATTTTAGTGTCATCTTAAGGGGGAAAATGACTCATTATAATTCAGAGATTATGTTTCTGTCTTTGTTTTTGAGCAGCATAATTCAAATAATAAGGGAATCGATTTTAATGGAACCTTCCCGGGGATGTAGATTATGGCCAAAGAATGAAATGATTAGATTTTGGTGTTGATAGCTCGGGATTCAGGAATATTATGAAAAACAGGCTCCAACCTTATGAGACAGGGACATGTATTGACACTGTGAAACTGAGCAGTCTCGCATGTGTGCAGCAGTATAAACAGTCCAAATAAAAATTATATTGGATGTCACAACAAAGACTTGAAAACTCTACTGGCAGAAGAAGAAAGGATATTAATTTTTCAACCTGGAAACAGTAAACCGAAAATACCTGTGAAGTGGATAATTCTGTCTATGGGAGACATGTATTTTCCCCTTCCTTGTGTCAACACAACTTTTCTTGAGGTGCTCTGCAATGTCTGTATGGACCTGATAAGTCTCTTATTCTCAGCAAAGAATAATTCGGAGAATGCAGACGGCTGTACACAGACTCTCCGCATTGTTAATTAAATCATACTGCCTTTGATGTTTTCTCAGGTTTTAATGGGAAAAAATAACAAAATTAAATAGGATGCCGTCTCCCATTGTTGTGGGAAGACTGATCCGCGGATGGTGCATCAATTAAAGCGAGCTGAAGAACTGCAAATAAAGTCAATTAAGCCTAAATAAAACCACATGATTTTCCTGCCATAGTAAAGTTAGTCATTTGTTCTGAACTACCAAAACCACTGGCATTTGAAAACTGAAAGGCAACATCTGTTATTCAGAGAAAAGTCCACCTTGTAGTGGTTGCCAAATCATCTTGGTGTGTGACATGAATGAATTTTTTTTTTTTTTTGTCAAATCTAAAAGCTAGTGAACAAAACTGCAATATTTGGACAATCTTTCCGTTATATGCATCTCATCCGAGACACTTTATTCATTTATTTATTTAAAGAGAGGTCACTCTAGTAATTATAGTCTGCAGGAGGCGTCTTTGAGCCTTTTTCCTCATCATTCAATCTGAAGGTTGCGGGTTCAATGCCCAGCTCAGTGAGTCTACAAGCCGATATGTCCTTGAGCAAGACACTTAACCCCGTGCTGCTCCTGACCACTGTGCTGGCAATGTAGGAATGGGTATGAAAGGCGCGTTGGAAAAGATGCACTGTATGAATAGATGAACGGCAACAAATGGTGGTTTAAAGCAATGTTTGATCCTGCACGTGTTATGTTTCCCTGCTGAGTCAATGGGTCATTATCACGTTTTTTTGTAGAACTTGGACGACAAGCAGAACATTGGAGCGGGGGAAACATTTAAAACATGCAGGGGACAGTGGATCCCCAGGACCAGGATTGAGAAACACATCTGCAAGACTGGAAAAGCACCACACACAGACCGTTTATCATTCTCATCATCTACATGATGACATTCACACACAATAACAAAGATTGTCAGTGGTCTAAATAATGGTTACTTACAACACTACAATGCCATCTATTAGTCAAACGTCTCGGACCACAACTACACCCACGATGCGTATAACACGATGACTTTTGCACTAATGAATTCATCTTGACCCTGCTTCTAAAGAGTTAAGTATCCAAATAAGGTCTGCTTTCCGAGTAGGGTCAAGCTGATAACGGAATACAGCCCCAAAGGTGTTAATGGCAAGCTGATTATCTGACTGGTTAGTGTTTTTTACTCCAACCGCTAATTACTTCCAAGGCTAGTCTTTGGAAAAAAGCAATTATGATGAGGCCAAACTGTACATCTCTCACTTGAACGGTTCAGCGCTTTTATAATGCACTTGGTCTAATTTGCAAAATATCAGCAATGAGTAGGAAATAAATACATTCAAAAGTTTAAGTTTCTCTTTCAGGGTGCTTTCACACTTACAGCATTTGGTGCGCACCAAACGTGTTGGTGGTGCACACCAAATGCAGTGGTTCGGTCCGTTTGCGTAGGTGTGAATGCAATCTCTGTACTTTTCCGAGACTTGCCTGAAGGGGTGGTCTCGGACCACTTTATCTGCTCTACTTTGGTACGGTCCATCTGGTGTGAACGCAACCAAACCAAATGGGACGAAACGGTCTAGTTTAATGCATTATGGATACGAGATGAGATACGGGCTTACCGGGCGCGTAAGCGGCGGGGAACGCCGCGGTTTTGCGCCCCCTCCTCTGCCCAGCGTCAATCCCCACCGGGCACATTGCGGCAGCGCAGCGCTGCCATGAGCACTGCCTCGCGAGCCAGCCGTATGCACATAAGAAGCCGCAATTTGATTGGTTAGAGTGGCAGCGATCAGCTCCGGTGACCGTGAGTCCAGTTCCGGTGCCGATGGTCTTCGCGGTCTATTTTGGTTCGTTTATAACTCTGCATATGTGAAAGTGAACCATACCCACGTCCGTTTGCTACATTGTAACATTTTTCTTGACTTGTGTGGACCAAAACAATCGAACTAAAAGGTGTGAAAGTGCCCTTAAATGGACACTATGCCTCTAAATCTGTATTCTCTATATTGTAAACGGCTATTATTCGTTGTAAAATTACCCTTGTACATATTATGAAGCAACTGGATGACCTATGCTCACATTCCAACAAATGAGTGATATTAAGTAATATTATGTCAAGGGAAAACATGAGACAATCTCAACCTTGATGTGTTTTATCCAGCAGCGGACAATACTTTTTTATCTTGTTTTTATCCATCAACACCAATGTCTGTTTGGAAAAATAACCAAATATTAGTAATGCAGCTGCAGCTATGCCCCTTAAAGTCTGAACACCTGACGTGATGCATGCATATATAGGCTTAACGTATTTTGGTACACATTAAGTTGTTTTTTTTTGCATACTGTGTAGTATAGGATAGACATTCAGTGAGCATTCCCCAGTGCAAGAACTAAAAGTTCCGTCTAGTCACAGATGTCCAAAAACAACTTGACAGCATGGCCCCACAGACAGGCCAGAGATTAATGATTTGTGACAGCTTCAACGAGCCAGGATATGAACAGTCATCCTGCGGCCATTACATAAGTAGAAACAGCTGTTGTTTCGGCACAGGCTTCCGTTTCTTATTGTACCCTCTCCTCACAGAAATGTGGCAGGAGATAGGACCTCCCGTCACATTAGATGAAGAAGAATATTGCGGAGGCATCAGGTTTTTGCAGAGAGTGAGCGGGTGGCTACAGCACTGGTTGCAATTTCACTGACATCAGTGGAAATAACAAAAACCCCTATCTGCATGTAGATGATGATTTTGGAAGCTTCTATCAAACCTATTGTGTAATTATGTTTCATAGTGCGAGTTGTGTTTGGTGCTTATTGTTCTGCGAATACGTTTGTCGTTACCATGGGCATGAATGGATCTAGATTAAACCCAGTAGCAAAATACAGTGAAGGAACTGCAATTAGATCCAACATTATTCCCTGTCTGTTTGATTCTGAGAACATTGCACTGTTCCATCACAATAGGATTTAGATAGCCCCGTTGCCTCTTTAGAAAAACTGGTGGATATAGAGAATATGACAAACCACTTTGTTTTAACAAGACAAAAGACAGGCCTGGCATGTGTTTTCTGACAATTGCCTTGGCTTGCTATTTCTAGGTCTTTTCTCTCTAGATCACACCAAAGACCCATTCAGACCGCTGAATAGAAGTTCTGAAAAGGAAAGAAAAGAAAAAAGAGCAGAGATTGTATTGAAAGTACAAATGTCTGAAAGGTTTTGAATCACACTCTTGTACAGTCTTGTTTTTTTCATCACAGCTACCTTCATTCAGTTATTGTCTTCAAAAAATTAAATACATTTATCTTTATTTTTTTTCAATTTAGCAACAAATGAATTAAGAGCTTACACTTATTTACTCATGACAAAAGAATGACAATACACGTGTGTCTAATTTGTGTGATTCCGATGGTAAAATTGCATTTTGCAAATTACAACTCACATTTCTTATCAATTCCCCCTTTGTATAAATCTTGATTTGGCTTCCAATAATTATGTTAAAGTCTGGGTTTGCATGTTTGCATGCACTGTCCTTGTTTAGGATTCAGCAGATGGAACCATGGGATGGTTATCATCCCAACCCATTTCCCCGTGGACTGTAATTCATTGTCGACAATGTGCTTTGGACCCTAAAGGTCTACCATCTGCTTACTTTCGCCCCTTCCAAAGGTGAGACATTTTTGACCACCTGCTCGATGTGTAGCCATGTGTGCCACCCGAAACAACTTCAGCTGTACATATTGTGCAAAACTGGAGTGCTTATGTAGCATGAAAGTACTCTGCAGCCCACACTATTTAATTAGCTGTTTGATTTCCAACAAATTTACATTGGGCCTTAGAAGCAACAGGGTAACTTTTAAGATGCTGATTGTGGAATAAAATTAAACATTTGCAGAAAATATTAAGTCCTGCAAAGATTTCATAAATTGTCAACTATTAAAGGTGCATTATGTAATAAATCTTAAGCCATAAAATCCTCCTAATATGTCACAGAGACTCAGGAATAATGTTCATATAACAAACTGAACTCACCAACAACAACAGTACAGCCAAAATATTCGCACTAAAAAAAACATTTTACGGAATGCAAATCATGTTTATGTTTTGAAATCATGTTTTGGCATGTGGCGCCACCTACCGCCATCTAGCAATCATTGCAGTCAGTAGAGTCTAAGCTACAGAGCAACCACGGCTTGCTAGTTACGTCTGAGTTACAATGGCGGAGAAAACCGAACCTAAAAGACCTAGGTATTTTGAATTTGAGTGTAGTAACCGTTTTTGGCCACAATCTTACATACACATTACAGTGATTCAACAGCTGCATGTGCAGAGTGTAAATTTCTTTTCTAAATTTGACATAATAATATGTCTTCAACTAACCCTGACCCTAACCTGAGCAAAAATTGAGTGACATGACAAACCTCAGATTACAAGCCAAGTTACCTTTCCACTTGGCCACGGGCTGCCCAAATCTCAGCAATGCATTTTGCTCACTCATAATATTGTCTGCTCATTCATAATGTGTCCAGTCATTCACATGGTTGCAGACTTTCTCACAGGAGGGAGGGGGTCATTTTCAGGCCAATTCAAGTTTCTGAATTATTAAAATGTTTTTTATTGTACTCAATTTAATGAAGATTATTACCCAGATAGATTTTCAAAATTAAGCAGCTGGAAACTTTTATTGTGTCATGTTGCCACAGACAAACAACATTTAAAGGCCTTCGAATTACATGCACATCACAGTCACGTATTCAGCCGGTAGACTAAATGACCACATAAAAAAAAAACAGAAGGAGCATTGCTGTGATACCACAGGGATATTGCTGCAGTCTCAGCAGAATGAACTGGATGCAGATATTCCCCGCATTTGCTGCCCAGAATTTTAAGTTAACCAATCTTTTAAAGCACGTGTGAGCATCTCTTTTGAGTTAGGTTATGAAGCAAGGCCCCTGATTCAAGCAGCTAATTCTTTTTTTTTTTTTTTTTTTTTTTTCTTAATGGTTCACGAAAGGAAATGATATATGAGGATGCACGGATTATAAATTTACAGCAGAGTTGGGCCATTTCCCAGTCAAATTACACATTTGTTTTTGCTGGATTAAGCAGATTTAAAGTGTGTACAAAATAGAGGGTTGACTTAACAAATGGACTGTGTCCCATGTGTCTCTTTACACTTAAATATTGAGCTCTTATCTCAGGCTTCCAGTCTAACCCTCTATGCATCATCAAATTGATCCTGTGAGGAGATTTAAGCCTAAGCTTGGAGACAGAAATCTTGCTCCAAGGTCAGGTCAAAGGAGGCAAAGATCATGGGTCACCCGTCTCCTCACACCTGCCCTTGATATATCCCCAGGCCAAGTCTCTGTGGACCCAAATGATTCCTATCCTGCTGATGAGTTAAACCTGCTTGGCCTTGCCTGCTACAGTGTAAGTCAGCAATCGCACTACTAAGCTACATCAATCAATATCTGCGCAACATGGACACAGCATGTAGGGAGGCGATGTGGCCACTGTGTGACGTCCAAAGTTTGTCCAACAAACCAAAAGTTCATCTTAGCAAAGCTTGCGGTAATTAATCATGAGATGGATTATTCCTAGAAACTTTGCTTGGACACATGGATTCCTTAGGAGGCATATTCTCATTACATTAAAACCACTTAGTGCATTTAGGCATAGATTGAGACAGTGGTGAGGTGTGTTGCCACACGGCAAGATTCAGGGTTGCTAAGTATAGTGCATGTAGGCAATACAAACTGTGGACAGCAGGTATCCTCTGGGTGCTCGGGGGAAATGTTACATATTAAATGGAGCGGCAAACCTTCTCTTTTTTGAAATGAAGCATTATGTATGCATGTGGGGTTGTTTGTTAAAAAACCCTTGTCTGCTGTCAGGCTTCACCCTCCTTTTCCCCTAAGCTCGGCGAACGAAACATAAGCTGTTTACAAATACTGTATGACAGGTTGGATTCTGCCAACTTAAGTTTTTCATGTCAAAATCTGTCAGTGACATTTAACAAGAAGAAAGAGCATGTCAGATCTCAAATGCTCCCAGAAAAAAAAAAGAAAAAAAAAGAAGAAGAAGACAAAGAAGAACTGGCTGACATGTGGATGAAAATAGCACTTAACCTAGGAAACACCAAAGCAGCACTGTTCCCAACACACACATTTACATATAATTATGTGTTGCGATCTCATGTATATTTTTATTTCTGTGGTACTTTAATCTTATAATTACCTCCAGGAACAGAGAGATCACCTCATTGCCTGATTTATTTCATGAACAGTACTATTTTCTTTGTGCATAGGTGGCTTGAGAATACTATAGGTGTTCTAGATAATAAATAGAACACTATCCGTTCATGTTTGATGTCCACCTACAGCAGAATGTATAGAAGATAATATTGAGTTCGAAAGGCTGTTTTTAGATCACCTGGGAACAGATTTTTTTTTTTTTTTTTGTTCAAGGGCAGTGGGCAATCATGGAACTGTGTTATTCCCTATAATTGCCAGAACTTTGTCAAAGTGCATAGATGTACACACACACACATACTCTGCATGGAAATGTGACTTCACAACGTCAACAAAATATTCAGAGGGTAACTGTGAAAAGACATCAGACAGCCAAGTCAATACTACTAGTACCCTAGTATCCTCATGTCCAGGCAACATGAAGGACATACTTAAAGGTCCTATATTCAACCCTATTTCTCCAAGTTAACCTAGCAGTAAAACGAAACTTAAGAGACAGGAAATGACATCAGCTACAGAGGCTACTAGGAGCTAACAGCAGTTAGCATTTGGAAAAGTGATAATTTGCAGGCTCTAGCAGGCACATTGCCGTCATATATAACATGTATCCACTGGACAGATAAATCCTCTGAGGCTGGAAGTTTGTGTAGAACTCTGTGCTGCACTGTGGAGCCAAGAATAGAACTTTTTTTCGGACTTGGTGGACTTCCGGTTTTCGGATACTGTTGCCCTCCCCAGCACTCTGGTGCGTTTTACGGACAAAGCAGAGCTCCGCGAGACAACAATTCCAGGAATTTAGCGCATAGTGACGTCCCAATGAGTACGGAAGTCAACATCGCGTGATTTATCTCCTGTACTTAGACTGAGGAGGAACAAAAAGTTGATTTTGCATAATATGGGACCTTTAAAAGAAAAAAAAGAAATAGCTTTTACAGGTTTACGAATGGCATATGGCATACAGTGAGTTTGATTGTTGGGGTTACCGATTGGTTTATATTCATCACGAAATGATTAATAGTAGGAACGATGTTGACAAAATATCCACAATTTGCAGTGTCCATTTTTTTCCATTTGTGTCGTCTTTTTCGACCGACTAACGCATTACTCTCCATTGTGCTCATCAGATTAATGCCTTTCATTAAGTTATCATTTTTCTTATTTTTTAATTTTCCCAGCTTTGTGATATGTGTGCGCGCATACTGTATTCTGATTGTCTCCAGTGCCTTGAAAGCTTCGGTAATGAAAAAGGAAACAACTTCAAAGAGATTAAATCACCAGCTTTGGATAAGGAAACAATGAGATAGCGTGTGTCTTCCTGCCTCAGCCAGTGTACCAGAAATCAGGAACGAATATGTTTAGTACTTTGTTCATATTTTTGCTCTATTTCGCTGTCTTTTTTTATTCATTTATTTATTTTTTCATTAAAAAACGTAACAGGGAAAACCCACACTAACTGAGCCTGAGAGCAGAGGCCATTGCTCTTTCATCACATTTTGCACTGAGAATCAGTGAGCAAGTCAAGGCAGATCATGAACTCAATTGCAGAGAGAAACATTTGTTTTCTCCAGCCATGTTTGTTACCCAGGAACTACCAGAGCAATGCATATTAAGAAAAAAATACAAAATATGCAGCCGGGGTTGTTGGTGTAGTGTGTGTTTGAGCTTGTTAAAAGGGCCCGGTCAAGTTATGTCAGATTTTAACAGCCATTCACACAGATTGGCCTCTTCAGCAGTCTAAAGGCCCATAAAGCCTGATTCATCACCCCTTTCACTAGCAGAGGGCACACAGAAGGCAGGCAAAGAGCAGCACTCAGGTATGCTATGATGGAATCTGTCAACTCTGCAAATGGCTCCCTTTCGCCCTGTTGCCTTGTGCGTTTTATCAGCTGAAGGAGTTGATGACAGAAAGTCTATTGAACTTTGACCGTCTCTCCATACAAATGATTTCATTTCATTGAGCAACATTCCTGTTGTGTCAGGACAAAGCTCAATTATAAGTCAAAAATTTGCTCTGGTTTGACATTAAAAGCAGAGATGATACTTCTCAAGGATCAGCCCCCGATGTTTGTTACATGAGAGCATCTCTGTATACCTCGTCTCAGCTTTTTTTTTTCCACCTTCCTTTTCATAATCAGAATCACATTGTGATTGTATTTGTTGCAAGGCTATAGTCAGCCACTGAGAATAGAAATTAATAATTTTTTGCTGCTGCAGTCACATCTTCAAGAGCAGCATGATTTCGGGGCAGGAAGCCACGGGTGGGCTTTTGCAACATTTTGAATGCTATTGGATCATTTTCTGAGTGACAGATAACAAGCTCAGAGGCCCAATGGAGTTTCCCCCAGACAGATATTAAATTTGTATGCTGCTTTACAGATCTGTTTACTCTTGTCATCAGAAAACAACTCCCGATTGTAAAAATTGGCGACACAACTGATGACTGAACTGAATTGATGAAACTGATTCAGTCACTGGTTTTGGTCAATCTGTGCCTGAGCTCTGTGTACATTATTTCATTATGTATGATTATCTCTTAAAAGATATCCTGTTTCTGTTTCCCTGCAGATGCTCTGCGATATATTGCAAGCATTTACGCTGTTGATATTAAGGAAAAGCCCTCAGAAGGTAGAGAAGTCAGATGATTGCTTTTTTTTCTTCCCCTGTGATTCTATCGTGCAAAACAGAACATTGAATTTGGGCATACAGAGTGCTAAGGCTGCCTCCTTTAATTTCATTGCCCTCTACTAGTCCAAATTCATATTGATGAGTTTCTGCAGCAATTTCAAATTGCATGTCATCTTTAAACATTTAACTAGCAAAGAGAGCAATCACACTCTTTGCTAAAACCCTGCCTCTGCTGAAATATGCAAATACTGTGAAAGGAAAATCTGGAGACGGCGGCGGCCTACATGAAGAAGTCCAGGTTTCCAAGCTAAGAGCAGCAGGCTTGGCATAGAAGAAGCACTGACCTCCATGCAAAAGACTGCAACCACTATACATGATGGATCCTTTGTAGTTAAGCTTTCACAAAGGATCAATGGTGATACTGAATCATAATTTCACCATCTGTTTCAATGTAAACTACAACTTGCACTCAATGATTTATTAACAGCTGCCAACTCCATCAAAAAAAAACAGGTTTCCCTCGTGTAATATTGTCCAAGTACATATTGTTTACTTTCTCGAAAAATGCACAACACAAAACTCATTATCACATCAGTTCTGGATGTATTTTTCCAAGTAGGAGTGAATGATTTCTTTATGTAAACTAATTCCTTTACTCATCATCATTAATAACAACACTAATAATAATAATCTTGGCATTATCCTGACAACACCTCTTCATCTACCCTCATGAAATAGATTTAAAAGAGCAACATTCCCAGGCTGAATGTAGGTAAGAAAAACCGAACTGAACTCATTTCAACCTACAACTTGTACAGGGAACAAAGGGCCAAAAGCTCATCGTGCTTCTGGGACGAATTAAGCAGAACTGTACTCGGATGAGGGTGAGCAGTAAATTTTTGCAAATCATATGAAAGGAAGTAAATTGGTGAAATAACTAAATTGGTAAAAGTCTATTTTCTTCCACACTAGCTTTTTACAGTGCTCGTTGTACAGGCTCCCAAGGTAGCTGCTTAAAAATGATAATCCGGCAGAGGAGGGGAGAATCTCCACAGACCTGCCTCAAGCTTGCTTTCAACCCTATTAAGAAATATTATGCAGCGGTCCAAAGAAACCAGACTCCAGCCTTAAATTCCTCTGTCTGCATCTTGGTCTGATCCTCTTTAAATGAGCAAGTATCAAATGAAAATCGCAGACTAATTGATTATTGGTAGTTTTTTTTTTTTTTTTTTTTTAATCCTGCAACTAAGAAAACTAACATTACTATTTTCAGCTTTTTTGTCTATAACATAATTTGAGATCTTATTTTTCACCATACATCCAACTATTCCTCATCTGAATCCCCAAAGAGTGCCACATAGAAGAGTGCTCTGCTTGTCTGCAAGCTATGAGGCAATTTTTGGGAACCTTTATTACATACAGCAAACACGTCATAGAGAGTGAGAGTGGACTGCAGATCTGGGCTTCCATTTGGTGTGTATGAGTTTTTTTTAAATTTCTTTTTAAAACATGCAGCTGTTCCCTTATTAATTCAGAAGTTATCCACACTCTTATAAACAAGAATGATGAAAGCTAAATTAGATTTCCTCGCTGAACTGAAACACAGGGCATCCGCTATTAAGGCACTAACGGAGTGTGTTTACTGCTCCGACGTAGCACCTAATGTTCATGTAGAGTTCAGTCAGCGATTAATAGATATTATGATATGTACACATACACTGGCCTTGTTTTCTTGGCATGCATCTGAGGGTAAATGCCGGCAGGGAGACGATAAGAATAAAAATCTTCTTCTGCAAAATGAGGACTCGTTAAAACTCTAAAAACGTGAATTAATGCATTAAAAGTTTAATGGATTAATAGCCGATTTCTTGCGAGAACTCCCCAAACAGTAAGAAAGGTTAAAGCACCATCTGGATCCATATGGTCTGTGATATTTTGTGGAATTGCTGGATCAGCGCAGGCTCTTACTTTTTAAAAATCAGTGCTTTGTCAATATCCATCATGGGTAAAATCCTTACGGTGCTCAATGACTCCTTTAAAGATGGTCTCTCTCTTGTGGTGCACACGTCAATTTGTCTGGTGATTTATTTGACGGCTAACTGAGCTGGTATCACCTACCTCGCTCATGTAGACAGAGCGTATACATTTAGGTGAGTTGCAGAGGGGCAGAGTAAGAGAGGCAGACTATGCGATGCAATCATACTTGGCCCGCATCCATTCACACTGTAATGGGAAAAGCAGTGTGCAGGCATAACTCTCGTGAGAAAACAGGGAAAGATGAGAAAATAAGTGGGTCAAGCACGAGGCATGAGGGGCCGGACTGGCGAAGAGGACGCCACTGAAATCAATGTGCTCCTCATGGCTTGCTTTGGGTTTTGATATTGAACACCAGAGAAGTGCAGTGTGGTATATGACAGGCTAAAAGCTGCTTGGTGCCTGATTTGAGTTTGATTATATCTTTATCTGGACATTCTCTGTCATCAGATCTTCTGGGCTAAGTATCATTATAGATGTTTATTTTTGCTTGTACAGTAAATGTTACCAGAACCGTAAAGCCATTATAATACTCGTCCCCAAAGACTGAGGCAATGATACATCACTGGTGGAGCGAACTCTTCCGTCAGTCCCCGACCAAATCCGACCTAGCCTTCAGTGCAATTGTCAAAGAAAATTAATGGTAAAGTACAATGCTTGCAAAAATTCATTTTAATGGTCCCACATTATATCCGATTTCTCCAAGTTAAAGTAAAACTAAACTTAAGGGACAGGCAATGACATCATGACACAGAGGCTACTGGGAGCTAACAGCAGTCAGCATTTGGAAAAGTGCATCATTTGCAGGCTCTAGCAGGCACATAGCTGTTATATATAACATGTTGCCACTGGACAGATAAATCCTCTGAGGCTGGAAGTTTGTGTAGAACTCTGTGCTGCACCGTGGAGCCAAGAATAGAGCTTTTCAAGGACTTCTGGTTTTCGGATGCAGTTGCCCTCGCCAGCACTCTCGCGTGTTTTACGGACAAAGCGGATCGTCGCGAGACAACAATTCCAGGAATTTAGCGCATCGTGACGTCCCAATGAGCGCGGAAGTCAACATCGCGTGTTTCATCTCCTGTTCTTGAGACTGTGGAGGACCACAAAAACCTGAGCAAGTCATCTTTTTTCACACTTTGGCGATTGGTTGGGCCTCACGAGTCCCAAAAATAAAGATTTAAATGATTAAAAAGTTGATTTTGCATAATATGGGACCTTGAACCTAATAAATAAACTGATCACCATTAATGATAATTCTGCTTTAGAGACGTGAAAACACTTTGGCAGAGAAAACCAGGTCTTTATTGGTTATAACTGGATGAGTTTGGAATTACATTACCTGTGATATGCCCATTGCAAACCACCCAACCAGGAAAAGGTAGCACCGAGTCCAAATAATAGTTTTTTTTTTTTTTAAATCAACAACATTGCCAAATTCAATCAATCAAAATGCTGCCAGTTCAGGAAATGAAACCACCCATCTGTTAACATCAAATGAATTGGATAAAGTATCTTAAAAAAACACATAAATTTACTTATCGGGCATACGGAAGGACCTGTTTAACCTACGTGCTGTTTTATCTGACAAATAACACAATACTTTTATCTGATTTAATTCCTACTACCACATATTCCCTCTTAAAGTGGACATTAAAATTGCCAACAAAGCTTTAAATCTGTAGCCCTTCTAACTTTCAAAACAAATGCTCACAACATTAAAACCATTACCAAATGAGTTCATACAATGCTGATTAAGCCTATAAGCTCCACGTCTCTCTGTCACTATTCTCTGGCGACTATTTCTTTTCTCAGGCCCAAATCCACACGGAAACGGAACAAAACATAACATAAACATTACATATTGTTTGTCATTTTGAAGATTTTGCATATTCTAAACATTGTAGTATAATATACTACATATATGCCAGGCCTGTGCGTGGTGCTGTAGCAATTTTTTTTTTTTTTTTTTTTAAATAAAGCCTTATTTGTACGGAGCCCCCGAAGTGACATGAGAAAAAAAATAATTCAAAGTCGAGATCTCGAGTTTCAAAGTCGAGATCTCGACTTTTCATTTTTCATTTTTTTTTCTTTTTTTTTGGAAACTTTCAAAGTCGAGATCTCGAGTTTCCAAAAAATGAAGAAATTTTTTTTTTTAATTATTTTTTCATTTTATTTTTATTTTTTTCACAATTTTTTGGAAACTCGAAATCTCGACTTTGAAAGTTTCTTTTGACTGGCAGCCGTTATCACAAAATTACAATATTGAAAGTTGAAAGCGCGTTTTGTTTGTAGTAGGCAGTGGCTATTACGTTTCTTGAAAATTTATTCTCGGTAATATAGACCACACTGTTTCAGGAATTACTCAGAAATCCACAGGGGGCGATAGAGGTTCTATCACTGGAGCTGAACTGAAGTTGTTCAGGCCCAATTGACAATTTACAGTAAAACATTATTGTCTTTATCACTTTCATCCTCATCCAAATGAACAGTATATAAATGTATGTCAAAGAGGACAACCATCTTTCAATTTACAAATCTCTTAGTCAAAAACTCTATTGTTACTAACCATCATCAATGGGCAAATTAAGGAATAAATGCCCCCAAACATTCACCAAATTGAATAAATCAATGAACGAATCAATGGACATGAATGAATTATACATGACTCAGAGTTCAAAGCCTATGTCTAATGTTAAAATTTTACCCGTGGGAGCTGAATTAAACCTGATTGTTGTAAAATTAAATCAATGCAAAGTTAGATCAATAACTGTTTTGCGATCTAATGCAGGATTCTTCATCGTCGCCTTTATTATCCACAATTGCAGCAAAAGGTTTAAAACTACACTCATCTAAATGTTGAGCTGCTGAGATTCCTTCCTGACATGTTGAAACCTTTTAGGCCTTTCTCCTCAATTACCAGGGGGTGCTGCTGTGGGAAATTGCAAAAATGCTCTTGTCACAAAAAAAAAAAAAAGTCTTTAGATAGAGAGCTTGTTTTTATGGAATCTCTTACAGTCACAACACACCACTGACCATAATTGTAACCACTTTAAATAGAAAACGGAGCTCTGTCTGAATGGCAATCAGCCGTGATGGAATCACAGTTGACCCCCCGACTCTGTCTCTACGGCTCTTTGTCTTTCATTTCTTTCGTTAAACAGTTGCTAACAACGCGATGATATATTTATTAATAATATTCAGTTTGTGTTAAAAAATGCAGTATATGAATGGAGGCATGTGTTGAATCAGACTGTGACTTTCATCAATGTGAGCCATATTCAACAAAAATCTAAAATGTTCTACCACGAGGTACAGAATTAAGGCATCAATAATTAAACAACACGTGTGACATTTTCAGTGAAACATATATTTTCTTACATGGTCATCATTTTATAAAAATCCCTACTGGGTCTAAACTGTTGGAGAAAATATCCCAAATACAAAATTGTGTCCTCGTTTGTTAGTGGCACGGCACCTCAATTACCCAATGAGCAGGTTTTTTATATATTCATGCAGACAAAGTCACGTATTCATGAGGATTAACCCAAAAGTCACTCAAAGACTGGCAGGCACAGATTGCATATTTTACCATAAGAGGGAATAGCTGACGCGTTTTTTACCTTCAGGAGATTGAGAGAAAACAAGACGAGAGGGCGCGAATGGCTGAGTGAGCTTTTGGGTCACTGCGTGGTCAGTTTCACTAACTTTATTCTGATTTGTGTTCTCAAGAATACATATGGTATTATGAATGCAATGTGTGTCGTGAAAAGGCTTCTGAACAACTGAAAGACCATATGGTGCTAGAAGAGAAGATTTGTAGCCTTATTTTGTTTTTTTTTCCCCATGGACGGTGGGGTTTTATAAATAAAACTGCAAGTGCTATTTGAAAGGAAATATGGTCGGGTCAAATCTGGACGCAACATCCACATTCACGCGCAAGCGAAAAAGACAAAACAGACAGTGTATGTTCCCGTAACTACAAAGTCACACGCGGTTACACCGAATGCCAACAAATGCATTGCCTTCCAATTAAATGTGCCCTACCCGGAAAAAATATCAAATCATCCTAATAGCCGAGCTTCTCTTCAGAAATTGTTAGGGAAATCCTCTGTCCCCTGTCATATTACCCGCATTTGTCAGGATGCAGCATAGCCATTACGTCTGGGGGTTTATCAAATTATCTGCTCGCAGAATGGCCGAAAAGGGACACATTACAACCGGCCGACTTTGTCTGAGCTGCTGCGAAGCAATATTCCGGGATGCTGCAGCGACCAAAAAGCAAATTATGGTGAACATAACATAGAGTTCAGCAGAGCGTTAACAGAATGGATGGCCCTACCCTGATTTTCTATCTGCTGGGACAGATGTCCCCAAGTCCCTGTGACTCGTGAGGTGGACGGCCCTGTAAGCGATGGCAGATGGTACAAAGGTAAGACAGATGGATTTTGGGTTCTGTGAAAGCGTGCACATTTTTCACTTTGGGAAAATGAATATTAATCATTTTATATTATAATAATAATGATAATAACAATAATGCAAAGCTAGTAGAAAAAAAGTAATAATAAACAATAATAAATTAAACAACGTTTGACATAGGCTAGCTTACAGTTAAGGTAACATTACAGTAGTTGTAACCTCCCAAAAAAGCAGTTTATGCTTATTCATGAAGAAAATTGTGATTTAATCTTGTTCACTTGCCTTCACTGAACAACGTGCAATAAAGCAGAAAAGAATTGTTTCCGAATGTAATCCTGCTCTGTATATGTTTTAATTTTGAAGAGATGGTCCAGTGAAGGTATATATGCAATGTGAATTTTATTTAGTTAGCCTTCATGAACCAAATGATGCAGCAGTTAAAGAGACGAACGAGGCTGCTTCAGTACAATCGCTTTACTGGAAGAAATGTCTTCTTGCTTGCTTTATATTGTCTACTGTCAAAGAGCCTTTTGGTGTGTCACCATCATTATGTTTTTCGATTCATTTCTCACAAGCAGATAATGCAAAATGTGCTGTTCTCCGAAAACACACGAGCATTATTGCGTATAACGTTATAACTATAAGTCTACACTTCATTTACTGGTGAGAAAAGACACAACACTTCACAAATAGCAGTAAGTGTGCTGTTTGGTTATTGAATCAAGTGATATGACGTAATCACTCATTCACATCTTCTGGTTTGTTTGTTTGCAGTGTAAATGATGCTGTTCTTAAAAGTCCCATATTATATCCTATTTCTCGAAGTTAAACTAGTTCCCTGGTGTCCTAATGAACATGTCTGTGACATACTTTGGTCAAAATACCATAAGACTGAAGCACCACAGCAGTTCAATCACCCTGCCAAAACAGCCCTGTTCAGGACGCTCTATGTAGTAGTATCTCTTTAAAAAAAAATAATGTGTAAAAAGTAAAAGAAGGTAAAACGAAACTTAAGAGACAGGAAATGACATCAGCCACAGAGGCTACTGGGAGCTACCAGCAGTTAGCATTTGGAAAAATGATCATTTGCAGGCTCTAGCAGGCACATTGCCGTCATATATAACATGTATCCACTGGACAGATAAATCCTCTGAGGCTGGAAGTTTGTGTAGAACTCTGTGCTGCACTGTGGAGCCAAGAATAGAACTTTTTCGCGGACTTCTGGTTTTCGGATACCGTTGCCCTCACCAGCACTCTCGCATGTTTTACGGACAAAGCGGAGCTCCGCGAGACAACAATTCCAGGAACTGAGCGTCTTGTGACGTCCCAAGGAGCGCGGAAGACAACATTGCATGTTTTATCTCCTGCACTTAGACTGAGGAGGACCACAAAAACATGAGTGAGTCATCTTTTTTCACAGTTTGCCGACTGGTAAGTTGATTTTGCATACTATGGGACCTTTAAACGTACTAGTATATTGAAATAAACGACATTGCATGATCAGTTTTATATGTTTTACTAATGCATAATGTGACTAATGATCAGTGGACACTCTGCTAATTACCCCCACAGCTGCAGATTGGTTGAGTTCGGGCAAACTGGCACTATTTACAGTGGTGAGACAGGTGTATATCGGTGAGTGCACCACAAGGAAGATGATGCAGAATGAGGCACCGGAGCAGACCTTGGAGAAATGATTCACGGACAATTTCATCATTGCAACCGCTCAGTAGGCCTATCCCTTCTAGAAGTAAAGCTTGAAAACTGCATGACTACTCACTTTTTTTAAAGAACAATTTTTTTTTTGTTTTTAATTTTTTCTCGGCTTTTACTGGAACTTGACATTTTACACTATAAAGATTTTATTGGTCATATTAAACAGATGATTAATTGATAGGTGGCAGCTGCCCTTTAACAGTGGTAAGACATTTTTGTGCTGGTTCAAAGTGCCTTATACACTGTCGTGTGACACATGTCTGTTATTGTCCTGCTGTACTCATAATACTGGCAGCTGCAGCCGAGAAGTCCAAATCCAGTATTTCACAAACATGGCTTCTAATACGCTGCGATATTGAGCTCTCTTTGTTGGTAATTGCCACTGATGGAGGGGAAAAGAACAATGTTCCATTCAACACAATCTGTGATAAACTGAAATCAATGAGGCTGAATAGTGTGATTAAAATTTGATCGGATCACTGACGACCAACAATGACAACAAACGTGGAACAAAGTCCCCTTTTTTGGGCAGACAAAGCTGCTCAGTGGTTTAAATGTTTTTTTCAGTGAGGCCAGCAAAATGGAAGCCTATTGATCCTTTATGGAAATTATTCTGAAAAGTTGTTTTTTTTCACTTTAATTTTGAAAAGAGCCAGTGACACATGACCTGTGGGAGACATTTGATTTGGACTTTTCCACAGTTTGGTCGCGTTATTCATGTTTTCTTGCAGAACCGCACTCGTGAAGGCTTTCAAAGACCCTCAGGGTGTCATTTGTGGTGTTTTGTGCTCGAAATATCTGTTTACTGTAGCTGAACATTCAACATTGGAGTTTTATGTCAGATCAAGGCATTTGCTTATGTATACATGTTTCATTCATACCAAGTATGTGAAGTTTCTCTTCATCACACATTTACCAAACAGCAAATGGGATTAATATACTCTTTTTTTTTTTTTGAACAAGATAAAATGCTTTTCCAAGCACAACTTTGTTGCATCCCCCTTTTGTGAACCTCACCAGATTAATTAAAATGGGTAAATAGGAAACAATTATTTGTGCATTTCCCTTTCCATGTTCAATCACGCACCATGGGACACAACTTCAAGGAAATGTCAAGCAAGAACTGTTTTCTCAAGAAGAACAAATGTACCGAGGTTTCTTCGGGGCTGGTTTTTTAACCACACATTCAACATGTGAAGTTCAGGTGTGAGGGGTGGTTTTCTTTGGTGTGTTATATGCACCTCTACTCTCCCAATCAGCCACATGAAATGGAAACCAAAGTCAGGCCCCTGTGGCACCTCAGTCCTCACCACCATGCGATGCATTAAGGGTGCATTATAGCACAGGCCAGTGGTTCCCAGATGTGACAGCAGGGCTGATCATCAATTATTATACCTCAGTGGATCAAAATGAGCATATCTGCTCATTCCACCGTTCCCAGTGCTGGCCTGTGGCAGCAGAGTGATGGCTTTGTGCACCTCAAATACACCCTCCTTTCCACCCAACATGCCCTCTGCACCGGGTAAGCTCAGTGACACCAGCCGGAGCCCTTGTGGAGGCAGTGGGACATGCCTCGAGACAACATCTGACTGCCCTCGGTGACCTGCCGAGTTAAGCCAACTGCAGAATCAAGGGCATGCTCACAGAGGTCCCGGATTTTATCTTCACAAAGGACTTTGCTGCCGCTGCTGCTGCTGCTGCCTGTAACTGGCTTCAGGAGACATTCCAGTCTATTTTCTGCACTATGTATAACTCTGTATTATGCATTCTGTCTTCCTTCCTTCCGTCACAATTCCACTCTGCGGATGAACACCCAGGGATACTCGAAGTATCCACATCTTTAGCTGAGTAGATATTCTGAGGTACCACCTACGTACAATGTTGTTTTACAGGTTATGTTAACATAATAATATGAAATAAATCCATTATTTAATCCAAAAGGGGGGTGGGGGGTAACCACAAAGATTAATTTGGGAAATATACTTTTCTATTTTGCTCATCCAATGCCTTTTTTTAAAGATTTGGCTCTTATAAGTGTGCTGAATTAGTCAGCATGAAGGAGCCTTTGTGTGACAGATGTTTGACATGTGAAATCCACCGGGACCCTTGGTTGAATGGAATCAGGACAAATCAATGCAATCATGCAGGTGTCTGGGGGAAATGGGGACAAAGGAACAGAGTCTGTCTGCCTGCTTGGCAGAGCTTCTGGCGATGGCTTGAGCTCCAGGTCTGCTTCTGCATGCATGGAATAGCAGACAGCTGACTTGACCTCACGAGTGCTCCCGTCTCCTTGAGGTCCCAACACATGCCTCTCAAAGAGCCCAGGCAACAGTGCCTTGCCAACTTTACCGTGGTGAATATGATGAATGCCTCGGCTCACTTGCTGAGGTGGTACACAACAACCACGTTTATGCGTTTAGTTTCAAGCACCCCTAAAAAAAGCCCCATGTCATTTTCAGTTTGGCCAAACATGTCCTGTAGGTTCTCTCTGAAAATCTACTTCCTCAGCAGGTCCCATCCAAAAACCTCATCCTGTTTATTCTCCTTTTTTTGTCCTGCGCTCATTCAGCACAATTCTGTCCTGCTTTCCTCGCCACACTTTTACTCCATTTATCAGCCTTTGTAGCCCCGTGAGTGGCTTCTCAAGTGATCCATTTATCCGCAAATACCAATTTATCAACCAGTGCATACATTGATCGGGTGGGGATAGGGTCCCGAACAATGCAGTGGGGAGTAATCCTGTTCATGTGTATGCATTCAACACCTGGATTAGACTGCAACAGTCATTCCAAATGCAGATTAAAAGCATCCTGTAAACTGCATGCTGTATTAAAATTTAAACCAATCAAATCGATGGCCTGTAACTTCATCAACATTCAAGAGTGTGTGTGTGTTTGGATGTGTGTGTGTGTATGAACTGTTATGCATGAGATTTATTGCAATTTTATGCCCGTGGTTGAGAAATTAATGATTTCTTGGGAAAATATTGCATTTTCTTGTGAATGACAGATTTTAGCTGAAATGTGCTAATACTTGAAACACAGACAGATGGCATCATAGTGTAGTCATAGCTCTCTGTCATTATAGATGTCACTGCTGCAATGCCACAGCCATCACTGTAAATTGAATCTCATCAAAACTGCAGTTTATCCAACAGTGATTTCTTACAGAAACGTAAGCCAGACAAAAGTCGCAAAATCATTTTTTTTTTGCATTGGTCACAGCACGTTGTTCTCCGAGCAGATTGTATCATCGTCTTTGTTCCTTTCCTTGCCTGTCAGCACACTTTGCTGCATTAATTCTACTGATACATCAATAACTGTGCTCTTCTTCCGACAATGAAGACGGCTTTGCTATACTACATCATAAGGCCACAGCACTGTTTTTTTTTTTTTTTGACTTAGGACTTGAAGTAACATAGATTTTAAATCAGAATCAGCTGATGCTTCAAAGTAAACTATTTCAACACAGGCCAACATAACAGTAAAAACCAGTAACCTGTTTCAGTGTTATGGCTGATTGGTTTATGTTTTCAGCCTGCTACGCCATTCTGCAGCATATCAGGACAAGCCAGGTCAATAACATTAAAGACTGAGTTTGGTGAAAATACAACCCCTGTGGAACTGCGGCCTGCACAGCCTTCAGGAGACATATTGATGCACAGTTATTTTGGTCAATAAGTCCTTCTGAGCAGAGGCCATCCTTATCCTTGAGACCGACTTCATGTGAAAAATGAGAAAGGGATGAGAGCATGCATTTTAATCTGTCTAGGGTGCTATATGTTAACGGGGGGGAAAAGGGAGTGGGAGAAGGAGCTGGTGCGGTAGAGAGAGAGAAAGAAAGAATAAAAAGGGAGAAAGAGAGAGGCACTTCCTCCAACCACGTCTCAGCCTCACTAATGCAGTTGTTCACAATAAACTATGCCATTGGTTATGCTGAAATACAACACCTCCAAGCTTGAGCATAATGGCTTTATGGAAATGTGAAGCAGACCTACCTCTGACCTCATGACAGAGCATATAAAGAGACTGTAAACAAGGAAACATAACTATCCAGATGAGGACTATATTATATTATATTTTATTATATATGGATGTCCCAATTTTCCATTTTTTAAAGGATAAAGATTGTCATGTCATGTCATGTCATGTTTGTTGCCGTAAACAGAGGAAATGAGATACAAAATAATCCATAAATGCCTTGGGTTTCCGGATTGAACTGCAGCAGGTTGCGTGAGTGAGGTGGGGTGAGTGGGTGGGCGGGTGGTACCAGGGGCAAATAAATTCCCCCGGAAACATGTTAATGCCTAAAATAAGCGCTCACACTAAAAAATGAAAAAAGTGTGGGATTTTTGTAAAAACTATCTATAACAAATGGCTTTGAATAAAACATCAGCACATCTATATTTGATAGCTTCCCAGGTTTTTTTTCGTCCTGCTTCTGGAGGGAAAGTCTCTGCTCTTTCAGGCAGGTGTAACCTCAGCTCATCACACTGCAAGGGCAGTGTGGTTCTTGAGAAAAAGTTGGGGAGGTGTGTGGTGCCCTTGCCATATTCCCCGCGGAGGAATATCTTCAAAGTTTAAAGGCTGCTGTTTTTATTTATTTATTTAGTTATTTATTGTAACCCAAAAACTCAAACCTTAGAAAAAACTGAGTTGAAAATATACAGCTTAGAAGTCCATCAGACCACCTGAAGAAATCATCGACTGGTCCAGCAAAGGGCACAGTGAGAGCAACGTGGCCTTAAAGCTATAAATAGAGTGGTCCTGTTGCACATATATGTTAGTTATGGAGGTCTACTTACATACATTAACTTGTTTTTATGGTCAAAAAGTTCAAAGTTGCTGTAAACGAGCCGATAGAAATCCTCTTTTCTGACGGTGTTTCCCAGCCGCGAGATTTGAGACTCAACTCTCTCACCCAGAAGACAGAGTCTTGTGATTGGCCAGTACCCGGAAGTACAACCGCTCTCAGAAGCGCAGCTCCCCCCTCTGGAACGGTGGATGCACTGCTACTCATTATCAAAATATTGTTTTAACAATGTTTAAAAATAGCTTTGTCACGACTCCCCGCCGCAGTCCCTTTTATGACTTTGACCCGGAGTCAGACCCAGAGTCAGAAGACACTGTCGCTCGTGAAAAACTTCCACAACGGACGTTATTCTTCTTCTTTGGTTCAATGTACGCAACCGGATGTGCCCGGACTAGTGCCCGGAGCAGGACGATCTGCTGTTCAGGAGAACCGTTGTTTACGTAACCGGACAGGGTTTTTTCAGAGATCTCGCTGAGCCCGAGATTACGATAAAACACAGCGTTCTCAGCAATGGCTGAACTGAACATCCAAAATCAGTGTGTGGAAGCACTTCTGGTCCAACACAGTAGATGAGGAAGCAATGAACAAATATGCTGACCCAGTAGTTCACTTAGCTAGCAGCTGAAGAAGCATCACAGTCAGGTAGCAAAGCAACCTTGCGTGACTAATAAGTATAATAATAAACAGTCTCCTCACGTTTGTGTGGGGGCGAGTGGGGAATAATATAGCATGTTACGTAATATTTGTTCAAACTACATGGAATTTAAAACTACAAGACATGAGGCTATCATGTGGCTATATTGATTTACAAAAACAGAGTCAGTGCATTGAAACAAAGTTGAATTGCTGGCTTGGGCCTTTGAGCATCCATGTTTGAAGTCTCTAAACCCCCCCAACCCAGTTCAGAATACATAGTCTATAGACATAATCAAACTTAGCAGTTATTGATCCCTTCCCATACCAGACACAGAACTTAGTGAACATGTTAGCAGCTGCAGAATGAGAATTTTAATTGTGCAGGTCTTTGAAAACCCCCACTCACTGCTGCTCAGTGAATTTGAAGTAGCATCTTTTAAGCAACCAAACACGGCGTCTTCAGCCGACAGTCTTGTTTTTTTCTAGCTACACCCTCTGAGCATTCGCATCACATCTCTTGGGCCATAATATGTGAGCTTCAAGAAATGTTGGAATAGAGGCATTTAAGGTGACATAATGTAGGATTTCAACCTTTAAATAATGGCAAGAACATTATTTTGACGGTACATCAATTTACAACAAGGCGAATGGCACCTCTGTCAAGGACTTGATGCCACAAACAACTGTAACATTCTACTTTACGACATACATCACAGTCCACAGTGACGGTCATCTCGTCCTCCTGTCTTTTCTGTTGCTAAATCAAGTGATTTAAAGGTACAATATGTAGTATTTATGGGTTTATATAACCCAAAATTCACTTTTGTATACATATTATGTGCTCCTGCATTGTCTAGTCGCTGTATAATAGTTTTTGTTTCATTTTCGTAGGGTTTCAAAAAGTCATGTTAAATAACATGACCGCGGACCGCGGTTGCATAGCCACTGTTAGCAGCGAGACGCCATGTTTCTACCGGAGCCTGTAAGGACAAATGCGAGAGAACAAAACAAGCGTCTCTTTACTTGTAGCGGAAGTCCCGCCTCCTCTCTCTCCGCTTCGTCTGCTACGGCCGCGGTAGCTCCGCCCTCTCCCTCACCTCACGAACCTCATCTGCTGACACGGAGAAAGACGACGAGGACGACATTTGACCAGCTGAGGATACCGTAGCGCTCAGGGAAGGGAGGGGGTGAGCAGAGCAGCAGGTCTTTGTTGTAAATTTCAGCCTCTCCTCTAGATGGTACTATAAACTACTTATTTCCCCTTTAAACAATGCGTATATGTAAGCTACGCAAACTAAAGGGGTTAGTTTTTGTTTATTGAAAAATAAAATAATGATATGTGTACAAAATGCTATAGCATAGACTACTGTACCTGCTTCAGTTTGCCAGTATTGTTGGATTGTCACGTTACCTCAATATATATTTTTTATTTTTTTTATTTTTAAACAATACCATTTTACCAACTGTGTTTTTTTTGGTTTCAAAATGTCACTAAATCCCTTGAAATACAGAGAAAGATGTGTGGCCGTACGCTCTGGTTCCTAAGATGACACCGCTCACTTGTTTGAAGGAGGGTGGAGAGAGATTTCGGCGAGTTGAGTCGGCTCCTTCAGATCAATAGCTCGTCTTGCTCTCTGAGACAACTGGCGTGGCATTTGAACTAGATAAAACGAGGGGTTTTTCCCTCCACCACACCTCCGAGTGCTGAGCAGCACCACCAAATCCCAATTGGTTGAAAAGGATACAGATGAGTCCATCTAAACCCCCTCTCCTGACTCAGCTGTAGACTCTGGCGGTCAAAAAAAATCTTAAATCATCTTAAAAGGAAAGGACCAATCTATGTAGGTTAATACTCACTGTTGCTTCGTTTAGCTCTCTCGCTGGCCCACTGGGACGGCTGTAAAAAGTTGCGGGACCCAGAAGGCACAAAGCCCTTTATTTATTTATATGATGGGGGGAATATGGAGCAGGAAGCAAACTAGTGCAAACGATGTGAAATAAGGAGTCTGAAAAAAGTTATCTTGTAGATTGTGAGATAAATGCAAAAGAAGAAGAAATACACTGCATTACAATTTTATGCAGAGAAGGAAGACACACTCCATAGCCAGAATATCTCACATTACATGGCAGTAAAGCTCATGTTGTGAGATGAATGAGACGAGCTCCTTCGTGTCTTTCAATAACTACCAGAGATGTACCCTTAAGCAAGGCATTTCATTCTTAATTACCTCGATGAACCTGCTCATTTGTCAGCAGTCAGTGGCAGAACATGCTGGCAGAAGTAAAAGGTTGCACTGGCAGCTCTTAAGTATGTAAATGTGGAGGAGGCCATCGCTATCAAAGAGCCTGCTCAGCCAACTTAATATGAATACAATTTTGGGGGGGAAAAAAAAAGAACGCAACATGTCTTCCAGCAGTCCTTCATCTTTCTGACCTGTGGTCAGCCAATTATCTGGATCTCGCTACTGTGCTGGACTTTTACCACTGCGAACAAGTGTTTTTTTTTTCTCTTTGTGGCATGTCAGCTTTGTCTTTCCTCCTGGTCGCCGATGACATTGTAACACTAATTACGGCTAATTGTCCTATGCTGAATGGATTTAGTCACATTGCAAATGATATGCCATTGGTCAGTGTCACAATGTTTCCACAGAAAATTTCGACGGGGAATGGACATTCGCACAAATTAATGTAATTAAGAAGCACATTCATTACTTCTAATTGCATACGAGAATGCTCAAAAATGAAACCGAGATTGGACTTGTATGAATAATGAATGTGGCTAACTGTACTGAAGACTTTGGCGTCATCACAAAAGAATGTGTCAAACTCAAACAAAATGTCGTGTTACAGATTTGTAGTGAAGCTGGCCTGACTTAGTGCTACGAGTTGTCTCAATCATACAATTTTTTTTTTTTTCTAACTGCTTCCTTGTGAAAGCCCTTTATTAAGACTGTGTACTATAGACAGTTGAATCCCTATTTTAGCACAATCTTGCCATTGGCAGCCAGACATATGGAGTTTGACGATGTGTTTGACACACTAGATCAATTCAAGAGGCCTCTTGAAAAAACGGCAGTTGTTAATCATTCAGCTGGAAAGTTTCTGTCTTACGTCCGAGTGCTATTATCAAAAAAAATTTGGTGTTGAGGATGTAACGCCCCACAAAAAAAAGAACCCACCAAGCCTTTAATCTGATTATTTGTCACAGATTAATATACGGCACCATAATGTGACAGTTTTCATGTTCCCAGACCATCCCACTACTGTAAACCGCCTTTAGTGAGCCGCTGGAGAGTGGGCAAAAGCACAAGCTCTTAAATTCCCCAACTCCGACAACAGGACAAAGAAATAAGTACATTTTCCAGGGGGGAAAAAAAAGTGTATTGTTGGAAAAACAACATTTGCCATTACTTTGGTGCTCTTTGTCTGAGGGCTTACCGCTGTTTGCTATTTGTGACATGATGTCCGCCGTCATTCAGCAGAAACCTTTTAGGGCATCATTAGGTTAACATCATGTTACAGTATTAATGAATGCATTCAAAAACACTCTTGGTATCAACAAACCTGAATTGGTCAGAGGGGCACAAGCTCATCAACTCAGAGCAAGGACTATTGTCAGGATCACAAGAAAAAAACAAGAATAATACATAAAGTATCTGCCCAAATGGGTCATGGCTAACATTTGCACCGGATGCTTTTAGTCTTCTGTGTAACACAAACAGTTTCAGTCAGTAACTTCTGACCTGAAAACTGCAGTAGTTTATTTGAAACATGCATTATGTATACATATATATATACATATATATATCTGTATATGTATATATGTGCATCTATATGTGTATATGTATATATACAGTCATACATACACACATATATATATATATATATACATATATACACACATATATATACATATACATATATACACACATATATATACATACACATATATACATATACACATATAGATACATATATATGTATTTATATATATACACATATATACATACATACATATATACATACATACACATATATTTACATATATACATGCACACATACACATATATACATATATACATGCACACATACACATATATATACATATATACATACACACATACACATATATATGTACATATATACATACATACACATATATATATGCATATATACACACATATGTACACATATACACATATAGATACATATATACATATACACATATATATGTGTATATATATATACACACATATATACATACATACATACACATATATATACATATATACATACATACACATATATATACATATATACATACATACACATATATATATGCATATATACACACATATCTATACATATACACATATAGATACATATATACATATACACAAATAGATACATATACATATATATAATGAAATAAGCAGCAACAAAGAAACATAATGAAAAAGTGAATCATCAATGTCAACCTGAGATAGCACAATGATTTCATTTTCATAGCTGAAAACTGCAGATGACACAGTGCAGTGTCACAATGGGGAAGAATGCCACTTGAAATAGCAGTGAATACCCTACTTATCCAAGGAAAGAGACGCGTTGCATATCATTATGCTTTTCTGCTTTTGATGTTTTGATGAAGTGTTGTAATTTTGTCCAAAAGGGACAGGTAAAATTCATCATGCCTAATTGCTCCGGATGTACAGTTGTGTAAAAAGCCTGCAGTCAGACGCATGGGGGTTGGACCTAAAATCACGCATGCTGATGATATTAATGTGCAGCGTTTATCTATTTGTTGAGACTGAGAAAAGGGAAATATCCAAAACCTTTGCAACGATGTGTGACAAAAGAGGTGACAGAATAAGACTGATGGCGGAGCGGTGAAATAAGCCTGGAGGGGGAGGCAAGAGCCCATAAAATGAACAGCCACCTAACTCATAAATAATAGAAACATAAAATGTCATATGAACTTTATTTCAAGAGTGGGTCGTCTAATAAAGATGCAGGTTTAAAGAGGAGTTAGAGGAGTTGAGAAAGTCAGTGTCATAAGAAGGCCACATGGCATGCCTTTGGCACAGACCATTTTTTTCAGATGAGAGCTGACATTCAGGTCCAAGCTACACCTTTACAAAACAATACTGCTTTTGACTTCCTGAATTGACGTATTTTTTTTTTGAACCATTGTTTGAGACTTTCACTCTGTCAGCTCCATTTCTCCCTTTCTCCTTGGAGCTGTGCCAT
The DNA here is from genome assembly GCF_963457635.1 of Microchirus variegatus. NCBI lineage: Eukaryota > Metazoa > Chordata > Actinopteri > Pleuronectiformes > Soleidae > Microchirus > Microchirus variegatus. The sequence goes on along the minus strand of NC_139807.1, from coordinate 10,874,260 downwards.
CACTTCTCCCTCTTTTCCACTTTTTCTCGCTCTCTCTTTTTTTTTTTGCTTTACATATCGAGACAGCACAATAAGAGATTACCACAGCTGTGCCAGCCTGGTGCTCAATGATAAAATCATATTGAATTCATCTTTAGCCCCCATCTGCTACCACCACACTAATCTCCGAGACAGCCAACATACAGGATCCATCTCTCTTTCTGAGCAGAGCACTGCAGAGTCTAAGTTTATCTGACGTTACTTCTAGATGGAGGAAATGCAGTCAGTTTTTTTTGTGTGTTTGCACTTGTATTTATTACTATTATTCAGATAAATTGGTTAAGTTTAGGGATAAGATTTTAATTTTGGTTAGATTAAAGATTCAGGTTAGACATTAAACTGGTTCAGGTCTTTGAAACAAATGACTCTCATTACGTGTGGTAATGCCACAGAACATCTTATGACTCTTATGATATTACATTTTAATTCAATTTTTATTTTTAGCATGCATTCTGCCCACTTGCTACATATAAGACAGCCCTTTATGTATTAACTATGATACGCACATGTCACTGGCTATTAATGAGATGGTGAGATATTGCCTCCCCACACGTGAATCACGTTTGAATCACGTTTCACTCGCGTGAAAACATTAAAGAGAACAGCTGGGAATGGTGAGGCTCGATCATTAGATGTATGTGTTTGTGACTGTGTTACACAAGTGCCTGTGTGTGTGTATACAGGTGCGTATCTGTGAAGGAAAAGGAAGGTCAGTTGGTTGCGTATATATAAAAAAAATAATAATAATAATTTGGCAGCATATCCTCTAGTCAAAAATAGAAGAAAAAAAAAAGAAATGACAAATGGCATGGACTTTTGCATGTAAATGAACAGGACACAGCGTTGCCTGCATGTCAGCTATCTTGTCTACAGTCTAACAAATGTATTCATAATCACACTCACAGTGACACCCCAGCCCTGGACCTGTCAGCACAGCTGCTGGGGAGGCACATGCATCTAAGGGCTGGTGTCTCACTTACAGGTATGACACAATGGTTGGATGGATAATAGGTGAAAACAGTGTTTGAAAACTGCATTAATTAAAATGGTAAAATAGTTGAAGCATTACTTTTTTTTTTTCTTCTCCTTCTCCTTCAAAGGATTGTTAAGTATCGCTCATGAAGTATTTCTGCTTGAAAGGGCTGTTTTTGTGTGAAGGATCTATAATGTTTTTAGGGGAAAATACAAATACATTCATTCCACTGTCACTGTAAATCAATGGTAAATACAATGACTGATGTAGAGTTTTGTTGTTTTTTTTCCTCCCTTCTTTACTGCACACTGGACGTTTTGAGTGCTAGTTCAAAGCGATCATCCTCATACGTCTTCGGCCAGGAAAAAATTATAGAGCTGGTTTCTCTATCTGTAAAAGTCAACATGCGCCACAGCTCTATAAAGAGCCTAAAGCGTTACTGGCAATTATACACAGAGGCAGTGAAGGTCTGCTCCGATCTGAGCCTTGATTCAGTGTGTAATATAAATATGATGCAGGTTCACCCCAAGATGCTGGGTACAGAATAGCCTTGTTCGTGTAAGGTGGCGCAAAATCATTTTCTCTACATCATCTACATCATCTACATCATTGGTTCTCAAAGTGCGGCCCGGGGGCCAATGGCGGCCCGCAGAAACATTTCTGGCGGCCCGCAATGAATTACAGTTGATGGTTTTAATCCAGGAGCTACCAAGCTTGATAAATGTTTATTGGACATTACTGGATACAGACCAATAAGTGTAAACAAAAATACTGGGTATTTACCTGGTTTCTATATGGTGAATTTTAGTGTATTATTGGGTTATAAGCTGGTAATAAGCAGGTAGCTACAGCCCCCAATTACTAGCTATTTACCCAGTAAATATATGGTAACCGAAATGTGTTACTTGGTATTAACCTGTAATTAGAAGGTAAGAACAATGACCAAAATACTGGGTAATTACCCAGTAAATTATAAAGCGTTATTATATTAATGCTTAAATTACATTATATTAACGCTTATATTACTTAACGCTAAACTGTAGAACTGCAATCTGGTCATTAAAATTATTACAAATGGGATTTCTTTCTGTTTGTTTTCCTTTGGCGGCCCTCGGTCCAATGTTGGGTTCCTAAATTGGCCCTCAGGTATCAAAACTTTGAGAACCCCTGATCTACATGATGGTTCATGATGGCAAAAAATAAAAAATAAAAAGCTAAGGGTCCTCAGTTGTTTGTCCTAAGCACTCGCCTATTTCTTCTCAGCCAGATATTTGTGCAATTACTTTTTTAAATAAAAAAAAATCTGTTGTATGTATTTTGGGACGGATTTGTGCTCACTTGCATTTTAACGGGCTTTTATGGCCAGCGTCATTGGGCAGTAAGCCATGCAGCGACAGCTGTCTTGTGATTCGTTTGAATAAATTCACCGACGCCGTTTCAACTTCAGATGTATAATTCTCCCCTTCTACTGCACGGCTTAGCACTGGACCACACGTACAACATTCATGCTGACAAAATTAATTGTCAATAATAAATGCGCCAATGTGCGAGCTACACCCTTAATGTGCTTCTGTTTCATTTAAAACCAATTTATTTGCATGTGTAATGTGACTCAGATGGTTTTCTGCTTTCATCGAAACGGCTCTTTATTTTCTTTCTTAGCAATGCAACCTTCAGTGCATTGCTAAACTCTCCACTTGTATAAAGAATTACCTCGCACAACACCTCAATGGGTAACAGGCTATTTACTTGTTAAATGACAGTAAGTGGTTACTTTTTTAAGTGAATAAAACGCTGTCCTTTACCCATTGAAAAACACAGGTGAGGACAGGTGGCCACTGTTCGATGTTGCTATTGATATTATTTGCCCGAAAATATGAAATAAATAACGACAAATAATGAACATGCAAGACATACTGGATTCAGGGTCTGAGTTCCCATCTCCCTCAGTGCGGCTGTTCGGTGATGTTTGCTCGTAGTATTCCTCCTGGGGGAAGCTGAGGGGAAGAGGCTGGGTGGTGCTGGCCGTGCTGCTCGGCTCTGGATCTCCCAGCCCGCTGTCACTGCAGCTCTCCTGGGAACCATCGGGAAGATGGAACGTCACGCGACGCTGGGTCTGGAGCACAACAACAACAAACAATAAATCTTCTGTTTTTTTTTGAAAAAAGTCCAGCTGAAAAAAACATGTCGAAGTGAAAATGCCTTGAATCTTTTGAACACAACTGATCACGCACACAAAAAAAACAAAAAAACTGATGAATTCAGTTAATATCCAATTTTTTTTTTGTTGTTTTGTCCTCACAGCATTGAAAAACACAACAACAGTTTTCCTAAGGACTATGAAAACCACTCACAGTCAAGTATGTCTGGAGGAACAAGGACATTCGTGCTGTCCCAGTGTTGTTGAATTTTTTTGAAACGCAACGCTTCACTGCTTTCAGCACCACAATTTAAATTCTTTTCACCGCTGAATTTAGGTGAGGGCACAAATGCTGATGGTTACCTTGCATCCTGCAAACTAAAAACAACGAGTTTGACTAACAGAGGAAATCAGTGATTAAATAGGATGTTTATGTGATAATCATTATCTGTTCCCTGACCACTGTTACTCATATTGCATGCTTTTATGTAACCCAGGGAGAAACATCCTCTAACTCAGGGGTTCTCAAAGTTTTGATACCTGAGGGCCAATTTAGGAACCCAACATTGGACTGAGGGCCGCCAAAGGAAAAGAAAAGGGAAAAAAACAGAAAGAAATCCCATTTGTACTAATTTTATTGACCAGATTGCAGTTCTACATTTTAGCATTAAGTAAAATAAGCGTTAATATAATAACGCTTTATAATTTACTAATTTACTTTACAAAATACTGGGTAATTACCCAGTATTTTGGCCATTGTTCTTACCTTCTTATTACAGGTTAATACCAAGTAACACATTTCTGTTACCATATATTTACTGGGTAAATAGCTAATAATTGGGGGCTGTAGCAACCTGCTTATTACCAGCTTATAACCCATTAATACACTAAAATTCACCATATAGAAACCAGGTAAATACCCAGTATTTTTCTTTACACTTGTTGGTCTGTATCCAGTAATGTCCAATAAACATTTAACAAGCTTAGTAGCTCCTGGATTAAAACTATCAACTGTAATTCATTGCGGGCCGCCAGAAATGTTTCTGCGGGCCGCCATTGGCCCCCGGACCACACTTTGAGAACCAATGCTCTAACTCCCTATCATTCCAAGCATGCGTGCAGTTTGGTATTAAAGTATGCGTCCTTCTTCTTCTTCTTCTTCTTCTTGCTGCACCACCGACAAACAAAGATTAATAATGTCATCAGTGAGCGGTGACAACAAGTGCTTGTTCGTGGGTGAGTGAGTACTGAGAGGAAGCATTTATGAGGGAAATCCTTGCCTAATCATATCAAGTGATGTTATTACCTGTTCAGTACCGCATCAATCACCTTTACCTGATTTTATTTGGAAAATATGCCAACATCGAATCCCGTCACCGGTGGGACTAATTGAATTAGTGACCTCATAACCCTGAGTCTAGTGGATTACTTTTCCAGATATTAAACCAACGATGGGAGATTTACAACTCGATAATAGACGGAACGCGTATTAGCAGCTCATGTCCTAGTTTTCCTTCTCACCCTTTTTGAGACACAAAAGAAGTGGGAGTGCAGTGCATGTGGACACTTTGATTTCTTAAGTCTGCGGGATCGCTGGCGTGTGCGCGCATCGCTTTCGAAAAAGGTTCAAGTCTCTTTGATTTCTCCCCGGGAACACGGAAGTTCATGTTGTGACCTTTCCGTTTTGTATACGTTGATGTCGGCCAATATGGTAGCAATTCCTCTCAATAAAGCTCAGCGTTGCAGTCATTCACACTGTGATGGACGGCGGGTATTTTGTAGACACTGCTGATTTCAATCTTTATTTTTTTTTTTGGCCTTTTATATCTTTCAACAAAAAGGGAAAAATGAAAAAATGAAGGGGTCTAATGTTGAGGTGAACATATAGTAAAACAGCTCTGTCGCAGAAATATACACTGTGGCTGGAATTTATGTCTTTATGATTCTTTTTTTTGTACGATCACACTGCATCATAGTGTATAGGAGCGTAAAAGACATAACAATAATTACGCCCTCAGCTTTGGTTATTGCATTGCATTTTATTCCCCTCATTATTCAAATTGATAAGATTTTCTTTCTTTCTCTCTTTTTTTTCCTCCAAGAGCAACTAAAACTGGTGCCAAAATTACTATCTTGATTTTGCTCTTCACAGCAACAAAACCAATATGCACGTCCTGAATTAAAAACATCATTAACACATGCTCTTCAAGCTCAGGAGGAGGTAATGTGTATCTGCAAACATATTTTTCTTTATCCACTATATTGCACAGATAAAGGACTTATTGTTGCTTGATAAGATTAGATAAGGGCAGGAAAATAGAGCAGGGAGAGAGAGAGGGAGAGTGAAATAAAGTCTGGCACTAATGAAGGAGAAACTGCCAAAAACCAAGTGCACAAAAGCTTCATTTAAAAACTATCAGAGAGGGTAGACTAACCTAAATCCACACAATTAGCACCCCAAAAGCACAACTGAGTGGTTTTTCAATGCGGTGATTGTGAAATAAGCTCGCAACATATTCTATTTACTTGATTCATCAAGATCCTGAGGGCACAAATCACTCTGTTTGTGTGTATGAACACACACACGCACGCACACCAGCAAGAAAAGGAGAAGACAAAGTAGTAAGAAAAAGACATGCGAAATGAGGCAAGGAGCCAAAGAAACCTTCAGCTGCTGGGAAAAATAACTCGGAGATGGAAGCTTTTCTTTGCCCTTGTTTCTATTAGCAAAAGCAAATAGTGCGGCGCATGTTCACACGCTGAACCACATACATAAATACTGCAGATTAAAATTAATTTGGCCTTTACTGCATGCTGTTCTGCTCCCAGACAATGAGGTGTATTTCTTAAGTTCTGCGAACATTCATTTTTTAAATATTTTTCCCACTTTGCACATGATTTTATTCATTTGCTAAGCCATCGGAGAGACGGAACCTCATTGGCACAATCATATTGTTCTATCTGCCACGTTTGCCCACGCTTGTATAGAGTAAATATCTACTTGTTCTCAAACAGCGTTGGCAGCTGTTTCTTAAATTACAGCAGGATGCACGCAAAAAAGCGAGGTCCAGGTTCCAGCAAAAGAGAAAGCCCACTTACAGAGGGGTTGGCAGCTCTACAACAAAGCATGCTTCCTCTCCACATGATTCTAATTATTGGAAACTTGCTCCAACAATGGCATCCAGAATCTATTAGAACAAACAGCTGTCCGTGACAATTAGAACACAATCATTTTGCATAAGGGAGTGTCTTAATTTTAGGCTTTCCGTTTATTCAAGCCCATTCAAGTCGGTGCCAGATGTTAAGAAAGCCATAATTTGATTTCACGATACACTCAACGCTAAGTTGTTTAGCTACAATACTAATTACTATTAAATGCCAATAATGTGCATTTGGACAAATACAGGTGGAAATGACACGTGAATAAAACATTAATGCTGGAAAAACAAACATGACAAACATAAAAAACAAACACAGAGGAGTCAAGGTGAGTGCTTTGCTAAGCTTTATCGCATATTTAAAGAAGCTGCCAGAAATCCATAAAGCAAAGACAAGCTGCAGTAAGAGATATCAAGACCAAACAAAGCCCGTTCAGCCAGATAAAACACTGCCTTGAGAAGTATTTACACAGAGATAAAATGAGCAGGAGAGATGCATGCCAAGTTCTACCGTACAACAGGCCAACCAGTCCAACCCCCCCAACCCAGTTTGGTAACCACCCAGAAAATAGGCAGATGGGGTTGGATTCAGTGGTTACCAGATTAGAGGTCTCTTATATTTAGAAAATATGAGGAAAAGATGAGCAACCCGTCCCCATCCCGACTCATAACGCCGCTCTGTCACGTCCCTCGGCGTCGGCAAAAGGTACGCTTCCGTATCTGAATGAGATGCACCGGGCTTTCAATTGAGTCCACTGCAGACCCACGGGCGGCACATTTAGATGCTCAGAGCAGAGCAGCAGTGAATAAAAGTAAGAGTTTTGGGAGGTTTGGGTTAAGGCCACGGAAAGGACTGGATAAATTAAGATAACTATCCAGGTTAGGCTTAGTGGAATTATAAATAAAAGTATATGGGTCAATGACATGAAGTGCATATTTTTGTGTCCAAGTCCATTATATATATAAAAAAAAAAAACATAATTTAATCTTTTCATGACATCTATCACTTTATTCTATAAAACCTATTCATTGTCATACATTTTTTAGTAATTTCAATTTGGCTTCTCAAACCCCTAAGATATCAGGTGATGCAGCTGTCCGAGCAAGTGAGCAGACTAAGAAAACTTAATGTCAAAATAAAATACTTGGGCATAATTTTATGTTTGAAGTCTTTTGAATGATGTTTTTTTCCCTAATATCAATAGTTTTAAAGCTGCTAAAATAACTGCAAAACTTTTGTCCAGCAATTTACATTTCCTAAATGTCAGGGTGGTGCAACCATAAACATTGGACTTTATTTTGAAGTCCAGAGACAATAGCTGTAAACTGAATGTTGCATCAGCCAGAGGAACCCCAGAGAACCTTGGGACTAAGCAAAAAGGTTTGTAGATCTCTGTCAAATACTGATAAAAAATAACTACTTTCAACTATATGTAGGTTGGTACACTTTCCATGTCAGTGTGGTCCAACCAATGTAAAGCTAGAAAAAAAACATTTTATAATAAAACTCTTTATTTTAAAAAAAAAACTGTTCTGTGTGAACTTCATTACAAGGGTAGAAAATAATGCTGGCATCCGAACAGAAGCTGTTTAATTTGAGTTTAGTTGCAATTGTCAGGTGGCACAACTGTTAATCAGGTGGCACAACTGCACGGAATGTCACTTTTTTATGCTAATCAAAGCTCTAAGGTTATCCATGACACTTTTCTAGAATGTTTATTAGTTTTGAATGTAACTTGTTCTTATCAGTGACTGCTTAGGACCAGTGTGGATGGACACTTTAGGGCAGCTGCTCTGAGCATCTAAATGTGGGGCCCAGTGCTTCTCATTCAGACTCGGAAGGATACCCTGTGCGTCTGTAAGGCGATGCCGAGGGACATGGCGGCGCGGCAGTATGTGACACTCTTGGAATGATAACAGGCTGAAATGAGGGGAGGCTTAAGTAGCTTCCCTCTTTGTCCTTTGGAATACCTTGGCAATTTTTTTTTATTTTATTTTATAATTGTATACGTTTTATCCAACAACCACTCTCGAGGAATAGCTAAAAAAAAAAAAAACAGAAGTAAGGCCAAGTGAGAAGGACTGAGCTGACAACTGCCTCACTTTGAGTTATAAACAGAGACCACTTAGGAGTGAATCAGGGGAGAGTCTGCCATTTCAGATGAACCCGTGAGCAAATCTAGACCTGCACGAATCTCTTCAGAGGTGATGCTGATTTGTGCAAAAAAAATGAGCAAAAAATAAAATAAAAAAAAAAGCTAAGACAGACGTTGTGCAACAGTCACACAAATCATTGTTACATTGTGCGTGGTTCCTGTCTTTGTGGACTTTCTGTTCTGGAGCAGCCTTTTTATGTGCGAGGTGAATTATGCCACTGTGTGTGAGCTGGAGCGTTAGCAGGAACATGCTAGAGAGGGAGGTGATAATGGCAAGTGGGTTGAGAGATTAGTGGGTGATCTAATGAAACTTTATCAAATTCATATGTTATTGAGTCATTAGGTGACGCGCTGCAACAACAGCTATGATAGTGTGAGCCTACGCACGGTAAATGTTACTAGTGCAACAGCTTAAATACTTAAATACGTAACATACATACAATTTCATACAACTGTTTTAGGACAAAACAAACAGCTGATTTCCTGGATTTCATAGCAGATTGCATTATTTGAGATATGAGTCAAGATACAACGTGAACAATCTCAAGCATCTTAAAACCACTCTCACAATTTGTCAGTGATATTTGTAAAAGTGCAACATTATTTATGTATTGTAGCTCCACATTCTGCTAGCAGGCTACAGGCAGTAGCATATTGTTATTGGAGTAAGCCTGCATGGTATAGAATGTTCATATTCTATGAGTATAGCCCTTTAAGTGTGAGCAATAGCCTGACAGGATAAGTTCTGTATATTGAATAGAAAACAGTAAATTCTATCAGTCATGGAGTTTTGCTGAGCCACGCTGGACATGGGGCTCTTATTTCATTTAATTTTCACTTTAATGTTCTTTTTTTTTTTTTTCAAAGTGTATGTGTGCGACTGATGACATGGCATAAAATGAAAAATATCCAACACAGTAAAACAGTGAATGAAGGGAACAGCCATGCTATAGTATTTACATTCTGAATCAAGGTTTTTCTTTTCTTATTCTTTGTCTTACACACAATGAGCCTTTATAAAGCAAGCACTCAATCTCATTGCAACTCACAGTAATGCGAATAGTAAGGATGCTGAAAAGATTTGCCTCACTTGTGTGCCATTTGTTTGGGTTAATGTTTGAATGTCTTATCTGGTTGGATCTCGCTAGGTTTTCCATATCCTTATGGTTGCATAATTCCAACAACTTAAACGCAATTTGTTCCACAGAATGGAACACGTTCAAGTGACATGAGGTTTCACAGTGTGGCGGCGTGCAGGTATGGTGTATGTGTCTGATGTAACACTGTTGCAAAAATCCTAAACACCTGAAATGATGATGAGTATGATTGTTCACATGCATGCAAGAGCAAGCAAAGAGCTGAGTAAGACTTACATTGATGGAAGTTATCTTGCCATGTGGACAGGCCTCCTGCAAGGACAGAACAACAGTCATTTCACATCCCCAAGTCAAAGCCAGAGTTCACTATTGACAGGTTTGTGGATTTTTGGAGTTTAAAGATGCCATATTATACCCTATTTCTCCAAGTTAACCTAGTTCCCATGGTGTCCTAATGAACATGTCTGTGACATGCTTTGGTCAAAATACCATAAGGATGAAGCACCACAGCAGTTCAATCACCCTGCCAAAACAGCCCTGTTCAGAACACTCGGTTTAGTAGTATCTCTTTATGTCCACCTTAAAAAAAAGTAAAACAGAACTTAAGGGACAGGAAATTAGATCAGCCACAGAGGCTACTGGGAGCTAACAGCAGTTAGCATTTGGAAAAGTGATAATTTGCAGGCTCTAGCAGGCACATTGTCGTCATATATAACATGTATCCACTGGAAGTTTGTGTAGAACTCTGTGCTGCACTGTGGAGCCAAGAATAGAACTTTTCGCGGACTTTGCAGACTTCCGGTTTTCAGATACCGTTGCTCTCGCCAGCACTCTCGCGTGTTTTACGGACAAACAGAGCTCTGCGAGACAACAATTCCAGGGATTTAGCGCATCCCCCTTACTTGGACTAAGGAGGACCACAAAAACATGAGTGAGTCATCTTTTTTCACACTTTGCCGACCATTAGGGCCTCCAGAGTCCCAAATATAAGGATTTAAATGATTAAAAAGTTGATTTTGCATAATATGTCCCCTTTTTCAGTTGCATTTAAGATTTAAGAGCATGTATTTTTTTTTGTTTTTTTTTACTCAGTTTGTACAGCACAGTTCCGCGGCTCAGCTGGCACACCATCAACCCAGGCTGCAGAGTATACACACCCTCTCCACAGAAATGTAAATAATAGGGCAAACTTGACACCCTGACAACACAAGCCATACAACTGACACTTTGATAAAGAGGTTTTTCTCTGCATGTCAGAGAAGAAACTGAACAGAATATCAAATGATGCATCAAAAATTAACAATAAACAGTGACAAGCTTCTAAATTGGGAACAAAAGACACCCGTAAGCCTGCAAAACAGCATCCTCTCTCTGGGGACTGAGATAACTCTCAGAGAGATAAGAGTATTTAATTTTTAATCACCGATTTTGTTTTCTTTGTTCTGTGTATAATAATCTTAGTACATGACTTGATTTGCAAAGAAAATGGAAGAATTCTGGCAGTGAGGAGCCACTTAGAGGAGCAGCAGAGAGGACTACCAGGGTGGAACAGTAAAACAATGAACGGGAAACAAGTTCAAGTCAACAGATTATCCCGCCATAATTGCTCACCCGGGGACACTGAATTAGCAAGAGCAAAGTATTCATCTAAAACAGAGGAAGTCTTTACGGCGGACAACTACGTGAATCAAATAGAAAGAAGTTTCCCAATATGACAAATTCTAAGATCGATCGATCGATCGATCGATCTATCGATCTATCTATCGATCTATCGATCGATCTATCGATCTATCGATCTATCGATCTATCTATCTATCTATCTATCGATCTATCTATCTATCTATCTATCTATCTATCGATCTATCTATCTATCTATCTATCTATCTATCTATCGATCGATCGATCTATCTATCTATCTATCTATCTATCTATCTATCTATCTATCTATCTATCTATCTATCTATCTATCTATCTATCTATCTATCTGAGTCAGCAAGTTAGATATAATATAATGTATATGTTACTTTAACTTATACTGTTCTACAACTGTATACTTCACCATGTCAGACTGATACAGCTGCTGTAGCACTAACCTATTTCTTTTTCTCCCTTTTTGCATTTTTTGAGCACACCGACATAAGTCAGGCGTAGTTTGAGCGGCAACTAATTTGCATCCACTGACTGGTCATTTAAAGCGGGATTTAACTTGTGGCTGCCATAAGGCAGTTGTTTCTTCTCCATGTAATGTTTTATTCAACGTCTCGTGACACAAACCTCAAATTAGGATACCTTGACAACCAATTAAATATATGATAATGCATATGAGGGATGTGAGCAAGGTGACCTATGTTGTCTCACACTTAAGATGATATCCGACAGAGCAGTTGTACGTCTGATTGCAGTAGACGACGAACGAGTGGGTTTTTTTTTTTTTTTTTTCTGTGCTCAGTATGGATTGGTCAGTGACCTTCTTTCTGCGCGCATGCCTCTCAAACTAGCTGTTTCAAAGCGCCCACATTCAAACACAGGAGAGAGAGAGTTATGCTTAAGATAAGTGCATTTGTTGGTGAACCACATCAAAGTACAGAAGGATGTCTTAGCGAGCAAAGGCAGCAGAGCTCGAACCACCAAAGCCTTTGATCACCCCAGGCACTCTAATCATTAAAATATCGGATTAATAATTGATTAAAAATGCCAGCCATTATTATGCTCCGTTTCTGTATCCAAATGTATCCCGATGATTCGACATGGTGGCTGCAATAAACCATACATGTAGTTAGGTGAAACGGGAAGAACTAGTGTATTACATTATTGTAGCACAGCGTATGAAGCGACGCGTGCAAATAATTACACGTGACGCTCTCGTGAAAACCACAGAACAATATTTTCGATTTCAAATAGGGCTTTCATATAGCTCCTGTCTGAACTGGAGGCAGGTTGAAGCGCTGCAGTAACCTCTCCCTCCAAGCAGTGTCGTGGCAGGTTGGCACAGAGATAGAAGGGGCTGGGTTGTAATCCAAAGGCATATTCAGAGGGTAAGAGTTCTTTCTCACTGTGCGTAGGTGACTGGAGGGTAGCTAAAATTACATCCTCCGTTAAAAACGAACGCCTGTAGTGTGCAGGAGGAAGGAAGAAAGAAATCTCACTGTGGACATAATCGTGGATATTAATAAGCTAGTTTTCCATCATCTTTTGTACACAGGCTAGTTAATCTAACTCCCTTTGTACATATACATTTACATTTAGAGTATAAAGGTGAATCTTAACTACTATTCCAGCTGCATCTACGAGAGAACTAGATATTTAATCACTACTGTAACTGCCTTGCTCTTAGGGGATTATTAACCTCGCATCTATAACAAAGTTCCCCTTACTATCTTTTTTTTTTTTCTTGAACAAGCAAAGACTTTTCAGAAGTATGTATCATAGAAAATGTATTATTACTCCTTATTGATTATTTACAACCAAGATACAACTTCTGAATAAATGAAAACTACCATTGTATCTGGACAACCCATTTATAATAATAACTAATAATAATACATTACAATTGATTTGACACTTTTCTGTGAACTTGATGACACTGAAGTCAGCTTGCAAGGAACAGAATAGACATTTAATTACTGGGAGCTACAATATTCCACTATGTTTATATTTAGAACATCCGAACACTGAGCGTTGAACTCGACATCTCCTGGGACCTTGTGTTCCTAATAGTTTAACTCTGATAAGATCTGCTGCTCCTGTCTCTGCAGCCTCTTATATAGTTATATATTTTGCAATGTAAATACCTTTTTGAATGTGGCGAGGGACAGCCAATGGGGCAAAGATACAGGAAGCATGATGCCAGCTATAGCCACAGTCTCTCGAGCTGCCAAAGCTCACGCTTGCGTATTTCACATTTTGTTATGACTCGGACTCTGGGTTCATTGGTGAGGCTCACCAAAGTGCTCCTTTTCAATTTAACTAGTCTCTGTGGAAGAAGTTGGTGAAAATAATGGTCGAGATGGACTTTGTCTTGTGTTGCTCTGTATTCCGTAAGTGTCAGCGCAGCATCGCGGTCTGCGGATTAACTTGTTTTTGAGAGGCTAGGAAAGTAAGAAAAGCATGTGGCCTGCTACCAAGTGGCCATCCACATGAGATAAATGCACCCTCATTCATCAACAGCAAAGCAATGAATGCACTGTCGGGAGGTTGTGTCACAATTGCACAAATGCAGGCATTTTGTGCATGTGTAATACAAACATCCACAGTAGAAAACTTGGAAGTGAAACAAGTCCGCTCGTGTGTGCGGGTGCAAGAGACGCAAGTGTCTCAACCCAGAATCAGTGGGCAGAGCTCACGTACTATGTGTGTAGTAGTATACATGCCTTATACTTCTGGCAAACCAGTTCTGTCTTAGACAGTGTGATAAAACTGTTGCAAACAAAACACCTCCTCATCAAAAGGGGCTAATAAAGTCTTCAATATACTTAAGTGAAGCTATAGATAAATAGAATTCCCATTTCCCCGTGCACCGGTGTTCAGTTGTCCAAAGCGCATTGATGAATTTATTGACATTCAATAAAGGGGAAACCCTCTTTGCAAACCACACATTGGTGTAAATCCTGCACACTTCTCGAGTGTGCACGAGGAGCAACTTTCCACTAACACAATTACTAGACAGCAATAATGTCACCGTTTGTTCGAACCCAGTTTGATTTACAAGCGGACAACATGTTGCCTTTTCATCAGCTTATTATTATTAAGTGGTCTGTGTATATAAATGTGTTCTCCCTGGACAAACCCCCCCCCTCCCCTCCACACCTTGCTTCACTCTTAGTGAGGTATTGATTATACCAGTGTAGTGGCCCCACCTGATTTCATTAGGCTAGCTGCTGTTAATTACTCCACACTATAACCTTTTGCTGTTTCATTTGGCCTGATACATTGGGTGGATTGGGGGGGAAAAGAAGGAAAAAAAAAAAAGAGAAAAAGGGAAGGCAGCTGTAGCGTGGACCCCCCCCTCCCTCTCTGTGTCAATTCTGTCAGAATCCCCAAGTGGCATAATAATTAAAAAACTTCACCACTGTTCTCTTTGCTCATCAAATTATACAGTAGGAGGCCACTCCAGTAATTGTAGCAGAAGATTTACTTATGAAAACCATAGAGTAGATCTCCTATCATCTGAGAAGTCGGGAGAAATTTGCCATTTCTCATTTACTTATGCGTTTGTCAAATGTTTTCCCATTTTCAAGCAGTCTGATGATTAAAAGTAGTTGAATTAATTTCTACATATCTGGTCACAAGGATCATGTGGCAGTCATAACTACCCTCTGAATTTTTCATGGAACTTGGAATTAAAATGCAGTGCCCGTCTTGACTGACACACCAATTTGTATTCCTGGTAAAGGTATTAAATGAGTACGACATGACACATAGCTGCAAAAGTTATAATTAGACTTAATTTAACACCTTATTTCTTGAGATTACATGCACAGTGTCAGCTAAAGCATACTTAAATCTCAGGGGTGTAATTGATTAAGCGTACGAGACTTGGAACCACATGATGAGGATGGTGCTCTGAATCCATGTTAAATCAATATAGCCACATCCTACACATCGAGGGATTATTGACAGAAATGACTACCATCTGTAATTGGTGACTTATATCACAACAGACACTTTCTGGCTTGGTGTGCTTATGCATGCAAGGGAGTCACTGCTATGAAATGCTCCAAGTAATCACCTCAGTTAAAGTGGGACAATGTTTCAACCTGGATGCATTTCCAACTGAGCAAGTGACATTTATCGGATCTTGTGGATCCTTAATATGAGAGATGTCCTTTCCTCAAGGTTGAGCAAATTCCAGTCAAACACATTCGAGATGATGCAGAAGGAGCTTCATAGTGCTATTCCCTTTGGCTGGGATAATAACTTCATCATAATTAGCTGGTGGTGCTCAGGAGTGTTGAATTGTCAGTTGCAGTGGGATCTGGGCTGATTTATTGCTTGATTTAATTACGTATCAAAATTCAATTAGACATGCTTTCAACCAAATTCAAAGTGAGTTTTGTCAAGCTGTCCCTTGAAAGCAGACGCGAGTTGAAGGACATCCTTCACAATGCTGTGACATATAACTCAATAATTATCACTTACAGCTGATCATTCATATGCTAAAAGATGAGGATAGATATAAGGGAGGTGAGGTGGGGGGGGTGGTTGGGTGCAACGCCAGTTTAAGAGAAGACATGGTTTCTCGCCCCTCCATTACTTGTTTCACGTCTTAGCCGACATCAAACGGCATCAAACGGCTCGAAACAGATCTCGATTCAGAAGAGATGTTAAGGAGGGTTACATATACTTTACTAAGTGAAGATACATGACAAACTCGGGAAGAGTGGGGCTCTCTTTACCCACATCGCTCATCGCCTGCTCACCCCCTCTTGCGCCAGACTGCACCAAGGGAAGCTGTTTTGAAAGTGTCACACCAGCCTCTAAGAGCTACATTAATCTTTACTGCTATGCAAAATCAGGATGTCATGGTATCTATACTAAGACGCCAGGAAGGATATTTGAACCGGAGGTATCAGACTAAAGTGCAGTTCTTTAGCCGTGCTGTAAATATACTCTTTGACAATGTATTATGGAGCACGCCGTTATACTGTGCAGGCCCATATTCGACCCTCAGAAACAACCTTTGTGTGAGGCATCGATTCAACAAGGTGGCAGAAATATTACATTACATTTTGATCTACACTCACTTGACAGCATAGTTTTTGCAGTTTTGCAGTGGTGTGCGAATGCTGTGAACATCCCACTGTCCCCAATGTCCCTCATCGCAGAAGTGTTGTATTAGGCTGTGGTCTGGGGGGAGTGTGCAGCTCATTGGTGTAATTTCCAGGAACAATCTTGAGGTAATGATACATTATTGTGCTAAAAATAAAAAAGTATAGGGAAAGTAGTTGAAAATCAGTCCTCTGTCAAAATAAA
Source organism: Microchirus variegatus (assembly GCF_963457635.1). Taxonomy (NCBI): domain Eukaryota; kingdom Metazoa; phylum Chordata; class Actinopteri; order Pleuronectiformes; family Soleidae; genus Microchirus; species Microchirus variegatus. The sequence continues at coordinate 10,857,725 of NC_139807.1, read as the reverse complement.
GGGCGCCAATGGTCAGCAACAATGCTGGTTTTATTTATAGAGGCAAACATATCATGAAGACTCAAAGGTCTGGCAGTCATTGGGCTGTTTCCTGCAAAACAATCTGTATCATCCACATGAGGGTCACAGGGGAGATGGAGCCAATCCCAACTCACATAGGGTGAAAAGGCAGGGTACACAAGAGTACCCAGGAAGAAAAAAAAAACAGCAACATACTTACAAGAATGCAAAATCCATACAGAAACGGACAATATTACCCTTCTTGCTGGGAGGTAACAGTGCTAGCCACTACTCCGCCGTGTAGCCAGGCTTTAGCACACAATTGTCTTTATTTTCTTTGTGAACAGTCATGGCTTGGGCAACTTTAAATGATGGTTAATTTCTTTGAAAAGTTCATACTGGGTTCATTATCTAAAGGTTAGAGGGCTTTCTGTTTCATGGTTACAATGATAAATGTGCAAAACGGTCATAAAGACACGAACTAAGAATGACAATTGGTTTCAAATGGGGGGGGGGGGAAGTATCCTCTGTCAACCCCCCTTGTGTTTTGTCGACCAATCTTTCAAAACCAACTAAAGACCTTGTTGCTCTTTATAATAAATCTCTTCACTTCCTCCTTTTCCCCATAACTATGACCACTAGAGGTCGACTGATAATAAAACATGAGTCATCGTGAGGAAAAAGTCTTGTTGGGTAATAGAACATCTGGTGCAGCTGTCACACGTGATGACGATGATAACATTATTAATGCATAACAATATCCAGACCTATAAAGAGAACACATTACAAACACACAATGTGTTGTCCTGTTTGGCCCCAGCCAGACAAAGCAGAGATATTATTCGACGGGACAGAAAAAAAGTCCCAGCTGCAGCAGCCAATATCAGCCGCCTTTGTATATCATGTTATAGTCCATATGTTTTTGGTGCGATTTGGTTCTGTTAAAGTGCAGCTACAAGCAATGGAGATTGGCTGCACTGATTAGATGTTGCTGCTGGCTCAAGGATAAACCTCAAGGATACATGAAGAGAGTACGTGATTCAGAAACAGTACGTTTGCTACACAACATTAAAAAAAACATTTGAATTTGTCTAATGTGTACTGTTATAGTTAAGCTGCAGAAGAGAAAAGACCAAAAAAACATTGGCTTTACCCATCATGGGGAAGAAGGGTGCAATAATGTAGTTTCAATGCCACTGTGTATTATGATTAAACTTGGTTTACATCCATGTATCGATCATTTCAACTAGGGTTGGAAAAAAAAGCACTGGAGGAATCTTTAAAGTAGGCTTTAGCTTTTAGAATACAACCCCCTTTGCTGCTGATGTTCACGTACAATTTTGATCATCTGCATCATTTATGAGAGTTGATATGTTGTTGTTGCTCGGAGTTCTAGTTTTTTAATGGTGGATTAAATGTCTACCAAATCTTCTGCAATATTTTAAATCAACATTTTGTCTCCATCTGTCATAGCATGCTGGTTTTACTGATTAGGACACCTTGGATCAAAATCAGTCAAGTAAAAAAAAAGGGGGAAGTGATTGATAGGACGACGACAGATGCCAGAAGCTGCCAGGTTTAACTGGACAGCTCTTTGGTTGTCTTCTTCTCTGCTGGTGAAAAGACTCACAATGGATTTAGTCATTGTCTTGAAGGCAGAGGCTGCTGCGTTACCAAGAAGGTGCGAATAATGAAGTGACCATTAAGTGTACTGTCAAAGAGAAAAACATGGCGGAGAAAAGAATGGGCAGCCCCTTGATGTGTCAAAACTTCAATTTATCACGATTTCCTAATAGTGTGCATGGATCTTCTCCCACTGGAAAAGCCTGACAGTTCTTTCATTGAGACTGGCAGAGGCATTGTCCATAGATCGTGATGTGCAATGACATACTGCACCACAGGCTCGTGTTTGAAAGCAACGAGCCCAGATCATTGTCATTCACCGACGAACACAAAAGCACTGTGATGATGCAGATTAATGATTCTCACATCATTCATGGAAATGAGCGCCTTGGAAAGGAATTGCTTCTGACTTAAATTTAAAACACGCAGCCGAGAGCCAAGTGGTTCGCTGTTATGTCATTCAGCCGATTTCACCTCAGTCTTAAAGTGCATTCACAAGCATGAGGATTTCTCAAAGGTGATTGTGAAACTTTATTTTTAAAAAAAACCAACAACAACAACAACAAAAAACTGTGCCGTGCCGCGACGACATTTTTATATTGTTTACGTGATATTAATATTTAGGTATTAAAACATTATACTGCAATGTTGATAGCTCCAACACCTCGATAACACTGCATGTGTAGGGCTATATGTAATCTGACCGCAACGCATAAATCAATGTATGCATTAAGAGATCATATTTATGAGAGATAACTGGAATGTGTGTACAACATTTAATGTTGGTTGTAAATCAAACAGTCGTGTCATCGCTTCTGCCTGTCTCACAAATATGACTGTATCTCATAATAATAATAATAATAATAATAATACATAAACCATCCTCCTTTAGAAAAATCAATATACAGTTTTTTGTATTTGATTTTCCTTAAAGAGTATAGTTTAAAGCTGTAGTGTGCAGCATTTGTGAACTGTTGAACTGAATGGCCGGGCTACATAGCGTTAATGTGAGATTATCAGTAGAACTACGAATTAAAATGAACTGAAATAGTTTAAGTTGACAAGTTGTTTAGTATTCACTAATTTTATCATTAACAACATGACATTAATCTATAGAACATTCAACAAGTAAATCCTAATAAATAACATTTATCTTTATTTTTCTTTGTCATGTGTTGACTTTTCTAAGTCGTAGAAGCTGAAGAAAACAATGTGATATAGGACAGCAGATATGTATTTACATATATATATATATATATGTATGTATATATTTATATAAATATATTTATATTTATATAAAGTTGGCCACTGCGTATGCAGAGACAGGAATGGTTAATGCCAGTAGCATCCAATGCACACAGGGCAAAATAAGTACTTTGAACACTGCTGGGACCAATGAAATATTAACAGTAAACACAGTCAATATTCAGGAAGAGACATTACTTTTACCACTTTCTCCAGTGAGACCAATGTCAACGCCATGAATATTTTCTCAGGTAATACATATGGATGTGAAAGCTGAGCAAGAAGGTTATTCACCCTCTTGGTTCGCAGAAAATAATATTATATAATATTGTATATATATATACTGTATATACACAAGATGCAGGTCCAATCTTAAAAAAATCTTTACTATGTATGAACAATTTTAACTAACGTGTATAACATACACAGCCCAGAGTATTCCAAACGTTAAACTATTGAGGACTTGTTTCTCTTACTGCCAGCTCTCAAGTAAGAACAAGGCAATATCGCTTGCAAAGACAGTCAAAGAAAAAGTCTCGGTAAAACATTGATAAAGCGCAGAGACGCGAGGCTCACAGTCACATCCCCCGTTTGCTTCGTGCATGTCCTCCTCAAATATGTTGATGTCAGTTTTTCTGGCAGCACAGTCTGTTAAAAGTGTGTCAGTGATGTGATTCAAATGCCACACCGAGCACAGAGCTGTCTCTCTTTCACAGTCTGCCTCAACCAACTGGGGTCCATCACCATCACCAAACCCAACCTTCTCCTCACTGCCAGGGTAATTTCTCCTCCTGTTCCACCGCTGAGCAGCAGTCATAATAATATCTTTGTAGAGGACAAATATGTGCTGCAGGAGGCCAGTCCCCATTTGCCTTTTCCCCCCCAAACCTCTTGCTGTTTCTCTGGCCACAGTCAAGAGCAATAACATATGTTCTCACTACACATAGTGCTACTCTGCATTGGTAAATGGCTTATTACAACAGGACCTGCTCAGTGCTCTTCCACTGAATATCCATAAGTAGTCAAATACAGACATATTCACCCACTCAGAGGGGTAGAGATGTTTCTCACATGATGGGGGGGGTCTATAACATTTTGTCAGAGGTCCTCCTTGTGGAATTGATATTCCTCCCCCTCTCACAGTAATGGCGGGTGGCAATAATGACAAACAAAGGCAATATTGCTACTGGATGGTACAAACTGAGTATAATAAGGTCATCTGCTGGTTATGTTTCCCCCCCCCACACACACACACATATTTATGCCCTTTTATCACTATGAGTCAAATTCGCTCAGTATGACTTGCGTCTCCAAAGACTACACTGGTGTGAAATATGCAAAGGAAGAGGGTGAGAAAGAAAACATATCCTGAGTAATGCAGCATGCTCTTGCCTGAAGAGTTTGCATGCTTGTAATCATTTCTAAACTGCGTCTTTCTTCTGTTATTATTAAATATGTGTGTTTGTGCCTAAAGTGATATAAGGCATTTCACAGATATTCAAATCGGTGTCATGGAATCGTGTCTTTTCTTAGTGTCAATCCTGAGTAAAATTACAAGATGGCATTGACTTTAGTGTGAACAGTGTTTTGGCAATGATGCACAACATACAGAGTATTTTATAAAGCAGAGCGACAGTGCATTGAGACGCCTCTCACAAGACATTCTCATTCCAGAGTTTACCTTGCACACGGCAAATGCAGTGGGAGTGTCTCGGGGGTCAGACGCATTCACAGGAGAACTTTTGAAACATGCAGGTGAGGGGAGGTGAGGGGAGGTGCCGGGCTGCAGTATGCAGGAGGCAGGACATGATGTATACATTCTACTGCAGGGAAGCACTGTGTTTGTGTTTGCTGCACATTAAATATGGAAGGAGAAGCTGCCGCCTGATCCATAATGTTAATATTTATTCTAAAGTTTCCATCCTCGTTACTGGCTTTTTTAAGATTTGAATTTTCCCAGTTCTGCATCCATCACATTAGAAACACTAGAAAAGCACTGGGAGAGCACGGACCTCCGCCAAGAGCAGCTCAGTGCCTACAAAATACATCCTATGGATCACGCCCAAAATTGAACCACTTGTTCTTGGTTCCATTGCGGCCATTTTCGTGAATTTCATCCAAGTCCGTCTCTGACATTTTGAGACAGTCAGACACAAAAAAACAAACAAACTTTAGCGAAAACATGTACCTCCTTGGAGGAGGTCAATAATTGACATGCTCACTCTGTTGCAATGAATTATCCAGAATACAGTACATACAGCAACTCTGGACAATTTATCAGGAGTAAAATACTCAATAAAACAGTAAGGAAAACCAATAAACCAATACAATACGAATGAATACAATTAGAAACTGTACAATTAAGAACAGAGGGAAAGTGTCACCATGCTACTGGATTTTAAAAGATATTCTATGCAAATATGTTTTGAATGTTCTCCTAAAATCACCCCACCACTTGGCCTGGGGACAGCCAGTATAGCCGCTGACCTGATGAGCTGATGAAAACTCATTATCACGTATCGTTAAAATCTCTGCTAAATAATGTGGAGGGAGGCCCGTTAATGGCTTTAACATCAAAGAGTACAATCTTAACATCGACTCTAAAAGGAGCAAACGACTAAATTGGAGCTCACCTTTCACAGTATATGAACCGAGCGGCAACACGATTATATATATATTAAAAAAAACTACTAAAATTTGTGTAAGGTATCATGCAAAAATAATAAACACTGCACAGTGAGAATAAAATATTGCATGTTAGTTATAGAAACTTTGCACATTAATTAACTGCCTTTGTGCCTCGGTAATTGCACAGGAAGACGTGGGTGGCAGCACCACTGTTCTTTTGACCTTTTATTTTTCTCCTTGAAGTCCGAGTTGAAAGCAGCTCGAAAAATCACAATATATTCTTGACAAGACACGTTTGCGGTAAACACAACCGACGTGTGCATGCATGGGGTTAAAATAACACATTCTCTTCCTAAAACAATGGTGTGGTGACATTCAAGAAAACCTGTATCGTGAATTAAAACAACGCAGTTCGAGAAGCGTTCAGCTTATACGATATGGCTATAAATATGGAGAACAAGGAGAACAGATGAGTGCAGCTTTCTGATGAATATGTTGATTGCTTCAAAACGGGGCTTTAGGTGTGTTTGCAGATATCTACTGTCCCCTCAGGTTGTTTGAGTTACTTTGCTTGCAGTCACTGATTCCTTGGGAGGTTGTTTTTTTTTGTCTCATTTCTAATTCGGGCACCTTTTTATTTTTTTGAGTTTTGCCACACTGATCTGAAAACAGATTCTAAAATAATGTATATCAAACACCACAGACAACTTACGCAGAGAACTGAGAGGGCTGGTATTCAGTCGTCCCACAGCACTGCATTGATTTATAATATTTTGGAAGGGGGGGGGGGAATAAAATAAGAGCCCAGGACGCAGCATTGAAATATGAAGGCACTGTATAATATTTTACTCATGAATAAAATCATTAAAAGAAGCTCTTTCATAACTAAGGCGTAACCATGAATCCCACACGTTTTATGATTAATGCTCTATAAATTGAAGCTTTGGTGTTTTGGAACCCAAACCATATATATATATATATATGCATATTTTTTGTATTGTATTCTGGTTTTGACAGGCCAGATCACCTGAGGACACAAGTTCTGTTCGCCCTTAACTTTGGAGATCTTTTTTTCCAAAGACAATCTCTTTCGGGCTGCATCATTGTGCAAACTAATGATGCCTCAGAGGCTTTGTTTAAGTCATTAAACATGGAAATCTAACGGCACAGTTTTCTTCTAATGGCAAACAATTACATGTCAACAGCATGGCCAGGAAAATCAATGGCAGTGAAAATAATTTACTTATTGTCCAAGTGTTAGAAATGCTTGACTGGTGAAATCACGGCGGGAAAAGGAAAAAGGAAAAAAAAAAAACTCTGATGCCACCAGTCCCTGCACCTTCACCTGTGAATTTCGCGTCAAATACCTGTTGACTACATCAATTATTTTTTGCCACCTATGCTGAAAGATGTTAAATGGCTGTGTCTCATTCTGCATTAGAATAAGCAAAATGAACATATGTTAAGTTTCAAATAGGGTCACATGAATTGAAAGCAAAGTTTTCTCGAAAATGTGTGGTTTAAAGTTTGTAAACCTCATTCTCAATGAATAGTTTAACATAAAGAAAATCAAATTAAGATAATACACACTACTGGTTACCTACTGTATTGAATGCACTTGAGTGCACACTGTATGTGAGCTAACTCTAGCTAAAGCTTAAAGCTTTACTGCTGACTGCCCTTCATTTAGACAAAACCAAAACAAATAAGCCAAGTACTCTTTTGTAATGTCAGTATCGCAGCAGCAGTCTCTGTCTCTGCTTTTGGCATCTTTCAGCGAATCAATAATGATCAGCAAACGAATCCCGCACCGCTATTGTGCACCTTTTAGCCAGAGCAGCAGAGGCCGAGCAAATTAAATAAATGAATTCAATAAATAAAATAAAGAAATAATATAAATATAACAGACCTTGACCTGAAAAAGTAAGGTTGGATTTGGTAATTGCTGTGAAATGGAACCGACTCTCGAGTATATTGGCTGCATCAAATAAGAAATAAATAAAAAAATCCACACGAGAAAGCCTAATGAATTGCAGTGCGAGGACTATATTTCATAAATTCACAGTACTGACATGCAAGCAATACACTTTTCTCTCTTTAATTTGGATCAAATAGTTTGGTTGTTTGCCAGACTTAAGGTATAACATATCCAACACCAGCTCAGCAGCAGGAAACAGTTTTTCCTCCTAAGCCTGGAAAATGAATCTAAGACAAATATTGTCACTATATTCACAGTGTTATCATGCACGCGGAACAGGGAAGAATTGTTATTGGTGACATTTCGACAACGCACTGTACATTGTGATACAGTAGATGTCAACATGTAGAACATACTGCTCCAAATATAGCTGCAACATTTAACTATTGCGTGCAGTTCATTTACACCATTGGTTCTCAAAGTGCGGCCCCTGGGGCCAATGGTGGCCCGCAGAAACATTTCTGGCGGCCCCACAATGAATTACAGTTGATAGTTTTAATCCAGGAGCTACTAAGCTTGTTAAATGTTTATTGGACATTACTGGATACAGACCAATAAGTGTAAACAAAAATACTGGGTATTATAACACTAATACTAGTGTATTATTAGGTTATAAGCTGGTAATAAGCAGGTAGCTACAGCCCCCAATTACTAGCTATTTACCCAGTAAATATATGGTAACAGAAATGTGTTACTTGGTATTAACCTGTAATTAGAAGATAAGAACAATGGCAAAAAATACTGGATAATTACCCAGTAAATTATAAAGCGTTATTATATTAATGCTTATATCACTTAACGCTAAAATGTAGAACTGCAATCTGGTCAATAAAATGATCACAAATCGGATTTCTTTCTGTTTTTTTTTCCGTTTTTTTCCTTTGGCGGCCCTCAGTCCAATGTTGGGTTCCTAAATTGGCCCTCAGGTATCAAAACTTTGAGAACCCCTGATTTACACGGAACAGCGCCCAAGGTAAACATTTTTAGAAATGTACTCTGAAGAAATAATAATTACTTTTATGTTGTTTCTTTCATCTCAGAATACTTTTCTTTACACGGTACTTGTTGACAGCATCATTTACATTATATCTGTCACTCTGTCATCTTCATTTGCACTTTAATTTGCATGTAATATACAATATATAATATTAGAATGTAGGAAAAAAAACTATTCACACACAATTAGCACCCGCGTATGTACCTCAGGTCCTATTATCAGACTTGCAACTGTGATACCCACTCCTTATATTGTTCCTACTGTATTTTTTCTTTCACACGAGTCTGTTTTTGATGGCACAATCTGCATTCCTAATGGGTACGTCTGGGTTTTCTGCTTCAGAGGACGAACAACAGGATATGTTTTTGTTGCTGTTGCAGCAGGTAATTCGCTATGCACTGGTATTGCATTTTGAAAGTGCACGTTTTGTGCAAACAGCTCAAGTAAGAACAACTAAAGTCTGTAAGAAAGAAAAAAAAAAGTTTGGATCATTATTTTTACATGATAATATTCACTGGTCAGGTTAAGATGCTTATACATTAGCGATCTATGGGCCCAGGCAGCTGGACTGCAGTCCTGGAGCGCAAAATGACTTTCCATTAATAGGTTAGGGGAACAGGCGGGGAGCCGACCTCAAGCAGAGATTTCCACGTGGATGTGGCCCATGGCACAGGGGTACCTGCCCCCAGCCATCTGCACTGATTTGACAAATGATTCTATATCAAAGGCCTCTGCTCTGATTTGGGTGGTAATTGATTGAAAGTGAGGCCCTCAAATCCCTGATTGGTTTAGCTGGGTGTAGTGGAATGATAGGCTGTGGCAAGTGAGAGGAAAGGACAGCAAGTGTGAAAGAGAGAGAGAGAGAGAGGGAGGGAGGGAGGGAGAAAATGTGGTGTAGGAGACATGGGAAATACTACAGATTTCCACTTTGAGAGAATTCTGAATTAAAGTTTATTCAGATATGCAATTTTCTGCAATCTATTTTTCTTTTTTTTTACGGAAACACCCCATGTCATATCTCATCATAACACGTTTGTTTGTTTTTTTTTGGTTTTGCTAATGCAGCTGTCAGGATATCCAATTTGTTAGGGTGTCCATGAAGATTAGATTTCACCATTCAGAAAAGGAGAAGTTGGTTAGAAATGGAATATTATCGATTTGTTCCACGTGGAGGTGTGCGCTCTGATGCAGACATATGAGCACGGGGGAGCCGGCTGAAAAAAATCCTTCATCAATTTTCCCTGAATTTCTCAGGCCATTAACCCTTGTTGTGGGAGTTGTGTGACAAGGGGTGTGTTGTATCAAATATTGGGGCCATTTATTGTAGAGATTCCTGTGAGGATTATAAAATATTATAGGAAGAGCATTGCACAGTGAAATCACTGAATGACATGCTTAAAATATAATCTCTCATCCCTATGTTTTGGATAAATCTGATTGTTCCCATATGTTATCTGAAAGGATAAGACATACTCTTGTTTGCATTGGATAAAGATTCCAATTCCCTGTCAAATGACATTCACACGTGGCCTTAAAAAGTACTGGAATCGTATTAAAAATATACTGTGACCAGCTCTTGAAGTTATTAAACCATATATAAACCTCATACACAACACGGCATGTGGGTTATTCTGTATATAAACCAGGAGACTGTGTTTGTGCAAATGTGACAGTGATGCTACCTATGTGGATGTCAGCCTGTTGCCTTTATATCGCTGTGCATACCTTTTGCTATTTGACACAGACATGTGGTGCTTGGTAGTGACAGATGCTGCACACCACTGGTCCCAGAGGTCACAAATGACCTTTTGGGTTGTCTTTTTTTTTTTTTTTTTTTTTTTTCAGTCACAAAGGATTACTTGTTTGATGATGGCCATCACTTCAACCCGGGGCAACCTGATGGAGCCGTCGGTTGTTGCTGCTTGTCTTCTTTGATCACATTTACCTCAAACACAACGCGTGTATACGTATGTGAGAAGGGCCGAGTGAGTGAACGTGTGTGTGTGTGTGTGTGTCTGTGCTCTTGCATATGCAACCATGTGCATGTGAAAGCACATTTTTCCAGGAAGATGCCTGGCCAAACAGCCATTCTCTGCTCAACGCCTTTAACTAAACTTAATTGCTGCATGACCAGCCTCTTGTTTGGATGCCGGAGGGGGTTTTTTCTTTTGTTATACAGAATGAATCATCATTAAGATTTGCTTATTCCGTAGCGTTCCTTAGTTTATTAAATGAACAAAATAAATAATTCTGCTTGATCTCGTTGGGATTGTACCTGTGGCAATTTGTTTACAATTGTGTTCTCGTTGAACTTTAGAAAGTAAAAATGTGCTACAAGAAGCATTGTGCCTGACTAGCAATTCTATTGTATATATTATATAGTTATGTGACATGGACTATAAGACTGTGAAATGGCAACCTGGAGTTGAATAGTTTAGGGTTTATCTGAGCAATTTCAGAGCTGGCAGAAAAGAAAAAAAAAACCTACAGTGCAGGCCTCATATGATCAGAGGTCCTTGATCCCCACCCCCACCCATTGCCTTCTCCATCTGTCACCTAACTAGGTTGCATTGTACACATACATGCACTTAGGCACGCATGCACATGTACACATGGAGAGCACACAATATTAAAGAGCCCATAACCAAATGTTGAATAATGTAAAATAAAATAAAATAATATGTGTTTTACACAAATATATTAAAAGTTTTGATTTGCCACCTGTGGTACACATTTCTACATAATGTTCTGAGCATAAATATGCATGTGTACACACACTACTCACATCTTTGTTCACATTAATTCCTGTCTTGTAGCGCAATAATGAACTGCTCTTATTCATGAGGTACAGTCTGAAAAAAAAAAAAAAAAACCTTGTGAAAAACACACAAATTTTCTACCACCTAAAGCTAAGTGTCAGAAATATGATCCTGCCCTCACCTCTTACCCTGACTGCTGTACTGTAATCACGCTCTGAGGTGAGCCCACTCATCAATTATTCACAGAACACACGATTTTCACCCTTTGTCTCCTTGCCAGCGAAAAAAGGGGACAATTTAAGAGAAATAGAGGAAAAATAAAGGGAAAAGGAGAGAAAAGCTGCTTGGTGGGTGAGTAAGAGAGTTTGCGGTGGACAGACAATGCTCTCACCATGTGAGTAATAATTGTGGTTTAACAATGTGTGGACCTTTGGGATTTCCAGTATGCAATATATGGCCTTAAGAGCAGGATTACTATGGAAACCAAAGGCCCTAAACAACCTGCAGTGCCCACCCACTCGGACAGCCGTTAATCATCTTCGCTCAGATCCTGGCACTGCAGAATTTGGCCAATGTGTCAAGAAGCAATTATATATACTTAGTGCCTGGGCACCCAATCTCCTCCCTCCCCTCTCTTTCCTCGCTCTCACACTCTTAATATAATCACAGAGCAGTCAGTTTAAAAGCCCTCTGTTCATTGCACTATCTGTCTGGGGGATGTGCACAATGCAGATGAAGAGAAGTGTAAAAAGACAGAGGATATTCTATTCTAAGAGCCATTATAATCAGAATATTCTTTTCATATAAATCACATTCAGCCATTTACTCATTTTACCAGCCTCCTGAGCTGACTGACATACTAAATTACCCCAGCTGGCCCAATGCATTCGCTGCACATATTGGGGTGGTGCGGATCATGAAAACTAATGTGAGCTGACTAGAGGGAGATTATGTTCCGCTGCTAACAGCTAAAACGTGAATAACATGATCTGCAAACCCATGGTGTTCCCCATTACATCAGCACTGATCAGCTGTGTGAAAGTGTAGTGAATCAGAGACTCGGAGAATAAGACGGAAAATGTGGCAGTCGTAAATTACATGATTTAAAGGTCCCATATTATACCCTATTTCTCCAAGTTAAACACCGATGGTGTCCTGATGAACATGTCTGAGACATGATTTGGTCAAAATACCATAAGGATAAAGCACCACAGCAGTTCAATCACACTGCCAAAACAGCCCTGTTCACAACGCTCGGTTTAGTAGTATCTCTTTAGGTCCACCTTAAAAAAGAATACGATAAAATAAAACAAAACTTAAGGGACAGGAAATGACATTAGCCACAGAGGCTACTGGGAGCTAACAGCAGTTAGCATTTGGAAAAGTGATCATTTGCAGGCTCTAGCAGGCACATTGCCGTCATATATAACATGTATCCACTGGACAGATAAATCCTCTGAGGCTGGAAGTTTGTGTAGAACTCTGTGCTGCACTGTGGAGCCAAGAATAGAACTTTTTTTGCGGACTTCCGGTTTCCGGATGTCGTTGCCGTCGCAAGCACTCTCGCTTGTTTTACGGACAAAGCGGAGCTCCATGAGAAAACAATTCCAGGAATTTAGTGCATTGTGGCGTCCCAGTGAGCGCGGAAGTCAACATCGCATGTTTTATCTCCTGTACTCAGACTGAAGAGGACCACAAAAAATATGAGTGAGTCATCTTTTTTCACACTTTGGCGACTGGTAGGGCCAAAGAGTCCCAACTATAAGGATTTAAATGATTAAAAAGTTGATATTGAATAATATGGGACGCAGATACTGTGCGTTCCACAACATCCTATTGGTAACTAATCTATGACTAAGGGTATCTAAGGGTTCAGGTCAAAGTCACTCAGTGCACTTTTACATCGACAGTCTAACGAACAAAGGCTGATTGGCTTTGACGTGAGAGTTGGGGGTGGAGCGTGATATTTTATTATTAATTACTGTCCCGGCGACCGTCGACAGCTTTCAGTGCCACCAAAGTCATTGTAGATAACTTGCGTTGCATTAGACATGTAGAGTGGTGTTGGGCTTGGAACAGTTTATGACAGGCTGTCTGACAGCTTCCTTCCACTGCACTCCTTTCACCAAGGTTCACTTTTTGCAATAAGGCACTCTCCATCACACCATCAGCCATTCATCCAGAAAAGGACACGGGCATTTTTGACACGTTTGGTGCTAAGTGAACTGAAATTGTGTGAATTTCACTCCCTAACACATTATCACATTTGCAGAAGGCATGCAGGGGTTAGAGGGGAGAGTTACTTCAGAATATGGAGATGACTTGAGAGCATCAGAGAAACGGATGGATCTTTTTACTGTGCATGTACAGGACTAATTAGCATTGAATAAATCTGCCCTTCTCACCTCATGTCAAATGAATATTGAATCATAACAGAACAGTGTGAGGCAGAGAGAGCAGGGACACAAAGAAAACAATTAAAAGAAACTTATTTCAGAGATTTAGATATTTCCATTTTGGATTCCTTGATGCATTGATTTGCATATTCTCTGACTCTTTAAAAAAAAAAAAAAAAAACATGGTGAATTGAAAAGTGGATTGTAAGAAAAACGAGACAGGGCTTGACATTATACAGAGCTAATTTACAAATATGCATTTTCTAAGCAAAACAAAAACAACCTTGAGAAGACCATGAAAGGCTTAAATTATATCAATTATTCCACATAATGTTGTTTGTCCACATGATGAAAATAAACTTATGAGCTTACCTTATGGGGACAAATGGGGGGCGCTGGGTTAAAAGACGTCTCCGCTGTCTGGCTCAGATTCTACAAGAAAAACACATTATCAGCGACATGTTTTTTTTCAGGAAAGGACGTCTTCCAGCAAAATGTTCTGTGGCAGAAGTTGCAGCTTATTTTCCTGGTCTATGCCATTAGCAATTTTGTAATAAGGGGGTTAAGTGCCGCACTCAGCCTACCACCATCTTTGCTGACCACTAATCCGAAAACCACAGCTTCGGTGTTTAGTCGTATTTTTAAATCTTCCTCGTGACAATATCTAACAACATGGGAGAGGGAATGCACTCATGTGTTTTTTTATTTTATTTTTTACGACTGCGTCTACAAAGATTATAAATCCCTCTTTGTCAGAAGATTTCACTGACCATATGTTGGGACTTTTGTGTGCATGTCTGAGCGTGTAGGTTTTCTTTTGTAGTTAAATGATTATCCCATTGTTAATACACCAATACATCACTCAGGAAACAAGAAAACACCATTAAAAAGGACACACAAGGTATGTCAACAAGCCAACAACAGATGGTTGCACCGCTTGTGATTATGCAAAGATCCAAAGCATTTGCATACTCGCAATTCTTTCATTAAAAAAAAAAACAGGAATCGAGACACCATCTTGAGTTGACCTTAGTGACAAATCAGAACAGCCATGGGTGAGGCAAACACAGCAGGGAGGTAGATAGGCTCTGAAAACTTCTTGGACAACTATGATGGGGCTCCCTCCTGGGAAGGCCATGTTCATTTTCCAAGCAGGTGCCTTCAGTTATGTCCTCACATCCAATTATGCGCCTGTGGTAAGTCTGATGCTCCCTGACACAATTAATGGCTGCCGTATGGTATCACCAGGACAGATGAGACACTGAACTCTCCCGACTCCTAACATCTATATTTCATGGCAGAAGGAGAACACCTCGCCAAGAAAAAAAAAAAAAAAGAAAGAGGCCCAGCATTCACTGTAGCATAAACGCTATGACATGAAATATAGATGAATAAATGGGTCTTGATGAGATGATGGAATTTGTAGATACAATTTTCCCTACAGGTTGAGTATATAATCATCATATCTTAATTGATGTGACCAATATGTATGAAATACTTTCTTTGGGGACAGGGATATAATGTGCTGCTGTCATGTGTGTTTTGCGCGCGAGGACGCAAAACCGTGCGTTCATGTTGATGGCATCATTTCCATAGGGGAGAAAAAAAACACACGGCCATGGTTCTAGACGGTGCCGTCGCAACTCTGTGA
Organism: Microchirus variegatus; assembly: GCF_963457635.1. Classification (NCBI taxonomy): domain Eukaryota; kingdom Metazoa; phylum Chordata; class Actinopteri; order Pleuronectiformes; family Soleidae; genus Microchirus; species Microchirus variegatus. The sequence continues at coordinate 10,842,448 of NC_139807.1, read as the reverse complement.
CTTATGATTTATGATGCAATTATAATCATAATATTTACTTTTATTCCCGCCGTATACAAAACACAACAAAGGACAAGTCTCGGTCTGGTTAATTATAACATGAGCTACGCTACGAAGACGATTTTTGCTCAAGCCAAGAACTGAGACTTGTGAAGAGAAAACTGACACTAATTTTATAACTTATCAATCCCTCTAAACAGCTTGAAATACAAATGTAGATACATGTCTATATCCACAGATTTACCAAGGAAATTTGATGTTTTCTTATGATAATAAAGACATAAATGTTTACATATATAATATGTATAATGTTCAAGCTTGATACCCACCATAGATAATTTAAATCCTGCTCCGTCTGTGGGACACACAACCACAATACAAAGATATCCCCCGGCTATAATTACTGGTGCTTTATTTTATTTATTACAGCTGTTTTTTTTATGTATTTATTTATTATTATTATTGTTGCTGCTATGCTGTGTCTTTGAGTGGAACAAATCATTGAATTCATTTACATGCATGTTGTGTCCCTTTGTCACACGATACAGAGTAATTCACAAATGTAAACGGTGATGCCGATCATTTATGTTTAATGAGCACGAGAAATAAAAAAGTGCCTTCATGAGCATTCATAACTCTTATATTTGTGATTATGCAGAACACAAATGTGATGATGATGATGATAGGAAAGGAACGATTGATGGAAAAACAAATAAAAGAGGGGAGAAAAGAAAGGGAACCTGTCATTTTTCAATTCACCTTTGGTCTGGGACATTTTACATCCGATAGGGAAACAATATTGACAAGGCTTGTGACAGAGGTCCTTGGATTACACCGCATATTGACGTTTTTGTCTTTTGGGGAGGTTACCGAAACTTGATGAGGCCCAGAGAACGCTGCGGTATGCTATGTAACAAAATGTGTTTTCTGATAACTGAAACATGATGTTTCTTCGTCTGATTTTGTTGGAGACATACCGATTTGGCAACGATTGTGTCTGCTGTGGCTTTACCCCTTCAGTCCGAGGCTTGCCTCTACCCAGACATTGATATGGTCTGTGAAGTGTAGAGTTCTAATTGCAAGGTGTAATTAATATTTAGGGTAAGAAATATCAGTCAACTCGGAGTCTGTTTCATGTATCAGATGCGTAAGGGTATTTTTACACTGGTGTTTGTTTTACTATTAACATCATATAATATGTAAATAAATTATACCGAAGATCCCCCTCTGAGGCTCAATAAAGACACAGTCAGACACAAGTCTATGAAGGGCTGGAGCTGTACCCCTATGTAGTGAGTATAAAAAAAACCCTGGGCATTAGGTATATTAAGTCCAAACGTTTTAGAAGAAAACAAGTGAAATACATATAATGAGGCCCCGGAGAGGATGAATCAAGTTGAACAGTAACAACTTAAAAGACGTCAAAGTAAATGGACTCATGAGGCAGTGATTTCATTGGTCATTTTCATACCTGGGGGAAAATATTTGTGCTTACACAGGGGCTATTTGAGAGAGAGAGAGAGAGAGAGAGAGAGAGAGTACAGGGGAAGCATTGCAAAAAAAACTTGACCCGGGAAATGAAAAAAAATAATTTCAAAGTGAAAGGCAACGCTCTTTAATAATGATAGGACAGAAACCCCATGGATGTACTATATAGCAGTCTGGTCACATTCAACAAGCCAACTTCCCCAACAAGCGCCATGAAAAGAACAAGAGAGCGATTCAGTGCTGAGTGGACAGGGACTTGTGGCACATTCTAGCCCCCCATCAGCTCAGCCTCCATTCTACACACACACATAAGGAGGCTTTATGCTGTCGTCTTTTTAGGATCCCTCAAAATTGCCACGCTATACTCTAAGTGAACTGCATTCCATGCAGCTATATACTGCTTTTCTAGCCCTGTTTGCCACTCTGACACTGGTGCACCCAATAAAATATATTTCTCTCACTAGAGGATTAAAAGAGAAATGTAGTTCAAGGATTATCAAATGCCTTTGATCATGTGACTGCCATGTTTTTGATCTGCAGCACATAGCACCGAATATATTCTCTTTTTACTTCCTTCTGTCTCTATTCCTCTCCATGGATTTCCCCCTCGCTTGATGGTTCTCTGCAGCGCGAGAAGATCTCTTGACGGGGAATGAAAAAGGAGAACGTAACGAGCATAAAACACATATATTTGTAATGCGGCGATGACGGAGATCGCGATCGCGCTGCCTTTCAGAGGCGACACACATAAGTGCCGCTGATCAACACGTTTAATGACATGAATAATACGAGTATTTATCAGATGTGGAAATTACACTCATGTGCATTTTTCTCATAGTTTTGAACTCATGCAAATGTTTTGAGTATATAACAACAATGACTACATGGGCTATATGTGCACTCTGCTGTTGTTCATTATCATATTTTGAGCCTTGGGCTATTTTTTTCCAATCACTGCATAATTGCCGTTTAGTGGCCTGGACTTGGACATGCAATCAAAGGGACACACAATGCGTGCCTTACTTGAATCACAGAGCTATGCATTTTTCATAATGTCCAGACTAAGAATTGCGTCAGTTCGTGCCAGGATATCTGCGGCTCAAATCCTTTCGAACAAACCTTGGAAAAACCGTCATCCTCATTGTGCCATCGCCCCCTATTAATGTCACTGCAAAGACGAAAAATCCAGGCAAATCAAGACAATTATTTTGATGCGACTTCAACCAAGAAAACATTTCAGTGTGAATGACACTCAAACCTTGCATCATAAAAGGCGTGGTTTCGGGCAAAGAAAGCCCATCACGAAATGATTGAATATCATTCTAATAGATGAAAACCTACAAGGCGTTCCGACTGTCTACCTGTCATGTTGTTTGATCGAGCGTGTCAGTCAAGCTGAGGACCACAGCAACAACATAGCGAGGCAGACAAAACATAAGCACGCCGCCTTCCATCCTTTGCCTTGTTTGGTATGTTTATCTCGTCTTCCATGAGAGCTTAGTGCACGACTGTGCATATGCATACAGAGTGATGAAGGTTCAGAAACTAATGCCTGGAGGAAGCTGCACATATAGCACAAACTCTTTGAAATTGTGCCAGGATGGGCCTCATTTGCAAAGCAATTTGACAACAAAAGTAAAAAATACTCAACAACTTCAAAACAAATTCTGGAGATGCCAAGTGGTGGTGCTGCTCTGCAGCGTGCTGAGGGAGTAAAATTCAACAGAGGTTACATCCGGTGTCTTTTGTGTGTGGTTCTGACACGGCTTATTTGCAGACCTAGCATTGAACCAGTGCAATGTCATGATTGCTTTGGCAAGGGAAGGGGGCCTAATTTACATGAGAGGGAGTGCTGGAGGCACACAGGAGCTTGCCTTTGACCAAGGTGCCAACATGCCTGCAGAAAAACATTGTAATTACAACTTACAAAGCTTTTGTGTTGCGAACAAACTCGGTCTTAATACAGCAGGGCCGCGTAGGTCTAGTTCCTAATGAGAATGGCAAAAAAAAAAAAAAAAACATTTATATTTTGTCTTCTAATATTCTCTCTTTACTTGAATCAAACATATATATGTCTGTCTCTTTTGGATTCATCGTATCCATGATTTTATAGATATATTTTCTGCAAAATGTCACAGGGCCAGTGGGGGGCACACAATCTATAGGTGGTTCAATACATCATTTCTTGCTCTGGCTGACTGCATTTCAGACAGTATGGTTTTCATTTTATGTGCTTTCATTTTCAACTGCACTGATGGTACAGATCGTTTTAACCAGTGCAATATCACTGTTGATTTACCAGAAGAGTTTACTGCCACACATGTGGCTTATGGTAATCGGAAATTTATCAAGGAAGCTTTATATTGTTTTTCATTGCCCGCAACTGCAATGAATTTGCATTCAAAGCTTTATGTTTTCAGAAAACTGATACCTACAGAGAAGGGAGACAAGAACATTTCACAGACTGATGCTATTTCGAATTGAGAGCTGCTGTGTACCGCAGTTCATGCGTCGCATATTTAGTGGTTGCATCAGTGATGCTCATCGTGTCTTCAAACAGTGCAAGTCACACACAGGACAACCCATGACCTTCTGGACTTGATGTGTTTTTGTTGTTGTTAGTTGTTTTTTTCTGTTCATATGTGGCCTCTGAGAAACACGATGTCATGTCTACAAACTGAAGTTCAAGATCCGTAAAGAAACACAATGTAGTTTATTTATTAATCCGATACATTACATATGGTGATTTGGATATTTTCAGTTTATATACCTTATTAGTGAACAAGACTGTTGTTGGCCGTTTCTCACTTTTCTGTGTCACGGAACACAGTTTTAAGATAATTTGACATGTGGTTTGTGTATTAAGATATGACGTATTTATAGTTTGGCAGCGACGTTGTCGGCGATGATCAGCTCCGCCTCTGTGGACGCTCGGTGCGCACTGTGAGCCGGCACAGAGCAGCTTAGCTTGGCTTGTCCTGAGGACCAATCGCAGCTCTTGCCATCTCCGTTGTCCCTTGACGGAGTGACGGACACTTAAAAAATATTTTGTGCAGTCGGAGACGACGCAGAGGATCTTCGACGTAGGGCACTTTACGCAGGAGTATAAATTGGGCTTAAGTACTGTTTATCAAGTTGTGCACAGTTTCTAAAACATGCACTTGAAAGAAGCTGTGTTGCTGACACAGTCCGGAGAGGACGGGCAGTTTGATACAAATTGAGGTCTTGAGATAAGACAGTGTGTGCTGAGTTCGGGCGCCTTTATAAGATTAATATTTTGGCATCGTCTTGTGGAGCGCTCCTTACTTCGTTTAAGTGTCTTTGGGATCTGCATCAATCTGCATGGCGGGAGTCCGACTTGTACTCTTGACCATATAATGTGGCACGCTTGTCACAACCCCGGAAAACATTTCTTTCTTCAAATTATATTTCTTGGCCTGCTCTCATCACTCACTCCCTCTAACCAATTTGTCATTCTAAGCCTCGCTGTGCCGCTGCCAGCGCCGTGATGATAGCAGAGGGCCTCTCTGATCCAGGCAGTGGCAAGGGAGCAGGCCAAGTGTTACGCGAGCCTCCCTGGGACACCAAACATGGGCTTCTGCCGGCTGATGCACGCCTCCACGGCTGAGAGGAACTGGCTTTGCAGATGCTTTCAATTGGACACAGAAGGGAGCTCATCTACTTTGTAGGGATATTTTGTTTTGTGTTTGTGCATTGCATTTGTGCCCGTTTGTGTATTCTGTGTGTAAACTTATCATGCATGAGCATGCCCATGTGTGTGTTAGAAAGATTTCAGAGAGGTCTCTCTCTGTCTGTGTGTATACACATGAGTGTTTGTGCATGGTTGAATACATCAGTGTGTGCATGAATGAGAGAGAGTGTGCAAAGCTGCTTTCTATACAAAGACACAATTAGACTGAAATGAGGCTAAGCATTTTTCTTTCTTTTTTTAAGTCTACAGAACTTGTTCTCAGTTGATATCCTTTAAAAGTCAATTCAGCCACCATTAATGCCCTCAGTTCCATCATTGGATGCCACTTAGCAGACAAGTTCATCAAAAACACTCACTCATCTTCTACCGTTTTATCCTCAACAAGAGTCTTGGTGCCAATCCCAGCTGACATAAGGCGAAATGCAGGGTACAGCCTGGACAATGTTGCCAGTCCATCACAGAGCCACATAGAGACAAACAACCATTTAGACTCACACACGGTCCAATTTTCCTAATCCCCAAATCTGCATGTTTTTGGACTGTGGGAGGAAACCCTAGGCCCTTTTTCCGGCTGGGTCATGAACCTTCAAGCTGCAAAGGCAAGAGTGCTAACCACTACACCAATGGTGTGGCCCCGAATCAGAAACTGTCAACTAATTTACTTTTATTTTTTAGCGAGCAAAGGCTTTAATATACTCAATACTAGATATAACTGATTTGCTTATGGGGCAGGCAATTTTTTTCTATTTTTGATCAAATCAAATAGATCATGGTGATTTCATTTGGTTTTTGACACATTTATAATGCCTGACATTAGGGTAGTGTTGCTTTTGTTGCCGCTATGGCATTTGAGGAAAAAGATAGAGGGTAACGTAATCTGGTCGATGTGTAATCAAGTTCTGTTTGTCAAATTACAGCTGCTCTGCTTTGATTAGGAGTCTCATCTCCTTTTAGCAGAGGTACTCAATGATGTCTTTGGTTTAAGATCAAGGTATAGTTAATGCATTACGACAAGACAAGATGTATACAATTTGCCTCCGCCGCATTGTATGCAAAAATAAGCTCTTTGAAAATAAAACATTAATTTGTCATTTTAATGGACAGTTGACGTATCGCGTTGCGCGTCTAGCTTAAGATTTTCTTGTTAGATGTTGATAACAATCTCACGAAAACAACACCAGCCTTTCATCTGTCTGAGCGGGGTTCAGTGTTTGATTGGGAATGAATATGGAAGGCTCCAATCAGTTTCCCTTGTATGAGCACAGTCAACATGTGTGCGACTGCTCCTTGAGCGCTGATGGCAGAGACACGGGCGATTAAAGCCAGAGCCCAATCAAACCAGCTGTGTGCCATTCTCCCCATGGTATTAGCGGTGCCAGGCATGTGTTCCAAACTACTAGCAGGCATAGAGGCCGCAACCAGATCCCCAGTCTGGGGACTTACGGCCACACATGAACTAGGATGTGTCGGCAGGTTGGGGTTTTAGCAATACAAACTGCTTTCAAAGACTGCTATGCTATGCAAGCAGAATTAATCGCATTGGTTGCGTTGAACCTCAGTGGAGAGTTTTTCTGGCCAAGCAGTGTTGGCTGCTGAAGCCTGGTGTAAAATGCAGGAGCAAGGCAGGAGGTAAGGAACATCATGATACTTATTTGATGACGGAATAACATTATTGGATACACGGGTATTCAATTAAACATAAACACCGTCACAGCAAATGGAACGTAAATGAAATATGACGAACAGAAAATGATCCAGAAATGTAGAATTAATCATAAACTGACATTATACCATTCATGGTGATCTGTGGATTCATTGGTTGGTGATGCAAAAAAAAACAAAAACACAATGATATTCCTATATGCTAAATTTAAACTTGCGTATTAAATTTCCGTCACTGTCATTCACATGTATACAGCTTTCAGCACACCAAACACCCATTATATACGTATTCATAATTCATGGCAAGGATCTCATAACGATGCTATATGTACGTTTACATCTTCCATTGAACATGGTTCCTTGCTGAGAGCGGGTGGTGGAGATGGTCGCTTGCCAAGAGCTTCAGTCATAGTTGTGTTTACAACTCGAGAGGTTATAATACACCCTCTGAGCAGTGCTACTTAACTTTGCTGGTGCTTTTCACTGCTGGAGTCAGCTCTTGGCAAGAAAAGGAATGAGGTTTGATGCTGAACTTGCAAGCGTTTGTGCTAGATTGATAAGTAAACAACTCTTACGGCAACTGCAAAAAATATGCATATATAGCTCTTTTAAAAAAAGAAAATCACACTTATGCTGTAATGCAGTGCAAAAATAATTAAGTAACCCACCATATATTACGCTACAGTTTATATTTCAGCATCTGTAGCATAAACTGAACTTACCTTTAGGAGGACATTTAAGTTTTTTAAACTATTTTTTTAATGAACAAAAATTGCTACTCATAAGCCACATGAATAACAAACAACCCCCCCCACTCCCCTACATAGCATCTCATAGATATTTTAGAATTATGGAAATATAGTGCTAAATGGTTTAGCATCAACTAGCTTTAGCCATATTCCCTAAACAGAGAGAAGACATAGAGGAACTTCAAATCACCTATTAGAGCTAATGATAGCAGAGGCAGAAGTTATGACCATTGAATGGATGGAGGATATTTGTGTCCCACACTCCACATTACCCGCATCTTTGGAAAAAGCTTTATAGATTTGGACGGCGGCAAGAAAAAAAAGGTTTTTATCAGCACCAACACAGAGAAACACATTAAGAGATCAGAACGCCGAAGGTCAACCGTGGCTGTGGGCAGTGCTTTGTTGGTGTCCTCTCTGTTTGTGCTGCACTAAAGCCAAGTGGCACATGTGAAAACAAGGATGGACGCCACCAAGTGTCATTGTTAGTCTACAGTGTTTTAATATAGTATATTCCTTTGAAATTAGAATAGGTCATGGGATAATATATATATATAATGCCAAAAAGCTTTTTTGTAGCTATGCTTGCATCTGTGGATTTATGTATTTTTGATATAAGATTGATTTATGTGACCTATATATACATATACATATATATATATATATACATATATATATATATATATATATGTATATATATATGTATATGTATACATATACATATATATATATATAAAAACTACTTCTAATGAAATGTTATGACTCTTATGATACTTTATTTTGAAATCTGTGACAGCAATTGCAATCTAATTATAAGCATTTAATCCATATTCCAGGTTTTTGGCCCCATGAAGGCTCTATTCAAGAAGAGCAATGGAAAGCCATTTAAATTACACAATTAAAGTAAGACACATGCTGCTCAATCCACCTCGCTAATCCTGTCAGCGATTGTAGTGCAAAACACCTTCCCCATTTGTGTGCATCTATTGTGTGTCTGTGCGTGATGCTGCACACCACACCGTACATTATCCCTCATGTATTTCTTCATAGAATGAAAAATTTATTATTTTCTGTATATAGGTGCAACTGCTGATCCAAGCAGCTAAACATTTAAGTTTACAAGATTCAAGAGAGAGAGAGAAAAAGACAAAAAGGGATATGTCTGCAACAGCTGCTGCAGTGCTGCAATAGAATAAAGCATTAAAGACCAAAGAATCGACCGATTTTTACATAATAATTAAGCAACGTTCACACGTGCATAAAAGACAGATATGTAAAATACATAAAAACAGGCATGTTCCCTCATGTTTTCCCTTTCCAATGCAAAAGAGAAACAGATGGACTCATCCCTAACCATGGCATTTGTTCAGTTAATGACGGTGAATAATCCTAATGAATGCTACACCATGCTTCTGATCTCTATCTTTCTATCTGTATAAGAGCTCATGGAAAATATTAATTGTTATGCTAATCTTTTAAAGAGTGAAAAATGTAAATGAGGAAACGATCATGTATGAATGTATGAGACATTTCCAGCTTACACTATGGATGCTTCCTTTCTTTCTTTCTTTCTTTCTTCATTTTTGTTCTGCATTTTTATTTATTTTTTTTGTCTTTCATTCTATTGCTTTCTCCGACCCTTTTTTCTTTTTTTGAAAGGCAGTCTTTCTAAATCCAATACAGTTTCTCGCAGCATGAGGCAGCTTCAAAGCCCTGCTCTGTGGTCAGGCCTGTCGATCCTCTCAGCCACCTCCTGGTTGTTTAAGAGAGCAAAAGCACAGCAGTGCAGTTTCTTAAACACACAGATCCACACTAGCACCAATGGAGAGATCGCTGTTTGGCAAAAGAGCCTCTCTCTCTCTCTCTCCTTACCTTGGACTCTGGTCCCTTGGACCCTCCCCTCATTACCCACCTTCCTGCACAGACCTTGTTATACCCCCTCTCTCTCTCTCTCTCTCTCTCTACACACTCTCTATCTATCCCTCTCAACCTCTCTCTCTCTTTCACCAACCCCCCAAACTCTGCAGCTCTCTCATTTATCTTTTACTCCTTCTCCCACACTCACTCTGTCTGTCAGTTACCTCACCCTCTCCATCCTTCAACCATCATTTACTTTTTTTTTTTTTTTTTCCTACCTCCATCTACTTCATCTGCCCTCGCTCTTCACCGAGCACACACACCATCCTGTTGTCCTGTGCCTCCTCTCTATCTCCAACCCTATTGCCACCTCTGCCTTTGGCCTTACTTTCAATGCAAAGTGATTGATACCAAGCTGTGTGCTGTGGGCCACCCCTCCCACCACCACACACGAATGTGGGGGGGACGTCACGGTGAGCCCAAAGCGGATATTATTTCCTCAAAAGGGGGAGTTCAAGTGGCGGAGTGCCTATGGAAAGGACTGGCCAATAAGTTGTGCCCACCCATGTCTGAGGAGAAGCCGAACTTGAGGGACCACTTGGTGTGGAGCATGAGTTGGTACACTGGAATGCTCATTATATCTCTGTAGGGACTGTCCTGCAGGGCATTCCCTATATGGCTGTGGAGCTCATTACGCCAGGCAGCCGTGGAGCTCAAGGCACCCAGAGGCAGCGGGACTCGTTGGAGAGAAAATAAAGGGGAGGACTGCTCAGATTACCCTTAATCAGAGGCACCTGTAGATAGCCGGCACCTCCTTCCTCGTTTCCTTCTGTTAAGCCCCCCAACCCTTCCGACAGTCTTTCTTGCTGCTGAAATAATTGCAATTGCTTCACTTGACTTTTCGTTTCTGACGCACAGAGTTTCCCCAGCTTGCATTTTAATGAGGAGCCCGAGCTGTGATCCGGGGGAGTTATTTATTTATTTAATCATGTATTCAACGCAGCACGTATCATGTCAATTATTTAAATTAGTGTGATTTTAGCATGGCGTGCGCGCGCGCCAGCAGAGCTCTACCTGCAGCGCGGATTCGACGCATGTCACACCTCTCATCGCGGCGGATTGAGCGTTAATTAAGTTTTAATGTGACATACAATAAACATGATGAATATTACTCACGTGAACACGCTTACGAGACGGGGTGACATATGGTTTGAATTGCGTACAAAATCCCCTGCACGATATCTGATATGATAAAAAGATAATAGTCTCAGACAGGTCCCTTCACTTCATATATACACAATGTGGTGCAAAAGTATAGAAAACTTCTATACAGAAAGGTCTGATTTAGTGATCATTTCTGATGGCGGTAATGCAGTCAGATTCAATGTGAAACCACCAAGACCCGTCGCTGGGATCAATGCAAACCAACGTTTGATGGTTCTGCGTAATTAGAAGTGTATTTATTTATATAGACAGTTTGTCTATTTCTTATTTTGTGGAAACAGTCAAGTGCTGACTTTGATGTGAATTAAAGGGTGCTAGCTGGAGTCTGTTTCAAGTGGTGCAGAGATGTACAGTAGGGATTAACAAATACGGAAAGAACAAATGTGATGTGCATGACTGAACCACTTTTGTGATTCTCTCCTTCCTTGCACACCTCCCTTCAGGTGCTGAGATGTTCTTTGAAACCAACTGTCAAGCTGTTGCCTGTGCAGTCAGCATACAAAGAGTTCATCCAAAAATCGGCACTTCGTGTTTTGAAGTGCTTGAATGGCTATGTGGCTCAGTTTATTTTTAAATGACACTGTATGATATATATTTCAGATAACACTTATTAAAATTGTGTCCAGGCAACTTGTCCCCAATATGATACATGATTATTTTTTAGGCTGTGAATTAGGATGCTCTATTAGTTGTTGGGTTTTTTTGCACTAAAAAGGTCAGTGCATCTGTCAGAATGCAGTAATTAAGGAGGTGGAGTACGTCTTCTTTAGCTGGTAGTCCAGCGTAATTTACTTTCTGCTCAGGAGTGACAACTGTCTAACAACACAACATCGCCATTACGCTTAGAATGTATCAGGCAAAATATCCCTTCTCAGACATCAATACCCTCAAATATCAACAGATACTACAGCAATATAGCAATATAACATCAGCATCAGTGATTTAGAACATCATTTCCACTTTATCCTCCATTTGAGGGTCACAGGGGCTGCTGGTGCCAATCCCCGTTGACATAGACCCTGGACACATTGTCAATCTATTGCAGGGCCAACATACACAGATACATATCCATTCATTCTCTCTCTCTCTCACACCTACGATAAATTTAGAGTTTCTAATTAATCGTGGGAGGAAACCGGAGAGTGCCCGGAGAAAACCCATGCACACACGAGGAGAGAACATAGAAAGGCCCTTGTTTAGACCAGTCTCTTTGCTGCCGAGCATAATAAATGCAATATGTCCAATCATTATACAATGCAATGGCAGTGTCACACATGCATTTCAAAAATTATGCCCAATGTGAACCACATAATACTTGTGATTTCACGGTCCAAACAGCACAACATCATCACCAAGCATCAATCAGGGCAAGGATGGACACTTACACTCTCGTCAAATACGCTCACACTGTGCATTGAAACTGGACACCAGAAAGGAATAAATACATCTTCTAACAAACTGTATAACTAAATGAAACATCAAAGTCAAACTTAAAGGGGCATTAGGGACACTTAGCATATATATATATATATATATATTAGTTGCCACAGGCTCCATACTAAATGTTTCTTAACCTTTTCCACAATTATTGTGGTATTGTGATGAATATCCACCCTGTTCACTGCAGGGGGAAAACAGGATATTCAATACTTAAATTGTTATTCTTCTGTCAAATTACATTTCATGTCACTTAATGGGAATTAGGGATTCTACAGCCCAAAAAAGCTTAAACATCATTAGCAGCTAAACCTCCCTGCCCACATCCCTCTGTCATGTAAGCCAGCAGATTCAGCCCCAATTAAATTCACACGCCCACTTATAAACTGGTTTTCGGAAATTCACGGCTTCAACCTGTGCGGCATGCATAAACCATTCCTGTGACTGCATTTGGTTTTTTGTTGTTGTTTTTGAAAGGTTCCCCCGTGAAATAGTAACATAACACATCTTTTTTTTTTTTTTTTTTTTGACATAATTAACAATTATCATCACATAAATATCTGACGCGTTGTGTCACTAATCACGGAACACGGCCTCATTTCATGTTGACGAGCTGCCACACCTGACAAAAATGTATGGCATGCAAAAGGAAAAACAACAACAACAAAAAAAAAAAAGATTTGTGTTGAAAAGCTGATCAGCTCATTCCCTCGGTGCGCTGTGAGCAAACTTGTTTCTTGGGCAACACAGTCGCTACACCATGGGGGGGTTAGGCGTGGTGGTGAGGAGGCTCAAGTTCAAAGAAGTCGTCTCACAAACTGGAATAAAGTGGTTTTATATGCGTTTCATCTCTGGGCTTAGTCGATGAAATGGAACTACCGCACATTTTGTTTTGCCTGAAGTGGAAAGGCAAAAGGTGAAACAAAGAAACAAAAACCAGGGAATAGGAGGGGGAAAAAGGCATTTTCTGCATAGAGGGACAATGTTTTTTTTCAACATCTGTCATGGTCACAAATCAAAATCCCCCAAGTTTCATGAGACATGTTCCCCCCCGCGAGCCTTCATCCCTATTTCTTTATTCCCTTTGTTGTTATGGAACTCTGAAAAATAAAAGCTAAAGGCTTATGACAGTCGCTAAATCTAAATTGTCATAAATTTCCACTGCTTACAAGATGATGGATTACGTTCATCAGCATGAGGCCTCTAATCTAATCTGGAGCCGTGTTCATCAAACTCCTCTCAGAGGAGGTGTGCTGATTTGGGGATCACTAAATATGTCCTTGTTTGTCTTCAAATTTTTTGGCACAATCCAAAGCTAAAAGTGGTGTCGGATCAGCGTGAGCACTTTGAAAATAATTGTCCTGATCTCATTTGAGTGAAAAGGTATAAAAATGAACACCGAAAGCAGATTTTGAGAAACGTTAATGCTTTCTCAGACAAACAGACAAACCGGCGAAGAGATAGATGGATAAATAGATTGTTTTTTTTTATTTATTCTTTACTGTATGTGGCTATGAAATCACTACTGGAAATGTTGGCTTGCCCTTTTCCCTGCCCGTACATAATGACACACTTAAACTGTTAAGCCTGCCTCTCTGCATAAACCAGCCACACTCACACAATCATACCAAATGACATGGGAGCGTGAACTGCAGTGTAGTGTATTTCTTTTCTTCAGCCTGTCAGTACATTTGTTTTCATTAGATGGGATTGGTCAGCAGTCTGGGCCCTTTGCGTCCCGTAATGGAGCATACATTGCAAGGCCATGGACGGCAGTGAAATAAATGATACACACAGAAACCGTGCCGCGCGCCTTCTTTTGGGAATATTCTATACTGCATGCATCTCATTCATTTGTCGCAAGTGAACTCTGCTTGTGCACGAGATGTACTTTACGTTACATACATTTCCGAGGATATTAAACAATAAGGCAGTGGACTCGGCTGTGGACTCATCTCTGGTTTGCGCAATGAAACGGGACAGGAACGCAAGTGATACATGCAAGTCACAATCATAATGCTATTTCATTAAGGAGCGGCAGCCATTGGCAGGCATTCTCTGATATTCTTTTGTGGAGGCTGATGCAGCAGTCGAGAGGTGGGTGGGGGGGGGGGGGTGTAAGGGTAAGTCTGAAGACTAAAGTGGTGTGGGGTGGGCGGTGAGGAAACATGCTTTAATTTGAGTCATCTCCCCAGTCTGCCCGGGGTTGGCTGACAGCGCCTTCCTCTGCGTGTGATCTAAAAACACATACATTGTACTGGGTATCCACCTGAACTAATTGCCCTAATTATTCCTGATACAGAAAGGAGGGGGAGGTGGAGAAAGGAAAAAAAAAAAAAAAAAAAACATACATGAATAAGTATGGCATTTTAGTCATAATACAAATACTGCTTGTAGTGACACGAGCACATTTTGGGGGAGAAGAAGGCTACCTGTCAAGATGACTGGGCAGCCCTCGGTTGGCTTTAAAAGGCGGGTACATGGAGGTGCTTTATGCTGAAGTGTGGAGAGTGTGGTTGTTGGGGGTCAGCGGGGTCATCTTTGTTAACACAGACATGCACCCACCCCCACTCCTACCCACACACACACACACACACACGCACTTGAAGCAGAGCGCTGCTATGAATGGAGGAGTTGCCTTGTAGTCCACACTGCACTGTGTTAAACAGTTAAAATGTGTCTCGCATAGCAATTTTCTCCTGCTAATGGTTTAAACAACAATTTCTACTGATACAGAACAAAATAAAAAAAGGATGGGAGTGAGTTTGGTATGACTGGAAAACATGGTCATTATAAGATATGTATTTAATGGATTGAGGGTGTAGTATATATTTTAAAGAAAAATGTTTATTGTGGTAAAAAAAAAAAAAAAAAAATGTTTAAAATGCCTGTAGAAATACAACAAAAGCTAGGCGATGTTTAATTGAACAAATAGCTGGAATTATAGTTCATTACCATTTATTTCTAAATTACCTTCAGTTAGCCTGACCACTTCAACCATCACATAACCGTGGCTGATGGTGGCTAATTTCTGCAGGTGTTATACTGCACTTATTCATCTCACTTTATGTGTAACTGGTTATGTTAATAGGATTTCAACCCAATTTATTCAAGTGCTGATCAATGACATGCAATCTCGGCACTTCATGCATTATGTATTTTAATGGAACTCACTTGCTTTATAGCTGAATGGCTAAAGGTTAACAGTCCCAATAGGTGGGACTCCCTGAAGACTAATGTGAACATCAAACACACAGTTTTTTTTTTTCTTCTCACCTTTTTTTTCACACTTCACGAGACAAAAGTGCACAACAACGGAAAAGTTGTTTTTATCACCGCTTCTTATGGCTCATTGGGAGAACGAAAGAAAGCGATTTATTACCTCACATCCTTTGCTCATATTAATGTGACTATAAATGCCCACAGACACTCACTTTCACTCTCCACAGGAAGTGAGGCAGAAAGAAAGGAGTTAGAGGTTGGGGAATTAGTAAGAAGGATATTGGTACAAGGGAGGGGTAAAGGGAAATGAGGAATGTGTGGGTGGCGTAGCAGTGCAACGAAGAGGAAGGGGGTGGACAAGATATAAAAAAAATAAAGAATAAAAACAACAGGGATACATGTCTATTTTCCATGATTATACTGTACAATACTAATGTTACAAAATGAGTATCACCAGTATCTTTCTCTCTGCAGTTTACTATGGAAAACACTGAGGTGTCTTGGAGGAGCTCTGCCACTTCTTGCTCAATAAAACTGCCATGCAATTCCCAAGCTGGGAGTCTCACTTGAGTATGTGGGGACTGTGAGGTGAAAATCCCTCCAGTGTCTACTAAATCAAGAAGTGGGAGACAGGAAATCATAGACACATATCCTATAAGGTAGTTTTCACCTTATTGTCTTCTCAGTCGCTGAGATTTGCCCGTGGCTTTAGGAAAAATGATGTTGAACTGCCCATGAGGTTTAATTTTTATGGACTCTGTAAATTTTAAAATGTAATTTTTTTTTTTTTCGTAACCCTGAGCATAAAGACAACCTTTGTATTGGATTGGTGAAAGACCATGAAAAACCGACCATGAAAAACCGACCTATTCTATTTGGATATGTTAAAATAAAAAGACGACAAAAAAAAAGAGAAATAATGAATGAATAAAGTGCTGGCTAGCCTGGTTTCACGAGGCGGGAACATTTTACACTATAAACAAACGCGAACTGCATGAATCAATTCAGAGCGAGTTAAATGGGATCAAATTTGACCCGTGCAATCAAAATGCGCTGCATTAGCTGCCACTATCATCCTGTCATTGTTTTTAGTTTCATATGGACGAAAGTGGATTAATGAAAATATGTACGACGGCTTGGGGAATAGGGGGTATTTGTTGAGGGCGAGGGAAGCTTAAAGCTGTCAGAAAATCACTTAGTCGACAAAAGATTCCAGTCAGAAACATGACGTATGACCCGTAAAGAAGCACTTGCCTTCAACACGGTCTGAACTGGGGCCAGCCGTTTTTAACTGGCGCCATCAGTCTCCTCCAGGTAATGCAATTAGATGCCACTAATATCTTGGGATGCTTTTCGAACTGCAAATGCACTTTTGCTAAATAGCACACGCTGTAATAACTAGTGACAGCACTCAAGGAGACACACTGGAAAACCATTTGCATGCGATTGGTCCAAGTAATTGCGCATGCAGAATGCTCCCACTGATAGAATTCATAAAACAAAACCAGATGCTGTCCAAGTAGGCTGGAGTGTTTGCTTTGTTGCCAGGCAACACACCTCACCTTGAGTTGAAATGACGTATTGTAAAAATGCAAGAAGGGCTTCTGTATTTTTATTTATTAGAGTTCTGCGTATACATCAAGTCACCAGGTTCATGACCCGAACCACAGTAAAATAAATCCACTCACGGTTTGCTGGATGTTGTTTGGCCTGAATCTGCAATTAGTGCCAATCATCTAAATGTGTTGGCATTCATTGTTTCTCATTGATGCACGGTTTGTTTTTGCAGTTTAAAACAGCATTAAGAAAAAAAAAAATTATGCTCTTTGAGACGGTGCCATTCATACTTAGGAAACAAACCGCCTTCAGTCACTCCTGAGCATAGCTCGAGGGAAGCTGTGGGGCTGTCAGACCATCGGTGGCAACGCTCACTGTGTTGTAACAGTCAAAGTCGCCCACACACAAGATGAAGACAACCACCTTCCTCTACACACAAACACACACACACGTACAGTACAAGTGTGTATACTGTAAAGTGCATCAAGAAAAATGCCTCAGGGCTACCGACATGTTTAGTGTATCATAACAAAAAAGTTCACTGAATCACAGCAATCTCGAGCTAAATCTCTTCAATTGACGGATTAACGGGAATTTCAAAGTACACACGAGAATGTAGCTAAACAGGACTGATCAGGATCTATGATAGTAACTTACATCCTGAAAAAAGATAGAGAGACAGAGAGGGAGGGAATGAGATGAGCGTCTTGCTCCCACGATTCCCCTCAAGGCAACGTCAGGATAAATCTTCTACGGGATTATCCCAGCTACACAATGCTCTCTGTTCTGCCTATTGTACATCTCGTTTAGCGCAATTGATAAACGACTTATTTTGTTATTGTGAACGGATATAAGTCAGTCACAGGATTTTCCTGCGATTCATTTGGTATGAGGAGCATTACAAACAATTGGCTGTGTGTGTGTGTGTGTTCTTCATGAGACAAAGCCTTGGTGAATCTGTACCAGAGTGACCACCTGTCCCGCTTTACGTTGTACTGTGCAGTAATTTTAGCCTTTGTCCCGCGTCACGCAAATTGAGCGTCTGTCCCGCTTTTTCATTCGACCCTGCCTAATTGAAAATAAAAACACGGATAGTAGGGCTGGACGATTATTAAAATTTTAATCATTATTTCAATTTTGGCTTCTCACGATCATAAAAACATTATAATTGAAGAAAAACGATTAATGTGCCGTATGTAAATTCCTATGCTAGAAAAACACCTTGAATGCACCCGTGTTACTTGCAGCTGCAGCAAGCGTATGACGTGTGTGGATCAATAATATGAGGAGTGAGCGACTGAAGGACATGTAAGCATCAGTACAGTAAGCTACCCAGGATTCAAGACACTTGTTAAGACTTTGGACAAGCGTTACGTGTTGCCGTCACGTAAACATTTCCAGCCCTGGATGATAAATGTTGTTCAAAAGTTGCAAAAGATGGGTTGAGGCAGTATAGCACTGTTTTGTTTTAGTTTTTTTGAAAAAGAAGAGTATTTTGTTTTGATTTTGCCTGTGTTAGTGATTTTTTGCATGTTTTTGCAAGTTGTGCAGCAGTACAAGTAGATTTTTATTGCTATCATTATTTTACTATTATTACTTTTACTTACTTATTACTGTTCTTAATGTATTTCTGACTGTTCTGTATTCAAAGTTGAGTTTTGGTGATTCAATAAATTTGTTTATACATTTTGAAATCAATTAATACATCGTGTTTATTAATCATGATTTCATTATCAATCAAAAATAATTGTGATTATTATGTTTGCCCTAATCGTCCAGCCCTACAATATTATCTTAAGTTTAAAGTTATTACGTCCGTCCCACATTGTCCCACTTTACCAAGCTACTTGTCCCACAATTTGTCTGTCTGGAGATGGTCACCCTAATCTGTACAAGATTACAAATTGAAGTTAAGAATTGTTCAACCTGCAAAAGTTAGTGTAATTGTACATTGTGGAAATGTTTTTTTTCCCCAAGTACAGAAACCTTTAGTAGCCTCTTCTTCCAGGATGCCCCCTGTACCGCTGCCAGCATCGCAAGCAGCGACAAACACATAATAATAATAATGTCTACTTATGTTTAATAACCACAGACATGCTGTGCACCCACAGAAAGCCCAGAGACTCGACTAAAAGTTCATAAAAACCCTTCTTATGTTCACCAAACACAGTTAAAACATCAATCTATCAAACCAACAGGAGCAGAAAACACCATAACAGCGTAATGAATGAAAAGCGGCACCGGAGAATCAGCGTGATTATGTAAACAAACAAAAAACAGCGCAGGCTCCAGCACAGATTCCAACGGTACCATGTGTGTCACTCTACGACCAAAATTCACTGATCCAAGCGCAAAACAAGAGCAAAACAACAACTCAACTTTCAAATACAACCAGAAATGTTGTCTTACCTTTGCTGTTTATCAAAATAACTTTTTTGTTTCCACCGGAACACAACCGCTTCGAATGAAGAAATACACTTCCCAGCATGCTTTGGGGACTGTTCCCGGTCTGATTGGTCATTCCAGCGCGACATTAGATCGTTGTGATTGGCGAATCTCCGTCAAATTGCGTCATCCGCATTTGCGTCTCTTTGACACGCTAATGGGGCGATTCACACGCATTTGGAGAGCGGAGCCTGATTCTATTGGTTTAGAGGATTAAAACGAGCTGTCAATCACTCAAATTGACCAATGTAAGCCAGAGCTATGGCGCTGCGTAACTGAACAAGCTGCAGAGACGGAGAGTTGTCACTACACTCCACACAGGGAGCATCGATTTACAGCAAGCCTTCTTACTTAAAGAAAAATAATAATAATAAAAAAAAATGTTTCAATTATTTTATTAGCTCAATAGTGAGCTGTAAATAAAATTAAATGGGTTTTAATAGTTTGGTACCTAAGAAATCTCAAATGGCACAGATGGTGCCAAACTGTTCCAAACTGTGCCAAACTAGAGAACGCTTAGACATCTCTTTACTAAAACCTATGTAATTTTACTCAGTGTCACTTCAGCAGCATCAGACTTTGCACAGCTGATATCCACATGACCTCCATTATTTAAGCTCATTTTGCATATTTTTAAAGGTGATATTTACTTTTTTTTAGGCGAGGTGAAAAAAAAAAATCCTGGGCGCTGGGTTCCATCTGCATTTACTCTGACACAGTGGTATCTACATCTTCTGGTGGAATCTCACAATTGTTATCTTTATTTTGATACCAAGATAATTCATATAGCGCTTGTAAATACAGAGATATACACTAGTTTGGGCATGTCATTTTCAAGCAGGGACCCCAAAAAGAAGGTCAAGGAAGAAGAGGCTCGTCTAAGTGTAGTTTGCCTGACAGCTCAACGATTAACATCATTAAATTAGTTACAACTGTTTTCAACTTAAGGTAAACTAATATCTTGTAATTTAAAATATATAAAACTACACTTTCCACTGGTAGCGAACTCCTCTCAATATAACAAAATTTTAATTTTATTTTGGTGGCGAGCCCAATCCAACCAGTTGTATACGGCGGCAAAGTTAGACTAATTGAATTATATGTTCTCTGTGTTTCACTGGTTTTGCCCCCAAACGTACCAGTTTCACTCCACCTTCCCCATCTCTTGTTGACCTTGCTAAGATCCAGTCTCCCTGTATCTGCAAATTAACATTTTCAAGGTCAAGTGATGTATCAAATATATTAGATATAATGTTTTTACAATAAATGATGGGAATATACATCAGCAACAGAGCCTCATGTGCTGTGGTACAGACAGCAGCGATTTCGAGTGCCTCATGAACAAAGGAATAAGATTTGCTGTTAAAGGTACAGGGATAATAATATTTACATTAAGACTCTTGGATTATACCTTAAGAGGTATAGATTTGTCATGTGATACCCTTTAAAAAAAATCTGTTCTTAACTTCTGGTGTGGAGCACTGTGTCCTTCTCTGACCTGGTTAATCAGCAGTAAACCTATTAGTAAGAGAACACCAGATGACAAATACCCCAGGATCATGCTGAGTATTCATCTGCCACGTTGGTCTGACTGACAACGCACCTCCCGCTGGCAGGAGGAGGGTCATTTTACAGGGTAACCGTGCATGTGGGCCATCAGGTAACACACACTGTACCCATAATTCAAAATCATCTCTCTTGGTCCTATTTGTGATGTCCTTCTATCTATCATGAACATCCATGAACACATGAGCATCCACAGAATCCCACAGAGGCTTAAGTGACATTGTCTTGAGGGACAAAAAAAAAAAAAAAAACTGGCCTCCATTTCATCCCAGCATGTGTCTAAACCATGAGACAAACACTTGTACCTTGACAAGTGGATACAACTCCATAACTTAACCGGGGAGACTGGACACCCCTGGCACTTTCTTTGTTGTGTCTAAAAATAGTGGGTCCCAACGGCCTCTCTCGGAAAAAAAAAAAAAAAAGCAGAAGCACACCTCGTTATTTCATTATATATCCCTTCACTCTGATTTACATGCACACCAGAGGAGGAGTAATTTTTATCTGAGCATCATGGCTGTGGCAAGGAGACGTGTGCTGATCCCCAGCAGAATACCAAGACGAAAACAAGCCAGATATCCGCTCATTGCATCCCACCCTCGAGAGGCAGACATGATCTCATGTAATCCTTGTTTTCCTTCAAGCATTAAGGCATGTAGAGTATGCCTCATGTCAGTGAAACCTGCACTAGGAAACAGCCAACTCAGTCACTATGTTAAATAATGTATCAAGCCAGGACCCGAACGGAGTTTAATCTGAGACAGATCCTGTATTCACTGTTACGTCATCCATCTTGATGTACTCACTCACTCTATCCTTTATTTTCTTTATACACGATGCATACTTAAGCGACGCATTTGCATATTCCCAAAGAACCAGTGTATGCATAATTCTTTATTCATCTTATTGCACTGAGCTGCTGCCTTTGCAGTGCATTACTGTGCACTTTCATTGATAGTTGTTGAACTGAACTGTGACCACAGAGACTCTCCTTTTGTGCGTTCAGCACCGTCGGCAAGTGCACAGCAATATGGACCACATGCATTGCAAGTGCGCCATTTATTGATTGTCTTGCCTACTTGGCCATTGTAATAAGGAAGTGAAAAGTGACTGAAGTGTAAAAATACAATCTCGGAGCATATATTAGCGAAAGCTGGTTGCAACCAGTAATTGGTTGCCGTGGAACTTTCATTGGCGAAAAAGGAATCTTACAGAGAGAATGTATGTCCGATAAAGAAGGGAACGTGTTCTTGCACCTCCCGGGACAATAGGGTACCAACGAAATCACAGCCTGTGCACATAGGTGCATTTAATCATCCCGACACTCTTCTCAAACAGTTATCAATGGCTAATGTTTGCACTGAGGAGGAATCCCACAAAAGACTCCCAAAGGATTTGGACATATTCGATGTGAGTCGCTGGGAGGGGGGCAGTGGGCCGGAGGGGCCCGGGTGGTGGGGGGGGTGGTGACCTTAATCACTTCCAGGTTCATCCAGGCTCGTGCGCCTTATTTCAGGTCACTGCCTCAAAGTCAAAGTAGGGCACAGTCATTATCTAGGGGAGCATAACACAATCATCCACACAATAGCATAAGGTCGGCACAATTCACTGAAGTATTGTCCATTACCTCTGGGCCTCGAGCACGTGTGCTCCATCACAAGCAGTATACGTGCGGCGCACAGGTTGTGCCGCTAAAAAATGTAGAGCAAAAATCTTTGTAATACATGAACAATTCACCTACTTGCTTGGCCATTTCTCTTTCCGCTGTAAACAGAGACCCCCAATCACCACAAACCAGAGGCAGAGGGAAAAACTGATTCGGAAAGAAAATTGTGGAAATTTCATCATATCGTCCGTTTGCATGGGTCTCTCATACATCGAATGAAAAAGTAATTGTGAAAGCAGTTCAATACTTGTCTTGGTGATTTTATTTGGAAAAAAAATGCTAGAGAAAGTAATATTCTTCAGGGGAAATTGCAAATGAAGACAGTACTTTTTTCTTTTTTTTAAGTCACTAATATAACCGAGTCACAGCGGCAAAAGGTTATAAAAGAGGCATCAGGGGTATGAGAAGCACGGGTTTCTCGCTAAATTCATGGCATGAAGCTGTATCTCTTCATAATGACGGTCTGAGCAGTCAAGCAACACAGAAAAAATGACATATAACAATCTGCTTGACTGATCGTGGGAGGAGTTACTGTTCTTTTTGAACACTGTAAGCACATACATTCTTAATGGCCATCGGCAAATATCACACATTATTTACGAAGACTCCTCCCAGTTACCCCTCACACCATTATACTTCCGTGTTTCAAGCTCAACCTAACCTTCCAATGTGTTACTGACAATACAGCAAAAGCTTAAAGGGGAAATAAGTAGTTTATAGTGCCATCTAGAGGAGAGGCTGAAATTTACAACAAAGACCTGCTGCTCTGCTCACCCCCTCCCTTCCCTGAGCGCTACGGTATCCGCAGCTGGTCAAATGTCATCCTCGTCGTCTTTCTCCGTGTCAGCAGATGAGGTTCGTGAGGCGAGGGAGAGGGCGGAGCTACCGCGGCCGTAGCAGACGAAGCGGAGAGAATGGAGGCGGGACTTCCGCTACAAGTAAAGAGACGCTTGTTTTGTTCTCTCGCGTTTGTCCTTACAGGCTCCGGTAGAAACATGCCGTCTCGCTGATAACAGTGGCTATGCAACCGCGGTCCGCGGTCATGTTATTTAACATGATTTTTTGAAACACTACGAAAATGAAACAACAACTATTATACAGCGACTAGACAATGCAGGAGCACATAATATGTATGAAATAGTGGATTTTGGGTTATATAACCTTTAATTCACATCAATACCTGCTGTATATTAAAGAAGAGGTTGATTAGGTCAAAACCTTAGAGGTCTGCGTTTGTTATCGTGGAAGTTAATGTGGTTTTGACTCAAAGAGATAACAGAACCCTAATACGGGTTAAGATCTGAGCCACTCTCGAGCATCAGCTTTTTGTGGTTGGCCATTTGTTATTCCCTGCTAATGGCTTGATGCATACCTCTCACTGATGTGGATCCAGAGTTGATGCACATTTCAAGCACATCGTGCGGTGCTTTAATACTAAATAGGAGCACTTGAAAAGCTCAGCACAAACGCCGAGCAATGTACTGTAAATACTGCGTTAATGACACGAATATATCACGCCGCTAATGCGGTGGAAGTTTTTAATGTATTGTATATGGTGTCTGGGTTTCCGTACAATAAATGCTTTGACTGTAATCCGATATTTGCATTTTTTTTTTTTCCCTCAAATGTGTGTTTTCAAAGTTTTTTGTTTTCCAAACATTCACTTTCATCTCCTTTTTTTTTCTTGTCACTGGAGTGAGTTCGCAGAAAGGAAATCAATATGTTGTTGTGTATGTGTGGATTAACTTTTCACTGTGTGCATGTTTGAGCGAGATGCATTTGGGGCCTCGGTCTGCTTGTCTTTTGTGTTTCTGCCCCAGATTGAGCCTGACAGCTATGCACAATATCTTGTTACAGAACACAAAGCTGCACAGAGAAAGATGAAGAAGCACCACACACGCTTTGGTTTAAAAGTGCTCCGATACATGCTAGACTTTTTCACAGTAATCCCACTTAGGCCAAGCAAAACTGTCTTTAGCCAATGGTCTAATCTCATTATTAAAATGCTTTGGTTGCAGGTGTCCAGTCCAAGCTGAGAAGATTGCCAGCGGCCTATAATGTTAGAAGGGTGGGCTTAGGTAACGAATATAAACGACTTAATGGCTTATATATGCTGTTCAGCTTACACCTTGCACACACACACAGTGATGTTGCATTGCTATGGTCAGTAAAAAGACAAAATACAGCATTTTTCTCCTCTTCTACGTACTTAATCAATATTTCTTTTTTCTTTGTTGTCTCACTTCACATGAGGAGGCGGGGCTTGCCTCTCTATCTGCATAGTCAGAAGAGGTTAGCTAACTGAAACAAGAGCTGAAACAAGCGCTGAAGTGCTGCAGTTACCCTGGAGTAGATTTTTGGGTTCAAAGAGTGTGTGTGTGTGTGTGTGTGTGTATCATCACATTAAGTAACAGGGAGCTTCAAACACAAGTACTTACAAGCACGGAGTTATCACTCATGGGATGTCCTCTCAGAGCTGGATGTGGTTTGTCCACTGTGGCCAGAACACGGGGCGTTTGAAATGCAGTGATTAGTGCAGTGTCCAGTTCATTTTAACAGGATATTCAATGGGACTAATCGGGAATTAAGGGTCGGCATCTACTTTAAATTGCTTTCTTTTACACGTTGGTAAGGGAATACTGTCAGGGTGGAAAAAGGCAATTGTCTGCGCTCGCCCGATTACCCGCTGCAAAAGACTGTAATCTGGCTGAAAGTACTTAAAGAGTCAAGCAGCAAAATATACAACATTGATTATCATCCCACTGTTCTTTTTTGGACCCTGCAGTGAGGGAGGGGGGATGCCATGTAGCCATCTGCTTAGGCAAATGTTAAGGCTGGCTAAATACCGCCTGAGTCCTCTGTTCAAACCAGATTATCAGCTATTCTAAGGAGGCGAGCATGTATCTTATCAGCTCCCAATCTCTTTTACAAAAGCAAATCAAGGATTCTGCGCGAGGATTACCGGGATTACGGGGGACACAGACATGACTGTCCTTGGACAATGTCTTAAGTTGTTGCCTTTCAGTCTGGCCACCTTCTGCTTGCAGACATGCAACAACTGTGCTCTTTAATGAGACTCTCATTATCACTTTGTTTTTCGTTTTTATAAAACATCACTTCCAGAAACAGTCTAGGAACATTTAATACAGCTCAATAGTTCAAATACATTAAACCGTGACCAGTGGAAACTGAACTTGTTGAGGTCTACAACTGTGTTTGACCTCAAGAAAAACAACAACATCAGCTTCACACAACATTGACAACATCCCATAGTGTTGAACACTGACCCACAGTGGGACATGGCTAGGTTGGAAAACTGCATTTATTAGCCAGAGCAGCATGGTAGACGGATATCTGGTTAGGTTTCCCACTGTAGGCTTGAAAGAGGGTAAAATAAGAGGCACATTTGAACTGCTACATGACTGCACCTCGATGTCCACAGAATGTATATGCCACCACTGACCTACTAGCTCTCTCTCTCACACACACACACACACACACACAAAACTTTCACACAAAAAATATATATTTTGCCTTATCCAATGGATTAGTGATAAATCGACATGGGCAAAACTAAGGTCACAACCATGTGATTATTTAAAAGAGGAGGGGGGGGGGGGGGTGGCAGTGTTTCCTAAAGAATACTTGTAAAGCTGAATTATCCTCTTGTAACACTGAGCAGAACAATCAAGCAGCGCTCACAAAACCATGCCAAAGTATTAGCAACCTCATATCAAAAGCTTTCCGTGTGACTGAGGGTATTATTAATCCACCACTGTGAACTTCTCTACCTGAGTTATTTTAAGGAAGACAGAGGAACAGTGACTGTCTTGCGCGCACACCGGCAAACCATGTGCTCCTTGCGCACTGCTTTAGATCACACTTTTAACAAGGAACAAACAATTGTACAAGCAATCGATGTTCCTCAGATCCCCGCTCCACAGTCACACCTCGTTTAATCAACAGAATTGTTTTCAATGAAAACAATCTCCGGGCTGTAGAGCTACTCAGTGTCTCAGAAAGAACCACTCGGCAGGCTTGCACACTGATTTGATTGTTGCACACACAAAGGTAGCTAGACCACCGCAGCTATGGGGGGGGGGGATGATTGAATTATTCAGTTTGGCAGAGATTTGGCAGCAATTGTGTGGAGTGTTGCCTTGAGTGGAGTGCAACAGAAAGACAGCATCTTCTTGTTTCCTGCACCACTGCACAGCACAAGCTTAAATAGCCGCTGCAAAAACAGCGTACAGAGTACTGCTTCGGGACAACTTTCGCACCGTACTGTGAACATGCCTAGAGGTCGGCTAATTGACCTGCACCTCACACACACACACGCCCCCGTGGACTCACTTAATATTAATGGTCTTAAATTCATGCATTTGTAATATTAATGTTTTAAAAGCAGAGGGAAGTTTGTTTGACGTATCAAAAAAAACATCGAATAGGCACCGTGTTTAAGACACCTTTATATATCACCATTAAAATAATACAGCTGTGGCGAAAAAAAACAAAATGGTATGAGCTGCTGCCAAAATAATCCTTCCCAAATTTGCAACTCATAAAAACCAGGGAGAAACAAATCCAAATGGACTTTCAAGTGACATTATAGAAATGAAATAGTGCTCTGATTACTTAATGCGTGGAGCTTTGTAAAAGTGCAACTACAGCAATTATTTAGTACAAACGGTCTCTCTTCATGCGTTGTCATTCCATACTATCTGCCAGCAGATTGTCTAAAATCACGTCAATCAAAATAAATCAGGCTTTTTCTATCTCACACGATAATTTGCTCTGCTATTCTGATAAATAAAGACGACACTCTGGTCTTATGTTACACATATCAGAGGGAACCAACTGATGACATGGGAGAGGCAGGACTGATTGCTTTCTCAAGGTTATGGAAAATCACTGGACCAGCCGTGCCCACTTTTTTTTTATTTCAGAACGGAAAACTTTATATGGCGGTTTCTAATTGATCTCGGGGTTTTGAAACTGATAACCAAGTGTACTCGATAATAATTGCAGTGCATCCAAAGGTTTCATGTTACAGGAAACTGCAAGCGTTTCTGAAAAAAAAAAAAAAAAAAAAAAAGAAGAAGAAGAAAAGCCTCAGGCAAACCAAGAGAGATAGGATGAAAAAAGAATTGGAAAAAAAAGAAGAAGAAAATATAATTAATGAATGCCATATGGATAGCCTCACGCCACAGCAATCCATTTTGCTGTACAGTAAATAAGCTGTTGTGTGAGGCTCTGTATGTTCTTCCATCTGCAGACATATCATTGCATGATCTGACTTACTTCGTGTTACTAGCTTTCTGGAACTGTTCAATTAAACCGATGCTGCATCCGCATAAATCACGAATCAACATGTTGGCAAAGAAAGTGTGTTGTCCTTGGTGATGGACATACTGTAATACAACATTTAAAAGTCATTTTATGAATGATACAAAATCTGAGGGAAGGCATTCCATGTGCGCTGACCAAAATCACCCATAACAAGTGCACAGTTCTATGAGAAGAAAAAAAAGAACTCTTGCTTCCCCTACATCCATTTTCCTTCCTCTTGTCCAGTTTTTATTCACATCTTTATCTTTGCAATGCAAAGCTGTGAAAAAAAATTAAATAAATATATCAATTTATTGCCTACTCTATCTTCATGCGCAGATGTTAAGACTCATTAAAGGTATGTTTTTTTATTTATATATGGCTCATTTAAAACCGTTCAATTTCCTAATTATGCATAACATGAAAAATGTAACCATAATGTATCTAGCTCAAAGACATACACGAGCCTTATGATCTACCCTGAGCTCTGTTTTCAAGTGGGAAGGAGGCATTTAGTTGGTTTACATTTATCTATTAATAGAAAACTGACATTTATGCACTCACTGTATGTGTATGCTCTCCTTGACTTTGTGCACCACTTCCCCTCAAATCATCAAGGACACTTTCCCCAAGGGAACGGATTAGCTCTCTCGCTCAGTTTTTAAGAAATCTAAAGTAACTTTGATAAGCAATTAAACATTTCCTGTGTTCCTCTCATTTGGCTTTTGTTTTCGATTGCTTTCAAGTTTATATTTTTGGATCAAATCCACATAAACGCGGGATAACATGTTAGAGCAGCAGTTATTGTGCCTTCTAGATCAATCTCCCTCTCAGATGTGTGTTTTTTTGCACTACTGTTCATCATAATAGCAGGGTTATTGTTATCAAATGATCATTATCAGCTCAGCAGAGTACAAAAAAGAAGAAAATTGTGTTGCTTGAGAGAAAAAAAAAATGCTGTTTTATGTCTGCACACTTCAAAGGATGTTCTCGCACCAAATTTCCATAACTTTTTTATCGGTAATCTGTTCCTAATGAGCAATGTATATATAAACCATTATCTCAATTCTTTCTCCTATTCACGTGTTACACCGTTGTCAAATGGTAGATGCAACACAGGAACAAGCTGTTTTGTGTGGCTGAAATGAGCCAATTAATGGTGTCCAACCCTACACAGCCACACATTATGTCTGTGGGCCACAGCTTGTTTGACCTATCGCATACACTGCTAGTTAGTTATATGTGTCTAAGAATCGTGCAACATGTGTTGAAACAATGTTTTAGCTTCGTTTCCGTCTCACTTGCCTGGCAGATATATGTGTGCGGTACCGCTGCACCCCCCGAAAATAATATTGTACCGGAAAACAGAAGTGGCCCTGAGTGATGCAGACTAACTTGGGTGGTAGATAATGAATAAGAGTCATCGACATATTCAATACAATGCAAAAGACTTTAATAAATTTCAGAAGCGCACACATACATAAACAAAACATTTACAGTTTTCTCCACACTGGCAAATCAAAGTCAATTACAAAGATCATGTAAGGTGCATATTGTAATTCACATTTAATAAAAGTGAGGTTGTTCGTATCTTGTACAAGGACAAAAGCCCTCCCAAAAGTATTTTTTTGTTTTTTTCCCTTTTCCCAAAGATCAGGCAAATCTAATCATTACACAGTGCTAGGATGCTATGTATATTTAATACTGTGGCTCCTACTCAGTATTGAATACATTTGATACCATAATTACATTGATATACCTCCTTTAATAATCACAACCTGTCTCACAAGGAGGCAACACACATGGAATTAAAAGCTTTAAAATGGACATAGCCCGTTGATCTGCGACCATGGACATTTAAAAATGTTGTCTGTTTCCTGGTCTGTGCAGAAAATGTGATTAAATGCAGTCTTGGTCCAGTCCTTCTGTACATTTCAAATTGACAACACAGGATATGTCCATTTCAATGACTCTGATTCCATGTTATATGTACTGCAGATGTCTTTTATGCTTTACCTATCAAAGCAGTCTTTAGCTCACCAATTAACAGTACAGTCGGACAACAACGCTGCTAACCCATCAAGCCAATTTACTGGTGTATACTGTAGAAATGACTCTATTGTAACTGAAAAAACCATGATGATTCTATCATTATAGAAAAAGTAGAGAAAAATGATGCTCTGAACAAAAGACATAAGAAGTAGTCATTTCTGTCAAACTTATTGCTGTTTTTTTTTAAACTGGAGCCTGGATTACCTTTTTCAATTTGGCGTTCAATGTTCTTCTGCTCAAAAAAAAAAAAAAAAAAAAGCATAAATAAGTGCACAAAATCAAGTCATTTTTTTCTGTAGCCAACCAGCCCATATTAAAGACTGCCTGAGGATTATTGGTGCTCTTTTTTTTTACCATCTGGAGTCATTTTAATATGGATCTTAGAGGTTAAATCACTTCCGACTTAGGAATTGAAGGCGATGGCACAAAAGGTTAGGCTTAGTGCTCTTCAAATCTGCCCTACATAATCAGCTTTTGATTATAACCCCAGGAGTTAGTCCCTTGTGATTGTGGCTAAGCTCAAAGTATTAAACTTGTCCTATCGTTCCTCCCAGTAATAACGGCACGGCAATCAGTAGCACTACGAACGTGGTCACATTGTGGGGCCATGCATGTTTCTTTACAGAAGCCACACTGTTCACTAACAATGCTATAGGTGACTTCAAAAGTGTGACAGAGAAAGAGGTGAAAGTTGACATAAAAGATACACTGTACTAATGTGAGCCCACACGCTTGTAGACCTTGCAGCATAAATACATTAGAAGTCATTAGTTCCGTGAGCAAAGCCCAGAAGGAGCGACGTCGAATGATACAAAAGTCAAACTAAGAAAATAAAATGGCCACCAGGCAGTTTTTGAAAACAAAGGCAAAGAAAGAGAATCAATAAATATAAACACCATCAACTCTGTGATAGATATACATACATACATATAAACATACTTTACAGATCTACTGACTGTATTTGACACCTATTTTACAGAGAGGGGGCGCTGGAGTGTTCAGGGCAAATAGCATCATCCTCATTACCAACACAGGTAAGTAGCATAACACTCAAAGGATTTCAAACTTCCAAAAAAAGATTCACAGGAGGAACTTTGTCAAATTTCACGCAGGCAACATGAAGTGTCTGTCTTTTTTCTGAGATCCCCTCTTCCCCCCCCCACAAGTTCATCTTTGTTCTCGATTGTATGAAGAGGTCGGGTTTGAGGCTGTAGAGACAGTAAAGTACTTGTTTCGCCTCTTCAGTAATCGCCTTTCTCCTTTTTCCTCCCTCTGCCCTTTCTCTCCCCTTTCTCTTTTTCTCTCTTAAGGTAGTGGGAGCTAGAGATTGATTTTAATCCTGTGGGAGCGAGTTGTACCTGTGCCACAGAGTGTGCCATAGTGTGGTGTTTTCAGTGCCATCTCCTGAAATATAGAGAGACAGACAGATATAGGGAGATTGTCGTTACAATATCATTGAGCCCTGAGCAGTCTAAGCTGTAGCCTTATCCTTGGGAGGCTACCTGGAACACTAAATAAAAAATAAAAAAATATCTAAAGAGAATGTAGAAGATTACAAAAGCATTCTTCAAGGCACGGCTGGCAATCAAGTCATTATCTTGTCAGGTTTCCTTGAAGAATGCTACAGGTGTCACAAGTTTGTGCATTTTTTTTTTGTCCTGTACTTATCAGAGCATGCAATCTTACCCAAATATAATTTCAAATTTTTTTGGTTTTTTTTTTTTTCCGTGTCTCCCACCACACTAGTGCAGCACTCTTGGTTTTCCCCCTCAAAAAGCCATTTTGTTCCAATTTTAGGCCCACTCTTTATTTCGGACCCTTGCCAGTGGGTCCTCTGATATGTACAGAATATCACATTTTGGAAAGGTTTATCAGGGTCTGCCAGCATCGGAATCAAGGATCTGACCATACAGAGCTTACATTAGCAAGGCACATGATGATTACAGATGCAGTGATTTAAAAAAAAAAAAAACATAGAAAGAGAAAAAAAAAAAACATAACAAAAGAAAGATGAAACAATGATATTTAAGTTGCTAGGATTTCATTCTGCCATTGTGTTTGCTTAACAAATCTCGGTAGCCTTTTAAAATCATGGCTTTTATCCCATGTCTGTGCAGCCATTATGAGTCAGCACAGACAATTTGTCATCAGACCATGGGTGGCTAGTAAACAAGCCCCATGTCATCACCCATCCAGTGCTTTTATATTATATATATATATATATATATTTTTCAAAATGACAGCGCCGTAAATGCATCATAAATCAGGAAAAGAAACACCAGCGTTTAATCATATATAACCGTTTGGGTATGTGATACGACACCGAGAATGTACTAGCCTTTTTTTTTTTTTTTTTTAAATCCCTGCATATTCATAGCCTTGTCTGAGATCAGTCGCGCAGGTTGATACTCATTTGATCGTCCTCAGCCAAAACACATTCTCACAAGAGTGCCTCATCACTGGGGACGGATTGACCTCTAATGTCATGGGCTATGGGTTTAAAGAAAATGATGTGATGCCTACACACTGAGAAGGGAGGGATTGGGAGGAGGTTTTCATTTGCAAATATGGCTCTTGTTGTATAATGAAGCCATATGGTGGCACAAATCTATAGTGTCTGATGTATTTTTCTTTTACAAGCTTTACTCTTTAACAGCTACATCTGTAAGGTCCCTGAGAATATATTTCCTGTGACCTTCAGCCAGGATCATCTTCTCTTGTGCACACCTCCACATTAATATTCCATGGGCGGGCTTTTTGTTTGTTTATTATTTTTTGTTTCAGTTACTTTACTCATGTGGGAGGGTGTGGGGCAATGAGAATTCACGGTGGAGGCACTAAAGCGCAGTGGCTGTCACTGTGAAGAACAAAAAGGAAAAAAAAAAACCACAGCAACCTGCCTATGATCTTTGCTTTTGGACGTCTCGTATTAGGTTGGGCTCAAGAAAGAGAGACTCAAACAGCCCGGGATTGACGGGCTAAATGCGGCTTTTATTTTAACAGCCACACTTGAAATGATCTGCACAAATTCAAGAGTTCTCAAAATGTTCTCTTCTCTACCTCCTCAGGAAAGAACGCAACTACAAAGTGCTCTTCTTTTGACTTTGTAAAATCGTGTTTTCTTTTAAAGAGACATAAAGATGAATCGAGCACGTGAGATTATAAATGGGCCTCAAAAAAAAAACTATTGTCACATCGCCCCCGATCCTGAGAATGTGATTCACCCAACGATTGTACCTGACATCACTGATCATCTTAAAGGACGGCTGCCTTTTTTTCTTCTCTCTTATTGCCCTCATTCCAAACCTAATTACAGTGATTTTACTCATACGGTATTATGAGTGATTAACCCTTTAGTGCATTTAATTAACCTTTGCAGCCACCAACTCTCATCAGGCAAAGCTTCATGCTATTTTTTTTTTTCAAAGACACATGCTTTAAATAAGCACATATAAAACTAGAGGGAAATCTAATGTCTAAAGTGGGAGGCATCACTTGTCAGTTGCTCAAGGGGAAATCATTTTTTTTTTTTTGATGTACTATCAGCTTTCCATCAGTGAAGAGATGGTTGATGAGTAGATCCAATTATTAATTATATATGGCACTAAAATATGAAAATGTAACCCCTAACCCCTTGAACAGCGATGGATAAATATACAGCGCAAAACTGTCAGATCCAGAAATTGCCTGATTTTGTAAAACTTACGAGTGGAAATGATGTTTACTAATCTATATTCATTGATTTTGAATTCCTCGTTCAAAAACACTCCACTCTAATTGGCAATATAAGTGAAAATCAATTGAAATACTCAATGCATAAAATATATGACATATATTATTTCGGAATTTGTAGCTCCCAGACTGAGCAGACTTTGTATTTCTGCATATTCTCGGGCAATTACTAACAGTGAGAGGGGAAATCATTGTGACAACTCGTCAGTGTGTCGTACAAACACATTATGAATTAAATCTTCTGTAGCAAAGACATCTACTAGGCTTATGCATAACATACCATGGCGGAGCACAGCTTTAAACCAGGGTTTTAAATAAAAGGTGGATTAAGGGAATGAATGTCATCTCTGTGTGGGTGTCTTCATAAATTATCCACGAGCACAATACTTTAGATCAAGAGTCATTTACCAAAATTGCTCTGAGGAAATTGGACATTTGCTAGCTGTCGCGCAGACAGGTACTGAGGCAAGGAGGCAGAAATGAAGCAAAGATCTGAAAACTGTGTGCAATATGAGGCTATAGACGCAAACAAAAGGAAGGACCTGATCAAACAAAATCAATTATTGACGCAATATCATGAAATTGACCCAGAACCAGATGAATGACAGTTGTGATAAGTATGATCAAAAGAGTAACACAAATGAAAGCCACTGCAACCAAGCCCCACAAACAGAATGACTAAGTGAAAGAATTTGTTGCAAAAAGCCAGCGAAATCAACTGGATGTTTGACACTGAGTGAAAAGAACACATTTCTGTGTAAATAAATTACTATTGTGTGCGCTGACTAGTCAGCCATGATTTAATCAGTTGTGCTGGTGAAAGCGGATCAAACAACAACATGTACTGTATGCGCTCTGTCATTTGCACTTTAGGATGCAATTATTACATTATTCTATGTCTTTTCTCGTACGAACTGCAACACGTAACAGATGCAAACCTTTTGTTGTGATGTCGCCGCGTCCTCTCATGTGCGCTAATTCAAAGAATGTTAAGAATGTGTATCTGTGTACGTCGTTTATAAAAAATAATTGGGGTCATTAAAGTGGAGCGTTTACGGGCTAAATGCAACGTCACCCTAGCCAGCTTTTTTTATGGACTGCTGCTCCCTTGGTGTTTAAGTATATTGGTCTCAAGGCTTTGCATCACCTTGATCCCTGTGACCCCCTCCCCCGCCCAAAGCAGCACTCTGTCTTCCCCATAGCGCTCTGCTCTAGCTGTCAGCAATGAGCAAGGCCACCTCTCCTTACCTCTGATTTACATTTATTTCCCTCACCAGCTTTTATTTATTGGGGCACTTCGCATTTGGCACATATCTCGTAGGGAATCATGAGCCCTTTGCTGTACCTTGGCATTCACACAAGCTTCTCTCCCACAAAGCCTCACTGGCACACGGCAGCCAGTTAATATTGTGAGGACAGAAGCAACAGAAATTGAGATGGTTTATTAACATGTTTTAACACTTCTGCTTTTTGTTGTTTTTTTTTTCTTCCCCCTGAACACCTTTACTGCCGAAATATATACCTGATAAGTTGAGTAGCCCTTGTCACCCTGGCTGTCATATTTACTTTGTATTTTTTCCAAGGCTAGTTTTAAATGTGTCAGTGAAATATATTAGCACACGGCGTAATTCACCTTTGACCTCAAATGTATCAGGATGGAGTACAAACATTGCTGCCTACCCCAGGCTTTTTAGGTCACCAACCACTCATACTGAAGGTTAAAATATCTAGCCATCAAAATTCCACTGATAGCGTTACCAAGTATTTGAATGTGAAAATACATTTGTAAATTATGCTGCAATCAAGGTTGTTTGTAAAAAATGAATGTATGACTATAAATAACGGTAGAGTGGTTTTGCCTTTACTAATTGTGAGAAATCACTTCATCTCATTCCTTCATTTTGCATGTGTTGCTAGTCTTCAATACACTTTCAATTACAAATGGCATTCATGTAGACATGGTTGTGGTCAGTGAGGGAAAATCCCCTGGGCTTGAGGCTGCCACCCTCCCCCTTCACATCATATACTATGGGACAGCAAGGGAAGTGTGAGTGGGGACTAGTGTGGGTGGGTTTAAAAAGGAAGTCATGAATTACCTGTCGGGTGGTGATTTGCCCCGCAGTCTTGAATCCCCCCTGACAGCTGCACTCTGAGACACTGTATGGGTCGGAGCTAGTCGATGAGCACTTGGAGAGTGAGTCACACCCCACCACAAATGTGTTGTCCAAGGGGAGCTCCTGGATCACATGGTGTTTCTTTGGGGCCACTGGCGTCTCTGGCTTGATTTGAAATGTGGGTTGAGGGGACGCTGACTTGTAATGCTTGGCTAAATCTGGGCTGTCAGGTTTGAAGGTGGTGGGCGTGGTGGCCCAGTTGTA
The DNA here is from genome assembly GCF_963457635.1 of Microchirus variegatus. NCBI lineage: Eukaryota > Metazoa > Chordata > Actinopteri > Pleuronectiformes > Soleidae > Microchirus > Microchirus variegatus. Next base: position 10,806,373 of record NC_139807.1, on the reverse strand, counting down.
CTTCCCCATGGTTTGCTCCTCGAGTTCCACAGGGAGATCCAGTGTGCCATTAACATGGTCATGGGTAGGGTTATCAGGCTTGGATTCGTCAATGGTCACAAAGTTCAGGAGGAGGTTCTTGGGGGATCGCTTCTTTCTCCTCTTCTTCTTCTTGATCTGACGGTTCTCTTGGTTGGGTGACACCCACTCACCACTCTGCTTGCCCTTCTGCACCACCTTGTGTCTGGGTGTCTGCCGGCAGCGCACCAGGGCAGTCACAAATACCACTAAGATGACAGTCATGGTCCCTGCTATGATAGCTATGACAACAATCACATATCCATTGGCTTGAGGCGTCACCTCGCTGTCCCCTATGTTACGGTCCAAGGGGGTCTCCATGCTTTTTCGCAGCTGCTCTTGAATAAAGGTAGCATTTGACACAGTGTCATTGACAAACAAGTGAATAAGTGCTATTGCATGTAACGACTCAGGCTGGCCTAGGTCTTTCACCTTGACGACAAGCCTATGAAGCCCGTGATCAGCTGCCACTATTTTCTCCTGCAGTGTTATGTTACCGCTTGATCTGTCGATGGCAAAGAGACCTCGAGGGGAGACCCTAGATGTGATGATGATGCTGCTAATAATACTGTACTGCAGCTCAGCATTCATACCAGTGTCATTGTCAATGGCAAACACTCTGGTGACCACAGCACCAGGGACGGTGGTGGTTCGCACTAGGTCATATGAGTAATTGGAGGATGGGATGACAAACACTGGACGATTGTCATTTACATCGACTACGTTGATCGTGACCTTGGCATATGAGGAGCTTGGAGGGTGTCCTCCGTCAATTGCCTTGACCATAAATGTGTAGGAGCTCTGCTGCTCCCTATCGAAGGTAATATTGGGTTTGATCACACCAGTTTGAGGGTCAATGATGAAATTATCTTTCCCATTCAAAATGGACAAGGTTATAACAGCATTATCTCCTGCATCTGAATCCGTAACTGTGATTAACCCCACAGTTCCAAAGAGAGGCAGGTTCTCGGGCACATAGAAGTTGTACTCGGGGTGTGTGAAAGCTGGGCTGTTGTCATTAAGGTCCTGGACGATTAGCCTGACTGTGACATTGCTCTGTAGGGATGTGGAGCCGTTGTCCCTAGCTATGACAGTGAACGAGTACCTCTCCTGCTTCTCTCTGTCCAGTCGCTTGCCAACAGAGAGTATTCCTGACCGTCTGTCTATGTTAAACCCATCAGGTGCGTCAGGGCCAAGACTATAAATAATCTCAGCATTATGTCCACTGTCTGCATCTGTGGCACTTATTTTTATTAACTGTGTAGAAGGGTCATTGTTCTCCGGTATGGAAAGTTGGATTTCTGGCTGGGGGAAAATGGGTGCATTGTCATTCTCATCCTTGATTTTAATTAAAACCATAGCTGAAGTGTTCAAAGGAGGCGTCCCCCTATCCGAGGCCACTATCTTAATTGCATATTCTCGAGTCGTCTCGTAATCTAGAGGGGCAGCTGTCTCTAATAAGAACTGATCATTAAAGACAGGCTTCAACCGAAATGGAACATCATGGTCGGTGTAGCAAGCTACTTTGCCATAGAGATCTGCATCCTTGTCAGTAACGGTAATTAGGGCTATTTTGGTGTTAAGAGGTGCATTCTCAGACAGCAGAACAGTCCCATTAACCAGGTTGATAATGTAGCGAGTGTCTATAGAGGGAACATTGTCATTAACATCTGTTACATTAACAGTCACTGTGGCTCTGGAAGGGGTGGAGCTTCCATCGCTGGCCAGGACGATGAGTTTATGAACAGGAGTCACCTCCCTGTCCAGGGGCTGCTTCACAGTGATCAGTCCTGTGGAACTGTCAATGGCAAAGTGGCGCTTGATGGCGGCAGAGATCTGGTTGCTGAACGCGAAGTGAATCTGTGCATTGGAACCCAGGTCTGCATCCGTGGCATGAAGCTGAGCAACCGATGTCCCAGTGGGTGCATTCTCTGGCACCGTAACCTCCAGCTCGCTGTCCTTAAAGATGGGGCGATTGTCGTTGACGTCCGAAATGGTGACTTGGAGAATGGCAGTGCTGGACTTGGGAGGGTTGCCACCGTCTTCCACCTTTATTTTCATCACAAAAGTGTCCTTCTGCTCACGATCCAGGTTCTGCTGAACAATGAGCTGTGGCCACTTGTCTCCTTCAGGAGTCTCAATGATGTCTAAGCCAAACTCACTGACACTCTGCAAAGACAAAACACATTTTTGTTTAGTCTGGATCTGTTTATATTTCACAAAGACACTCATATACTCTCATATAAACACCTTGTTACATTTTCCCTTTTGTTGTTTTTGCTTTCCCAGTAACCTGTTTTTCCCCCCACACTCTAAAAAGCCCTTCTCAATATAAACACAATCCAAATCAGTTGAATATGTAAAGTAGCGGGTAACAAAAAAAAAGATGTTTTAATAAATTCTGTGTCCTTTATATTTTGTTCTTGGCTGTAGCCTTTTAGTAGTTTTAGAGAGCAAAACTGTGTGTCTAGATTTTTCCCTAAGGGTACCCAGGTTCATTTGCAGTCGTTCTTTGGACCAGGCCTTTAGTCAGTGATGAATGTCAAGAGCAAATTAAACAGCTCAGGACATTCTTAAACAGGGCAGGTGGTTCTTGGCTTTGCTCTGCTCATCTCAGCTCGGTCATAAATCAAAAGCAGATGTGCTGAACAACACCTTATTACAGAGTTTTAATTTCTTAGATGCAATTCACAATAGCTCTACATGAACAGAAAAATGCAATGCAATTTAAATTAGTCCTTTTAAAATGTGCACATATTCTGCATATGCTGTATACCGCATTCATACTGGAATTAAGATTAATTTGCTTCAAGTTTTCCCTACAACAAAACAAAACAGCACTCTTTTTTAATGCTTGATTTCCAAACAAGGCAGGCAACATTGCAGCAATTCAATTTCATTATCGGGGAAAGAGACAGTTGTAGGCAGAGACACCCCAAAATGCTCCCATCTATATACACTGGAAGACTAGATCACCACAGATTAAGAGGAGAGTGAAAAGTCCTGCATATTAAAAAGGCTTTTTTCCTCAAAACAGGCTAAATCTAGCCAAAAGTAAAGCTGAAGGAAAATGAAAACAAATGCTTAAGTAATCCTCAATATAAACAAGAGGAACTGGCAGTGGCTGTTATGAACAATTGCCTCCCATGCAACAAAAAACTACCACTAATATTTACAATTTCAGAAAGAATATGGCATGGATGTGTGCACGTTTTTACATCAGAAGAGAAGGGAAGTAAATGAAGGAAGAGAAAGGGAGACATGCAGCACAAACATAGAGACAGAGAGAGTAGGGGGAGGAAATAAGAAGATCAAGCCCATGAATGAGCTGCATGCACATTATGAAACAAAGACACCCTTTGAAGCTCTTTCAGTCAGAAGCAGTTTCATGGTAAAACAAGAAAAAGCATCCTATTTAAGGCGATAAGCTTCATGCTGCACATGATGTTGAAAAAGATTACTCTGTCTAGGCACAGCTATCAAATGAGATTAAGATATATACATTTACCTCGTTCAAGGGGAGGAACATTTTAACAAAAAAATGTGAGCGCGAGAGTCTTCAATGGGCTTCAGAATCTAGAACTCTCCTTGTGCCAACATAGTGTTGTAAACGACAGAGGGAAACGTGCAACTGCAGCATGTAAATTATTGTGTACTCTGAAAAATTGCTTGCAGAGGGAATGTTGTCAACATGTCAGTGATTGACAGAACTACTTAAAACAGCCAACACCACAGCAGTGGTGTCTGAGACCTTATTTTGTGATCCCTGTTGCAAGCAAAAATCATATAGGGATAAAAAGACATGTCATTTAAAACGACGCGAGGACATGTTGAGAAAATGCCTTTTGGATGCACTGTGCACAATCTCTGAGCACAAACTTTGACGATGTCTGCCATAAGCGAAAGGTCCAATAAAGCATTCTGGGGGATCTTCTATTAAGCACTACTCCATCAGCGCAGAGCTCGTCAATCCTCAGTTGTTTGCAGATTCCGCACAGTTTTCTGAGCATATGCACAGTGATATTTGGCAAAGCCTGATGTTAATGGCGGGATGTGGAGTAAGGATGCGTCAAAGAGAATGCTGCACGATGATTTATGAGCCAGCATTCTCTATATGCCTTTTTCTGGGTTTCACACAATTTTTACAACCGACAAGACAGTGCTCAGTGCATTTCAATAAGTTTAAGAGAGCTATCTCTCAGGGCCGTGCATCCTCCTGAATACAGAATTAGCGGATTGTGATCAAATCTAGGACAGGCTAAGAAAAGGCCAACTACTAGCATGAATCACTCACTGGAGACCCTAAGGCTGAGAGAGGATGACTAAGTTCTCTAAGCAGCGCATGCACTCTTTAACCACAAATATAGTACAGGTATGTGTCTTTCTGAACTTTGATGACACCGCCATCCATTTCACATTACACAGTCAAAGGTTTCCTCAGTGTTTATTGTGCGTGGGGTGTGTGTGGTATACGATCTAATCAAAGTCGGATAATTGAAATCGAAATGACTGAGGGACACTGTCAGAAGCAGAGGTGGCTGTTGATGACAGAATGATGACTCTGAACCCCATTTTGAAGACACTGCCTCAGATTATCAGTGGATGCATCTTTCAGTCAAGTTGATGACCTTATTAAAACTCAGAGGAGACTGAGATTGGGCTGTGAATATATCGGGAAGAAAGTAGTCACGGCGATGCCCATAGAAGAGGCTAACCGGGGACAGCTATTCATCACAAGCTATAGCAGCTCTTTATAATGCTGATAGAAACTCTCTCTCTCTCTCTCTCTATTCGTTTTTTCCTCCATAATTTTTTTCCCTCCATCTCTCTCATTCACACTTTTGCCCCCGGCCATGATCTCATGCATATAATTAAGACAAAAGAAGCTGGCAATTGTTTGTGTTTTTTTTTTTGTCACACCTAGAAGTGGATAATATGTCAAAGTAGAATGCTAATGAAAACTGGAAATTCTTGACAGTGAGCGTTCTGCCCCAAAATCCTATTCTCTGCCTATAGGCATCATGCAATGCATTAATCATATTTTTCTAGCTTGTTGAGAAAAGAACTGGAATAAATTTTGCATACATAGATAAAAAAAAAAAAAGAGGTTAGATCCAGTTTATAAATAAAACTATTCCGGCTCAAACTTTGAGTTCCGACAGAACACCCCATCCAATCATAAACTGGAGTTACGTTGATTGCTAAATATTGGGAGTGAAAACCTGGGTATAGTGACAAAAATGGTCAGTCCAAAATACAGAAGGTGAACAAGATGTTGAAGACGAGATGTTGACTTAATTTGGATTATTGTAACGTGTCACTAATGTGAACAGACACAGTCTGAAACAAAAAAACCAGCCACACACTCTCCTCACTCTTCCAGCCATGTTTCCATGTTGGACTTTGAGATATCCTGTGAATATGTAAAGTGATCAGATCTGCTTTCAGGGGAGATCCTCCTCCATCCATGCATGTGATTGCTTTCTCTGACCTTGGCCATTTCTTTGACTGCTTCTCTGCAGTTCAGATGACGTAACACATCACTGCACAGCATTGATGGCAGAGTTTCTCTCAAAGTGTAATTACCAACCATTACATGTGGTGGTGGAGCACTGTGTGAAACGGTGGGGAAATTACCTGTTCTCCCTCTTTAGTGTTAGAAAAGGGACAGAATTGTCCAAAGTAAGGCCACCAGGTTTCTTTTATTTGTCCTGTATGTTGACAACTCAGCCAATCTCAGGTAGCCCATTGAATATGGTTCACCATGCTACGCAATTTCAGCACAATGTTCTCTGCAAAACACGAGACAACTGGGCAAAACTATCATGATCAGAGAGCTGCGAGAAATCTCTCAGGACCGTACAAAGTCTAAAGGTGGCTTAACAGCCAAAAGTTATTCTAGGAAATGCTCGCAAATTCCCTCCCCACTAAACCCTTGGCTTAATTTCCACTGTGCTTCCGAAATAAGAAATATACCAAAGGTTGAACATTTGACTGGTTCCTTTAATGCCTCTCCTTGTGTTTTGCTCATGTTTTAACCTGGAACACAAGGAAAATTAATCTTGGGTACAATGAGAATATAATGCGGAAAAGTGAGTCAGAGACACTGTGCCAAGGACGGCCTAAGCAAGCATTTTTAGGAAGCTGCATATTGTGAAAAGGGCAAGAAAAATGATTGCAGATGATCATCATAATGAGCAGAACATTTGGTTGGTGATTTTCCAGGCATGAACAATTCACAACATTGCGCTGGTGAGGCCTTGACGGGGGGACTCGTCAAGGCAATGCAAATCATTATTCAAGGCAGACACACAGACAAGCAGTGGTTCTGTTCATTACAAGCCCATGTTAAAGTGCGTGTAAATATCTCTTCTGACTTTGTCACCCCACAGGAAAATGCATTACTAACCACCTTTCGCCGAATTTGAATGATTAACTGTTTAAAAATGTGTTTTCAAATCATGTAAAATTCAGCAACCTTCTCTGCTCTGAAAGCTGGGGGGGTGTATCCACTGGGGGAGTCAAACACATACATGTGTATACGCTTTAGTGGGAACCAAAGCAGCTCAACATTTGCTGTTTGTCAGTGTTTGGGCAGAATATGAATGCAACCGCACCAGTACCAAACATAATGTGGTTATAGCGTATTAGCTATATGTAGCCTTGCTGTAGGTTTTTTTTATTTTTTTTATATAACAATAAGACAAGCCAGTCCTTATGTTTGCACCATGGTTGCTGATGTTGTTTTTCTCGAACTTTTTAACACTTACAGCCAGTTAGTAACAGAGAGAAACTGTGCTGCAAGTGGACCTACAAGTGATTCATTTTAATACTGTACTATATGTGATAGTACAGGACATGTTTGGAATTCATAAGAATCATCGATGCAGTGTTACTGACAGACTTTTGATCTCTGACATGTGGAGAGGTGAGGTTCGCCTGCTTTGATCCCCACTAAATCATATGGGTTAGGGTTTATAAGTGTGTATACCCTGGAGAAGCCGTGCCACACACACACACACACACACTGTAGTGGGGACCAAAGCAGCTGAATGTCACTGTTCGCCAGTAGTTGAACAGAATATAAAAGTAAACGCTTTGGTATCAAACCACTTGTTTAACTAAAATGTATACCAATTTGGTCACATTTTTCATACACTGGCCAGCCACTATTTTCTAACATACGTGTGAAGAAGAGCAAGTGTGATTTTATTTCTCTACAACGCCACGGTAGACTTGTCTTTTGCGCCACACTTTCAAATCTAATATCTTCTCTTTAAATATTTACTATTTGCATTTCTCACTTTAATTACGCACCGTTTGAAAGGCCTCTATTAATCTGTCCACAAAGCTCGGGGTTTTGTCTCGACTATTAATGACCAACGCATGACATTATCCTACGTTTCCGAGTTTATGGACGAATTCATTAGGCATCACAATATAGTGCACATCGGTTTAATGGTGCATCAGCCCAAGTTCTACAATTAGCGTGATATGGAGAAGCGTATTCATTCACATTACTGTGTTCAGCACATATAACCTGTTGCTGCAAATGGACATTCAACACGATGCTGCGTCTGCACTTTTCACTGGTATTTCCTGTAGCTAGTGTGAAAACTTTCCCTTTTCACACCCTTTTTTTTTTTCGTAATGAAATGGAAGACAGGGAAATATTAATAGCCGGCCTATAACAATGTAACTTTAAGTAATATTCCACTTTAACAAAAAAAAAAGTAGGCCATATTTCCAGTGCAGAGTCAAAATTAACAGCACCATCGCAAGACAGCATGAAGTAATTATCCAGAAAACCTAAAAACCACGAAGATCCTAAAAAAAAATGACTATTCATACCTGATGAAACAGGTTACACGCTGCACCCACAGCAATGTGCTTGAAATACAAATATACTGATTAAATATAGGCGTGTAATAGTTAGCTGTGCTCAAGATGCTACCAATAGGAGGCTTGTTCCATTATTACAAGACTTCAGGTCCATAGCTTTTAAATCAATATCATCTACTCACTCACTCACTCACTCACTCACTCACCATTGGGCTAAATTAATTTGCACAAGATGGGTTTTTATTTAGATGTGATATTGTAGACATACAGTAATAGCCTCTTATTAACTTCACTTTTAGTGGAGTGAGTGTTTAAGAGGCGTTGCATGGGAAGCTTTGGATACATGGGTGCTTTTAACTATTTATTATACAATGACAGCTACCACTTTAGCAGATCAAATAAAAAAAATTGGGGTTGTTTTAAACGATGAATTTTGCTCTTGAGAGAAAGAAAACCTCTGTCTTGAAAGAAGAAGACATTGTAGTATACGTATATTATATTTAAACTGCAGTTGCTGTATTTGGGTTGTGTAGTGTGTTTTAAATAGAGATAAACAAATAAATACATAAAAAAAGCTCCACTTGAATAATCAGACAACTGACTCCAATTTGAACAATACGTCCAGTCCTGTAGCCTAAACCAGATCCCCTCACAATCGTGATAGTAAATGTTCTTAATCTGTTGAAAAATAACAAAAAGTACATTCCCTTGTCATTTTCATACACAAAGTAGATGCAAGCGATGTCTCACCTTCACCAGTTCATAATGTTGGATCCCATTGATCCCCACATCAGGGTCAAACGCCGAGGGCACCGGGTATCGAGTGTTGATCGCCGTGTTCTCCGGGATTGAGATGTTTATTACGGTGGACTGGAAAAGGGGTGCATTGTCATTCACATCCTCGATCAGGAAGCGGATCTTGACCAGCCGGAATATCTCGTCGGGCAGCACGGCCACCTCGATCTCATAATAGCAGCGCTTCTCGCCGAAGACCCCCGAGCACAGCTTCTCCCGGTCGATCCTGTGATTGGTGGTAAAGATCTCGCCCGTGTTGGCCTCGACTCTCACCAAAGGCACATCGCCCGTCTTGTACACAGGCTTGAACTGCAGTGGTGAGGACAGCCTAATGTTGGGGTCCAGATTGAGGTCCAGGTCCTTCCGCAGGTTGCCGATGCGGACGTTCTCCGGCTGCTCCTCCTTAACCGTGTAGTCCCTCTCCTGGGCCCGGCATAGCAAGACCACACAGGTGAGTAAGACCACCAGCGCGTGAGCCTGACTTGCTAAATCCATACTCAAGAGTCGGATGGGAGCTTCACTTTTACTGCAGCAATTCTGTCACAGGGGCGAGATGCAAGGCAGAAAAAGAGAGAAAAAGAGAACACACAGTGTCAGTGCACAAAATTACATGGCATTCCAGGTCTGCTGTAATTAGTACTACCTTTCCTCGTGGAGAATTTTTCAACTTGACCTATTCCTCCTAACTAGCGATGAGCCAAGATTCCCCCCAATGTCTTCGAGAGCAAATTAACATTGGGTTTACACAATTAACCTTGTACGACATCCACTGAACAAGCAGACACATAAAGGTTAGCGGTTAACGTATTCCATCAATCCATTTCCACGGCAGTAACGAACCGTTTCGTATATTTTTATCGAGAAATATGAAAGCAGTTGATTCCAGTGTTAATAATAGCCATATAATAGTCAGCTATGCAAGCTTGTTCAAAAACTACTGTGGATGAGGCTGAAAAACATGGGACAGAGAATTTTTTTTAATTTATTTTATCGTCAATACTTTGTGACGGTGTCCTCATAAACTGCACCTCACATCCAGACTTCAGCTGACTTGGAAGCAGCACGACTGAGCCTTAAGCACCAGTGCCTTCACGCGCGAACACACTCATGCAGTTGGAACGCTTGACAGCCACTGTTAATGGAGAGCCTCATTTGCTCTGAACGTAAACAATTGAGATCGCAAAACATCGTACGAACGCCCGCGTGTATAAACATACACAGAATGTAGTGAATGTAATGAAGGGCGCTGTTGAAAGTAACTGTGGCGGGAAGCGCAGAACAATCGCGCGACTATTTATCACGAGAGCTGCCATCAATCAAATTAGTGAAATTTAATCATAACTTCATTACGTCCTGATTAATGTGCTTTTCTCCCACAACAAATTTGAACAGCGTCCACCTTAGTTCGTACTGAACGATGCCCGCGATAAACACTTATAAAATATCACTAAAGATGAATGAGCCATCACTGGACATAATTAATTTACAAGTTTGCGTGTGTTAACCGTCAGTCTATTAAACGCTGCCGTTCCGCAAAATCGTTCAAATTTGCTGAAGGGTAAGAACGCCGATTGCCAAAACCAGAGTAGGCCATTTAAAGACAATGAGAGAGTTCTACTCTGCAATGCCTTCATTTCCAGTATATGTTGTCATGAAATATTGACTGTCTTCCACTAATCGATTGGTACTTACTAATTTATTACAAGAGTTACTTGCTGTTTCGCTCTAATTTTTGAATTATTTGTTTATTTAATCCATTCGTGGAACTCTTTAATAAATGGATTTCCATTATTTCAAGTACAATCACGCTGCTCTCTATCAAGGCCAGACCACACTGGTTTTAATTTACTTTCCCCCACCCTTTACATCACAGTGCTAAAGCAGTGTAATTATAAAAGTATATATTTGTTGGGTAGATTTATCGCTGTAAAACATTGCCGGTCTTATCATTTATTTTAGCGTGCAATGGCGTAATCTGGACGAAAACCACCATACAGCTATGCTTGCTTCTCATAATATTACCGGCTCCCAAAGTGTATTCGCGAGCAATATATTTAACAACTAATATAATTTCATAGCTCATACCCCACTGTGTGTTTAGGTCTACCAGCCCCACGAGTGTTTATTAACCTCATATGATTTTCCTCAAGATATTGGTTCGTATTCATAAGGCAGCTGCCTTCATATCAAACGTCCATTTCCTTTCAAGTATGACAAAATTGTGCGACAGTGATCGTACAAGCCGGTGCTGGAAATGCATCCATACCTGCAGTCACAAGGGTCCATGAATATCTCTTTGGGAATTATGATATTTTCCTACTTTATGACACAGTATGTCCATCCATATATATATCTTCAATATTTTCCTGCGGAAAAGTGTATGTGTCGACCTAAACAGCACTACAGGGGTCTTCTAAATTGGCAATGGCAACCCCATTCATAGCCACTAGAGCTTCTGGGCCTCCTGACAAAGGGGGAATTGATTAAAAATAAGGATTTAATTAGGCCAGTTTTGAATAAGCAACAATTGCAAGGCATTCATGCAGCATATAAAGAAAGATTACATTTCACACATTTCGTAAAGTAGTCGCATGAGACTCATTAAAGACAGCTGGGCGGAGGAGAAAATGTAGCTGACATTGATCATTTTGCAGGTTATTAAATCTGTACATAGCACAAGGCAGCATTGTCCCGTCATGTCAAAATAATGATGCGCGATATCCTATTGGTGACTGTGTGACATACTTTACACTTTGAAGTGAGCGTCTTTCTGAGGGTAGAGAGAGTGAGAGAGCAGCGACCGCCTTACTGTGATGATTGCCGGGCCACTCCACAGCTGAGCTCACACGACGCATAATGAAGTTTAAATTACATCCTTAAATGGGGATGCGATTCGCCGAAGTGAAAAAAAAAAATAGAAAACAGATCAAAGCGTATATTCTAGATTTTCTTTCCGCTGTAAGTGACAATAATGCTACACCGGATCAAGGGGGTATATAGCATGATTTTTCGAATTGGAAGCACATCCAGGAGTAAGCTACAAGTGACGCAGAATGGGAACTTCTGTCAACACTGCTATGAAATCGTGTATAGGACACACACACGCAGTGTGTGGGTATAAAGTGAATACATATTAACACATTTTTCATTCTACGTAAAATTAGAACGCTAATAAAATGGATGTTACACATTTTTTATAAGGAACAAAAACGTACTGATATACAACACAAACTTGTTTACTTTTTTTTAGTGTGGCTCCTCTCTTTTTAATGATGAATTTGGCATATATTTGATCGAGTCAAAGCTCCTTATAAATCTGTCTATGGGAGACAGACAAGGTGATAGAGGGAGTTGTGCTGGAGATGGTGGGGGAAAAAAAAAATAGTAAGAGGGAGGGAGACTGAAATCCAAGGTGTCAGTCAGAGTGTCTCCTTTGCTTACATTTCACTAGTCTCCTGAAATGCTATTTTGAGCCCCAGACAGCAGGTTGAATCCAGTAGGCAAACTCAAGCCTCCCCTCTTGAGAGACGTAGAGTGAAGAGGAACAGCAGCGGCCCTGGATCACTTTACACGACAACGTGATGGACATGCTTTCCTTGCATCTGCTGAAGGGGAGTCGTGAGAGGAGCGTCACACACCATTCGTCACCACTAAACCTTACTCCAGAAATCTCTAGAGAAACTCTGGACTCAAGATATTAGGAGTCCTTTTTTTTTGGGGATATTAAGAGTTCAAAAATCTACCACATTTTTAAAGAGGGCATCGTCGGATTGAATACAGTCGATTGTCTTGGGCTTTCTCTCTTTTAACAGCTTTAAGGATCACTGACAGCCTGACAGACCAGGATTCTGTCAAGATCAATCAGTTCCTTTTCAGTCAACACAGCCAGAACAATTTTTCCTCACACAGTGGGAAAAATAAAACTTGTTTTCTCAAGGGAATCTTCAACAGCAACAACAACAACTACACAACCTCAATGAGAACGTGTGAAAGAATGATGCTCGACATGAACGTCTGCAATGACAATGTTAATAATAGATTTAATAAAGAGGTATATTCAAGATCAAATCCTGCAGGGACTTGAACATCACTCTGTGGTCTTTGGTTATAATAAGTGTGTACATTATTTCCATTACCATCGTTTTCTTAAATGATTTGAGAGACTTGAGTGGGGAAATGGTAGCTGGGTGACTGGATGTCTTACTCCCTGTATAAAGAAATGTATGTACAATGTTGTAACCATCGACCTCAAGAGGGCAGTCCATATATAAAAATGCATTCCTACTATTAAATAGACTTATTATGATTCCCGTGCCTCATGCCATGTTGAATTTGAATTCTGAATTTACCATGACATGATTCAAACAGGTGAATATATTTTCAGGGAAACTGCAATTAATAAAAAATAAATAATAATGAATAACAATGAACTGTAGCCTGAATGTATAAATATTAAGAAAAAATGAACAAGAAGTCTATATATATATATATATATATATTACAGGGGGAAATAATTATATATCTACTAAAGTAGCCACGGTTCAAGTGACAATTGTGCTGTGTATTTTTGAAATTTCACAGTGGTTTGTCATAATTCTCCTACTACAGCACAGCACTGGAGCGAAGCAGATGTTTATGCCATGGAGGCAGATGTTTATGTCACCTTAAGATAATAGGCAAAGCAAAGAGCCAACACTGCTGACACTTGGGCTACAGGTTACACCTCTAACTATTCCACACGCGCACAAAACTGTGGAAAAAGTCTAAAGGCCACCATTAGATTTGTTGTTTTAACAACGCTGTACAAACACAGCCACACATGTTCAGCAAATACGTGAAAAAAAAATGGCATGCTTTTTTAAAAATATGTGCATTTGAGGGGAGGAAAAAGCTGCTTCTACATGTTTATGTGACCTACGCTGAACAATAACACAACCCTAAGTCGTTCATTTATTATCGGCAAAACCTGTGTTTGTCTAACTATTTCATGGCGAGAAATATCGGCTGTGAAAAAAGGTCTGTCAGGTTGTTCATGACATGCTTGATGACGATGATGATGATGATGTTGTACGAGTTAAACTCTTTGACAACTTGTTAATATACAACACCACATTTTGAGTCACATAATATCATCTAAATGGCAATGATCCCAGCTTTTGACAGACAAGACTTTTGAACAAATGGTGTATCTGAAAAACCCCATCACTCTGCAAATAGTATTCTGAAATCTACAGAGAGGCAAAGGGACATTTTAAGATATTGGTGCAGCGTGAATAAATATTTCAGAATTGTTCATCATGTAAACTGGTGAGTTCAGAATGTGTGCGATGAGATGATTGTATTGCTGTTGTCAAATTAAACAAATACTCAGGCTGCACCTTTTTAATCACTGCTTCATCATGTGTCTCAGTCCTCAGCCAAAATACAGCTCGCCTTGGGGAGCCTCACGTTACCATTTGATTGAATTCTCTATCAAATATTGAGATGATTAGCTTGGCCTTGAGGGACTCCTTAAAAATGGGTCCAACAGTTATTGCATATTGAGCAAGTGCTACAACAGGAGCCAAAAGCAACGGATCCTCTGATCAACTACGTCTTTGAATCGTGACTTTTTTGAAGCGTTTTTTTTCCCTCCCCCCAATAGCAAAGAAATCAGTTGTTGATAAGGGTGATCACGCTCATGGCCCCTGAGGTTACGCGGTGTGGAGCAGCAGCAGTAGCAGACCCTTGGAGCCAGGAGCGCACTGATGCCGCGCACACTGGCACCGAGCTCAGCGACCAGGCTGCTGAGAAAAAGAACCATGCGCTTTAAAGTCCCCGCGGGTAGATTCTCTTTGAAAGGGGGCCCCATCCATCTAAAGATCAGTGTTTAGTTAGAGCGATTAATGCCCGGAGTCGGGAACCAACCGCGCGGTGCATTCAGCGTCAATTCATAATGCGACAACCGCGGCTTCTCCACGACGCACCGTGTCCGCGGATAATTTGTATTTAAATCAGGTTCGCGGCGCCGCCGCCACTTACATCTTTACGGAACACAAATATAAATCCACGATCGAAACGCACACATTAAGACAAGTACCACGTAGGCCATCTCTCTACATTTGTCGCCCCCCAGCTTAGCGTTGTCCTCACTCCTCAGTGATGGGAGAAATAGCTCAGCTCCTCGCCGGTTTCTGGGTTTGATTTTACGCGACGCACATAAATAAGGATTGTTCGGCTGTGTTTTCCGTGTGCACTCGGGAGAAGTCATGTGCACACACGCTCCGAGAAACCTCTAAAGTAAACAACCATTTTGATATAAACAGTGAAGTGATGGATAAGACCAAAGCTTACCTTTTTTCCGCTCGAACAGGAGGATAAATCAGCCGCATGTACCGTCGCGTAGAAGCATCACTGATTTTCAAAAAAGAAGTGCCATGAATTAAACTGAAGTAGGGGAGAAAAGGAGAGATGATCCTCGTTAGGAGCAGCAACAACGGTATCCACTATAAAAACTTATCCATGCGCTAAAAAATCGGCATCCTCGTGAGAAAAAGAGAAAAAAAATCATATACAGCGATCAACTTTGAAAGGGAGACGCTGTAATTCCTCCTCGGATGTCTTGGGCTCGCAATCCCACGGGGCAAGAAACGCATCGATCCAAGCTTGTTTTTTTTTTTTTGATAAACTTTGTATCCCTAACCCCTTCAGTCTAACCTCAAATGTGCTACTTTATTTCGCCAGGAGAGAAAAAGAAAAATCGCTGGCACCCACGCGACACATGTGGTTTGAACGCGCCTTCAAACCCGTGCGTAAAACTTCCATCCAAGAAGAACGCAAAAAATTGTGATCTGCTGGAGCAAAAAAAAGAAGCTGAAACCTACATTATTTTTCAAATAACTTGTTTAGAGTGATTCGAGGTTGGTGCACGCTCCCCCCAAAAAACACTAATGGAGGGATGCAGAGCGCATCGCCCCCCCCCCCCAGTGGAGTTAGATCAAAGTGTGCCTCAGTGCAGCATCACTTACAGGAGCTGGGAAAGGCGGATCACCGTATCTGTCTGCTAAGCTGTAGATGTCTCAGTAGTATTGTATGAACTCCGTTCCTGAATACTGCCCACCTCTCTCCCTCTCGCTCTTCCCTCCGACTGACATCATGGTGGAAGGAGGAGCCAAGCCACAGATTTAAGAGCCCCGGTCCTCTTAAAGCCGCACTGCGTTGAAGAGATGCTTTTTCTCTGAGACGTAGGTGAATGGCTGGGTATGTGTGGACCACTGCTGTTTACATTAGCCAGACAGCTCCAGAAATCCGCCTGAAAACAACAGGGGGGGCACTGTTCACTTTTATGCCGAGCCTTGTTTCAGTGTTGAGGTTTTACTGCATCAGCAGTAACTCATACAATTGATGATGATGCTCAAATTTCTTCTTTTTTTTTTTTTTTCCCAGAGATTCCAGAGAGTGTCAACAGGCCAGGGCAAAGCTAATCTCAGGCGTGATGAAATAAATTAACCCGATAATGGGTTTGTTCACAGTTTCCATAGCACCCATGTATAAAAATGGTATTAATATTTCTTGTGGCAAAGCGTCGTTCCACGTATTATTATGAACACTTGGAACAGAAATGGTAACACGTGATTCCTAGGAAACGTATTAAACATCGGAATAACTAAAATCGCTCATACAAAGATGTATGATATATGAATAAGATGTTCAGTAAAGCAGCATCAGTGTGACATATTGATTTCCCGATCGCAAATCACCCAAGTTGTCACTTTTCTGCTCCGGCGTCTCCCTCCAAATGCCATAAAGTAGATTCTAACAGGTTCTTTTTATTGGGGTCATAAAGGGTTATGGTCGCACGCAAAGGTCAAACCATCAACTCGATCATGTTACAGTTAATTACCCCTATCCACTCGCCACCACCTCATACAACAAATAGCTGCGACTTTGCATTTTAACAAGCTTAGCCTCTGGCAAGGTTTCATAAACAACAGTCTTCACCTGTACACCATGTCCCTCCACATTATTTCATGTCAGACTGCTCATCCCCGAAGAAAAAGGGAAAGTAGCAGGGGTGAGAACCTTTAGCCTTCAAGCCATATGCAGCCCAAGGGACAATTCATAAACACAAAAAGGAAACTCGGAAAGAAATACAAAAAAAAGGACTCATGACAGATTTGGTTTCTTATAACAAAAAAAGAGAAAATAACATAAAACAGAATACTTACATGTTCTCTGGGGTGGTCTCTTCTGGGTGTTTGTGTCAGGTCACAGCCAGGGTGAACAAAAACACAGAGCAGGTTACTTGTCAGCACTGTCAAGCATTGTGACGACTGTCAGGAAAAGAAAAAGTAAAAAGTTACGCTTTTAAGGAGTGCGTGCCTAGGTTGCGTTTAGAGTGATGAAAAGGGGGCCGGTGTCAAGTGCCTTTACAGCGGAAAACATGCAGCATAACTGGATACAATACACTGGAATATAAAGTGAAATATCTTCCACAGGGTGAGGGTGTCCAAACGAGCCTCTTTCAGAAGACGACAATGTACAGAGACAAAGTAGGCATGTTTTGTGGTGAGTCGGTGAGAATCTGCATTATTGTTCAGAAGGAGATTTGTTTGAAGGAGCTGCAAAGCTGGCTGAACCAAAACAGGTTAAAGTGTCAATTTATCTCAAACAAATTTCGTGGAACAGATTAATATTGCAAGAGACATAAAGAAAGAAATATAACACCACAGGACACCCCGTGGAATTTCTAATTTTTGTCATTATCACCTTCATCTGACATCAAACCCCTTGCCAGAGAGCAGCAGCTGCAGTCATTGCATTAAAGAGGTTTGTGTGACATGTGTTCAGTAATTTAATATGGCCCCCGAAGGATGGTATAAAAAATTGAATATGGCTTCTCGCGCGATGAGATTGCATACGATATCAACGCCGAAATCGTGAATTTCCGTTTCGTTTCTTCTCGTTGAAATATTTGAGTTGGAGCAGGACCATTTGCGTGACATGAAAGCCAGTCAGCGGTGACAATCTTCCAACATCCTGAAGTTATGTCATAAAAGGAGCAAAACTGTTGTATGTGTGCAACCAGAGTGAGTGAGAGAGCGTTGACGTGCAGACAAAGAGGACGAAGGATTGGCTTAAAGGGGACATATTTTACAAAATCAACTTTTTAGTCATTTAAATCCTTATATTTGGGACTCTGGATGTCCTATCAGTCGGCAAAGTGTGAAAAAAGATTACTCTTTTTTTTCTCGTTTTTGTGGTCCTCCTCAGCCTAAATACAGGAGATAAAACACACAATGTTGACTTCCGCACTAAATTCCTGGAATTGTTGTCTCGCAGAGCTCCGCTTTGTCCGTAAAACACGCGAGAGTGCTGGCGATGGCAACAGTATCCGAAAACCGGAAGTCCGCAAAAAGTTCTATTCTTGGCTCCACAGTGCAGCACAGAGTTCTACACAAACTTCCATCCTCAGAGGATTTACCTGTCCATTGGATACATGTTATATATGACAGCAATGTGCCTGCTAGAGCCTGCAAATGATCACTTTTCCAAATGCTAACTGCTGTTAGCTCCCAGTAGCCTCTGTGGCTGATGTCATTTCCTGTCCCTTAAGTTTTGTTTTACTTTTTTTAAGGTGGACCTAAAGAGATACTACTAATCAGAGCGTTCTGAACAGGGCTGCTTTGGCAGGGTGATTGAACTGCTGTGGTGCTTCATCCTTATGGTATTTTGACCAAAGCATGTCACAGACATGTTCATTAGGACACCAGGGAACTAGTTTGATTTGGAAAAATAGGGGATAATATGACTCCTTTAAGCTAGGAAAGGAGGTTTCACTGCTTAAATGTATCTTTTACTTCATTCTCGCTGTTGGTCACACTTTCAGGGCCGGCCCAAAGTAACATTTGATTTTGGGGCCCTTTATCCGCACCAATAATAGAGAAGTTAATTACCTGATGCTTCTGTGGAAATTCTGCACATTTGTAGCTGTGTTGCTTGCATCATCCTAATGTCAGCCTGACATGTTCCTACCCTTAAATTGGCTTTAATCATAGCAATCTCAGCAGAATGTGAGTCTTCACTTAGTATTCAAAATGGCTCAGTACTAAGAGGTAAATATGGTCTCAATAAAAATAGGATAGAAACAGGATCGTCTTAATTCACATATTAGTATGAACACATATGCTAGTTACATGCATGTTACATAGTGTGAAAACTATGTAACATGTGAAAAAGACTCACTGTCATCACCGTACACAAACAATAAACAAATAATAAAATAATAATAATAATATAATTAAATGCTCTAGGGGGCACCCTTGTGGTCATGGGGCCCTAGGCAGGCTCAGTTGGCTGATGCCTTGGATCCAGAGAAGGAGTCACTGAATTTGTTTGTTCACATTGCTTGCATGAGTAACATGTATCCAAGTATACATCACTTATGGCCTGAAACATTGTTTAGAATATGAAACATTAGCATTACAAGCTAACCTTTACACCATTGGTTCTCAAAGTGCGGCCCGGGGGGCCAATGGCGGCCCGCAGAAACATTTCTGGCGGCCCAGAAATTTTCATTTCAATATCTTAAGATATGACAAAATAGATGTTTGATCCTTGTTGCCTTCTTTAATCAACCTTGATGTTTCTCTGTGAATCCACAACTTATTCTTCACACATGTAAGAGAAATAATTGGTAGCAAGAGAACATTCACATGATCTACCTTATCAGCCAGGGACAGCCCTGCGAGCGCATGGAAAGGAAAGGGACGCAGAGCTAAACTCCTCCAAGGTCCCTGTGTATTAACATTCAGATTATTTTACGGATCATTTCAGTTTCAATGCCACACTGAGGTTTCTGTATGATGTTTTCAGCTTAAACAACATAACTTGTCCAAAGAGACCACAACAGTAGCTGCTCTCCCATCGTATTTGTACACCTGTATTAAGCGTTGAGGCTGAATTGTTGTGTGAAAGAAAAAAAAATATCAGAGTTGAACACATCTTGACAATTTTTTCTTTCTTTTCCATCCAGTTATACAGGTTGAGCTTGTATCCATGGAAACTTTCCAAAACCGCTGAGATTTACCACAGCGAGTTCTGTTTTGCCTCCATCTTCTCTTTCTGTTTCACGCTCTCACACTTTGTCAAGGATCTCTGGAGAAAGGGAAGGAAAAAAACTTGAGAAAAGATGGTGTGGACAGAGCGAAGACAATTCAATATTTGCCTTTACCTTATTGGCAACAGAGGTGGAATTTCACAGAAAGGGTGTAGAGACCCAAGAGAAACAAGTGCAAGTACACCCTCAGTGGAAAAATACTTTAAATTTTCCTCACATTATGAATATTCAGCATCCATGGCTACAATTTCTTGGAGCACAATGGGTAGTAAGAAGAAAAAAGCCTTTGCATAAGCTAATTACAGTCTGTCATGTGTGGCGCAAAAATAAAGGCACCAGAGGGTCATTGGTAGCAAACTATTGCTTTGAATAGTATCACTTATGAGCAATATTTTTTTATATGCTTTACATTTGTGCTCAGAAGAACCAACAGTATTTTAGCTTCACCCTTAAAAAAAAATACTTTATCTTTCTACTTTGTATTCATGCATTCTTTGGGCTTTTCAAAAAGCAAAAGGGCTTATTTGAACTGACATTAAAGGGGGAAAGCATTGGAGGTTTGTTACCAATTAAGTATTAAGACCTACAAGAACTCATAATGTCAGTAAGTTGTTGC
Source organism: Microchirus variegatus (assembly GCF_963457635.1). Taxonomy (NCBI): domain Eukaryota; kingdom Metazoa; phylum Chordata; class Actinopteri; order Pleuronectiformes; family Soleidae; genus Microchirus; species Microchirus variegatus. The sequence continues at coordinate 10,785,965 of NC_139807.1, read as the reverse complement.
CGGACACGGACTTTCTAAAATATTTATATAAATTTAACTTTCTTCATCATTTGTTGAGGAAACGACCGTCAAATAATTTTCTGCATGGCTTTAGCAGGATGAGACAAGATTCATCACAAAACACAGAGCTCTTGAGACTAATGAATGTTCTAACATTGAGTGACATGCATCTGCAACACACGTTTAGACTACAGCCAATACTGCCTTGTTTTTGTAAGTTGACATGTTCCCATCAAATGTTCCATGGGAAATGTGTGTGTGTGTGTGTTCTTGTATGGGTGTCTTTTTGAGGACCAACAACTTATCAATTAGGAGTAAGGACATTTTGCCTCACATTCTGTCACCCCCTCAGACCCTTTTTGAGGGTTAAGATTTGGTTTTAGGGTTAGGGTTAAAGTAAAGTTTAGGTTAGACATTAAGTTGTGATATTTAACGTATGTCTTTTTGTAAACTTATGATTTGACTACTTCTCTGTTTTTTATTGTATTTTGAGAGCTAAAAAAATACAAAGTCTACTCTAAAGTGTACTAATAGATAGATAGATAGATAGATAGATAGATAGATAGATAGATAGATAGATAGATAGATAGATAGATAGATAGATAGACTGACCCATTTACAGCACTGAAATAATCGGTTGTACTTGCTGACTTGTCTGTGGCTTTGTTATAAACTATGTTTTTTTGTTTTTTTTAAAGGTGAATATTGTGAAACAGCAGGCGTGTGTTGCAGTTTTGCTCTGCATCGTGCACATCACACACCTGCTTTCTGTAACCCAGTGGGGGAAGATGGATTTGTAGTGCAAAAGAAGAAGAGACGTGTCACTTTGCTCACTTTTATCTGTCACTTTTTTTGCTCAAAATAAACCCAAATAATACAAATGCGCACAACACAAGCGGAAACAATCGCCAGATATCAATATGACAGTTTGTACTCTTCAAGATGTATATTTGAGCCAATTCGATTCTCCTTTCTTAGATGGTTCTCTTTCTTTCTCAAGAAGCAACTGCTTAATAACTCCTTTGTGTGTTGTTTGATGAAGGCAATTGTACACACTGTGGTGACGTTCCCCTCCATCTGTCTACTGTGAAATGGAGCCTGGGGCAACTCTGTGAGACAAGAACAGTTTGCCTGGCTGTTACACTGTACATTCTGTTGAATAAAGTCCTACCCTGCATTCTTGTGCAGTTGTGCATTCACCCATTCTCACAATATTAAAAAAAAACCCTTTAATCAGAATCCCCCCTTGCATAGGGTAGTATGTGTCTTTAAAAGTGAAATAAAAGAACACGATGAAGCTTTAACATCTTTAATATGACGTGCAGAGGCCTGATGAATAAAGATATGCAACACTTGTTTAACACAGTGCCTCCAATTGCAAGGGGCTTGAAAATGTGTTTGCCTTTACACAGTGAAGGTCACTGAATTGATTTCAAATAAAAATTTATGTGGTGAAGATTTCAATCTTAATGACGACCCCTTTGTGAGGTCAAGAACTAGACCGGCCCTGGTGGCAACAAAAGCAAGTGGAAAATAAATTGCATCGAAGTGAGTTAAGAGTGGGAGGAGATTTTTTTTTAAATCAATCAACATCTTTGGACTGGCAGCTCCCCCCCCCTACAGGTTACAATTTGTATGTCACCGTTTCTGTTTCGCTCACAGGAAAAGAGGATCTGACCAAAGCTGCAGAAGCACATGGTAAGATCAACGCTCACACCTATTTTCCATTATTTTTGGTGGTGTGACAGGAGAGAAAAAAAAAGAATAGTGCTTCCATAATCACTGAGGAGTCGTTATTTGGCATTCTTCCTTCCCAGATGGCCGAATGCTTGATGTTCTTGTCACGTTGTGTTGTATTTTTTCCTGCCTTGAATGGGCTGTGCACACAACCATTGTTTGATGAGTAAAATTGAAGGCAAGGCTTGTAAACTATGGATGCCCCTTGTCAAAGACATGGCATAGCAAAGGCGGCGTGCAGGCATCTCTTTTGCACTCTTGAGATTCTCCATGCTCCTACCTTGAGGTTTGAGAAAGGACAGCCTGGTGTGATCAAATAGCATATTAATGACCGAACTGTAAGTAATTCCATGTGCCTTCACGATTAATTTTCACATCTTATTTTATGGCATATAATTACTTAATTTTACCCTAACCCATATTTAAATTGTGACATTACACAAGGGACTAAACTGTGTGAAATGTACTTTTTTTTTAAAAAACCAAACAAACAAATAAACAACGGATTTATATTGAACTACTGTAATAAGTATTGGATTAGGTGGCATTGTAGTTAATCCATAAAAACTGACAGTGAACAGTACACAAGGTAATCCTACCTTGGACATTTCCACATAGATAGAAAATATTTTACCCGTTTGGATATTTTTCTACAATTTTGTCTTTGTGCCTGCTTGTACATGGTGTGTCTTGAGTAAGGACATTCCACTTCCACTAATCTGTGGTTGTTTTCATTCAATCATAATTGTGAGGACTTCAGACATGACATTGGTGGACTCGAATGCACGACTCAAATAACAATGACAAGTTTTAACAAAAAAGGCGCTCACAGGGAGGATCAAACAAAATCTCAAAATCAATAAACCAAAACCTGGAAACATGAAGATCTGGCTAGTCGACATTAACACATGGACCGGACAAGACAAACTGGCAACAAGACACAGGGAGACAAGGACTATTTATTAAGGCTGTCAAACGATTAAAATATTTAATCGCAATTAATCGCACATTTTTATCTATTCTAAATGTCCCTTTGTTTTCTTTTTGTACCATTATTTTTCCTCATTTTAACCCTCTTATCAAAATAGAAAAGTGGACAAAGTTCCGTGGTTTAATGTGTTGCTGTCGTAACGAGCTAATCCGAGCTGAAGGAGCTAGCGGAGAAAAAAAAAAACTACAAAGTTTACTCGGCCAAAAAGAGCGTTAATCGTTCGATAAAAAAAAAATCACGCCGTTAAAATGGGTTGACGTTAACGCGTTTAACGGACAGCACTACTATTTATATATGGGGTAACTGAAAACAAGTGAAACCGATCAGGGGCAGGTTAGACAATCTCAATGGCGGGAAATCACAAAGGGAGGAAGTCAGGGTCTGAAACGAGAGGGAAAATGAATACAAAATAAAACAGGAAGTGCACAATAAGACTAGACATGAGTGACTAAACTTAACAAACTTGACGTGACATAACAATAATAGGTTTTGCTTTAGGTTAGGTTTAGGTTTAGGTTTTAGCTTTGTGTGTGGAAAACTTGCATAAAAACAGACATTATTGACCTTAAACTATTAAAGTAAAACTAGGCTAATTTTAAATAAAGTACTTTAAGTCTTTAAAAAGCTGTAAAAACACATGCACGCGTGTGCGATATGTAATTCTAGCAATGCTATAAAGACCATATATAATCATATTATTTCTCAATGTCTTTATTACAATACCTCGAAAATACAGCTAATATGTATGCAGTAATTAAACTGTTTATTTAGTGCCAAGTATTTATTGTGACCTCCCCTTACATTTGCACAATAGCAGGCATCTGCCTCACATAAAAGTAACTGGAATGGGAGCCTAATGTCATAGGCAATGATTTCATGTAAAAAAAAAATAAAAAAAAATAAACAGATCTTATACTCTCACCTTCACATGTTGTAACACGTTTAACTCATTTGAAGCTTACTTTTTTTTTTTTTTGATATTGCATCAGCAAGGTCACCCACAAAGTAAAATCAAACAAACAAACTTGATCATCAAGATGTGATATTCAAAAACAGTTTAACATAGTTTTCTGCGATTCCTGGAAAGCATCTTATTGGGTATGTTCTATTTTTCAGCATATCAACATTCCCCAGAAGGTAAATCGTATTCGACAAAAAAAAAGAAAAAAAAAAAAAAAAACTGCTAAAAAAACTGACAGTGGCCTGGTCCACAGAGACCAACTCTTGAATATTATGCAGGGCGTATGGGATCACTTGGACAGAGGAAAAATATAAGACTGTCTAAATCTCAAGAGGAACTCTGTGAAGTCATGTATAATATATCAAAAGATAACTAAAGACAACACCAAGACTGTTGCCTGAAATTAGTTCAGTAAGTACCAAGGAAAGTCCGCCTAAATACTAATATTTGCTCGTAATAGCCATTTTGAAGCCTCTACCTGCAGCAACCTGTTATTCTAGCTCTTTCTCTTGAAAACTGTCTAAAGCTTTCAAATTGTTCACCTATTCTTTTGGTCCAGTCATGACAGTGATACCACAGCTGTATCTTAGGCCATAACAATCCCTCTCCTATTGAGAATTGTAACAGTTTGCATATACTTCACACATCACATCCACACGGCCAGTGGTGGAGCAGAAAAGTCAAAGTAACGGCAAAGCGGTGCCGAGAAAGCGGTTAAGAGAAAATCACCATGATTAATCATCAGTCTCAGCCATTTTTACAATGTTTGTTTAGGTGGAGTATAAAAGGACTCATTTTACCTTAATACGTTAACATTGTATCACTCAATGGAGCAAAATCACTCACGCAAGGAAGAAGAAAAGCCGAAGTGAGCAGAATGATGATCCATCGTTAACGTTAAATTTGAGGTGGAGTGAAATGATGGGGGGAAATATAACCTAAGTGCTTGCATTTTGATGTAATACATGAGTAATCTGTGTTTTACGGGAACGGAGATTGTTAAATGATTCAAACTGTGCATAACATTTTCAAGAATAAAGCAACCTTTTAATAGGCATCATTAAATTTACTTAGGCATCCATTAAGCTCAGGAGTGCATTTATTTACCCCCTGTTTATGAAAGTCATAGACACTTGGCTTAGTAAATAAAAACTGCAAGGTGAAATGTAAAAGTAAAGCTTTGCGGTGGTCTTGTTTATTTCCTCCTGCAATTACACACAGTTACACAGTGTTCTAGGAGTGCAGATGCCACATTTAAACCATACCACAAGCCTTGTTTCCACCAACTGGTACACTGCGGTTCAACTTGCCATGGTGCAGTTTGGAACGGTACACCCCGATCTGGCTTAGGTTTCTACCGCCGGGGTGTGAGGGCTGTATTTGTAAATGACGTACCTATTTACGCAGCTGCATCCCCATGTAACTATAGCCGCCCATCGTGCCAGCGCGGCACAGTGTTGCTCGCCAATAAATTCCACAAAGACAAAAAACCACCACACAAAGGGCAATCATGGAGGACATCCAGCATTACGTGGTCTTTTTCCTTGGCGTGTTTTTTTTTTTTTTTGTATCACAAGAAGAAGAGAAGCTTTGTTTGAGAGATGGCTGTAAGCTGCAAGGAAAAAAAAACATTGCCATGTTTCTCTACCATCGCACGTAAATGATGAGTCTGTCGACCAGTCAGTGAACTGTTGTGTGTTGTAATCCACCCTTTAGGACCAGGACCACTGTGCATGGTACTCCAAGGATGCTGGTATAGTATGATTGGGTTATTTTGCTACCCTTCTCAATATTTGACTGTGGAAATGAAAGTAATTGTGACATGCATTGAACTGAATGAAACTGCACAGCTATAGGTATAATCAGGACTTTAGAATTTGCCCTCTATTCTCTCATGACCCCAGTGTTCTGTGCTCCCCTTGGTTTTTGTTTACAGTAAAATCCAATGGGCAAGATTGACATTTGGCACTTTGAGCCGTGATATCAACATGACATACAAGTTGGATAATAGCTTGTATGACATGTGGGTGTAGAAGCCACTTGGTCTCAATGCTGCGAACAGAAGAAAACACAATTCTGCAACGATCAACCTTGACCAGTCCAACTCGTAAAGAAGAAAATGGTCTTGCCCATGTTTATCGACCTGTGTGCACCCTTTGAAGCACTGACAATCATGTTGTTAATGTTCATGGACAGTTCCCATGAGTTTTAGAGAACACATAAGCACCCGTTTGCTGTTGCAGATGCATCTCTGTCACCTCACGAGATTTTAATGTGTACATTCAGTGTAGATTATCAACTCTCCATAAGAAAATAAAGAAAATACACAGCAGAAGTAGTCAGTTTGATGTTCATCTCTTCAACGACAATAAGGTCAGTTTCCATCGCTATTTCATGACGTGTCATTACATTACATTTTCGGGGAATGGACAGGGAGCAAGAGGCTCTACACAATGTTACAATTCTATAGAGTGCGCAAGACACAGGTTTATTGGCAAAATCAAATTTATTAAAGACACAACTGAGGAACTTGGCTGACGCACAGGACGTACAAGAGAGGGTTGCTCGACAGACAGCCCAGTATTTACTGCAGGGAAATGAAGGTACTCACCACCATTACTCCAACTCTATCTTCCCAAGGATGAGAGTGACAAAACCAGCAAAAGCAGTCAAAATAAGTTGAAGCCTATTAAAGAGGGGGGGGGGGGGGGGGGGTCACATGCGTTGGCATGCTATTCGTCTTAAAGGTGAAGTAAGTAGTTTATAGTGTCATCTAGAGGAGAGGCTGAAATTTACAACAAAGACCTGCTGCTCTGCTCACCCCCTCCCTTCCCTGAGCGCTACGGTATCCGCAACCGGTCAAATGTCGTCCTCGTCGTCTTTCTCCGTGTCAGCAGATGAGGTTCGTGAGGTGAGGGAGAGGGCGAGCTACCGCGGCCGTAGCAGACGAAGTGGAGAGAGTGGATGCGGGACTTCCGCTACAAGTAAAGAGACGCTTGATTTGTTCTCTCACGTTTGTCCTTACAGGCTCCGGTAGAAACATGGCGTCTCGCTGCTAACAGTGGCTATGCAACCGCGGCCCGCGACCGTGTTATATTACATGACTTTTTGAAACACTACGAAAATGAAACAAAAACTATTATACATCGACTAGACAATGCAGGAGCACATAATATGTATGAAAAAGTGGATTTTGGGTTATATAAACCCATAAATACTACATAGTGTCCCTTTAATACTAATGGCTGCAAATGGGTTTGGATGTCTTTGCTTCAAATAATCACTGAAACCCAGTCGACTACCAGTGAGGGACAGCCAGTAGGGTGTCACTTTGCACCTTAGAGATTCTCCTGGTAGGTGCATTCTCCTACTTTGACTGATAATATCACAGAGTGGAGACAACTGTGACTTGACTGCAACAATTGGATCATAGTACAAATTAAAAAACAAAAGAAAAAAAACATATTACTGTTTTCCCTGCCCTAATGTGTTTCACCTGCGCCCAATATCTCTGCCTCCCTTTGTGCAATTAGTCTGTGCTCCTCACTCTGTGTCTGCTCACCCGTAGTTTCCTGTCCATGCCTGAGTTTCGCCTCTTTCTACTGCCTGAGGTTTGAGTTTTAGATCTCCCAAGATTCTCCGTACCTTCTGTGAACCATATATAAAGATGGATGACATGACAGGTTCCCAAAAGTCCAAAAGCCAGATGGTCAGCCCCCTGGTGGCAGGCTGCTGTACAGGTCATAAACTTTGCCTTCTCCTTTTCTGGTACATGTGCCAAACAAAAAAGTAAAATCCCTTTTTCCTTTGCCCATTCACAGCTTATGTCATTTTCAATGATCTTTGCTCATATTTAAATTTTCCACTAAAGTTTTAGATTAGTTTTTCATGTCATTGACAGCTGAGACTAGCTCAAACCTAGCACAATCAAGACCATAACACTCCACAATCACTATTCACTTATTACAACATAATATGACATTATTAAAGATATTTGTGTGCATCTGTGTGGTCTAAAAATGGTAGATTACACACCTTTGCTGTGCACTTTTAGAGCAGCAGCAGCAGCTGAGGCAGATGTCAGAGATAAGCTGAAAATTGCCTGTCAATATCATACCTGGACAAGAGGGGCAGCTTCAAACAACACAAGGGCGAGACAAGGTTATCCTTGACCGGAGGTAAGTTAGGAAAGTTTGAGTGTGCACATAGATGACTGATAGATGACAATTGTTGTTCTCACTGTTCTCATCGCAGTGTTAATCTTCACTTTGACACCTTTGTGTCTTTATTATACATTTTCTGTGTGTTTCATAGCAGATAAACGAACGAGTGAAAGACAAACATGGCAACAATGCAAAGGCAACAAATAAAACGGTCGTATAAAAGTTAGCAAATGGATTGTTTTTCCCCGAAGTCTGAAACAAATGTGACATCAAATTGTTGTACCAGTGAAAATTGTACAAAGTGTACAAAGATGCAAAATTAGTGTCCCACAATATTGTATTTTTTCCCCAACAAATTATCGTGACTCCAGCAAATACTCACAAAGTCTTTTCAAAGACATTTGAAAGTGGTGTGGAAACAACTTTAAGACATGCTTATCGCAATCGTGGCCTCATCCCACACTGCCAGATGCTTTGGTTAATATCTCAAACTAATTGTTTGTGAATACAATCTTTGTTATTGTTTTTCTAATGAATACCAGTGCTGTTAAAAAACTTATTGTGTCCACTTATTCATTGTCGAGCTCAAGTTACCAAAGGTACAACGTTAAAATGATGTGCACCTCTGAAAAGAACGGCAGCACAAAAGCATAAGGGCGCTTAACAGTGGAAGACAATGGCACACTTTTGTTCAAATGCACCTCCTTGCTGTCAGGGAAAAGATTGTCACAGAGATCACACACTAACTTCCTGCAGAGCTGTCTGTGTCAGTCCATCAGTCACATTAGCAATCTAAGTGGGCCTCAATCAAGTGCAGTCTTGGTAAAGGGGAATCTGTCTGTCCCCAGTATGTGTCCATCAGGAGGAAAATGGCGAGTATTGATTTCACGTCTGGAGAGCCTGCAGTTGGAAGTGACAGTCAGTGAGTCAGCTGTGTTCTGGTGACAGACAAAAGCAGAAAGAGAAACAGCCTCGCGTGTGCACTGAGAAAATTATCAAGCAGATGGTTATCGTAAAGACGGGGCGGATAATTCCTTGTTGACAGTGTCATGCAAACATCGAGTGCCAACGACAGAGTCGGCTTAACTCCCGACTATCTCGGAGCTGACTTTTTTTGGTAAAAAAAAAGAACGATAATATTATTATTATGCCAGGTTTGTGGCAGTCTGCCAACTGTGGACACCAAAAGAACAGCTCTGTGTTAATTCTGCATGCATTTCCTCACCAAGAGAAACGAGGAAACTAAAAAAAAGAATAATAATAATAAAAAAAACAAACAATGGTGTCACTTAAGTCGCCGATCATGTGTGGCATGCTGCCATCCCTGTTGTGCATTAATGTTTACTGTTTATATTGTATGTGATGGAAAGGCAGACCGTCAGAGGCAAAAAGAGAAGCCTGAATATTTAAAAAAACACAGCCACATTTGAGTCGCAGCAGCCTTATAGTCTAAATATCAAGGCTGCCAAAAAGAAAAGATTAATTACGTTTATTGCGATACGTTGAATTCATTTGAACCAGTGTGCTGGGATTTGTCTCTATTGCATGAACAATTGACATCGTAACACACATAAAACAGCTTCTATTAAAAAAAACACAAATATGTGCGTAAAACAAAATGTAGCACATTAGTTTTTTTTAAACATCGGCAGAAGTGCTGCATTGTTGACTAAGTTCATCAGTTTCCCTGAAGAGCTGCGTGGACGAGATAAACACATTTCTCTCTTGTTGGCTCGTTTCCTTTATCATCGTGAAGCAGTTTCCTCGACAACTATCAATTTCTCACTCACCCACTGTGAGAGATTTTTGTTTTCGGGGATATCAAAGTGTCTGAAACAAAAGTAAAGAATACTATAAGAGCACATGAAAAAAAAACAAAAAAAAACACGCGCTTCATTCTCATGACTCTTCAAACATAGCTTAAACATGTTTATAAAATATATTTGTACTCGGGCAGAAAAGGGTTCTGTTCAATGTTTATTAACAAGCTCTTGAGGTCCCTCGTTCATTTTGTCAAAGCAACAACAAAAAAAAAAACCCTTCAATTCCGTCGTTGTGAGACTTAAACAATTTTGTTTGAAGTGTCTCTCTCTCTCTCTCCCTCTTTTTCTGTTTTTTTTTCTGTTTTTTTTTTTTTTTTAAGATGTGGATTTGACTTGCAACCATGACTTCACGTTTATGTGCCACGAGATTTACATAAAAAGCCTGCAGTCTGGAAAGTTTCAAACACATTCTGGTAAAAAAAAAAAAAAAGTAGACTGAGGATGAGGGACAAAATGAAAGCCTCAAGGACTGGTGGGTTAGGGATATAAGCATGGGGTGTATTGTGCGGTATATGGGGGTGTTTGTGTCAAGGGCGGGGGGGGGAGAGAGAGGGGGCTGCTGGGTAGCTCAGCTTCACCCTGGCTGCGTTTGAGTGCAGCAAATCCGACTTGCTTAGTAAACAGAGGCTCCAGGGACACTTCTTTTGCATGCAGGCTGCTGCGGACTAGATGGAAACCCTCTGTGATTCTAATAGAGTAAGCTCTTGGAAATCACCATAGAAAATGCCAACGAGGCTGTCAGCCACCGCTATGTTCCAACACAGACTCTCGCTCAAACACGCCATTGTTGAAAATTATACAACACGCAGTCATGCACGAGCAGATAAATGTGCATTTTCTCTGTGTACATATGAATCCCTTTTATTAAAGAATAAACTCACTCTGAGCTTGTCGTATCATTTGAGTATCACCTGTTTTTTAGTTTAACCCTTGTTGGCCTGGAATGGATCGGTTTAAAGGTTTTAAAAAACAATCTTCTCAACAGTGTGCACAACAGCTAACAAACTAATTTTATGCTTGTGATTTTCAAAGTGGAATTCCACAAACTGTGTTATTATGTTGCCCTTGGACAGTAAAGTTAAAAGTCTTCTTTTGAATGCGATGCTGACTTTGTACATGCGGTTTTGCTCCCATATGAGGTTTACATTCTTCTCCACAGTGTACACATTTTAATCTACAGCCTTGCAGACCAGAAAAAAAAAAAAAAAAACCTCTCTTAAATATGTCCATTATCATTTGCAGCAGTCATTTATTAGATAGTCCAAACCATGCCTACATCAACCTCGAGTCCTAAATTGCTTCAACTTACATTTGCCCTTTAGGGCTGCATCTGGATATACTCGCAAATCAGCAGCCCTTGCTTTTGCATGGCAGTGACATCACAAATTCAAGGTTTCTGCCTCTGATGTCTAGCTTTAGGAAAGACTGATGCAAGTTCAGACATTGCCCGAACTGTCTCGGGACCATGAAATAATCTATGAATACTTAAAATATCTGGTATTACCTTTTAACAACCTTTCTTTTTTTTTTACACTATTCAGTGTTAATGCACTAATTCTCTGTGGGCAATATGGAGAGTGTTCTCTGAATGTATGAGGATGAGCGAGACCTCTCCAGAGAACTGTTTTCTCTTTCCCTTTCTTTTTCCTTTAGAGGGAAGCATCAGTAATTTGTCTTCATCAACTATTATAGACGTCCTCAGGAACAAAACCTGCACCCGCAAAGTATCAAATCAACAGCACATTTTTCAGAAAATGGCAGATCCAATTTTATACATGTCCCTGAGGCTTCCCTCAAACTGTCGGTGCGCTGACCCTTCACTCATTTGATGCTGCTTCTTGCAGCCTAAGAGGAGCTTTTTAAGATTGTTTTCTGTCTCTTGCATCCAGTGAGGTGGGCCTCAATTGGACAAATCCTAACAAGATGCCCCAATGATGTTCAGTTTAGCATCTTGAAGACGCGCAAAAAAACCTGCCTGTCAGATTGTAAACAATTTTGCATGAGAGCTGAACAACAGAGATGGAGTTTCATCTGAAGTTGACACCTGGTGGTGAAAGTGTTGACTTGTTTGTCACTTCGTGTGTTGTGTGGTGGAAGACGAACACAATAGATAGTAAATTTGAATCTCAAAAAGAATGCATTCTATTTGCAAGCTCATGATAACAACTGCCCTGACTGCTAGAGCTCTGTCATGTTATGTGCAGATAATTCGAATGGATTATAACCCCATGACATACCTGACTCACTGACCTTATTACATTTTAAGAGTGATTTCCTGTGTGTTTCAGCCTGGCTCATATGTTTATGTGGGTAGATGACATGTGATGTCAGTCAGCAGTGGCTAAAATGTAATCTTAATGGGCAACTGTGATCTATAAAAAGGCTCAAATTCCTCTGTGTCCATATATAGAGCCAGAGCACCCACTGGGACACCACTGGTTTCTAGGGCTCCACAACAACCATGCATCACTTCTCCCTCCTCTGATTTTCCCTGCACTCTCTCTTCATTTGCTCTCCAAGTTTCTATGAGCGTTTCTTCACTTCTTGTTTAACAAGGCATTTGCATTTGTGTCATTATGAGTCTTTTATTGCGAAAGAAAAAAACAAACAAACAAGTAGCAGGTTTAATAGATACTTTGTGAGCTGTGACTGACCCAAGCCACAAGTTCCAAATCACATTTGTGAAAACCATTCATTTACGCCATCCCATTCATAAACACAGAACCCAGGTTGAGGGGGAAAATAAGAAGTTTGTTTTATGTAAAACTACATTGTTTTTTACGCTCAACCACTGCAGCAGCTTTTATTTGCTGCTGATCTTCTTATTGTATCCCTCAAAATTAATTCAAATGCCCATTGCAGCATTAGCAGTATGAAACTGGGATTGTTTTCATTCTGAAACTTACTCTACAATGTTTTTACAGTAAACGTGACATTTTCAGTTCTTTAACGCAAAAATTTGACAAACAAAACTGTGAACAATTTGGTTATGTGGTAGCTGAATGCTCTGCAAACCCTAACCAATTGAGTATAATGGATGCATAGAAGGGAATAATGATCGTGGGCTTTTACATAATCTAGTACAAACATTAATCTTACCTGCAAAAATTAAATGATTTACCAGAGTATTTATAGTTTGGTGTCATTTTCTTCAACACTAGTTATTGTGACACAAGAGAAGCTTAGTAATAAGGCACGAAGAAAAGCACAAAAGGGAATTAGAGAAGTGCTACATCCACGTGTGAAAAGTAAAATCAAACAGATTAGATGCTTGAAAAAGCTCTAGCACGGATATAGTCACTATAAAAAAAAATAATAAATCACGCTCATTTTTCATGCTCATGTCTTCTTTGCAACGATCCGTCTTTATTTAATCAAATAATAAACATTAAGGATGTAATCATATTTCCTGTCATTATTTTTGAGCGCCGTAACATTTTTTATGTTGGTAGAAATTGATTAGTACTTGGTCAATTGCATCCCACATTGATATTTTATGTAGAAGTCTTACAAGCGCATAAACAAACGATGGTTTCCTGTGACATTATAATCACATTCCAGCAATTTTGATCGGAATACTTTATGGGCGTGGGCCAAGTGTGGTATCAAACAGTATGGATTGGGTCCAGCCAAGATACCACAAAGTGTCAGGTTCAAATGATAAAACCAGACTGAAATTGGCCTGCGTGCGAAGAATTGCTGAGGGCAAGGATTATAAAGGTTTTTTCACCCACCATCTTGCCCCTTGTATTGATTTAAGCATAACTGGGAGATTTATCAACACACAATGTCTGACAAGGAGTTCAGTAACACTTAGAATTAAGTTGCAGCTACCAGAGTGGAATAAATATGCCACCACAGCAGAGATTTAGGTAAAGGACAGGTGGATCTTGTGGCCTTTGCCCATGTGTATACAAAGTGTCTAAGCACAGCCTGTTTGTGTCTGTTTGTTGCAGCAGAGATTAACTTTCTAAAGCTGTGGATTACAGTACAGGAATAAGGAAGTTTATGGATGTTGAAATGCAAAACAAAACTTCTTATGATACAAAAAATGTTATGTACACATTATCCCATTTTTGCTCAACTTATTCCAATGAATGCAATTAATTAAATAAAATTTAGTCTACTCTGATTGACAGTATATACATATATATATATATATATACACATATATATATATATATATACACATATATATATATATATACATACATAAATATGTATATATATATACATACATAAATATGTATATATATGTGGCCTTATATATATGTATATATATGTAGCCACCCAACCTTTATTAGGTTGGGTGGCTTTTGCCACAGGGGTAAGTGAAGTGAAGTGTAGTGTAGTGAACTATAGTGTTGTGGCTTAGTTGTAGTTGGCTTTTTCCAGCATAAACCAACTCTGCCACAACCACTCTGTCACAACCTTGCCACTGAAAACCTCTCCTTACCCAAGACTCCTACATGGCCTCCTCGTGGCCAACCTGGTAACTTGGGATTGATGACCCAAGGCAAACTATGTAGGGGATCTCGGAGCAACGAGCGGCCCCAGAGGTGTGGTAAGCACGACCCACCGGCGTGTGGACATGCTCTGCTACCCGCCAACGCTCGTCCCAGCTATGGGTTAATAGTCGAGGTGGATCACCCCCTCGGGCGCACAGGAGTGCAACTCTGGTTTGCGGCAAAAGGGGCGCCTGATGAGTGACACAGAAGCGGCCAGTGATCAGAAGCAGGGAGTCCATGGGACCTGTGTGACTTGTCATCTCTGGTCGAAGACAGGGATGACGAAGGCGAAGGGCGGAGGTAGGGCACCTGTACTATGGTAACCCTACAACGGCCACTGGACTACGAGAAGGAAAACTCTTATGACAAACCATACTGCAGGAGTTGCGCCCGCAGATATTATATAGCAATAGAAAAACCACAATGACAGCCAAAAGAAGCAACACTAGGGTTGGAGTCCCTAACACAACTCCCACTACAGACCACGATCCAGGAGGATCCCATGACGGCTTGGCCCCAAACCCGCAAGGAAGGAACAAGCCTGATGGAGGTACCTGTAAAGGGAGAAGACTTGTCAACTGCAGGACAGTTACAATGATATCAACACTTAATGTCAGGACCATAAGGGAAGCAAGAAGTAGAGAGGAGTTGGCAGCCAACCTGAGCTTGTACGGGGTTGATGTTTTGGGGATCCAAGAACACCGAATAGTGCACGAGGAGGAAGTGAGGTATGAGGACATAAATGGCAGCATGCTCATTACAACAACTGCAAGTAGAAACCAAGCTGGAGCCGCTGTAGGTGGGGTTGGTATTCTGCTCAGCTCCAAGGCAAGAGGTTCACTAGCGAAAGTTACACCAAACACGGCAAGGATACTTACAGCAAGCTTCCAAGGGAACCCAGCAACAACAGTAATAGTCACATACTGTCCAACCAACACAGCAGAGGAGGACATAGTAACATCACACTACGAGGATCTGGCAAGGACCATTGATTCCATCCCAGCTCACCACTTACTACTTGTTGTGGGGGACTTCAATGCAAGAATTGGGTCGGAGGACGCAAAATTTCCATTCCACGAGGAAATAAATAGAAACGGTAGACAGCTGCTGGACCTGGTAAGCAAGAAGGATCTAGTCATATCCAGCACCTACTTTCGCAAGAAGGCAGGAAAGCTCTGGACCTTCATCAGCCCGGGAGGTACCAAGTACCAGCTGGACCATGTGCTGATTAGAAGGAAGTGGCATAACAGCATGCTGAATGTAGAGGCATACAACTCCTTTGCAAGTGTCGGCTCGGACCACAGGATTGTATCTGCCAGAGTGAGACTCAGCTTGCGGAAAAAGAAAGCAGAGCCAAGAAAGAAGCAGTACGACTGGAAACTATTCAGGAGCAGAAGGGACATTCAGGAGCAGTATACGGTAGAGGTACTAAACAGGTTCCAGCCATCACAAGAACAAGAACCAGATGAATCTGCAACAGACCGGTATGGAAGGTTCATCAAAGCCACTGAGGAGGCAGCAGAGAGTGTGGTCCCTATTAAGAAGAGGAGAAGAAAGACAAGGCACTCTGAGGACTCCAGGGTGACTGAGGCAAGAGACGAGCTGAACAGGGCGTATGGGATATACAGAAAAGACACAACAGAAGAGAACAGGCAAGTCCACAGTCTGGCAAAGAAGAAACTGAAAGAAACCTACATAGCAGTGGAAGAAGAGGATCTCAACAGCAAGATCAGAGAGGTTGAGAAGGCACATGTGAACTGTAAGCATGGACAGAGCTGGAAACTCATAAATGACATTACTGACAGAAAGACAACAAGGAAGGGTCAACTAGAAGGAAACACGCAGGAAGAAAGAATTGAGAACTGGTACAACCACTTCAAAACTCTTCTTGGAGACCCCCCTAGCATCACAGAGGAGGACGAGGAAATTACCACTGTGTTTGAGGACCTCGGTATAAGGGACGGACCTTTCGACCAGGAGGAGTATGAAAAGGCAAGGAAGTCCCTGGTTGAAGGAAAGGCTTGTGGGGAAGATGGGATACCACCAGAGGTATTGAAGAGATGCAAGGGGTTAGACACAATCATCCTTGACTTCTGCAACAGGGCTTTGATAGAGGGTGAGAAACCTGAGCAGTGGTCCCTGCTTAACATCATTCCTATACCCAAATCTGGAGATCTTAGACTGGGGAGCAACTACAGAGGTATCAGTCTCAGTTCACTTGTCGCAAAGACCTTCAATAGGATGCTGCTTAACAGAATAAGGCCAGCTCTGGATGAGCACCTGAGATACAACCAGAATGGATTCAGGGAGGGAAGATCGACCGTTGGACACATACTCGCTCTGCGTAGATTGATTGAGGGTATTAGGAGTCACAGCTTACCTGCAATCATCACCTTCATCGATTTTAAGAAGGCGTTTGATACGATCCATCGAGGCAAGATGTTGAAGATCCTGCTGGCCTACGGTATCCCGGAGCGGATTGTTAGTGCCATAGGCAGGCTCTACGAGAACACCAGGGCGAAGGTGACAACACCAGATGGCGATACCAAACCCTTCAGGATACAGGCAGGGGTGTTACAAGGCGACACCTTGGCACCATACCTATTCGTCATCGTCCTGGATTATGCCCTCAGAGTTGCCATACAGGGAAAGGAAGAAGAGCTGGGCTTCCAGTTGATGCGCAGGAGGAGTAGAAGAGTCGGACCAAGAGTGGTCGTTGACCTGGACTTTGCTGATGATATAGCACTTCTCTCCGAGGAAATCCAGCAGGGCCAGGAGCTACTCCAGGATGTTGAGACCTCAACTGCAAAGGTGGGCCTGACGATGAACGCCGGTAAAACAAAGTATATGGCATTCAACCAGAAGATTCCTGTCTGCTTGAAGACCAAAGATGGAACAGATCTAGGAGAAGTACGGGACTTCAAGTACTTGGGATCACACATGGAGAGCACTGCCAAGGATATCACTGCCCGGAAGGCGGCAGCGTGGAGGGCCTGCCACAAGCTTGACAACATCTGGAAATCAGACCTCACAGCTAGGCTTAAAGTGCGCCTCTTCACCTCAACCGTGGAGTCAGTGTTGCTATATGGATGTGAGACATGGACCGTCACTCCCAAGTTGGAGAAACAACTAGACGGATGTTACACAAGAATGCTACGGCGGGTCCAAAACATCAAATGGGATAGGCATTGTACGAACAAAGAGCTTTATGCCGGACTCCCGAGGATATCCCAAAAAGTGAGAAACAGGCGACTCAGGTTTGCTGGGCACTGCTTCAGGAACAGCAAGGAAGTGGTGTCCAGTCTGGTGCTCTGGGTACCCCTGCACGGGAAGAGAAAGCCAGGAAGGCAGCCTCTCACCTACATGGATGTACTACAGAAGGACACAGGCATACCCTCTGAGTCTCTGGAGAGGGCAATGGAAGACAGGCGTTTCTGGGCTGGCAGTGTGGTTCGAGTGGCGGAGGATGACTGGCACTAGACCAAATAGAAATAGATAGATATATATACATACATATATACGTATATATACATACATACATATATACACATATACATACATATACATATATACACATATACATACATATATATATATACACATATACATACATATATATATATACACATATACATACATATATATATACATATATGTATGTACAATTGTTTTCTGAATACCAAAATCCCATCAGCGAAACATCCATCCATTCATTATCTTCCGCTGCTGTGCCAATTTAAGCTGACATAGGGCAATTCTGCATTTTTGTTCTCTCAGCCTGCACATCAGACATATTCTTTACTTCAATCTGTATTCACTTTAAGAAAGTCCACTCAATCTGATACGGAAATTTCATGCAGCTTTACAAATGCACTTAAATCACAACAGTGACACATACATGCATTTCAAAAGAACATGTTGTATTCTTATTTGGACAATACTGTACATGCTTTGTGCACATGTCCAATACTGAAGATTCTGGTTTTTTTTTTTTGTGAAACTAAAATTACGTGACAAATTTCTTTCCAATCTTTTAGTGTATCCTGGTAAATATGAGCCGACGAGAGAACATATATTCTTCATCTGTTTAAACGCGCAGTGTTATCTTTATGGAAAGCAGGCTGTGAGCCTTTGTGGTGCCTGAAAGCACATGTGGTATGAGATAGGAGATGGATACAAGAAGATGGGAGACAACACAGTGCATAGCGCATTGAAGCAAAAACGCAACAAGGGAATATGTCAAGAAATCAAAGCCCAGACAAGTTGAAGGGAAGAGGATTCAGATGCACAAACACTGTTTTTTCTCAGACAAAGAGGTGGAAGAGTGCAGCTCAAATCAAAATCCACTTAGCTATTTTCAAACTTGGGTATGTTTTCAGTTTTTGTACAGTCTTTTTTTTTTATTTCTTTACAACTCAGACACAGAGAACAGACCCACACCAAGAGTAAACCCAAGTTATCTGTTTGGTGGTCCTTAGATATACTGTAGATGTGATTTTAAAACCAAAATGTGTCACAGACTGAGTGAAAAGAAAAGTTTTCATCAAGGGACTTATTTTCTTTTCAAAGACATCCATTTTTTTTTTCTTATTTTATTATTTCTTAGATAAGATATGATAAGATGAGATACGATAAGATAGTATTTTTTTTAAAGTCCCACAATGGAGGATTTTAGAGCATTACAGCAACAAAAACAGTATAGGTAATACATGATTAACATGCATTTTAACGCTATGAATGCACAATAAAGAAAAATACTAATACTAATATATTCAGCATAGGCAGCGAGAAACCAGAGTATATGTACAGCATGAGCTTTGTATTTAGGTTTGCATATGTGAGATATTGCAGTTAGATGAATAACAGCAGTGGTATTGTGCAACATTGGATCAACATAGAATGAGTTTCAGGTGACGGAGAGAGCAGTGCTTGTTGTACGGTCTAACTGCAGCAGGGAGAAACCACCTGTGATACAGATTCCCGTCTGCTGTCAAGATGCCACTGCCTCAGTAGACCACTCCGAAAAAAAGATGGCTGTTACCACCAAAAGAGTCGTAGAAAGACTTGAAGAGTGCCCTCTGCTTTCCAAATGACCTCAGTCTTCTTAACAGAGAGAGAGAGAGTCTGCTCTGACCCTTCCTGTAGACGGCATCGACATGGTTAGTCCAGTCCAATTTATTGTTCAGGAGAACGTATAAGATGTCACCATGTCGATGTCACTGATGTTGGGGGGAGTGTCAACTCCTGCACAGCCACTAAGAGTTCCTTAGTTTTCTCGAGCATTGATGTGGAGGCAACACATGTCCTGTCCACAGAGTCCTGTATTAGTAATCTGTACTCCCAGTACTCATCTTCGTCTCTGTGATGAGTCCAACAATTGCAGAGCTGCCAGGGAACTTCTGCTGGCGAAAGGAGACAGGGAGCTGAGAGAGAAGTCTGCAGTGTACGGGGTGAAGAGGAACGGAGCCCGGAACTGTTCCACGTGGGGCCTCCGTACTGCAGACAGCCATGTCTGACCATCCTCAATGCAACAATCGGTCGGTCAGATAATCCACAATCCAGGATGTGAGGTTGGAGATCCACCCTGACATACTTCAAGATTGTCCTTCAGCATTGGCGTCTGTATGGTGTTGAAAAAAGCGATCCTCATAGTGCTCCCAGGCTTCTGCAGAAGAAGGAGTTCTTGGCTGCAGTTAGATGACAGCATCATCCATCCCATTGCCAGGCTGTGTAGGTGAACAGCAGCGGGTCCATTGCTGGACTCACCAAGAGGTGAAGATGAACCAAGACCAGCTGCTCCAGGGTCTTCATTAGGTGAGATGTTAGTGCCACTGGCCTGTAGTCCTGTAACTGCTAAGGTCCTTACGGTGCAGTGTCTCTGGCATTGGTACAAAACAGGAGGTCTTCCGGAGTAGTTTAAATAGATAGATAGATAGATAGATAGATAGATAGATAGATAGATAGATAGATAGATAGATAGATAAGATACTGCTTTGAAAACATTAAACACAAAGACAGTTACTGTAGAACCACACTGATAAAATATCTAATAACCATAAAATTCTCCGAATAATCAGTCATCGAGCTTATTAACACAGTTGGAGAAAAAAGGTGGATTGTTCGCCGCA
This sequence comes from Microchirus variegatus, assembly GCF_963457635.1. Lineage (NCBI taxonomy): Eukaryota > Metazoa > Chordata > Actinopteri > Pleuronectiformes > Soleidae > Microchirus > Microchirus variegatus. The sequence goes on along the minus strand of NC_139807.1, from coordinate 10,765,654 downwards.
GCAGTGAAGTCTGTGTTTCCTCTCGCAGAAAGTAATTAGTGCGCGTGACTCCCAAGTCAATCATTTGTCGCTGCGTCTTGCAGATATTGTCAAACAATCATTTCGATTGGTTTTGCTGATACACGATATGGAACACGAAGGTCACGGCATCCTGCAGAGAGCATCCACAATTAAGCGCTACAGGACTGGAGCTTCCCTAAAGGAAAAGTTAGCTTTTTGCAATCACGCTAGCGCTTGCTTATCTCTGAAGATATTGGCACACGGTATAGCACTGAATAACGATGAGACGAGAGGACTTTTAGCTCTCCTTGTTGTGTCCTTCCCCCCCGTTCAATAAAAATGTAAACAAAGTTTACACTTTGTCCTTAAAGGTGCAAAACTCATGACACAACAGGATCATAATATGCATAGACGGATGGGTGGGCGACAGCATGCCACATTTGATTATCTAATTGTGTCACTGACATCACAGTCCCATTCACATTATTATTGCCAAAATGTGCTCCTCCTTTTATACATTCTCCACCCATAGCAATACATGAGGTGTATTCTAAAAACTGAATGCAAAGAGTCACAGTGTTGCACAAGGAACACCAGTCCAAAGGCTTAGAAGCAAACAATCATCTATCATGGGACTGCAGAGCACCTGCTGGGATCCAGATGTGTGCTGGCACTTTTCTACAGGGTGGCTAGTGGAGCAGTCCCTCAGGGACTCCGCCCACAGCTGTGACAGTGACTACAGTGCGTCTGCCTGATATACACATCCGAGCCCTTCCCTGCTGATTTGCATACAGATGTGCAAAAAGGCAGCCTGGAGCGCTCGTGCATGTGTGCGTCAGCTTTATGAACATAATATGCATGTAGGAGGATGGAAATCCGAGGAGCACAGCAGATAGAGAGGGCACACGTCATCCACACTGCAAAGGCTGGAGTGTGTGAGACACTGTGAACCTGATAGAATTGGACTCAACAGGATATACGGCTATGATGGTGTAGACATTAATGCATCGATTAATCTCACTAATCACTCCTGTCTGGCACTCATCAACCAATATGTTGCTATAGAGATGAGGCTGTTTTCAAAACTTGCCTACACTTTTAATATGTCTCATGTTAAACCCCAGGAGGCTGGTAAATGTCGAATTATAAAATATCCATAAAAAAAAAATAAAAATCAAGAATGGAGATATACAATACACAGTTTGTTTGTTTTCACAATACACAAGCTCGTGAATATGCCAGAGCCTTTAATCATCGTATATGTGCAATTCTTTTTTTTTTATGATTACAGCCAATTAGTACAAATCATATACACTACTATGCCGTTGCAAATACTACCATGCTACAAGATGTTGTTTATCGCGTTTATTGCGGACAGCATGGGTCTAAGTAAGTCACTGGAGAGCGGGTATTTGCAGAACCCTTGCCAGGTCATAAAATCTAGTGTTTGTCCACAGAAACACAGAAGCAGAGGAGCAGAGAAGCACAGAGAGAGAATGTCTCTGAGGAAAAATACCTCACTGATTCCATTTTTTTTGTGTGTGGCGGATAGTCACTGTTGCTGCCTCCACATTCCATATAAGAGCTTCTGTTGTTTTTATTTTTCTTACACTTGGCTTGGTTTTTGCACGCCGTCTGATGCATCATTTGTGATTCTTCATGACACCATATGTGTTGTCTTTTTATGCTGGATTTTGTGGTGTTTAAGAAACCAACTAAAACATGATGGTGATGGCCTCGCATGGGCATCTGTTCCTCGGTTGGTGATGAAAATATGCCTCAGGGGTGCGTTTGTCAAAAGCAAATGAATTGTTCCCGTTGGAGTGTTAGATTTATAATTCAGCATTTTTTCAGTTACAAACCTTTAGCAGATGGGGAGGTTGAGTGTCGCGTCTCTTTATTAGCACAGCAATTTGATCCTTGTAAAGTGAATGCATTAAGTATTACCTGTGGTGTTAAAACGTTGAAAATCTCTCAGCAAACTTTAAACGGAATATGAAGCAAATGGATTTTATAGTTAAACTATTTTTGAGAACATGTAGAGGGATACGCGCCTGTCAGATGAAGGCAAACTGCCTCAAAGTCTTAAAACAACCAACCAAGTACTGTCATTTATCGAGAATCTTGCCAGCAGCGACTCAGAGGCTCAGTCTGTGTAAAACACACATTTGCCCAGAGGGTTTTTTCTTTCTTTTTTTCTTTCTTTTTTTTGTGACATTTTTTTTTTGTGTATGTGATGCTCTACCACAATCCACCACTGCCTCCACACCTGCTATCTTTCTGCAGATTCGAAAAGGCTTATTTTTTTTTCCAGTAGAAACCAGGCCACGAGATGAGTTAAATGAAGGATGACCTCAAGCTCTATGATGCATATGGGTACGATATTTCTGACATATGTACAACGTTCTGCAACGGTTTCACTGCTACAGCCACTGCACACCATCCCATTACATTACATGAAATGAAAAAGTGTTCTTTTTTTAGATTTGTAAGAAGTTTGAGAACTGTATGTTACATATATAAAAGAGAAACGTATGGCATAATTACCCAATTGGGAATTGGGAAAAGGAAAATATTAAACATGAATAATACTAAATAATAATGGATATGGTATGAGAAACGGCTGTGTCCACTGCTCAAGAGCCCAAACACTTATTTATACAGTTCTTAATTCAAGCACTAATAGACACCATCATGTCCCATATGTCCTAACACATTCATTCTAATTCAGGGTCTGGCTGGTGGAAGGGTAGAGAAGCATTAACTCAGCAGAGGGAGAGTGTATACATCTAATATATGAACAGACGTATGGGCAATTAGGAGTGAATCTGATTATTATTATTATGGAGAAACTCAAATTACAACAAAAGAACTGTATCTCAGTCCTGTTTCTATTGTCTTGAAATAAAACGATTAAAATACGGAATTTATTTTATTATTGCATCTCTACCATAAATAATAATGTTCTCATGTTCCCGAGTGTCGTTACAATAAGCTCATGAATAATTGTGCTTTCCATGTAGATGCAAATTTTAAGTACCATTTCCTGTCATATGCTGTATATATGTCCCACAGTTTTGGTTAAACACACACAGATTGTAAGTTTGTCATTGCGAGCTTCACCGCTCACGGCTTGTTCAGGAAGGAAGAAAGAGTCGGCATGTGGGGAAATTCTCTGTTTATTCAGGGCACAGGTAAAAAAACGTGGCTCAAACAAAACAAAGTTCCAAAAAAAAAGCACTGACAGCAGCAGAGGGTCTGATCGTCTGTGTCGCTGCTACCCTGTCTCCGCTCCTGTCCTCTCTCTGGACCCAGCCTACCGCGAGAGACCAGAACCAGGTTCCAAGCGTGCTTATATAGCTGACTGATTACCTGATTCTGTCCAGCTGTCTGATCACAGGCTGAGCCTCTCCTCCCTCTCCTCCAGCAGCTGCCACTCTAACCACACCCCGCTGCCACAGTCATCTATTTGAAGCAACCAAAATACCAACAAACAAAAAATATTTCAATTTAGCACATGTGTAGGTCTCAAAACACACAAGCCATTATAGAAGGAAAATGGCATCAAATTATCTTTTCAAGCTCATATCCACTACTGACTTTTGGCTCAACCTGCCAAGGCCTGCAAAAATAACAGTTATACAAGGAGTACTCCAGATTCTGCGTGAATTACCTCTGCCAAGGAGATGATGTTTTTTGCAGGATATTTTTTTTTCTGACAAAGCAGTAATACACTGATACACAACAGAGCCGGTGGAGGGATGTGTTTCATTAGCCCAACCAGGAATCTTTTATTCACTTGCTTTACCATTTCAACTGCAGCCACTTTCTCAGGAAACACCACCTGGATCATAATATAAAAACTCTAACAGGATGTTTACGTCAAAAAAAAAAAGAGTATCTACTGTTCATTCATTTATTTTCATTTATATTACCATTTTGTGTTTCAAAGAAATTGCCTCTCCTTTGCATACTTTAATCCAGCAGTGGCTCTCGTGAATGTCACTGCATGGCATAACTGCTGTTTAAAAGCCACAGGTGGCCACGTTTGCTGCATAGATAACGATTTATATATATATTTTTTTGGTTTGGAAAATGAAAAATAAAAACTAAGCTCTGCTATTTGCTCTTATTGGTCAATATGTTATGATACTACTTTCATGGCGGCACTGTGACATTATTTTTCTTTTCAAACTTTAATTAGATGCTAAAGAAAGAAGTGTTAATCGGGAGAAGATTTAACCACATTTTTAGTTGGCTGTTATAAAAGTACTGACATCACTCTTTGTTTAAATGTCATTGATCAATTGTGTAGCAGAGGCAATTTGCAGGGATGCCCATATCAACTAATATGTGCAAATATATATAAAAGAAATGCAATTTAAAGAATTTTGTGTGTTGGGAGTAACGTGCAATAAACAAACATCATCTCCCATTCCCTTTAAAAGCCAGGGGCTCTTGGCAAATTGGTATAATAAGAGTGTATTTAACCACTGGTTCTACAAAAGTCTTCTCCGTGAAGAAAATGCATTTGTGTAAAGTGTTGTATAGAATGCAGAATATTACTTTATTGATAATATTCCCCCTAAAATAACAGTATAATATTGTGCCACTGATATTCAACAAGGATTTAAGAAAAAAAAAACTCAAAATCACAATCGATTTCCAGTGCCTCAAGATAGCACTGTGCTTCACCTCATTTTAAAACCCCAACGCCCAAGGGCACTCAGCTGGACCAAAGTGTGTGTTTGCTATTTACAACATTGTGGCTTCTACTCAGGAAAATGACAATTGCATCTGTCTGAAACTGGCAAAGGTGCTTGATGCTGCTTTGCACCAGATGTAAAACAGAGCACAGTGAGTCATTAGAGTGTAAGGCTTTTAGTTTAGTTTGGATGTGCCTCAAAAACAGCATGGAAACAGTACACCTAGACACATTATTACAGGTCATGGTATGCCATCATATCAGCATGTCATATACCAAGAGATCAACGATACATTTAAAGCAGACCTAGACCGGAAGTTCCAATTAACGCTGTTTTCTCGGGCTCAGCAAGATCTCTGAAAAAACCCGATCCGGTTACGTAATCACCGGTTCTCCGGAACAGCAGATCGTCCTGCTCCGGGCACTAGTCCGGGCACATCCGGTTGCGTACATTGAACCGCAGAAGAAGAATGACGTCCGTTGTGGGAGGTGTTTCACGAGCGACAGTGTCTTCTGACTCTGGGTCTGACTCTGGGTCAAAGTCATAAAATGGACTACGGTGGGGAGTCGTGACAAAGCTATTTTTAAACATTGTTAAAACAATGTTTTGATAATGAGTAGCAGTGCATCCACCGTTCCAGAGGGGGGAGCTGTGCTTCTGGGAGCGGGTGTGCTTCCGGGTACTGGCCAATCACAAGACTCTGTCTTCTGTGTGAGAGAGTTGAGTCTCAAATCTCGCAGCTGGGCAACACCGTCAGAAAAGAGGATTTCTATCGGCTCGTTTACAGCAACTAGGAGGTTTTTGACCATAAAAACAAGTTAATGTATGTATGTAGACCTCCATAACTAACATATATGTGCAACAGGACCACTCTATGTGAGCTTTAACATGTTTAGCATTTACGTCATCATGACATTATGTAGTTCGATCACCACAAATGTTGCCTTGGATGATTAAATTGTGTAAAAATGGTTGGATAATAAAATCAGGAGGAGACTTTTAAATTTATGAATAAACAACATTCTGAAAAAAAAACAAAAAACGGTATCATTTATCTTTGAGAGACAGGACTGCACTTAAAAGGGCTACAATTCCGGCCATTAGACACTAACTGGATTTCTTTTCCGAAGGATTCAGAGACTAAACAACTTCAGTTCATGCCATTTTAATGGCAATTTTACTTTCAATATTACCAACAACAAAAATGAAAGATTTAATAAAGGACATAAAAGTAAAGACCACTTTTTTTTCAGGCTGCTGCTTTTGTGGTTTTTCTGAGAAGGTTTCTGCTTTTCTGTTTGTTGGAAAATTCTATGTGGGCTTCCATAATTAGAGCTTACATGTGGATATATATATGTATATACACATATACTTATGTGTGTGTGTGTGTGTGTCAATATGCATATGTGGTTACCAGGTGAACAGAGAATACGTAATAAAAACACACTTCAAATCATTTTTATAATTTTAATAATATTTCCTGGACAATAACCCCAGCACATTTTGTTATCAATATTTCAAGGCGGTAAGAGAACTATGACACGACTGGTGAAAGGATATTGTTAGAAATTATTAATCCCTTTTCCCTTCCACATACACCATAAATCCATTGTCGCTTGCCTCAGAATAAACATTGGTGCCACACCTGACCTTAAGACTAACTTTTCACTTTTCAAATTGAATTGAAATCTATCAGACAGTGGCATCAGAGGCCACAAGAAATATGATCACTGGATTTAGTTATTCTTATAATGCTCGGGATAAAATGTCAGTGGGCATTAGCTAATTTCATCAGTGATTTTATTAAATTCTTTTAAAAGCCATTCTGGTTTCCTTGCCAAAGATGTCATATTAATTTTAGGCTGGGGACCTTGAAAGAAGGATAACCCAATTTGTACATTAATATGGTAAGGCTACAGTACATTTTGAAGGAATTAAAAGCACACACAGCATAACATAGCCTCTGATACCAATATAGTCATTCGTATGTATGTATTGTAATCTCTTTGTTCGGTAATGAAACAATGAGTTCCCTACAGGAAGCTGACTATTGACAAACTATAGGATATAATGGGCTACAGAACACGACAGGAGCACCTATGTGTTCTTTTGAGCACGAATCTCGTATCGAGTGCACTCTGCTGACGTGGCTCATCCACATTATGGTTTAGCTTCTGACAAATGCCCTGTAACCTCGAGAAGCAGCTGATGCTGTATTGAATATGCACATCCTTTTTACATTGCCATAAATTGAATTGAAATGAAATGAAAGACTTTTCTTTCCTGGCACATCCTCTGCGCCTCTCTATTTGTGCGGTTTCCACAGCAACAAGTGCCCATCCTGACTCCGCTGCCTGAACTGATGGAAACTATTGATGGAACTACTTTATCTGAGAATTTATCGGATAATTCTAATGTAATGACCCATGCCGCAACATTGCATCGGTGCTGGGCTTAAGCGAGCGGGGAATATATTGTGAGAACACAGTGCCAAAATAAAGTATTGCATATTTTAAACAGCTAAAAAAAAGCTAAATGTTATACTTCATGTTCGAATGTGGCTGGGTTTCTTGGCTGAGTCTCCTTTTACGTTACTAAAGACATGTTTTTATTTCATTTTATTTTATTTTAATTCCAACTCAGGGCCCTAGACAATTGCCTAGTTTCCCCCACCCATGGCAACAGCTCAGTGTTTGTTTTCCGTATCATCATTTAAGTTCTCACTACCATCCAATGACAAAAGATCCCAAAGAAATAAAGTGAAACCTTTACCTAGCAAATAACTGTATTTGGAGACACCCAAAACTGCGTTACCATGAAATTTGACCAATCATTGGAGACCTGCGAAATTTCAATTCTAGTTCCAGAAGGCAAAAAGTATACAGTCATACGGGCTCGGTTTTCTCCTGCATCTACAGTAATATCTCAAAAATGACAGAATGTGGGTCAGTCAGGTGCGTTACAGAAGGAAAATGTCCCCGAGGACCAGGATTGGGTATCACTGTCCTAGAAATTTCTAAAATAACGTTCTTTTGACTTCATTTGTGTTTTTCTTGTACATTCTTGTACATATATGCATGGGCAAGGAACCATACATGGTATACTTTCATTGACGGGGAAAAAAAGGTCTCATTTTTAATTTCCAAGGATTTCAATGAGTGCCCTGTAAAGGGTTAACCCTAACTGTCAAGTATAGAAACAGCGCCACGGCATCACTTTGCATCCCTTTCTGGGCTTTCAGTTGTCACCACTGTTCAAACGCAGCACAGATGTTCACTCTGGTCTTGATCACTGTGCATGAGCCTTTTTCCTGGCAGTAGCTTTCCCCAAAAAACTTTTTTTCTTTTGTTTTGCTGCAACTGTCTCATGTCTAGTTGTATTTTTAGCAAACTAGCATAAGCTCTGGTGTTGTTTTCTGAGCATGCACGATTAGTGCACGAACATTTTTTTTTTTTTTTTTTTTTTGGACTGTGGGAGGAAGTCAGAGAACCCCGGAGGACCCGGAGAGAATCTACGTGAGCATGGAGAGGAACATGGAAACTCCACACCAGTCGAACCAGGATTTGAACCAGTGACCTTCTTGCTGTGAGGCAACAATGCTGGGGCCACTATCGCCATTGAGCCCACGCACAGTGCGTTTTCTATTAAAATACAGTGATGCTATGACTCCTCTGTGGACCTGTTTTCCTGCTGTGAGACACCAGCCTTGTGTGGACAGATAAAGGCTTAAAGGGCACAGACAGCTCACTGACCGAGCCTGTGATCTGAAACCCTACTTGCAGTCCAACACGCTTGTGTTAGACAGTGCAGTAGTGACACTTGAGAGCTGCGGGAAACAAACATGTTTGTGTCTGAGAATGTCCGAGGATTTATGTATGTTTCAAATTCGCCAAATTGTCTAATTAATGCAAAGTGATATTGGCAGGCAAATTGCCATTTAAATGCATAAAGTGCCCAAGAGGAAAGAGCTGGTATCTTCACTTAAAATAGTTCAGGTCTTTAATGCCACGAGGCAGAAACAATTGCTTAATAGCAGGATTGTAACTTTTAATTTAAAATAACTGCCAGTAAACATAGAAGGCTGTGTTAGACACAATTGAAATAACGGACCTTGCCGGAGCTGCAGGGTACGAAGACGGCGACAGAATAGAAACAGATTAAAGATGAATAAAAGAAAATGTCACTTCTTTGCATTGAGAAAATAACTCAAGGAAGGCAATAAGGAAAATGGTTCCAACAGAAAATGCCCAAAGATTTTATTTCTTTAAGTTTTAATTTCTCCCAACAATGAATGATAGTGACTGTATGAATGATATTTTATTTTATTATCTTGTTATAACTAATTATAGAGCATAATATATACTTTGCGGTAGAATGGACAACAATTTTGGATTTAACTGCGAACAAACTTCCTAAATATCTTCGAAAAAAAGCATTTGTTTATGAATCTGTATGAATAACTAATATTTCATTAAACTGTGTTGATATCTCAATTTTCCACGTTGCAGCACTGAATCAAAGATGTCCTGCGTGATGGCATTGGTTTCACACACTGGATATTGTCTAAAAGTCATACCTTGCATGCTTAATTAACATTGATCAGTCCGAAAACATTCACATTCTTATTGAATGTGGATTAACAAATTGAGCATCAAAACTATTATGTTATACATTCCAATATAAATAGTCCGTCTTGATTCTGATGCAATTATCCACGACACCTAGTTGAGGAGTGTTGTTCCTGTCAATCACGACAACGTGATTGAAGCTCTGCCTCACAAAGGCTTCACACTACAGGCAGGTTCGTCTGTAAAGCTTGTGTCTAGACTGCAGGGTGGGTTAGTTGCAAATTCATCAGCTGCAGCGGTGGAAATAAAAAGGACAACGACTATCTTATATGGCACAAAGATGAGGACTTAGAGTTCGGTACATCTCCATAAGCCATGCTAATACACCTGGCTCTCCACATTCTCCCACCTTCCCCCGGGTAAACATGTTCACAGAGGCAGACGACGTTCACCCTCACAACGCCCAGCACAGAGATCTTTACCCATGTTTGTGGGTTCATGTAAAATGTGTCTGTTTCATGCTCAATTCTACAGTTTCCATTTCTTTCTTTTAGTTCTCCTAGTGGGTACATTACTAGGTTTTAGTCCCAACTGACTCTTGGAAGCAGATAGCACTCTTGTTTAATTGACATTGTCGTCCCTACATGTCAAACTGAGAATGTCACCTGTGGATTTTGTTATCTCGAAATGGGCATTCGCGACCACTTCCAGTCTTTGTTGGAAGGGCCATCCTGACTAACCAGACGCATTATGCGCATGGAAAGAAAAGGAAGTGATTTGGTCCACAGGAGTCACAAGGTGATCTTGCTAGAGGGCTTTGACTTTGCTAGGGTAACAAACTTCCCAATCCTGAAGTCTCATTTATTCAAACGGCAGTTCACAGTGAGAAATATCTGATGTTTGAGAGGCCACAAAAAGCATGTATTATGTTTCAGCTTGTTTTCTCTCCCCTGCTGTGCTTTCATTATCTGTCAATCTGAACTAACTCCATTGAAGTGGAAGTAGTCGATATCACCCCGCTCTGTGCCACGTGAAGGGTGAACTTTAATTGTAGACAACACTGGGTGCATTGGTCCTCCAAGGGATAGCTCGTTTTCCAAGCACAACGTGTTGAAGCAGAAAGAGCAGGAGCCACTGATTGCTTTAAAACAATCGGGGAGCTCTTCTATCTCCATGTTTATGCTCTGAGGCACGAGGCAATTGATTGTGATTTCAGTTTTATTTGTGATTTTGGCAAATAATGTTTTCATCAGACCCATCATATTTCTTTTTTTTTCTTTTTACATTGCTGTATAACAGTATCTCCTGTTGACTACCAGGTTGTAATTGATGGTAACACACACTAGCAATAGGCTACATTAGTATTTATGCCATTTCCTTAATATAATATTTAATGTATGATTACGTTTAGTGTTCAACGCAGAGGAACAGCGTTGTCCCGAGTTGCATACCACAGTAAAGCAACATGCTGTAGTACAGCTACAATGGCAAACCCATTAGGCTATATTGAATGTAATAACCAAATGATGGTTGCTGCTGGTGGTAATAGTGCCTTAAGGTTATGGCTGTCAGTGATCATCTCCAGCAATGAGCATTACAGGCAAAGCCCTCCCCATACCCCTCCTCCAGGACCCATAAAGGCCACCCTGCGCTTTTGTTCAGGCAATCAGTATCAGCACGGACATTAGTTTCGAAAGCCAAATGGTGCAATTCAACCCTGACCTGCCTTCAGCACGGAATGAATTGAGACCAAATTATTCTCCCCCAGTTACTTTTCTATGCAGCACTATCATAAAGAGCAGTGGCTCTAATTTCCTTTGACAAATCGTTAAAGAGGCCTGGCACTAATGTGTCAATTCATCTCTACTCAGGCTACTTTAGGAGAGTACACTATCCCCACGTGCACACACACACACACACACACACACACACACACACACACACACATGCCCTCACCACATTTAATCAACACATAACCTGCGACAGAAGTGTCAAGTGTACAAGACAATTTCAATATATTCTATTTTCTTTTTTTTTCATGCAGCCTTCCCAAAGACTCTTGTTCCAAGTCCTTTATCCTTTATGTTTTATTATTATGTGCAGTATAATCTCCCAATATGCTGCTTAATTCACAATATGTAACTTGATGCGCTCCAAGCGATTTATCATCTTCCAAGTACAATGTGTTGGAGCAGAAAGTATACGATTGCTTCAAAACTGGAAAAACAATAATAATTGGAAAACAGTCAATAAAATATTGATTTGAAATTATGTATTTATTTGGCCCACAAAACATAGATTTTGCTCTGGAGCTGATGCCATGACAAAGAGTTTTGTTCAATATAGACTATACTATAAAAAAACAAAAAAAACAACAAATGTAATTAAATTAAATGTGAACAGTTCTCACCTCTTAATATTTTCTTTTATTTTCTGCACATTTGTATTGATCAAATGGTGAGTCAGAGGAGGCGGCAGCCCGTTGAAAGCCGCAAAAGAAAACATGAAATGTTTGCAGGCTGCACAGGTTGGTTCACTGAAAGGTCTGGTGCTGTATGGAGCAGAGTGGAATGATTGATGCGGCCCCTTGCTGATTCTGTGTTTGATAAAACAATGTGCATAAGCACCTTTTGAGAAAAGATATCAGATTAAATAATTAGCAAATGAGAGCATTATTCACCGGCACCCTGCCTCGACATCCACATGAATCCTTCAAGCTCAGATTCATTTACATGCTTGAATATGAAGGAGGGGAAAAAAAAAAAAAGAGAAAAAGTTACCCTCTCAATATTTCAGTTTCACTTATGGTCTTCGTCACTTCTCTTACATCTTCTGATTTTAGGGTGTTAAATTCAATTTTTAAAGCGCTCCTTATCAAACGTTTCAATATGGGCGCTCAAATGCATACATTTGGTCTGCGTTTTTAGACTCACTGTGCTCTTCAGTCACCTCTTATTTTGAGTGATATGCAGACTTCATTGAGAATTTTATTTCATAGAATCACATCCTTTTCTCATGATCCATTGTTTTAGAGAGAGAAAAAAGACCTTTTGACCGCTACATGGTGAACAAGTGTCATTAAATACATGACATGCAAATTCTATAGAACATAAAACGTCTTTTTTTTTCCAGAGGAATTCAATATTGACTTTGTATAAAGTTCCCCCATTCAGTAAAGCAGACACACTCAGCATGCCTCACCTGCTGTGCATGCAGTGGATTTGTGGCATGCCCTTAATCTTTTTTTAATTGTGGGGGTGGGAGGAATGATCTTCCTTTTGTTGCGCATCTAAGTCTGCTAAGACTATTAGAATTGAAGCATGGTAAGAGCTTTGGGGAATTCTTTTGTTGAATAGATGTTGGTGTGCATAAGTGATAACAAGATTGAGTTGCTTTCATGTTTAACAACAAAGTTTTGGGGTAATCCACTGATGAAGTAAGCGTAACACGGTTGTGGCACCGACACTACGGCTGCAGGCTGCTTTAACCGGTTGGTTCAGCTGATTTTTCGAATGAAAATCTTACCCCAATCCTAACTTAACTGGAGAGAATTAAATATAGGCAGGCACAAATGACGCAATTACATCTAATCTCCTCATAAAAGTGCTATTTATTTCCAAGAATTCTCGAAAATACTGCAAATACAGACAAATACAGCCACCCAGAAAGGGGTTCACTCTGAGGTGACCGGATTCGACTATAGCAATTAAGGCATATTGATGTTATGTTACGAATTGTGCTCGCATGCAGATAGAAAATAATTATGCTGCTTCTTTGGTGCGTTTAAAATTTCTGTTTGGCTATGTTTACTCTCTCAGTGTGTGGTACTGTCACATTTTTTTCCTGACAGCAATAGCGAGATTCACTTCACGCAGCCCCTTCTCCCAGATGACCCACGGTACATTCTATCTTCAGCACCAAGCATCCAAGACAGCGCACAAAAATAAATAGATAAATGTTGGCATATGTAACATAGGGGCTGAGAAATCCAAACATTTGCCTACTGATGGCAGCATTTTGGACAAAATACTGACAACGTCTAAAATAAAGTAGCTTTGAGGCTCAACCATGAGCAGATAATAGAAATAGGTCAATAATTAGCATGTCCCATTATGCAAAATCAACTTTTTAATCATTCAAATCCTTATATTTGGGACTCAGGAGGCCCTAACAGTCGCCAAAGTGTGAAAAAAGATGACTCACTCATGTTTTTGTGGTCCTCCTCAGTCTAAGTACAGGAGATAAAACTAAGCGAAGTTGACTTCCGCGCTCACTGGGACGTCACAAGACGCTAAATTCCTGGAATTGTTGTCTCGCGGAGCTCCGCTTTCTCTGTAAAACATGCAAGAGTGCTGGCGAGGGCAAAGGCATCCTAAATACGCGAAAAGTTCTATTCTTAGCTCCACAGTGCAGCACAGAGTCCTACACAAACTTTCAGCCTCAGAGGATACATGTTATGATGGCAATGTGCCTGCTAGAGCCTGCAATTGATCACTTTTCCAAATGCTAACTGCTGTTAGCTCCCAGTAGCCTCTGTGGCTGATGTCATTTCCTGTCCCTTAAGTTTTTATTTTTTTATTTTTATTTATTTATTTATTTTAAGAGATACTACTAAACCGAGCGTTCTGAACAGGGCTGTTTTGGCAGAGTGATTGAACTGCTGTGGTGCTTCATCCTTATGGTATTTTGACCAAAGCATGTCACAGACATGTTCATTAGGACACCAGGGAACTAGTTTGACTTGGAGAAATAGGATATAATGTGGGACCTTTAATGCAAATCTCTACTCACCACGACATTATGCAGCCTTGCTACTTCAGGCAACAAAACTACCATTGTTACTTCCACCCCTCTCCTCTCAGTGCACAGATGTCATTCATCACCATAGCAGCGGTGATACATGTCTGTAGGAAAGCCGCAGCAGGCTCAGAGGACTGATGGTAAAAAAAACAACATCTATCATTTTAAAATAAATGCTGTGGTTCTGGCTTTGTCTGTGTCTGCAATACATTTAGCATGGCGTGGTGATTTAGTGCTTTTGACCACTGCTGCCTTTTGTGTCACCCCGCTGCGGTCTTTGTTTGTTCTTCTTGTGACATTAAATAAGCGAACAACAGATAAGTGGACGTTAGTGCACACACACACACACACACTGACAAAAAAGATTTGTTTAAATGTCCCATGTTCACAGTCAGCAACCAAGCAGGTAGGAGTCAAATCAGTAAATTAGCAGGAAGATATGGGGCAGCAGTGACGTGTGTTCAGACGAGGAAAGCATGGTAAGTGGTGAGAAACAGGAAAAACAAGAATAGCTCGAACACTAAAGCAGCACGCTGACGAGCAATCTGGCAAAGGACCCATAAGCTGCCGCTACGTATACACAGGGACATTTATAAGCAATTAGGAGCCACTAAGAAGACAGGCAAAGATCAGCGCTGATGAGAACGAGCAACAACAGGTGTGAGGGAAAGAGGAAAACACAAAGGACGCCTGGCAGACAGGTGAGAAATGCCCAGTCATAAAAGCGCTGAACAGAACGAAGGACATCAAATAGAGGAGTAAGGACAGGCTATAGCTTTAAGGTTTGATATAAAATTGTCCCCCGTTATGATATAACCGATGTATTACACCGGAAAGTCACATTGTTCTTTTTTCAAGTGTATATCCACACGTCTTTTTTTTGCGCTTTCAGAACAGTAATTTGAAAAACCACAAGGGTGGGATCTTAAAAATAGTACTAAGATGTATCTGTGGAGCTTTATAACAGGAGTCAAATTTGCCTTTTTTTTTTACTCTACTATATTTTATATATCAGATGCAACTTCACTGACCTCTGCATCTGCATCAGCCTCACATTACTGCCATGACATTCACGAAATACTCCACAGTCTATCCTCAGACTGTATTTCTTCAGTTGCAGAGGACAATTTTAAATAGTAACTTGTTTTTTATTTAAATTTGAGGACAATTTACCCTTTTCTTGTCCACTTTAAGACAATTAGCAGAGTCATGTGTTCAGTCATGGAATACATCAGTTGACAATTAATTAAAATCTGTGCTATTACACACATTGAGCAATAATTACTGACTCTTACTCTACAACTAGATGTGCTCCCCCATAAATACATTATTTGGCCCCCTTGTGGTTACTATGAGGTGCACTGTAACTTTGTGCACTTTGTGACACTGACTCCTAACATGCGGCAACAACTGCTGGAATAAGAATCATCCAGTCTAGGTCAGTTTGGTAATCCTGTGCTGGGTCAGAAATGGACTGTCCCACACATAGGCTTTCATAAACCAAGGTTAATATGACCATTATTTGTGATTGTGTATCTTAATGTAGAATCAAATGTAAAGTAAATGCAAATGTACTGAAGTGTAATAAGCCTGTATGTAGAATGTAGACACTGTCTTCCGTCAGGCTTATTAAAATTTAATGTTAATGCAACGACATTTGCACTTTGTGCGACTTCCTGTTTACTTGCCCTTGTTGTGTTGATTATGTGTTCACGCTTAACACATGCAAACAGTCTAAAAGGATACCCCGAAGTTATTGATTGGCAGTATTTTGCCTGAAGTCTCAATATGTTCCTTTTTTTTGTTATATAGGCTACACAGCAAACATCAGGCAATTAACACACACACAGAGAAAACATTAAGGTTGGTCCATAATTAACCAAGATTACCCA
The DNA here is from genome assembly GCF_963457635.1 of Microchirus variegatus. NCBI lineage: Eukaryota > Metazoa > Chordata > Actinopteri > Pleuronectiformes > Soleidae > Microchirus > Microchirus variegatus. The sequence goes on along the minus strand of NC_139807.1, from coordinate 10,749,688 downwards.
CAATTAAAGCATTAATGCTGAAAGCCCTACAAATAATGTAAGTTGATGGCCCTCCTAAACTCCCATGTTGTGAGATCAAATCTGGTACGTTTTCGAGCACACTCATGAGGAGTGCTTTAAAACAGCTAAAATAAGAACAGAGCAAATCTCACTGGCAGCCCTTGGAAAGTTGTCAAAACACTAAATTAAGTAATGTTGCATTCAGCCCATGCACACTGGACCAAGGGAAATCTGATTCGGTCCACCGGTGAGATTGATCCAGAGCCTGAGTTTGCTCTCTAGCAGAACACCAAAATTCTCCTTCAGCTTACAGACTGAGGCCAAGGCTAGAATCACTTCCCCAAGCCCTGGAATCTCTGTATCCCTTAAGCAATGCCTCGGTCCTAATTGGCTTTTGTGATTGGCTTGTTAGATAACCAGGGTCCTATCCAGAAATTCCCACTCAAGTGCGGGGGGGCCATTCATTTTAACTGTGAGCCACTGAGCCTTAACAAGATGTCCAGTACTGCAGGCAGGCCTCTATGATCCTCCCGAGGGCAATCAGTAGACTCTCTCACCTCCTGCGTCTCAGAAAGAGACTCCCACAGGTGATGACCGGGGCCAAGGGATCAAGGAGAGTGTCACTGCAACACTCTTATTCTTAAACACAAGTTCATTCCTCAACTCTAGCCCGTCCAACTAATTAAACTCGATGCTCTGGAAAAAGCCTGACTTCAGCAGTAATGTGAACTTTAGTGCCAGCCATGGCCGATGTCAAACTGCCACACAAATTGCAGAAAACCAAGTTTGTTTGACTTGTTGTTGTTTTTCTTTGGCAAGGCTACTATTCAGTTTTCCCTGTTGGATATTTCACTCTATGTAACAACGTATCAACGGGGACGGAGTTAAAATATATTATTTATGAACTTGACATAGGGACTTCTTCTCTTCATTGGATGTGTAATTGATCATTAAAGTGCAATAAGTAGCCATCTGGATCTTTACAAACAATGCTATAACTCGAGAAATGAATCAAGGTAATAGATTCACCACACTGTTGTTGTACAAAGCTGAGAATTCTGAAAATGTTGTTACAAATATCTCTGTTGGTGTGAACGTTAAACGTGAACTACTCTGAAGGTTGCACAGCTTACCACGGGGGAATTCCTTACAGAATAATTCTTTCTAAGTGAAGTCATGTCAATGGCAATGAATTCCTTCAACACACAGTAGTTATTTTCCTTACATTTCAGACCGTTGTACAGTGAGCATTCTTTTATGTGTTGTTTAGCAACAACACATGGGCTATGTGTTTATGCAGTAAATGTTTTGTGAAATTGTGGCCTGTTCATAACTATGCCATCCTACTTTTGTTTTTTGTACGTCATAGATTTGAACAAATCCAATGTTTTATCTGTTCCGTCATATTTTCCTGCCCCAGCTGTGTGTTTTAGCTCCAGCCATTAGCACGGTCCCACTTTCAATGAATAATCCAGTGACATGAAGAAGACAGTCTGTGGCCCAAGACAAGACACAGACTTGTATGCGCCAAATGTTTGGGAAAATTGCACCCTGATCGTAACGACACCAATTCACTTATCTTAAAATACTTCCAATAGCAGGTTGCTCCAGATGCACAGACAGACAGACAGACAGACAGTCTTCATTTTACAGTTCCCTCATCTCTTTCTGCTTCAGCTGTGTGCTTTAGCATAAGTCATCATAACTTCGTCCAGTTTCTGGCCTCACTCCTTGCTCTGTCATTGGCACACTTTTCCACTTTCCCATCTTGTATTTTAAACTGCAGAAGGAAAAAGAAATAAGAAAGAAAGAAAGGAAAAAAAGCTGTGTGGGGCTTGTTTGTTCACGGCACAACACCCTCATGAGTCTGTGCTGGCAGCATGCCACCTAGAAGAACTGGAAGTCAACCCATTCTCATTTTTAAACATGCATTTATTTAGTCATTTACCCAGCAGTCATTAGGGCTATGTATTCAGCTTGTTTTTCCTGTGATCTAAGCAATTATATCAAACTTGCTCTTTGTGTCTAGATTTGTTGACACAGATGATTGAAGTGCTGAATTGAAATTCAGCCGTTCAGTTTGTGACATAACCAGTGCACCCCGCAACAAAACTATGGCTACATTCAGATTGTTTCTGTTGCTGTGTCAAATCAGATTGTATTGAGGGCTGTGAGGACTATTCCAGCGGTGAAATCAGATTGTGTCACCATAGAATGTGGTTGTAGATCAGATATTCATCTGATATGTGAACCTGAGACCCATCAGAACCAGTGTAGCTTTTTGTTAATAAGCACAAATTTGCTGCAATAGCCCACATTTCTGAATTTGTCCGAGGAGGCGATCAATAAAGGTAGATATTACCTTAACTTTCATATCCCCCATGTTGGAGATGCATGTGTGTTGTTACAGAGGACATGTCATGTTCAGATGAAAGACACTAAGAATGGGACCATCAAATCTGATCTCTTTAATCTGATTTAAACAATGTGGCATGTAATATAAAATATGCCTTAGCCTTATTGTCCTTTAATTGTGCTGCAGCTTCTGAATTTTTTTTTTTTTTGCAAAACTGATGATGATGATGGCAGGCACCTTGTTTTTTTTTCAAAAGTGAGAGAAAACATTTCGAAGATCATTTTTGAACTCCATTCCCTCAAAGATTTTACTGTTGCTTATTTATTTATTTATTTTGACTTTTTAAAAAAAAAAAAAAATCAATATGCAGTCTCTTTCTCAGTTTTCACAGTGCTTAGATATGAAACATGCACAGATTTCAGCTTATATATGTCCATTATAAACTTCACATGCAATGGTCATCATATGGACACCATACAACTGGGAAGTGATAAAACCGGCTTTATATTGCTCCCTGACACTGCTTAAATAATCCATGGAAGCTCTTAAGGTGGCCATAGATAACTCTAACAGACTTATAAAGTTTTAATAACACGCGCAATGATAGTGTATTACTCTGATGGAAAGATGGAATTATACATTAATAATTAGGTCTTGTTTTGCAGCCGTTTCCAGCTAGCTGAGTGCGAGGCTTTCACAGAAACAGCGTGTGCCTACAGAACATCCAAGCTAAGAATGGGTCTTGTCATGCATATTTTGTAGGACTCCGAACGTCATGTGTCTTGGTTTCTTTGAACCTCCATCATGGCCTTGAGGCCCATGAATACTCTACGAAAAAGACAGAGACAGGCGGAGCCTTTTCGTCTGTATTTGCATTAACTTTGTCCGTCATTGTGCGCCAAGCAGGGGGGGCTGACGGTGAAGAGCAATACCACTGGAAATGGTGGTGGCAGTATAGAGTTAATAGTCCAATCAGTCAGGAAAACAAGTGTAAAACATGCTGCCAGAGCTCACTGCTGGTTTTGTTCCCTGCAGCCAGAAAACACAGAGTGACTGCCAGGCGCTTGGCTTCACTCACTGCCGTGCTGTGGTTTGATTAGAGGGGCTATCCGGTGAAGCAAGTAGTCAAAAGTCCTGGTGGACATACGAAAAAAATATGGAACATGCTACTCATCTGCGATCTCTCTCATCGGCAACACCTCTGAGTAATATTCCCCATTAATGGGACAACTTCCATTGAGTGGTCTTACGTGTATTTCGGATCAAGCACAACAAATGCAACCCCTTTTAAAGATAGCTATATGTTTATGCCTGCAACTTTGTACTCCCCTCTAGAGGAAGTATTGTCCATACCAGTGCAAAAGACCCACACAGGTACGTAGGATAGTGACGGAGATAACATTTGGGACAGACCGACAGAGTATAAACGGGCAAACATGAATGGGACCAGTGCTGGATTCAAACTGTCAGAGTTCACTGTGCACTTTAACAAACAGAGATCGACTGATATATTGTAAAACTTGACAGGCCTAATATATCTGTTTCTTATAATGCCCCTGGTGTGCTTTTTATTAGTTTGGAAACAACCAGAGAGGACATTGCTCCATATCTGCAGTATCCTGACATCTTCCACTTCCTGATCAACTTCCATTCATCTTTCTCCAGAAAGTCGCTTCAAGTTTGCGATAGTCTGCAGAGAAACAAATGGACTAAATCTAGTTTTGGGACAAACAATTCAGCTCTGGAGTTTGTAGCATTGTTGTCACTGGAATGGTACTGTAAGTGTCATGTTAGCATTAGCAACAGTAATGTAAGTAATTGCTGCTGTGTTGTTGTGCTGACATGTACGAGTCCAATAGTTTGCTGTTGCTTGTGGGCTTCCATAGCTCCGATCCTTTCTGGTCACTGTGAGCAGCAATTTTCCTCCGTCTCTCTGGATTTGTGGGGATCTGGTCAAATGCTCTCCCGTTAGCTTTGTTTTGGCATCCTGGGGCACAACAGCTATCCACCATCTTCAATTTTTATGATGAAAACAGCTAAGAGATGAGTTGTCTGACATATTGCCTGACATGTGTGTTGTCTAGTATCTATAGAGGAGAACAGACTTCTTTCCTGCCAGAGGGCCTTACCTTGGTTGTGTGACGTCAGCCACCTGCAGCTCTACACTCCACAAATCCATTATTCAATACCGCGGACAAGAGAAAAACAAATACCTTGATTCGTCTGTTTATTAGAACAGTCAGTGTACAGTACAAAGTGAGTGTCTTTTCACTCTCATGAAGATGGATCAAGCCAAAGACAAAATGCGGCAAATGATCTCAATATTGCCAAGGATATTCGTGTTTGCACAAGGTTTAGCAGTGGGGGTGGAAAACAGTTGTAGGTTGTCAGAAACCTTTGAGGATGAATAAAGATGATGAAGGGTCTTAATTATATGATTGCTGGCTTGGAAACCGTATCACTGAAAATAGACAAGAGCTCGGCAGGGAGGGGGAAAACTCCCACACTCTACAAGAATGACAGGTACCTTTCCATGTTGGAACGGTGCAGTTCTCTGCTCTGCATCTATGTGCCCTTGAACAATTATTTTGAAGATTTACAAACACAAATGAGAGGAGTCTGAAGCAAAGGCTTGTCTTATTAATCTGAGGCAGCGTGTACTGACCATCTTGACAACAGCTTACATCCCAAAATATGAGCTGGCGGTTGCTTCTGCTGTTACACATGCACGTGAAGAGAGTTCTTAACTCAGATATTATAATACACTTATTTATGAGTCATAATTACAAATGTGATCATCACGTTCACAACCCTCGTAAAGCACTGTTCAATTCATCTTCTGCATTAGAAATAAAGTTTAATGTCATCAAAAACATTTCAGGAAACAGATACAATAGCAAATCATTGGTTGAAATAAATGCAACTTTCAAACTCTTTAAGTTATATATTTACTAAATGAGCTAAGCGTCTGCTTAAAGAGACCTGAGATAATTAGTATAATCATAATAGTGTATTTGAAGACAATAATCATTCAGTTGGCAGGTTAAAATATAGTCACATCCTCCACAACAACAATATTCTTACATTGCACCGACAAACATCAAACTGACATGTTTATCTTCATGCAGATGAGGCTCTAAGATGATGATATTGCTTTGGATCAATGATTTCTGCGGCAGATAACATTTTCCTACTGACAATGCCAGGATAGTTAAGTACCTGGTGAGATAATGGCTAGAAAACACTAGTGGGTCCAATTTTTCGCAAGAAACAAATAATTCCATTTCTGAAGTATGTTCACGCAGCGTTGACTTAACATGGAGCTCCCCATTGATTATTTCTCCCTACAGCTCTTTCACACTCTAATCACACTAACAAAACAACGGGACAGGTGCTCCTTGAAGATACTGGCAGCATCATTAAGTATTTAACAACAATGGTGCACCGCAGAGGATGTACTGTATTCTTATTCCAGGGTAACCCACTTATCACCACAGTCTGAATGCAAATGCTGATGTTTAGTACAATGTGCTCACGCACTGAAAACAGTTGAATTTCACACTGTCTGCTCTCAGCACACATGTCTCTCTTAGGGAGCAGTCTGATTAAAAAAAAAAAAAAAAAAAACATGACAAAAGGAAAAAACAATATATTCTGTAACAATTGGTTGTGTATGATTACTAATATCTGGGGCATTTAATGTTTTTTTTTAGAGTATTAACCATGTGCAGTACTATCACAGGAGCATATATTTGTACATGTTTAATCCACAAACAAAACAGCATCAGATCTGCAGATCATTCCATTCCTATTTCACCACGATCTGTCGAAACGTTAAGAGGTAGCGATGCAAAGTGAGGGACGGGCATGTGCAGATGTTGCATTGTTCGGATGTGTAACCTTGGTCCCTGTGGTCCCACAGCAGCAGCATGAGCCTCTCTTACATGGAACGGGCTTGATTAACCTTTTTTGTCGGACCACAATACCTCAGGGTAAGAGTTCGGTCTGGCCCGTTTTTGTTAATTTATTTATTTTATTTTTTTTGTCTCTCCCAAGCCTGAGGAGGAAGTATAATTGAGAAATCAGCGGGGTCCTCTCCTCCTCCTCAAAGTCATTTGCTTACATACTCTGTTCCCACACCAATCATCAGCTTAGAGGCTTAGCCGTATTTGTACTTGAAGATTGTATGGCTGTTGCCATCAGGCGTCTTGTCCTGCCAGTTACTGTGAAGGGGAGAAGAAACTTTTTTCTTTGGCATGCACAAAACATTGATCCATTTCCAGAAGTGAGTCTTCTCTCAGTAAAAGCCAATGATTAAAATCACTTGCAAAAGAAAAAAAAAGAAAAAAAATGTTTGTGGATGAATGACCTCAAAAATACATTCACAAAGACAAAAATAATCTTGTAGCAGATACCCTGCACGGCAATGCTTTCTCTTGAAGAGATGTTTTCACCAGAGCAGATTCTGCTAATGACTGTGAAAGAATACTCGCAAAAAAAGCAGAACGCTGACTCTTTTTTAAACCCACCCAACTCTCAGTTCACCCTGAACAGAAAGACATAGATTTGTTTGAGATAAAGCTCCGAAAATCTCTTTCTTTTTTTTTTTTTACCTGTCCCAAGGTCTGATAAAGGACATGATATTATTTGATGATAAATATGGTGCATTGCAAAACTAGACATGCAATTAGAGGACATGCTTTTCATTTATCTCGTCTTTCAATTTCTTAAAGGATCTCTCCCGGTTGTATTGTCAGAGTTTAAAAAAAGGCATCATCAAATCCAAGTTGCACTGAGAATAATGCTGAGGTGTGAGATTTTCCATAGATTACACTGTCATCACTTTTGGGGTTACAGTGAGAAGTCAAGCCCTTGGAGATGTGATCAATCTGCTCTTTTTAAGGCGAGCAAATTGTCTGGCAAGGCCTTGCCTGGCTGCATCTGGATGTGAATAAAAATCCCAAACTGTTGAACATTATTACACCCGTAATCTTTGAACACAAGGATAATCCAGTGCACCACCAAACCCATACAATATACATTGGATACATTTTTTTTTCATTTAATTCCACGTACATTAGTCAACTCATAATTATAGAGCTGCAAGTTGAATTAAAAATAGATGCCTTCAATTAGTATATACCCAATGCTGAATTAACATTACTTACCACTTGACAGTATGAATGATTCCTTTTTAATAACCGTCTGATTCATTCCCAACTGAGACATGACTTCCCTGTCAAGATTTTTATGTGCTGACATTAAAGGAACCCTATGTGAATTAATAAACGAGCTATACAGTAATGGCTTCGTGGTTCACACTAAAAGAGACGACTAATTAAAACGAGCAAACTGCACTGACTGCATGTTTCATGACAAATGGGCATCAGACTCTCCGTCCAATTTGTGAGAAAGGATCTCACCTGCAAACAGTCACAAGTGCATCACTTGTGACTGTTTGTATGTATGTTTGTATGTATGTATGGAGCAAAGCCCAAACCAACTGACCTTCTGTGTTTAATGCTTATAGAGTTTACCTTGTGAGACAACATCACATTACTGCCATCTTTGAAAGTGCAATCCTTAGTCACTCAAATGTAGTTGATGACATAATATATCTGCAGACTGTATACATATGACACACATGTCTATATACAGTACGTGCCATCCGTTAGCAGAACGGTAGCCTTGCAAGATCAGGGACGCCGACCTCGGTCCTCAGAATCAAGTCTTGTGAAGTTTGAAGCAAGAGGTCACGCGAGATTAAACATCGGACCAGCACAGTCAGTTTTTATGACTGTGAGGATAAAGTGGTCAGTGATGGACGGATGGATGGATGTACGGTGGTGTCAAAAATATATTTAAAAAAAAATACCTACCCAAAACTGTAGGGGGCGCTCTGCAGAAAAAAGGTGAAAAGTGAAAAGTATGGAAGTCTCAAAACATATTTGAATTTTTACAGTAAACCACGGAAATGACACGACAAAGAACAAACTTCATTGTTATTTAGTTCAATTTGATTGCACTGGAGTTTTATCTATCATCATTTAATGAGTTATTGAGATATGCACAATATCTTATCCTTGAAACTGTTCCATTCATAAAAGTGAACTTTTAAGCTCTAGTGGGTCATTAATAAAAATAACATGACAAACGTATAGATGAGATGCACAAAGCTTTATTTAAATGATGAATCAACGACAACATGTTTTTGTGTAAGAAATTGCATTACAGCTTTTACCTATTTACAGTAAAATTATTATTATTATTATTATATTTTTATTATTGCTTATAAAGAAAGGCATGGCCTAGTAAGGACAATATATAATGCTGGCATACAGTGGAAACATAATACAGTGTATCTTTTCTTCTGAGAGAATTTAACTCTTTATAAGAAATGTCTTATAAATGTTGATTATATAAAAGTGGAATATACATGTTCCACAATAAAATGTTCCGTTTTACACTGTTTTTTTTCTATAAAGTAATAGCACCTCTTCAATGCTCCTTTGCAAATCTCTAAATCTCTTGTTCAGGTTAATGTGGAACAGTTGTAGCATGCACGTATAGGGGTAGAGACAGAGAATTGCTGATGGAGCATTTACTGTAATCCTCTGTTAACACACTAATCTTCCCATCTGATAGGTGGCAGCAGCGTATCCTGAAGTTGAATCACGGTAGCTTAAGGCACCGCATTGAGGCAGCCAAAAACAAGGCAACGGCGAAGCTGCTTCGCTTTACGCATTTATTGGGCAGGTGACGGACGCAGGGGCTCGATTTCATCCACCTGTCACCGCTGTGCTGTCTTGTGCAAGACAAACAGATTTCGCCGTTTCACCAAATTGATGCACTTATTCAAGTATAAACTTGTCTGCAAGTACAATTGGTGAGGAAAGGTAAAGCTCCTTTCATTGAGTTTGTTCCTGTGATCCTGTCATCGGCTCTTCAGAATTTTCTGTGGTCACATAGGTCGTGTGTACAAGCAGTGTATTATGACCCGCGACCTCGAGCAGTGCAGTAAATATCCACACTAATAGGTGCTCCTGAGGTGGATGCACATCTGTAGCTCCCCCATTAAGGAATACATTTTTTTTTTTTTCGCACAAGGAGACCTCCAAGATTCCAAACGACCCGCCATGTCCATCCAAATGATCGTATCTGCGTTTATTTATTTATTTATTACATTTGTTCCCTCTACCCTGCGTGATGGAAATGCACATGACAACAAATCTATCCAGAAGAACCACTGGCATTTGATATTTGAATGCTGAAAACAAGTATACCAAAAAACAGTGGTAGTAGGACAAAATAAACAATCATAATATCATATTACCGATGACTTGTGTCTCGTGTTCTTGAACTGCTGCAGTTACATTTGCAACATACAATTTGGTTGAACTGAAATAAGCCCAAGAACTGCCTCTTTTTTTTGTGTGTGGAAAATAAATAAATAAATAAATAAACATTCTTTGGAGAGCATCTGTATTCAGCTTTGTACCCTTCTGTTAGCTGTGGACCAAGCATGAACCTTTGCAGAGTAACTCCCAAGAATGTTAAACAGCCCTCAAATTGCACCGCAAACGATTAGAAACATAACCACGGCGACCACATGCTCCCAGAGTTTCTCAAGCCATTCACCAATTTACTGATGATTCAGCAAAATAAAATAAATAAATGATTGATTGATTGAATGAATGAATGAATTGATTAATTAATTAATAGTCCAACAACAACAAAAAAATAGAAGGAGCAAACCTTTTGCCGTGTATTATTTACTCCGGGTTCACCTTGGCAGCACACTGTATGAGATTAAAACAATAATTTCAAAGCTGTAAATAATCTGCACAGGCACACATCACATCCTCTGAAGGGCAGTGAATTATTTATTGTAATCTGGCAATGCAAGGTTGTTTATCACATATTAATGTGATACATCAGGGGAGTAATTCTCCTCTGGCACACCACAAGCAGTTTCACTTAGATGGCGTCAGGGTACATACTATATCTATGAGGATTCATGAGGCCGTAATCTGAGTTGGAGCTAATCTACACCTGCAGCGGCCTGTCAGGAGCCGATGTTGATTATTCAAAAAGACTTGCGCGACAACGGCGAGATAAATTGCCCAGGTAGTGATATTCCCAATACAGACTTCGTAGCTGAGTCGTACAGATGAGAAATGTCCCCTCTGTGTATTGTTCCTGTTTTTCGCGAGCATAAATGACTTACTATCACATTTACCAAAGCAATGACAAGCAGAGCAATGCACCATTAAGATATTTGATTTGTGAATTTCAGTGTTTCATTTCATTGTTGGGTTGGGAATTATTCAGTGACTTTTACTCAATGCATAAAAACCTTTAAAATGTTATTGGCTCGAAGGGTTTGATCGCATATATTCGCGACACCAATCGATACATAATTTACTTTTCTCTGTACAAGTTAGTGCTTTTTTTTATTCAATATTTGACTGCAGAAGTGTTTCCAAACTACAACTACAAATATAAGGCAAATTTAAACAAATCAACATCACTGTTTCCAAATGCTTAAAGCCATGTTTAAAACTCCCCAGATGGCTGAGTAGAATGCATTTAATTAACCTGCTGCTTTTTGACTTGAACTTAGTTTTGTGTACTCCACCCAACCGTTTAACATTGCTTCACCAAAAAACATTTTTTTTTAACTGGTGGTTGAAAACAAACTTATTTTTTCCCAGTTTTGGTGGCTAGTTCTCTGTCAGTGGACAGACTATGTGTCAAGATTTGCACAAGTGACATGGCTATCAGTTGGAGAATGAGAAATTGCCTTTAGGCTCATTAGGAACAACAGCTGGTTGGGTAATGAAGAGGAAACAGTATGTCAAGAGGTTCCCAAAACTTCCCAAGAGATGCATTTCTGGAGTATGCGATTGAAAAGACAGATGAATGTTGATGCATCATCACTTTTCCATGCTTAAATGACTCTGAGTGCAGACTAGTGTCTCTTATTGGGTGTTCTATGTTATATATTATCATCAAAACTATAACACAACATGATGCTGTAGTGTATTCACTAATAATTACAGTGTTAGTATGTTAAGCAAGCGTTACATGTTCATACAAGTCTAATCAGGAAATAATCCTTCGGGGCCAGTTTTTCAAAGGTAATCGGATCGGATTTTGGTTATCGGATTGGATCAAATCTGGAAAATGGGTTGTTTAAAAGGAAAAGAAGGATTCTGAAATTGGATCAGATCATGTAGTCCAATCCTAGTTTGGAAATGGATCAAATCTTCAGTTTGTGTTGTTCAAAACTTTTCAGTAAGATTTGGATAACTTTGATCCATAAAACCAGATTACCCTGATCCCAACAAGGGGTTTCAAGGTGGATATCAGGAAGTAAATCTAGTAAAACTTTATAATTGGTCAAATTGTATCATTTAGTGTATATACTTTTATTTATATTTTGCACTTAACATGTTTAACCGTTACAGTGATAACGTTTACATAGGCTAAATGATCTTGTCCCCATGAAATAAACCCCCAAACAGATTTCAATAACAAACAAAAATAATATATTTAAATGGTAATATATGTCACTGTCATTCATCACTGTATATTAATGTCAAAGAAACAATCATCAGATATGAACCTGTCAAAAAATTATTTCGAACAATTGCATCCCTTACTACACATCCAGTCAGTCCCTCATTCTGACAGAACACCAGTGGTTGGTCTGGTTCTTCAACAGGCTCAGGTTATTATAAAAGGGTCATAAAATAAATTATAAATGGAAGAGGATGACCCGATATTGGCTTTTCTACCTGTTCTTTACATAGCTGATAATCCCGTAGGTGGTAGGTAGGTGAACATACCATTCACGCACGTTGGGGGGAAACACACAACAGCTACCATGTAATCAGGTTATTTCTGTAAATGCAATCGACATCTCACTGTCTGTCTCTTAATCGCATAACTGTCCAAAGGTTTCAGCCTTGTCTTGCAGGTGACTGACTAAGTGCACCAGTGTGTGCAGTGCCAAGTTTGACATTGTTTGGAAAGGAAATGCAAGGTAGAAATACATCATCATACTGTATATTGCTGAAATATATATATTTCCTGTGTCTGAAAACTATCAATTGATGCTTTGATGCAAAAATAAATCAATTTAAATTAAAATGTTAAACTTTTCCTTTTATCTAGTTTCAATTTAATTGAACCTCAGAACATCTACTTATGGTTGTATGTTTTTTTTCTTTTTCACTGACACAAAATTGATGGTGCAAACATTTTGAGAATGACATTCAATTTTCATTTGCACACTCCATCTTGTTCTCTTGACTGTGTCAGCTTATTAGGTAATAACCTTCACATCTTGTCACAGGGTTTGTCAGAATACTGGCCAATGTTGACTTCATTGCTTCCCCGCAGTAGCATGATGTTGACTGAAAGGAGAATTTATGTTACCAGTGTTCAATCTCGTCCTGCAGGGTGCTTCATTGGATTGAAATCTTGAATTTCACTTTCATGAACATGGAGGTGTTTCCTGGTCAATTCTGTTCATGCCTCGTGAGGTATAATATTCTGCTGCAGTACTTTTATGCTGTCAGGGATGCACCTGATTGACAATAGCACTCTGTTATCGTGTGGCATTGAACCATCTCTTTCATCTGCGGTCCTGATGTGGCACAGCAAAAAAAAGACCACGTATCCACATGCCACGGCCGGATGCGTGGCGTGAGTGATGCAAGTGTTCTTGTCCTTTCATCTGTATGGAACAGCATGAACCAGGACTCAATGTATATTCGCAAACCTCTCCTAAAGTGTTTTTCAATAGAAAAGGTGAGTAAGGTGAATGGTGACTTTGTCTACGAATATATTATTACATAATATTATATATACCGTAAAGATATTAACAGCAATGTCTTGTATAACACAAGGTAAGATTTGCCTCGACAAGGCACAGCTGTCAATCCATGTTAATGAATGAAATCAAAATGAATCACATTAATCCTCTTTGAATCATGTGCAAATTGAAATGTGCTGCCAGATATGGAAACTATTGGTTGAATGATGAACCATTTCGCAGTGGAACAAAAATGAAAGCACTGTTCACACTTTAATCGCTGCAGGTTGACTTGGTTATCAATCAACTGTGGTTGATAAAGCAAAAATCAAATCATAAAGAATCGAAAAGAAAAAAAGAACAAGAAGAGACAAGAAAAATGTGGCAGAAAAAAAATCCTAAACCGACTTACATCCCATGATGCATTTGAGAAACAAAACGAGAGCGAGCGTGAGTCACTCCAACTAATGAAGATTGGCAGAAAAGGTCAATGTCGTCTTTGAAAGGTTTAGAGTGTAGGATTTAGTGGCATTGAGCATCAAGCTTGGGAATTACAACCAATCCAACCATGTGTTGTCCTTAAGTGCTTTGAAGAAACTACAGCAGCCTTCAAAAACCTTATGCTCTCAAAAACCCAGTATTTGTTTTGACTATAAAAACAGCAGCAGCAGAGAGTGTGACAAAGGCGGTGGAAAAGAACCACGTCGATCATGAGAAAAAGTGGCTGTGGATTAAATTGTTACACACTTGTAGACTTAATCATGAATTATGTTAAATGTCCACTGAACCTCTCAGTCACAAGGCTTCTTCACTTCAGAACTAAGGAGCTGGAGAAGCCTCTTGATTGATCGATTGCAAATATTGCTAAATTATTAATTTCTGGATGTTGTTGACGCTTGAATTCATCAGCACCATCTTTGAGAGTTTGGTCGTTTAACACATACGCAGGCCGTCATCTCCATCTCCTTGTTCCATGAGATTCCAACAAGTGAAAGGATTCTGAAGGCTGACATGCCTCATAGGATGTGGTTTTTCAAACAGGAGTCTATATGAGTCAGGAAGTATCAGAAAAATCACACTTGCATTCAAAGAAAGTGTTCACCGCTGTTCTGTGTTGACTTCATGGAGAGGCTCAGGGCAAACGAAGGGCAAGATCCATATGCTTTTCACATTTTCCCTGATGTTGATGGACATTCTGCCGTTTTGAACAGTCCCATAATGTGGGAGTAAATTACTCAAAGATTGCCTCTCACTTTCACTATAGACAATTTAAGCTCTATTGTATACACTGTGCTGGCAAGCCCTCTAAGTTGTTCAACAGGGTCACAGTATATGGTACTTCATGCTGCATAAATTACTTAAACATGTCTATTTTCACATCATATGCTGCAGGAATTATGTTCAGCATATGGTTCAGAATTTTTAAATGTTGACACCGTCAAGCATTAAATGGGATAAGAGTAGATGTCTTAATGGGTTCCCTGTCAGGAATAACTTATGTGTTCATGTACGGGTGGTCTGGCAGATACAAATGTCTATGCTAACCTTTTTTAGTGGTTGTGGCCAATGGGTCCTCTATTGAATTTATAATTAACTTGTGAGGAAATGTGGGCATTTTTCTATTAAAAGAGACATTTTGTCAATTACAATCCTTGCAGAGATATTCACTGAACTTCCTGTTGGAAGAAAGGTCAATAGCTGTGTGTAATGAGTAATTGACTCAAGGCAGAAAGAGCAGCTCAGACTCAGACTGTGGTTCTGATCAAGTTGCAAAATGTGATTTATTTCCATATCATTTTCTCTCTCGTTTTCAACTGTGATATAAAAGATTAGCCCTGATTGAAGTGCCACTGCTACGACCAATTCATCACCAAAAATTATGAAAGAAAATGGAGCTTAAATGGACTGAATGATGAAAAGAACATGGGTTTTGGAATAGGAACAATGGCACAGACGGGGAGTAATGACCTGCGAGGCCGAATATCAGATTTTAACAACGGGCTGAACATTTGTCGTTCACTAATGATGGAGCACAAAGGTAACAACTAGCTAAGAGTGAACATATTCAACGGCTTGACAGTCATTCAATCTTCCACAATATTACTATGGAAGATATATATGAGCCACGCTAAATGACTCATGAACCTTTCATTTCTTTCTACGTTTTTGACCTACACGTTGCTAAAATGCAATAATGGGAAACCATGCATGAAAATAGTAAGCTTTCCTTTTGAGCTTTATATTCACATCCCTAGTGTAATTTACCAAATGCAATAAGATATTCATATATCAAGTATCATTGTCCTAGAATTAACGTGTATTCTTTAGTGAGTGTTGTTTCCCCATCTCCCAGTAATTCAAACAGCCCCTAGTGCACATGGAAACGTTGAAACTTCAAGAGCAGACATTCCACAGCACATAACATTAGAATGTATAGTATGACTGACTCTATAAGCTAAGGCATGCAATAGATTTGTCTCAGTAGTAGTACACAGTAGTCAAACAATAGAAATTGTAAAGCAGGGTTGTATTGTTTTTTTGGTTTTTTTTTTTTCAAATACGCATTTAGTGGATGTTTAGAGAAATGTATATAATGACACTAATGTATGTAATACAGTGCACTCACTGTCTGATGATGGCTTTTGAACATAGGGTAATTGTAGGGCCACATGACCACGCATACATGTAACAGCATGGACATTTAATACACACACAACCTGCTAAAGTTAGATTTTATTTAATGATTACAAGGGTAATTGCACCTATCCACATTGTGAACCAGTGAAAGGTTTGAAACGTCCATAAAAGCAAGATGTTGCCTAAAGGCGGTATCATTAACTTTGGCCACAAGTCCCCTCACATAACATGAAATGAGTGAGAGGAAAATTCTGACAAATTTTGAATGAAAAATGTAAGATTTGGCTTTTTTATGGCGTTTCTATGATGCTGAGCAATATCATAGACACATTACAAAGTCACACACTGAAGCCTTAGCGTAGGTATTCCTATTCCTTCCCTCCCTCCATCAAAAGCAGGATATATAAACATATTGCGCAGTGTTAATCTTGACAGCAGTTTAACAAGGATGTATTAGGTCTGTATGATGTTGAGCCTGCACTGTTGAAAACCCCATGTATAATTCTCTGTGATCTACAAAAGCTAAAACCCTTAAATGCTTCTGACAGATCCGAGCAAGTAAAAGTTTGGAGAGCTCTGAGGTGTGGATTTTAGCTGCTTTATTGAAGGTGGTGGCACATGTCTTCACTGTACCAGCATGCAAATATCCCCCCACCTCCATGAAAACCTTCCTCATACAAAACCAGCACATCCTCTGACATTTGGAAATGATCAGTGAATAAAAATACACAATTGCAATTGATAGAGAACCGTCATCTTCATTATTGGGAGAGCTTGTTCAAGTTCTGTGAGTTCTGGTTATGAATATGACTTCCATGTAATCTATGAAATACTTACAAAGTAAGCACCGAACCTGGAGTAGCTTGAGTTTGAGTCACAAGTTCCACAGGAGACGTTGGTTTCATCAAAATGGATTTGATGGAAATCAAGTCAATGGAAAAATAAAATTTCAAAGTCCATCAGAGAACTGTGAGATGTGATGGGAGATTACTTTACTTCTGTAGCGGACTGCCCTAACTTTTTCATCAAGAGGTGTTTTCTACGTGTCTCTATTCATTTGTGATGTCAGCCA
Source organism: Microchirus variegatus (assembly GCF_963457635.1). Classification (NCBI taxonomy): domain Eukaryota; kingdom Metazoa; phylum Chordata; class Actinopteri; order Pleuronectiformes; family Soleidae; genus Microchirus; species Microchirus variegatus. The sequence continues at coordinate 10,732,801 of NC_139807.1, read as the reverse complement.
GTGGCCTCGCCTCCCCCCTCCCCCCTTTACAGATTTAACACTTGTCACAGCGGGGTTCCGCCATCTTGAATGGTCAAGCACTGCCTTCCCCAATGTCCTTAAAACTCCATCACGTGACTAATCGGACTAAACCTAATGTGGAAAAATGAAAGCATTATCATAAATGATACATGCAATAGTTTTCATATGTTTTCAGTCATGTGAACCACTGTGATATGAAGCTGGTATGACATCAACAATGAAAGTCACGAACCGGCAGTTTCATGATAATCACTTCAGTGGGATTTTTTCTCTCCACTTCCTCTGCTAGTTTTTTCACAGTATGTAATACTGCTCTGGAAGTGCCTATGATCTCTGAGATGACTTTAAAATCAATACTTTCATGTGCACTTAGACCTCAAAAGGGATATGCAGCCTGCACTCTCCCTCTGAAACATGCAAATACACTTTAGTCCCTTACACATTCAAAGCGCAAGGTGATTTTTCACGGACCTTTTGCTCCTTGCTCTCTCCGGTTTTCTGCCGTGATTCACTGGAAATGCTAAATGACCCTCGTGTCGGTACACAAGAATGTGGAGGTAGATGTTTGACATTGCTCCAGAAGCGCCCGGCGTCTCCTCTGCAGAGCCATCAGCGCTGTATCAGTAAAGCCTCATTAGAGCTGGAATCCGACTGTAGAAAGGGAATTTTTGCAACATTAACTTTAACATTGCCAATCCGATAAATAATATTCTAGTTATGGCCCTAATCACCTGCTGGAAAGGGTGTGGAAAAGAGAATGAGAGAGAGGGTGAGTCACTGTAAAGGGAACTTTCATGTGTTTCCTCAAAGCTTGTTTCTTGCATATCAAAGTGCAAAGATACTAAAGTGATACTAAAATAGCCTTATAGAACCATATTGTTTACAGCACATTCTCTTTATATCTGTTACTAAACAGATATATGTATGATTGCTCACTGCCAAAACTTTATTGCTGTGTTTATTTCAATTGGCAATGTAACACGATGAGGAAACTTAATAACTAAGTCAATATCAGGAAAAGATATGAGCGACGAGTACATGACTCATATCAGACAAGGAGTCAAAGGCAAACATACACCAATATCAATGTTTTACTAATTCAAAAATACTCTAGGTAAATGTATGTAGTTGTAACTGCATGTGAGTATAATTATAAGTAGATAATGTTGCAGCCAAGGACAAGAAAACATCTCCCGTATAGGATGTTGTGAATATTGACAGAGGCTGGACATATTGATGTCATGTCTCTTGATATCAATAGGTCATTCAGGGTAATTTGTGGTGTGATTAGTCATCTGTGGTTGTGCAATAACCCCTAAAATATAAATGTACTATATACTATAGTGGTACTAGTAGTTGTTGCTGCTGTAAAATAATAATATTAATAGATGAGGACATCCGGTTGCATATTTCTTCTGGAAAGGTGACATCACCGTAAAGTTATCATAGTGACAAGGTCGATGGGATTTCTAATGAGCTTTTAATTTCAGCAGTCAACAAATTACCAGTGTACATGCTGCACTCTCATTATATCCTTGTCTGAATCAATATTGCAAGGAGGCAATTATAGAAATTATTTCAAGACATCCCGCAACCAGACAGAAAATCCATGGGTCAAGTCATCAAAATACAGTTTAGGCTAAGGGACAAATAAAGGCAAGTAACTCATTTCTCACTACAGTGAGAAAGTCTGCACCTTGAAAGCTTAAACCAGACCCAAATGTTATTCATGTTATCTTCCAAAAGGTGCCCTTATCTCTCTTCTTCTTCTTCTTCTTCTCTGTTTGTCTCTACCTTTTTTTTCCTTTCTATCTATCCTTCGATCTGTGTGCTGAGTTGGCTAAAGTGGAGTTAACGAGGATAAGTGGACCACACCTGGGTGAAATAGTTCAATAAAGAAAAGCTTGAGAAGCTGTTAATGATTATGGATTTACAAGGATGGGGTTGCATGCAGAATCACTCCTCACCTGGATCTACAGCTTCACTATGTACCTGAACTTTCACTGTGAATGTTTAAAAAAAGAAAAAGGGATTGAAAACAAAATAAAACATGTATTCAGTTTAATTTTGAGAGGGTGGGAAAAAAAGACACTGAATGTCGTCACACACAGTTTAAAACATTTAGAGTTACATTCATTCTCTGTTGTTCCTCAAAAAAATAATCCAAACAATCCACAAACTTTCATCACTTTATATATGGTGGCTTTTTTTTGTCCAATCTCTGTGCCAACACATTATAGAATGCTATCAGTTCCACTACCTTGCCTCATATTAATTTTTCCCCTGGTTGGTTTTATATCCTTTCTCTCACCCCCAACTCTTAACTCTCCCACATTAAGGCTGCATACCAATCATTCCAGTTTTAATACCCCACTGAGATTAGCCAGTACAATATTATGGAAGACACCTGGAGGACCGCAATACAACGGCTAGCAAAGTATCCAAACTTGCATATATCAGATTGTAATGGGGCAAAAAAAACAACAACAACAACAACAAACTGCATCACCTATAACCTTACAATATAATGTGTTGTGAATCACCAAGGGTAAGTACACAGGTAATTGACAACACTACAAATAATTGATCTTTATTTCTGATGCCACTCAACAAATTCATACTTTAATGTGTGGGCCACGGAAATGTTAGAGGTCCAACCTTTTCACAGTTGAGCTACTCATTAAGTAACAAAACAGGTCATTGATTTTACAGCTTTGTCCAGGGATTTTATGAGACATAAGTGACTCTCATAAGATTTCAGTATGCATCATTAAATCAGAGATGTAGATGGTCCCCCAAACATTTTCCCCTCTGTAATGACAATGAGCCAAAGTCCTTAACATTGCCCTCAAAGAGATGCAGAGTTGTTTGCAGGACTAGTCAAGGTCAGCTTTGTGTTCTTGTTTCCTCAGCTCACCCACTGTGAGAGTGTCAAGCATACTAGTGTACCATTCCAGCAACTAAGCTAAACTTGAATTCAGAGTACTATAATTGTAATTATAGTATAGCGCACTGACAATATGGGTTAGGGTTATTTCAGAACAAACAGTAAAATTGTTAATGCAGCTGAAACTAGTGCAGCGAAGATCAAGATCCGCGTGCTATGCCCCCCTTTTCAAAATTAATTTTTTTTTAAATTGCAAATGAATTATAAAACATAACATTTTTTTTTTTACTTTTTAACATTAACATCACAGCAGTTATAAGGATTTTTGTGGACAATTCTGGGTCATTTTACTCGTCAAACATCAAAGAAGGCTCACACTTGATGAGTGCTTAAAAGGGCTGGATTCAAGTGTCTTGGTTTATTTTTATTCTTCTCCATTCTCTCATTGATTTTAGACCATCAAATGATGGTAGCTCCTGAAACCGAGGCTACTGTGCTGCTCGACTCCATCGCGAGTGAAATATATCACTGTGTAGTGGTGCAGGCAGTGAAAAAGATATGAGCTGATTGCCAGAGTTGTTAGAGGACATTTACAGTAATGAGGTGAAGCATTGCATGGAAGGCACACTAAAGGCAGGGAAACTAGTGAGACACCTCTACCACTGTGAGCTCTGTAGTTGTTGGCAGTAGACATGTTGATATATTTCTTTATTTTTTTTGTCACCTTTCCTCTCAGGTGCAGCCTTCAGAGTGTCATCCTATTTTGCATGTTCTCTAAAATGAAAAAAGAAACCACACATTGTTATTTTTCAGTTTCATATGTTCATGGAGTCTGAAAATGTATTGAAAGTAGTGAAGTAAAAATGTGCTTTCAATTGCCAAAGACGTCTCTGTGATGACATGCTCTGTTTGCCCTCGTTAAAATTTTTGATTCAGTCTTGCTGAAACACTAGGGGGGTGACTCAAGGAAATGGATATGAAAGCAAGATAAAACAAATAAAGAGTCATCTTTGCAGCAGCCGCGATAAAATTACATTTGTACATAGGCTGTGAAGTCCTTCTTCAGATACCGAGTGTGACCCAGAGGGTACATGAAAAAGATGAGGCAATATTGTTTCGCTGACCAAAATGTATAACTGCTTGGTACAGGAAGTGAAACAAGCAAAACTACATTTAAAACAATACAGGATGAAAGGAGACTTGTGCTTTTACCACTGTGAGGAAAATATCAAATTTTTATGTTAACACACATAACATGTTCAGATTCATTGAGTCTGGCAAATGAGAATGAACAAATGTCACCCCTTTCACCACCCAAATCACTACCTTCATTGAGGAGTTGGACAGAGTAGGACACGCAACCAGCCTTTATTCTGATAAAAATGCTTGGCAAACCCACACGTGGACTATTCATTACTCCCCCCGCTTTTGTCAATTACTTTGATTTAGGCCTGATCTTGACGAGGTGGTCTCTTGTCCAAAGCGATCACACGTCTGACTAGCGTTGCCAGTGGCTACACTGGTGCAGTAGGAGTGGCAGCGCAGTTATTCACTGTAACTGGGAGATAGCATCTAAATGTTTGTCAGATCCATTGCCCACTGTTTAGAGCTGCCATTTCTTTTATTCTGTCAGGAGTGTCACTTCAGTTCACTGTTGTCGCCTGAAGCAGAATGGGGGGGTTGTGTTCTCCTCAGAGATACAGCTTTCCCCTTCTCAAAGTCAGGCCTTGAGCTGGGGACTCTGGGTAATGTTTCAGAGCTGGATTTCAAGATTTATGGCTCCTATGTGTGGAAGTGAAAGAATTATGAGCTGTGAATGTTTAGCATGAGATCATGGCTTTTCCACTGTAGGACAGCATGCAAGGAAGTAATACAGTAGAATAAAATTAACCACTTCAGAAAAATTGACATCATATTTCCCCCAAATTAGATTTAAAAAGTTATACAAACTATATAAAAAAAAAAAAACACGTTTCAGCTACACACAAAGTAAAAACTCAACAAAAAGTCAAGACAGTTCAGAAAATGTTCAGTTGAACATTTCAGTTTTCAGTTCCACTCTAAATTGCTTTCGTGGCTGTCAGCCTTATTCATTTGAACCTAATTATAATGTATTATTGTATAATATGCCATGTAGGTTTTGGCAGTTTAAAAATTCCCATTCAAAAAAATAGTTGAAAATAACAATGTTTTCCCAAAAGGTCCCAAAACGAATGCAATATTTACAGAATTATCTGCTCTGGTTTTTGTAACTGTACTCACTTACAAAACTGAATATGAAAACATAGTGTATGTTGCATCTTGGAAAAAAAAAATAGAATAAACACCTTCATGAAAATGGTTGGAAATGGTACAGGGTGGCAACACCAGGAAGGAAACATGATTTGGAAAAGACTAAGGGTTTTGAATTCATTAAATTCTGATCTCTTATTCTTTTTCTTCTTCCTCTCTCTCTCTCTCTCTCTCTCTCTCTGTGATTTGTCTTTAGAACCAACATAAAAAATCCATGGTAGTAAACTAATAATAGTGAAAGCAGTTTGAAAGAAAGAGAAAGGATGTGGGGAGAGGCAGAGAGAGATAAAACTTTAACAATCCATGTGGGGGAAATATAATTTATAAAACTCATTTTGGTGGTAAAAGACCTCGGGGTATAACAGAATATGAACACTGAAATATCAAGCTGAAATTTTAGCATTTCACAAGGTATGTGTAAGGTCCTGCCGCCTGATCTGACCACAAATCAACAAATGTAAGTACATCGGATCAGACCTGGAATTCAGTATCATGTGTCATACGTGCTTTGGGCTTTATTGTATCTCATCTCTGCACTCTAACGCGTAGATCATTTCCATTTGATTAGAGCAAAAGTGTTGTTTTCAACCAGCAGATCCCCCAGGCTGGTCTGCTAGAGAATCACAACAAACCAGATTGTTCCCATTCTTTGGTGTGTTCCAGACAAATCAAATTGAGCAAAATGTTGACATAAATTTCCCACTGTCATAAACAAAGCAATCTTTTTCCAATTTGAAAACCAACTGAAAGAGTAAGAATGAGTACTTGCAGTGAGTGGACACCATTTAAAATAAAAATAAATAAATAAATAAAGAAAATCAGATGATTGCACCCCAGAACAACTCATGTAGAACGTTAACATTATATCATACCATAATCTAAATGTGATTAGAGCAATTGGACGACTTTGGCCCTCTTTACACCTGGCATTACAATGCATTTTCTGTGATCAGATTGCAATCGGATGACGCTTGACAACTTGTAAGTACAGGTGTAAATACACCCGAGAACAGAATTGTTATCTGATCTGCGAAACCACTTCGGGAGGTGGTCGGAGACGCAATGTGTCCAGATTGAACAGAAGTGTAAATGCGATGCTAGCATGCAGCTACGTGAGCGGAGGTACTTGGTGGCTCCGAGCATGACTAACGTGACAGAGGCGACAAAACTTCAGTCTCCTCTGCTTTTGTCGGTTGTCTGCTTGTCAAAGATGACTTTTCAAAGACAAGGGGGGAGGTGATGCAAGGTGGTTGGGGTGACTGTGGTTGGCTATGTGGACACCGGAGACGCATGTCAATACCAGGTGTAAATGCATGTGGTGAAGAGCTATTTCTGATCACAGATAATACTTTCTTAAGACAAGTGGAAAGGTGTCACAGAACCAGTTTGAACAAGGCAAATAAAGATAAGAGCAAACACTATGCCAACAAAGGATTATAGCATTGAACAGAAAAGGAAACATAGACAATCTGGTAAGGAGGTATGGGAAAACTGGAAAATATAGGGTATGGTCAGCTTGTCAGTGAGCTCTGCTGAAGTCTAATAACGACCCATTTATTTGAATCAGGTGTATTGGAGCAGGGAAACACCTAAAACATGCAGGGCAGTGGCTCCCCAGGACCAGGAGTGAGAAACCCTGATATCGAGGGTGACTTCAAGGGACTCCTGGGTCAGATCAGTAATTATGTGCAGGTGTGTCTGATCAAGATTTCATTTTAAACACAGCGTGGCAGGAGAAATGATTTGGGAGTGAGGTACACAGACATGGCAGACGGTCTTAAGCTGGTCCACTTTGGTGTATCGGGACCAAGGCAAGGACAAAGTAATAACTACTTTGGAGTGCTGTCTTGCCAAAGACGGGGAACTCTCCCTTGGGTGGTGAAGTAGGCAGGGACAAGGACAGGACCATTGTGGTGGGCTCTCGAGAGGCAGACCAGGAGGACAAGTGTAAAGGTGGAGCGTTTTAGGAGATACCAATAGTTCAAATACAGACAGGAGGCTAGAATGCTGACTAACAAGCCAAGGGGGTGATCAGACGTAGCTAGTAGGTTAAAGGCTAGTCTAAGATAGATTTGATGTAAAACTGTATAATTGTATCACATTCTCAAATCTTGACTATATGGCAAACTGTCTGAGTCATTTTTTTTTTTAACAAAACCTAAATAATGAAGTGGCCTTATAGGAGCAGACATTTTTGTAAACCATTGATCTGTACCAAATTTCTTAAGACATGCGCTGTAAGGCCACTCAGTTCCCCACTGTGGCAATGCACCCTGCTATACAAGGTTAAAAAGAAAATGTCAGAATCATGTCGGTATCCAGGTCATGTAATCATTTCTGTCTTGGGCAATATCCTATATCCATCAGAAAATTTGATCTAAATCCGTTGAGTTCTGGTGCTTAGAGTCAGACAAACAAACAAACAGACAGCCTTCTTGGCAGACATGTAAGGATTTACTTTAGTGCGTACAGAGTCCACATGGTTTCACGTTATTTCTCCACAATATTATTATGACTGTAATGAAACACGTTTTACGCGGGCTCAACCTCCACCACAGTGCATCATAAAACAAGACTACAACTTCAGCTGTAACAGACCTTTTTTTCTTTTAGAGCGCAGACATTGAAAGCAGCAAAAGGTTTCTAAACGGTTCAACCTTCACTTTGAGGAGTGTGACATCATACCACCACCACTCTAATCTACTGGCGCCATATAGTGATACATGTGGGCTTGTAGACAGAAACATAATGCCTTATAGCTGCCCTCTGTAACCCAAAGCTCTTTTTCCGGGAAATTAAGAAAAGTTAGCTGAAACCAAACATGCACAGATCATACACGTTATTTGAACCTGATATGAAGTCATCCTTAGCTGGAGGTATGTGTGAATGTTGTTGCGCTATTTAGTAAAAGACTGGTTGTAATTGAGTACAGCGGTGGCTCGGCCTGTGGAATGAATAGACTGAATGAAACACATTAAATACATGATCTGATTTACTGCATACGTCTGTTGAGTCAAAGCCTTGAGCACAGGCACTGCCTCTCAACATCTGCACCACGCTTTTATTATACCGAAATAAAGATTTATTTCTCTGAGGGTTGCCAACAGCAAAAGAGAGTCCAAATTACAATAAAGTGACACAGAAATGTGTTGTGATAATTTGTTACATTAAAACAAAAAACATCTATCTATCTATCTATCTATCTATCTATCTATCTATCTATCTATCTATCTATCTATCTATCTATCTATCTATCTATCTATCTATCTATCTATCTCCATTAAACGAGGCATTTCAGAACTACCCAATTAGATGTCTTGTCATATACCTCTCGTCTTGGTGAACGCAGCATGCGCACAACAAGACACTAGAATGGTTCTCACTGTGTCCTCCTTGCTCCACTGATCCGAGTCAGATTCACCCTTCTTTGAATATTTGCTGGTGTTCTCAGCCCACACCTGTGATTGGCAGCAGCGATGCCTCAACTGGCGCTGAAATCGCTATCCTCTGAATACAACCTGCTGGCACACACTTTCCCGATTGCCCAGTGGTAATTGACACATCCCTTTGTTAATTATCAAGGTGATGTGGCACATGTACTAATAAAGATCAGGGAATCTGCATTGCAGACACATTCCCCTCTCAGCATGTCAGCAAGGTGTCCTTTGGAAGCAAGCATCTGTCTCGGGTGATTAAAGATCCTGTCATGTTACATCTTCCATGGCCAATAATTAAAAGAGAAACATAAAGCAGGGTCTAATGAACTGCAACTTGATGATTATTCTATCAATAACTACATCACATTTAGTATTATTTCTATCCCTGAGTTAATATCTAGCTTGCATATATAGGAGTAATATACGTCAATTCTTACGTTAGGGCAAATAAACGATTGGAAATGGGCATTTTAAGTCAACAGCGTATATCCGAATTCAGCTATATTTCCACAATAATCAACAACATGTTGTCTGGGCAAATGAGAACCTCACTTGAGCAAAATTAGCAGACATTTGAATGCTGAAATGTCTGTCATTGAGGGTTTTATAATTTCAAATAAGTGAAGTGAAAGCTTTAATTGACTCTGACCCAGGTGGCTGTTATGTTCAGGGTTGAATTTGTTCATTCAAAAACCCTAATTAAAATATAACAAAAGCATAATTGTGAAAAGGACGCAACTGGAAATCTTTCCATATTGACTCTTTGTTATCTTACCTTGAAAACAGTGCAATTTTAAGGTTTAGTGCCCATAAACCTACAATATAATTTTGGGGTTTGCATTTATTAGCTTGTCAAACATCGATGAACTGAATTATATTCATTCCAGGACCACGCTTGTGTGGCAGCCAATAAAGATTTTCACATTTTGGTAAGTGAGAGATGCTAATAATGTGGTGATGGAATATTAAATGCAATGCTATGCTCGACATTCTGTAAGTGACTGAATTATACACAAAACTGCTTATAACTAACAATTTTTCTGTCCCACTTTCAGCACGAATGCAGTACCAACCACTCTAGAGTTGTCCCTCATACTGTATTTAAAGTTAAACTGACATGTTTAATTCAGTAGAAGTCATTACATGATAATAAGATGCTGGTAGACTGGTGACTCAGCTCGTGTCAGACTGAATGAGCTCCTGTTCTAATTAAAATATTTTTTTCACCATCTTATATCATATTGTTGTAAAGCATCAACGCTTCTATATAAGAAGGTCAACGCAAGTTCTCCACACACTATGGCTCATATATTAGGACATCATCAAGCCTCAGGCACAAAGCCAAACACCAACCTGGATGAGTTTGTCTGGTCCACTAATGATGACAAGTCGAATACATTTTCATAGAAAGCCTCTTATCGCAGTGTATTTCACTCGTGAAGGGGTCTGCAACGCACAGAAAAAATTATAAATTCAGACATTAGCATTGTTTACCAACACATGTCCATCCTATTCCTTTACCTGAGGTAAAGTATTTTATGATAGAAATATAAGTGTCAAGCCTAATTTTCAAGTTAAAGCTCCCAATGAAAAAAATGGCTTGGACACAGTCAAAAAATGATATTCCTTCATGAATCAGTGGTTACAGTATTAAAAAGATTTTATTGTACATTTACACTGGATTAATGGAAACAGAGAGGGGGCACATTTTAAACTATATATCTTTCCTGTACTCACAGTGATCTGCACACTGGTTTAGGACTCTTCTGTTTGCACAACTCCAAATACTCAAAATCGAGCCACATGGAACAGGGAAATGCCGTTTTTGGAAACAAAGATTATAGGTGATCTGTGAAAGTGGGAGTCCACATATTTGGTTCTGACGAGTGTGCTTGGAAAGGAGGGGGAGATGAGGGCTGCGGCCTTACAGCTGAAGGCTGCGAGAAGGCTCAGGAGTGATATGTGGTGACAGCACATGTGCTACGCTGTTGACACAGCATGCATCTCCTGGGTACTGAGGGCGGGACCGCCTCAGGCTTGATTATTTACAGGCCTGCGTGCCTTCAAAAATGTAACGGTGAGGACACCCTGAGAAACCTTCCTTTTACGAGGCTTTTTAATTGGATCAGACCTATCATTTATTGATAGAATTGCAAGTCTATTTTTTTTTTTTTTTCCTTTTTTCCCCGCATGATTATTAATGGCTGCTGGATCAAAAGACTTATATGACCTGTGTGATCCATGTCAGCCCCGAAAGAGGAATACATTTCCATTACAAAATTTGCACGAGTTGGAAAAGGAGCGTCAACCATTCACATATAGGGAGGACGCTTGGGACCTTTATGGTGAATATGGTGAACATGTATTACAGTGTCAATCCTGTAAAATATTGACTTACATGGACTTGCATCATACTGCGATCGTGAATATAGGGAAATAAAGATTAAAGGTTCAATACAACTTAAAAAAGAGAGCATGTTGGGATCGTTCCAGTGTCAAAGACAAGAGTCTGCATCTATGTCACCTCTACCGTGCTTTTAATTGCATGTCAGCATGTATGTGTCATCAAGCCACATAAGACAAGTGTGCTTTACTTGAGGTGAGATTGACTGAGATTCACTAACTCATTTGTGTGACAGTACAGCGGAATAGCTGAGAAGACCGTTATGAATCGTATCCTGTACGCCAAATGTTTCAGGCTCATCATTTTCACTTAGCACATTGAAATGAGACTTGACATTCACTTGACTGCTTACTTCAAATTAATTATTTATAACCTGTGTGGAAAAGTATGTCAGCACGGAATTTAATTGTCACAGTCTCATTATGCTAAAGGCCACTTTCTTGTCACTCACTGGACTAAATCATCTGAGCCTCGTCTTTAAAACCATGGTTGACAATGGCACTATTTTATTTTTGCTAAAAAAAAAATACAAGGACATTTTTGTGTAATTACAGGATATCTATTATAATTGTGTGCATACCATAGAGTATACAGCAATCACAAAGGTTGGCTATTGACCAAGAATATTCAAAGGGGATGGAACTACATTAGTGTCAAGCGGGGACCGAGGAAGTCGACAGCTCCCAGCCATTTTCTGTCCCTATTAGTTAAAAATAAAGAGTGCATTGAGGCTGCCAGTAGCCCTCTTTAGAATGCCACAGAGGATGATAACACCATATGTCAATCACTTTCATGAAAGTTGAATTAGGGAGACAGTCACAAGAAAGGAAAAGGCAGGCACTCATCTTTAAAAAGCAAAGTCTTTTTTGTAACCTGTGCTGTATAAAGGTATTACCATGTCCAAACTGAAGTGAGAATGTGCGTCAGTGTATTTTTTTGCACTTCTGTCCCGGAGCTAGCATTTGTCACCAAATCCAGGCCTGGCACAAACACGTGTTTATATGTCCCTTACAGTCAGTATCCTTCTTTTGTGGCACAGCTTGAAAGATGTCTTTGAACCCTAAAGTTCAGCGTGATTGCTTGATGTGAAAATGGGAGAGGGCAGACTAAGACTCACGTTGAGCTCCTGATGCTGTGCTACGACTGAGACTGGAATTACAGCTGTTGTGAAGAGAGAATCTGTTCTGACCTCTGACTCATGTGTTGTGAGTGCACATACGTGCATCAGTGTTTATGGGGGCACGCAATGTATGCATGTATGTAAATATAGGTCGGTGTGTTTACTCCTCTTGTAAACATCATCTTAAAAATGTGTTGTCATTCAAGGTCTTTATTACCATAAGGGCACTGTCATGAGTGACATGTTGGAAGAATCAACAGTACATAATTATTAGAAAATGACTGGGGGGGTCGTCCATGTAGCAAAGTGTTAATGTGCTAATGAGTTCAAACATGCTGTTTGACACAAGGCTGCCAATCAAGCGTTTGACATTTGACAGTTGGGTCATGAGTTCCTTTGAGGGACATGAGCCGTTTACCCACACTTGGCGTCCTCACTGATTGCTATGTCGAGCCCCAGAACAAGGGTTTGCAGTTAACCGCTGAAATTGGCGTGCTTGTTGATTTCCATTGATTTTTATCAATTTGGTTTTAGTGGGTTTTCGCGTAATCTGTTCAACACCACGCTGTACCATTGATAACTCTATCTAGCCCAATTGTGTTCAACCATTATCACCACTCTGTGATAATGTAATTGCTTTGACCCACAGCAACTAAGCTGTTGTCTGCAGTCTACATAATTATTTGGTGCCCATAGAGATGAAATAAGATTCATTTACTTTCCATGATATATTTAACGAGTAGCATTTAGCATCAAGGCTTCAGATTAAATTTAGATAGATATTTAAAGAGATACAAAGTAAAGCAAGGCACAAGATGACATAACATAAAAATTGTGAAATGTATTACATGCATTTAAACATGAACTAAGAGAAATAGCACATCTTATAAAGTTAATATCATAATAATAGGCAGGTTTCACTGAACAACGCACAATTTTCCACACTGACCTTGAGAATAACTAACTTTTAAAAAAGTTTTTTTTACCAATATAGGGGTTTTGTGTAATAACCTCCAAATGTTTTCAACATACAGTGGGAAAGTACATCCATCTGTAATTTCTAATCTTTGACTGACTGTTCAAACAAGAAGAAGGCTTGCCCAAATAAAAACCTTTGGAAACAAACACTTGTGAAAGCACTGTAGCACCTCAAGCACCTTTCTTTTCCTCTTTTATACTGCTCTGACAATAAGATTTGATTCTACAGAGTTGATTTTCAACATTTGGCATTTCTTCATCTCTGTCATTTTCCTCAGCTGAGGGGAGAAAATGAGAGGACTTCACAGGAAAATTGGTTGGAAGGCTAGTTATCTTGAGCTCATGGAAACAAAGAGAAGAAGCACAGCGGCACATCAATACTCTGCCTTGTCACAGGGGGTCTCAAAAAAAGTGACTGAAATTTTATTTTTGGAGTCGCTAACTTTTGACTTGTCAGATTCCTGCAACCTGTCATAATTTCAAATGTGTCTGTGGGCCACGACTGCTACCTTAAAACTCTGACTCGAGTCCTGTATAATTTCCCCATCTTCCTAGCTCCCTCTGTGCTAAATTGCATTGGAAGATGGATTTTTGGCATCTGAGGCTGTCAGGTCTCAGCCATGGAAGACTTTATGCACTAGTACACCCGCTATGAAAGTGAATTCTGGAGGGATGGAGGGGTATACGAGTGGTGAGTCAAGTACTCCTGCTCCAGCAGCTCCATGGACATTTTTCTGACTGTGATTGTAGGCTATTTAACAATAATGCCAATGCTTTACACACACACACTCACACTCACACACACACTCTCTCACACACAAAGTCTCATCTTCCTCTGTTTTCTGAATCCATTTCTCCTTCATTCTCACTCAGTATCACTCTCAAAGGTTTTTATAATGATGATAGACTCTGGTCAGGCAGCAATCTAAAGACCATCTTCATCTCAAAGTGAACAATTTTCTTCATTTTCATTACAGCTATTGTGTTTTGAATATGCACAGATTGTAGAACATATTTTGCATAGCTTGAAAGAATGTGCTATTCTGACTGGCTGAAGGGTGGTCATTCATTTTTGATAAAGGGACCCCTCCAACAAAATAGCTATCACTAGAAATATAATATTTTCTGGCCTGTTTGGAAAAAAATACATTGAGCGAAATTGAATTTCAGGTCGTCTGTGCAATGAATTAAAGATTTGCATTGTCCTCTCCCTGTCTGTTTCTTAAATGTTGCGAAATTGCTTATGCACATTTAGGGAACAAAAAAAATCATATCAATCAAGTTGCCAAGCTTTGCTAATAGAGGGGTCAGAGAGCTGTTATACAGTATTACTGGGGCATATGCATCAATTTAGTGCCAATCTCTAGCTAGGTGAGCTGAGACATAGCTCATCATTAAATGTTTAAAGTATAATATAGTTACAGCACTCAAGAGTATGAAGGAAAAAAAAAATAATATTATGACTTAAATTATAATAAGGTTATAGCAAGTCCCCGTGGACAGCTGCTGCTGGTTAAATGCCCAGGGTATGCTTTGATGGATTTCTTCTACACATTGATAAGTTGAGCTTAATCCATTACTGACTGCATCCGATGGAATCGCCTGGCCTATTCTACTTGTAGCTACATCTTATATTTTGAAGAGTTTTCTGATAAAAGACCACATCTTTTGTGGATCATTTGTGTCATGTAAGTGAAGTAAATGACACAAAATGTTGCATGTATTGTGGGATATGCATTCCTGGCCAAGCTGTGTGACATTGGCTAGTTGTCTGATGGAGCACTGAGTATATTTCAGTATTAGAATGGTGCAAGTTTCTTCTTCCTATTTCAGCTTCTCCCTTTATGAATTACCACAGTGGATCATCAGAAAAGGTGCTTGTTTGAAGGATACAAAGTACATCTCTGTTATTTGCTCAAATTCAACATGATACATTTTCAACATC
The DNA here is from genome assembly GCF_963457635.1 of Microchirus variegatus. Classification (NCBI taxonomy): domain Eukaryota; kingdom Metazoa; phylum Chordata; class Actinopteri; order Pleuronectiformes; family Soleidae; genus Microchirus; species Microchirus variegatus. Next base: position 10,717,717 of record NC_139807.1, on the reverse strand, counting down.
ACATCATCTACCACGTTATCCTCCACATGTGGGGCTGTTGACTTAGGGTGAAAGGCTCACACCTACGGGCAATGTAGAACACTCAATTAACCTCTGCATTTGTATGGACATGTGAGAGGAAAAGGCTCAAATCAGGATGTGCCCCAGCAACCTTTTCGCTGTGAAGCAACAGTGTGAGCCATGTGCTCCCCTGTGTGGCCTACATCACATAAAAAATAGAATAAAAAGAATTAAGGAAAAGGGTGGAAATCCAACCAATCTTGCTCTATTGTCCTCTCCCAACACTTTCAGAGCGCTCACTTCTTTTCCTGCATGGACTCCTTTTCTCTTGGGAGAGCACATTAACTATGTCTGATGGGTAACAGAGCTTGGAAGAAAATGTCACTTTCTGTTCTATTAATGGGTGCAAAACTATGGCTGTGTTCAGATTACCAGGCTGAAGTGATTCATGTCCAATTTGGTTTCTCTTTTTTTTTCAGCTGATATGAGTCAGATCAGATTTTTTCAAGACTGTGTGGACATTTCACATTAGATTTGTAGAACTTCAGCATGAGGTCCTAGATCAGATACTGTGTATGGCCATATTCGATGAGTGAGTTGTATGTTTGCACTGAGAGTTACACCGCAAAAAAGATACAAACGAAACAACAGTGGAGTAAAGTGCCATCCTCTAGGCTAAAACTTACAAACTCACAAATCGACTGCAATAGCTTACATTTCTGAATTTGCCTTATGGTGGACCAATAAAGGCACCTCTAATGGCTTGTTTCCATTATGGTACAGTTCAGTTTGGCACAGTACGCTATGGTTTGGAACGGTAAAGCCCTCAATCAGTCTTGCTTTTCAATTGAAAACAGTACCTCTACTTGGCAGGGTGTGGGCTGTGTCTGATGGCCGTGCTAGCAAGATGCTGATGCACCAATAATGAACAACAACATTGAACGCAACATAACAGACAACAACACAACGTACGCCAATGGAGGAAATCCAGCCACTCGTTTTTTCTGCTCGATTTGTGACTGTTTTTTCTCAACAAGATTCCAAACACTGGTCGCAAGTGAGTGACGCTTTTCTTTCACCCAGTCACTTGACGTGAGCACTTGTCGTGCTCCACCCATACCAATGCGTACCATGACTGTGGTATCCCAAGGGAAGGGTACCAACAAATGAGATGGTCGGGGCCCGTTATTTTGGCACAATTTCTAATGGAAACGCAAAAGAAATACGCACAGTACTGTACCGAAGTGAACTGTTCCACTCGGTGGAAACATGCCATTACATTGCATCTCCCACTTCAACACAGTGTGGTCTCACACATATAACGTTTTCTACTGTTGTTGTTGACGTATTGCAAGGTATGCATTGGTGGTCACAACATCATTTACCTTTTGCACAGGTGTAAGCATAGTACAAAAGAACATGTGGCTTTCTCACATAGTATACTATACAGTATCATAGGTAGTTGTCTCCTGTCATGGCTTGGCATTAAGCTAAAGCAGGCATTTGGCCACAATAGGACATCCAGAGGCGATGGACGAAGCTTAACTGGGTACAGTTAAGTAAAGAGGGATCAGTGGGATCCAGTGTGAGCAACATCAGGCCATTTATTGCATGCTTATCTCAAACTGTCCCACAAAGTGTTCTTGCAAGGTATTAATTGGGTTGCTGGTCAATACTCGTGATTCAGTGATTACTGCATGTGTTTGTGGCATTAATTACTCTGTTTGCATTCTCTATTCCAATAATTAATTCTATTCAACCACTTGCAGGACCAAAACATGTGTAATCATATGAATGATATCAATGCTAATTGTGCTTTAAATCTATGACCTTATCATATAATTTTTATTGACTTTTATCAAGTGCCATTGAGTACCTTTTGAAGCACTATATGTATACAATTGGTATTATTATTGTGATAATTGTGGTGTCTCTGACCAAAAGTAATAATGATTGAAAACATATATATATATATATATATATCTTTTATCTGCTTTGATGATAAAATCAAATCCCTTTAATTTTACTTGTAATGATCTCTACGTTTCAGTATGAAGTATATTCTTTAGCTCAGGCTAATGAGATACCTTTACTTCAAAAATGAATCAGTGTGATTTTACACTTCACTGAATTTACAAAAGTTTGGAAATGAGTCTAAGGCTAATTAGGAGCATTCATGTCAGGGACATTTCACCAATATGGCCCATTTTTCTCATTTCAATTAGTTACTTGTTTTTCTTAATGAATGATTTGTGCACGTGACACTGATTTTATTTTTTTTTAACATTCAACTTCACATAACCTACTCCTTTATTTTACAGTTGTAAAGGTTGCACAGGTATGCATGTGAGTTACATCAAGTTGCAGCAGCGAACTTACAGTTAATAAAGCACCTGGCCATGTACAGTCTCGCTGAACCATGTGAGCCACCCAGAAACTTTGACTTTGGGTTTCACCACAACAATCTGATAAGTGATTTTTCTTGTTTCAATTCTAATATCACAATGTGTAAAATATTTTGCTTGAAGGCTGAGTGGGTGTTAGCAGAAAAGGTTAAAGTTAAATACCTTCCCATCCCAATGGGCGTGCTTTTCCAGTTAATTTAGAAGTCAATTAGCCTACCATCTAGTAGGTTAGTACAATGTTTGCTTGTTGCTCTTTTTTTTTAAATCTAATCTTTATTTAATCGGATAAAAGACTTTAGCTACTATAATCTTGCACTTGCACTATGCCATTCAGTACAGGTGTGCAAATATAAAAGTGCACTACATTTGAACTGCATTATAACATGACACAGGCAGGTCTGACTCTTACATAACTATAATTTACCTTCATTCCTTCACATTAAAGAGACTGATAGATTCCCTCAGTCTGTCCTTGTCTTGCTGTCACAACCCTTACTTACTTTCATTCTCACCTTAAGCTCTGGAGCAGCAACATACTGGGAGTTTGTCATTAACCTCTAGCAGGTGGATTTTCCTGTGCAGAGGCTCTTTTAGTGCTGCCTCTGTTCATATCTTAAGATCGTGGAGGCCGTGTGTCTTTGCTAAATGGCAAACAATCAATGAAAAAAGGGATTAACTGAGGTTATTACACAATAAAGTCCATTTAAAGTGATAAAATACTAATTCAAAAGGATTCAGCGACATAGCTCAGCTAGACAAAGATATATTCAAGGATTATCAGTCAAAGCTGCTGTGATTATGATGATATAAAATGTCTTAATATGAATATACGCACATAGGATGGACACAGATTACAAAAATACAATGTGCTTTCAGGTCAGAGTTTTTCATTAAAAAGGGACTTGAGGCACATTGAAGGCTGGCGTCATTTGAACAAATATCAACAAAACAACTTCAAAATGTATTAAACTTCCACTCCAAACATTTTGCATGTTAATGTTTCACACTTACTGTAAATACAAAGGTATGTTTTATGGCTTTTCTCATTTCAACATAAAAATAGAACAATTATTTTTTTTAACCTTGAAATTCCATAATTGTTTTTAGGTTTTTTTTGCAAACAAGATTGCACCTTATTCATTTAAAACATATTCACAGCTTGATAGGAATCCATAAATAAATTGGTCTCAAAATTATACGAACAAATAGGTAGCCTGTCGCCCTTGCAATGGTGCAACAAACCAACCAATCACTTTCTTCCGACTGAAGAAAAGCATTTGCCAAATTGGCCAATTGACTGGCATACCTGTCAATCTTAAAAAGCCTAACTACCCGTCAGTGCACAGTGCAGTTATCACCTCTCAGTGCTACAGTGCAGACATCACCTGCCACAGGATGCAGAACTTGACATTACCCCAGATATATGCGGGTCGTGGGAAAGCAGTGAATCTACACCAGGATGTACAGTCCCTTTGACCCCTGGTGCTTAACCAAGCAAGGAAAAAGACAACTGAAAGGAGTGAACATTGGTGATGCTTTTCACCTATGGTGCCAAGCCAAGGGACTTGAAACAACTGAACATATTCAATCCCTTTAGGTGAAGGAGCCACCTTTCCAGTCTATCACCTCGCTTGGAGCTATGTGGTTAGGTACATGTGTGTTTGTAGGGATGTCGCTTTCATAAGAGGACAGAGGGGAGTGGAGCGGTGGTAATGTTGTAGATTTCCAAAATACATCACTGCCCTTGCTAGATTTTCCCAAATCGTGGATGGCAAATATACTCCCCAACTTGTTCATGTGTAAGGTAAAATAACAATCTGATGCTGATAAGTATCAAAGGACTAGAGTTGCATTTACTGTATCTAGGCCGTGTGCAAGACCCCAGACTTTCCCAGAAAGAAGTACCTACTTGTGACTATAGACAGATTATCAGGAACTCTAGAGGGGTGGGCCAAGACTGTGTGCTGAAGAACACTTATTGGTTGAACACAGTTTGCAGCTGTTTCAGTGTTGCCAACTTAACAACTGTGTCATTACATACTGCCATGCCAAAAAAAAGGGCCACACAATCTAATATTTTGTGGACCTCCTTTAGCATTGATTACGCCACTTATTCACTGTGGCATTGTTTCGATAAGCTTCTACAATGTCACAAGATTTATTTCCGTCCAGTGTTGCATTAATTTTTCACCAAGATCTTGTATAGATGATGGGAGGGTGGGACCACTGTGCAAAGCCTTCTCAAGCACATCCCAAATATTCTCAATGGGGTTAAGGTCTGGACTCTGTGATGGCCAATCCATGTGTGAAAATGATGTGAATGTCTCATGTTCCCTGAACCACTCTTTCACAATTTGAGCCCAATGAATCCTGGCATTGTCATCCTGGAATAGGCCCGTGCCATCAGGGAAGAAAAAAAAATCCATTGATGGAATAATCTGGTCATTCAGTATATTCAGGTAGGGGACAGGTTGCTGAACCTACACCTGAACAACTGCAGCATCGCTAGATCACAGCACCACCACCCACAGGCTTGCACAGTAGGCACTAGGCATGACTCATGTGTATTTACCGAGTATTCAGAACCCTTTAGCGACTCTTTTTCAAAAAGTGACGTGCGACAAATCTAGCGACTTTGTCTGCTGTTATAAGAGACTTTTGGAGACTCTGACGCGAAAGTAGTATCATTCTAAAGGTCATTGCACACCGGATGGGGTGAAAGTGGGAATTATCCGGATGCAAATTATGACGCACCCTGCCATGCACACCGAGCATGATGCGAAGAAACTAATACATTATGAGGACAAGGGGGAAAATTGCTTCATGGTCTATTTGCGACCGGAGCAGTCGTCACTCATGCACAGAGGTCGGTAAAGCTCTATTACCGACGCTCTATTGCAACCTCCCTCCACAACACGTCTTGAACACAAATCACAATCACTCCACTGCCGTGTTAAATGTTTTGATTGTACGTCATCAACAACACTCTGACTGTGTGACATTAAAAGATAAATAAAAAAACAACTGTTGGTGGAAGGGTGCTATTGAGGTGATCTTGTGCACACCCTGTTGCTCAGTGCATCGTGGGTGCATTCATACCTGATGATTCATAGAGGGCTCAGTGTACTGCAGTTTCACTGCATGGACAAAACAGGACATGGACAAAACATGGACAGGCAAATTAGGAATATAGAAAACCAACACACAATGATTAATGACTGATCAAATGGGTACAATTATTACAAAAGGAATCATCTTATGTCTTCAGCCAAATGAGATTGATTACTTTTTTAAATGTCCAGCTTTTCCATGTCGCAAATGTTAATCGACAATAAACATAGCAAAGCTATTTGTGTCTGAAGAAGCTTTGACGTTTAATAAATCACATTTTTTGCTGATGCAAACCAAACACGAAAGTGTGTCCTTGCATTTACGTAGGGAACAGGGAAATTAATAAGGCAAACTTAAATAAGGCAACACAAAATAACAGATCAACTGGGTTGGTAAGGGTTATATTATGTTTTGTAGTAGATGAAAGGGCAATGTTATGCTCTGTACATCTGTATTAAGCGATTGAAGGTTTTAGAAATGTGTGATAAGAGAAAAAAAATATATCCAGCAATAGATAGGAAAACATCTCCCCAGCTGACCTGCATGGCGCACACCGCAAAATGTTATAAAATCATTTATTAAGGACTGTGTCCCTTTTTAACACCTACTTGCCCTGTGTGGTTTTAATCCAGCAGCTGCATTCAGTCAGTTTGAGGGCTGCAGAAACATAAATAAAAAAATAATGAAAGAAAGTACTGCATACCACCAGATCTGTGGGGCCAAGCTTCACTCTGGAGTAATCCTCAGTGTGCAGCAAACTACCGAAGGGTGAAATGTGAAACGGGCTCTTGGGGATGTCAAACTTTTGTCAGACGTATTTTATTTTTTGTTTAAGTGTGGGCCTCGAAACTAACCTGTGAGTGAGTGAGTGAGTGAGTGAGTGAGTGAGTATGGTTTTCCATTTCTATAGTACCACTTCAACGTGGGCGGAGTCATCATAGCACAGCGGCATGAAACTGTCATGACTTCGTTTTATACGTGACACACACAAACTAGGGACTAGTGACTTGTAAAGCAGTTGTTTTCAGTGTAACTGAATCATTAGACTCAGTTAATTAAAAAAAAAAAAAAGATCTGTTCACAGAATCGCTCAGTACTTCCTGCATGGCCAGAGCACAGACTGTCTGACACTGATCTGAAATACGGCAGAAGGGGTTGTGATGCAGCTGGCCACTTTGTGATTATTGCCTTTGGCAGCGCTGTAGCTAAATACACCAGACTCCTCTGTTAAATCTACAGTTGGGTATTGTTCAGTTTGATTCTTATGTCAGACACATAATATCAGCTCAGCTCCCTTGGAACCTCGTCCGAGCAGGTACTAAAAAAATACTAGGTACAAGGTACTATCGCAATTGGAAACGCAAAAGAAAACGTGCCGAGTTGAGCTGTGCTGCAATCGGGTAGTGGAAAAGCGGCAAAAGTGATTCTGTGTCACCTCCAAGAGACTCCCCACTGTTAGTCTTACAGGGCCACCAGGGTGATTTCAAAATCGCCGGTCTCCACAATGGTTATCTTGAACCAGTGAAGCAGAGAAAGGTTTCATAAATTTCTCTCATGGAAATCCAAAGAATTAAGCTATTTTTTTTTGTTCCCTATGGAAATAAGCTGATGATGAACTATCTTTGCTTCATTCTACATGCATTGGTCTCTAAGACTGATTTATTTCCTCCAATAAAAGCCTTTTGTGTATTTATGTCACTAATGTATTACTGTGACAAAATTTTCTGAGGTATTTTTTTCAATAACAAAGTGCACATGGCAGAAGGAAACTCCACTGCTCCCCGAGGGAGCGTGGGTTCCAAAGCAAAGTTAATTATTTAAATTCTTGGACCATTACTTGTCTTGAATGATGCCCCTCCGCACACTGTACAACTCCATGGAAGAACTACCACCAAACTTATATATCAGACTGCTCAGCTGTGCTCATACAGAATTGAGTCTATAATTCATGTGAATGGGTTAGATGGGTGGACAGTATTTGCTTGCCCTCTGGCTTTGCCTGCTGCAACACTCTTAGCTCAATGGAGAATGTGCTAGGAGCCAAGATTATTTGCCTAGTAGCATGCCCATGGCGCATAGCTGCCAAACCAAAACAATATGCATGCATCCTTCCCTGAAACAAGTAACTTCGCATTTTGTAAGCAGACTATTTGGGCAATATACTCCCAATAACCTTGTGTTTGAGTCATGCAAATACTTCACTTCAACAATTGCCATTAGATTATGAATTATTTAGCTTTAGGGCTTATTGAAAGAGATTATTAAGGAGTCAATTGTTGTACATTTTTGTAAATAGTACATAGTTGCGGAATGTTCTGTAATGATTCATTGTGCCATATTGACACGGTATTCCTATAACAGAATGAGCAGATTATCATGAGTGTTCTCGTTGTTGTCGATTCAATTAGCGGTGACTTTCATAAGTCTGTAACCCATGGAGAAAACTCCACTGTTGACTGTTGTTTGTTTGTTAATTGCCTGGGCTTCCATTTTGGATGATAATGACTTGAGCAGTGACTGTTTCTATGGTAAGCTGCGTAAAGTAAAAGGTTGGCCACATTGGTAAAACACATCAGGATGATACTCAATTATGCAGGGGCCTTTTTATACACAACTGAAAAAAAAACTGACTCATTTATCTGATCTGTCATCATATTGGTCATCAATTATTCCCATTACAATGTAAGTAATTGAGATACACTGACCCATTCTCCTACCAAATGACCTCAAATATACCGTGATTTTAATGAATAGTCTGATTGTTCAACACAATACATAGTTAAAGAGATGCCAGACAGGAGGAAAGAGTGAGGAATAGTAAATTACTTTGGTGACAGCAGTGCATCTTCTTTTCTTCTTTTTTTTTTTGCTATTTTTCTTTTATCTCTTGATCTCAAACATGCAAATTACTATTTCACACTATTAAAGTTAAGTGGGGGAGATGAGCAAAAACGAGGGATTTGGTCTGTCATGGTTGAGCGAGTGAGCAAGTAAGGCAGACACTGAGACCGAGGGAGAGAATACAAACGAGATGCTTATGTTTTGGACATGACGGCCAACAAGAAACGGGTGTTAGTACGCATGTCGATCAGGGCCACACTGCCTCAACCCTAATGAAAATTGGCTGAGCATAGAGAAACAGTGACAAATTAAATGGGCCATCAAAAGCCCCACTTGTGTTAGAAAGAAAGGAGCAAGCATTTCCTGATGGAATTAGAATCATTGCACTTAATCTTTAACTGCCACCTAAACCACAATTCTTGTCAGACACCACTCTAATATGTTACAAGGATGGAATGAGTAGATGCGAGGAAATTACCTCATATATGCATGTACTGTGGGGTGAACCTAAATTATAAAGACAAGTACTTTCTGCTGATTGTCAATAATATGTGTGTCGGTTGCTGTTTTGAAATCCATATGCATGTAATTTAATATGGAGTGTTTGGTTTTTTTTTTTAGTGGTAATAAGACAAAGCGAGATGCTTTCCTTGTTTGCTTGTTTGGTTGGTTAGTTTGAGGACTTGTGTCTTAAAGGTAGTTAAATTAAGCAGGAGCTTGCTTGTCTATTTTGTTCCACACTATAAATGTTCCATTTTAACAGAGTATAACAGATGGCGGACATGTTATTGTCAGACACTTCTCTTTCTCACACATGACACATTATTGTATGGCTGAATGGATGGTTGGATGAGATGGATTTTGTTGGGTGGACCGGTGGGTGTGCAGTTAGGTTTAAGGAACACACTGCACTGGTGACAGTTTGCCATCCCCGCAGAGTGACGTGGTGAGACATAAGTAGGGGAATGTAAAAAAGAAAGTGACAGCATCAAATGACCAATCCCTCCTATTCCAATATATGTGTTTCAGAGTGATGAGTGAAACCAGAGTGGAGTGCTGCTGACAGCTAAGAAACGATCCCTCAAATAGATTTTTAAGAGTGATGGTTGATACAGTGAGGTGTATGTGCATGGACTGGTCAAGGCAAAGACTATCCTGAAGTACAGATACGTTGGTTATCTATTGTTGATTGCTACATAAACACTGGAAGAGCAGTGAATAGAATTGCTTTATTTGTGTGTTTTTTTTTTAATATAATATGACAAAGGGCAATGCATGGAGTTGCCATGGGGTCTCGGTGCAAAGATATACGATGAGAGGCTTCAGCTCACGATGTTATGGCTGTTGTCCACTGACAGCGGCTTTTAGCTTAATCAGACAGCATAAGCGCCATAAAAATAGATTGTGAATAATTTTCCAGGTGATAAAGTATTGATGTTTGTCAGGACTTGATGTGTAAACAGTGCAATAATTCTGAGGCTCGGCAAAGTGCTGACAGTAGTCCGTAAGTCATGGCTATGTGTCATTCACACAGCATGTTCCAATCTTGTAGTTCAAAGCCTACTTATTGCGATTATTTTTTCATCTTTAGAGGAGCTTAATTTATCACTTTGGACCCTTCTCATATTTGTACACAACAAATTAAATCTTAAAAAGGATGAAGAATTTAAAACTGAAAACCACTATTCATCTCATTCATGAATATGGTGTTTTTTGCTTCATGTTTTTTGAATAATTCTTAAAATATTGATTTAGTTTTGCGAATTGCAATCAAGTGCTGCTAACTCCACTTCAGTGCTAATTGTTGACATTAAAACATCATTAAAACATGACGATCAAGCAGGGATGGCGCTTGCTTTGCTCATTTAAACGTTAAACAATAATGCAGTCCCTGATGTTTGTATTTGTGCATATCAATGTTGTACAGCAGAGTTTTTAATGAGCCGAGTAGTACTTCACTTGTGCTGCTTCACACTAACGTATGGATATATGATAGAACACCAATTAAGAGCTAAATAAAGGTGGTGAGGAAGCAGATCATTTCTGACTGTCGGCGTGACAACACGAGACAAAAAAAAGTCAAAGGGTTCTGTTTGTACACTCCCACATTATAGGGGACAATGTTACCATTTGTTCCTCTTGAAGAAAGATGTCTTCTGCACATTAGCATGTCAGGTGGTCCCAGTTGCATATCATCTTGACTCTTTCAATACATATTCATCAGCATGAGAGAGCCATTCATTTGCCAGATTGGAAAATGGGCAGTGAAGAGAGCTTGACATTCACTTTGTGCTGAATTGTTCTCACTTGACACCTAACTTGCTGATTGATGAGAAATATTATGGCTTGGAGGAAAAGCAAAGTGGAAGATGAATGAGTGTAATGCTGGGGCTCTCCTCACATCTCAGAACCACAACTCTTTATTAATACTTTGTTTGGGCCTGTACCTATCTATCCCAGTTTATGCTACACAAGTAGGATTGGATCTGTCATGTCAGGTATTTACTTGCATTCATCTCATGGCTCTCCAGTGTGTGTGTGCATCTGTGTGTGTGTGTGCGCGTGTGTCTGTATGTGTATTCATTGCCTAAACCAGTGTATTTAAATTGATCTTGTGCTGCCCATATTAACTCCTTGATAGTTATGATGTTAGGACAACTATTTTGCAAGCGCAAGATAATCGGTATATTTATTAACAGGTTTCTGAAGCTATTTTGCACTGAGGAAGAGAAGAAATAAAGAGTATTATAATCTTATCAATGTCCCATTCCTTTGTCCTTTTGTCCTTTCAAGGAGCTCACCTTTCAGCGCTTTTGTTTAGCATTCAAGTGCAACGTCATCATGTTGTTAAACTGCATTGAGAATTTATATGTCAGTGGATGCACCAAATAAACCATATGCACCATGGCTGACTGCATTTTGAACAATGGAATTAGCTATCAAATCTAGTATAATCAAACACAGTGATGTAAATCTAACTGCAGTGAAAAAAAACAGAAAACTGTGTGTGTAGGTAAAAATAAAAGTGATGTCCATGACGGCCCAGTCGGCCAGACCCGTGCCAATAAATCTTTGCCTTTTAAGGCTTCGTGTCAGTTTAGTAGCACTGGGTGGGTATTGTCCCCCTCCCATGTGTATATGATCAGACTATTTCCCAGCATCCTGATCATGTTCAGAGGCAACTAAAAACAACTATAAAATGATACAGTGCCTGAATTATTGTGACACAGGAGCTGTTCTGTTGCACCTGCACAAAACCCTGCCATTTGCTGCAACTCTAACTTGTCTGCTTCTCTAATTTACACTTTCTCCTTTACGAAAAAAAAAAAAATACAAATTAGTAATGTGCTATTACCTTGGTTCAATTCACCAGTGTAGTTTGTGAACCAGAAAAGCTTAATTTATACTTTGGTTAATTAAACTGATTTCCCATATCTCAGATCACAACATACCATTACATTAAGTGCAAAAAAGCAAAAGACTGCTGAAGACTCTGCGTGTGCTCACAAACAAACAGAAAACTCGAGATGCACCGGAGAGAACCATGGTGTTATAGGATGCTACAAAAGACCACACATGATGCAATTGGCATGTTGGTTATCTGACAGCTCATGAAAAGGTGAAATTCAAAAGCGAGTATCCTTAACTCTCCAGGGGCATGTTCCTCCTCTTCATTTTTTTAATTTTATGGACATTTTCTGAATTGTCAAGGGTATTTTTTTCCGCACAGCCCCCGGTTAGTTCTGGACCTGCCAATACAATCCAAATAATGATTCATCCCATCTTTCTCCGTGCTATGACGCACTCCACTGTCAGACCCTCCTAAGCTCCCATGCCAAGTTTTAAGCCATGGAAAAGGTCAGGTGTCTGGATCATTGTCAGTTCAGCTTATTGACAGACTTCTTAACCTAAGATTGACTGATGGACGGACTATTGATCAGTTCACGGTAAGGTGTTTGGAATATTCATTTTTTCAGCATAGGTTTACAGGCATGTTGCTATTGTTCACACGTTAAATGTTTTATTTGATGCTGGGTTTTGTGAACGTGCAGTCTAGTAGTGGTGTTACAGGGGTATGACTATCCAAAGGGTCATTGTAAGCTTTATGATCAGTGTATGGTATTGAGGGACTGCCATATAATTAGCCCAACAACCTGCCCCTCTCAAGTAAAATATTACATTTTCCATTTTTCCATTTGGCAGATGCTTTTAATCAAAGCAAGTTACGAGTGACATGCGCTGCCTGCAGGGGCAACACGAGGTTAACCCTGTCTAACACTGCACCTCTGCCCCCCCCAAGACACCGAATTCCTCCCAACTGCACGGACATGGCGTCATGGTTGACCCTAACCCTTCAACATTTGACCTCCCTATGGAAAGGGCAGAACAAATTTCACAAGAGAGGAACATTGAAAAAAAAAAAAAAAAGGGCAGAAGGGGGATTGGTTAAATTCAAGAGCGACTGCAAGCACTGTTTTTGTTTCCCTCACACTTAAATCAGGTCAAACCAAAGTTTCACACAAATATTTCCTCAGGGCACAAGTAAAGTGAGCTTTCTGAGGTGGAACCCTGCATGTCGGCCTCTTCTAGCCGTATGCCATTATTTGAACTGCAGCTTTGCTGCCAGAAGAAAAAAAAAAAAGTGTTTAGCTCAAGCCAAACAAGGACTGAAAATATTATTTCATTGCAAAAGCGGACAAAGCATTCAGAGAGCACAAACCTCCACCAAGGCCACTTGGTTTCCCACATTGTCAACACACAACTCTGCATCGCCACCATAATAGGTTCTTCACTTGGCCATAATCTATAACACCAGAAAATATCATTAAAATTAGTGTTTAAATGGTGAGTCATTCTGCTGACAGACACATTCAAAAACAGGAGGTAATACGTTTGTGCAGCATTAGATGAATGCAATTTGAAAACATTCTTGGTGAGTTGTTTTTGGTTTCAAGTCTGACTTTGTGAAGCTGTTTTTTGTACTGTGACTTTTTAATGAGAAGGTTGATGGAAGAACCGAGATCAGACTGACATCGCTCGGTATAATTTTTCTGTACAGACGACCGGAACACGAAACTCCACTGTTTTCATGAAAAGAGTTGCCCGCCAATTACTGATGTACTCTTTTAGTTTGGTCTGAACAGGATCGACCAAATGATGCCGCAAACTAGACTAATTTTACTTTCTTCAAAGTGGAACATGCTGTTGTAAGCTGCAGTATGGATTTTGCACCAACCGACACAAGAGCTATATAGTTGGCAAATTATGAACACATTGCCCTTCATCCTTTATCCTTTATCAGCTGGTTATTAAAGCATCGGCAGCCACTCTTTTACCTCTGATAACGCAAGTCAATGGCAATGAAAGCTTTATTTTATTTTCTGTTATTTTCAGTTTTATTTTAATGTCCCTGAAGTCAGACTTGCAGAATGAAGCATTTTAAGGCATCACAAGTGGCTCAAAAGGTAAATGAGTAAATCTCACTTGTGCTGCAATTGACTGGCAATCTGTTCAGGGTGTATCACATCTGTCACCCTATGTCAACTGGGGTTGGCTCCACGTCCCAACAAACCTCATGTAGAGGATAAAGCGGTAGACAAATTTTAATTGATTTTAAACAATCTTTTTTATTTTTTTTCAACAGCAATCTGTTTAAGTCCTGCAATGAATACATGGTCATATGCTCCAATTAGTTTGTTTGATGTGTATAAGATAAGTTGATAGTTGCAATTCTGAGCGTGCATAGTCCTCTGATTGTGCATACAACATGTGAGATGGATCAGAAGTATTTTAAGTAAAACAATGGCGATTCAAATGATATCAGACTCATATCTCCAAGGCTCTGGAACGTATGTCTGCAGAGTAACGCCGGCACACTGCGGCATCTCATTTTACAGGTCAAAAAAAGCTTTGATTTTCCTCTATGTTATTAATTGTAAACAAGCTATGAAATACTTCTAAAAATTCAGAGAATATTGCACCCATAAGTATCCTTGGAAAAAAAAGGATATTTAAGTAAAAAGGAAAACAATTAACTAAAAAGATGGCCATGTAAGTATAATACATTTTTTTGAACAAACGCGTATGCCTCCTCTTTCTGAACCTTCCTTTATCCCAATCACTTCACATCTTGAGGTTAGTCAATGACGGGTATTTGATGGGTCAGGGATTTTTTTTTAACTGAATAATTCCACCAACTTTTTGGAAACAAAGAAAAGAAAGCCCTTAGCGTTTAATTTCTCCAACCCCAAAGCGTGGTGAAAACTCTTCTTGAGGTCTGCCAGAGGAGACCTGGAAAATCACTGGAAAGCAACATTGTCTATTTCAGGTGTGTGCAAATGAATAGTGCAATAACAAACTGTGAACATTAGGATTCAACGATATTATTTTTTGGGGTCTTGTAAGCAGCATACACAACTATGTACACGACTAGGCTGCACATTTCCAGAAATCAAATGTGATTTTGGATGCCAGGATGACGCTTCATGCTCATATCTTTCAATATAAATGCAAACGGGTAGAAAAACACAACGACTGTTAAGGCACTGTTAAATCAACTGGTGCATCGCCTCTTGAAATAGTAGTGTAAAGTGAGATATGTTTCCAAAACCAAGTAAAATGTGATACCTTGATGGACACCCGTATACATACCTGTATCTACACCACATGTCTAAATGACAGTGATAACACTAACCAGATGTTTATCTCTTAAATATGCTCCATACCATTTAAGAAGAGCCACAAGCAGACGCAACATTTGAACCTGATGCTATATTAAATTGACTCTCTTTAGAAGCACAAGTCATTTACATCACAGATCCCATTTTACTGTGGCATTTCTCTCTCTCTTTTTTTTTTTTTTTCGTTCAAGGGGTAAATGAAGTTCAAAAGCATGCAGTCTCTGAATTGCCAATTTGTCCTGAATAAAAAGGATAGTGGAAAAATCCACAATGGCTCCCTGCACTGCAATCACGAATTGGCCTCAATGCGCAGGAAGCCATGCCACTGTGGGTCTGGTCCAAGCAACTCCATTCAAATGACTACATCCACGTCTCCCTGCAGAAATGGCTCAAATTAGCCTGTTAGCCTTTAAACGAGTCGGTGAGAAAAACAGGACATGTCAACCGGGGAGAGATCAACAGGGAAACAAGAGGAGCGTTTCCTTTCTGCCTCAGGGACTTGTACTAGCACAGTATCCTCTCTCCCCTGGAACTGATTTGACAGTCAGCGCTCATCCTCCCCCAAACACTGTTGCATTTAATGAATGAAAGGCTACTTCACATAGTTTTGTGTCAAAATTGCCTCTATAGGAGAAAAAAAACTTTCCCACTGCTTTGTTTCCCCGTCTATCTCTTTGCTGAATTTGTTTCAGGCTTAATGTTGACCTCTTGTCACTGAGGCATACAAGCAAATGATTGTTACATAACAATAACTTATTATTAGAAGATAATTCACAGCAAAGGAGGTGTCACCGAAACAAACCGTCTAAGTATCAACAGTTCACCATTACCATCTGTGTTTTTCCTTTTTTTTTTTCCTTTCTTTGTGAAAATGAACCACATATAACACGCTGCAAAATTAAAAAAGATTCATAGCATGAATGTGATTCTGGTCCACGGCCAGTTCCTTGGCAAACATGCTGAAGAGAAGAGTTTGCTGGATCCCATTCTACTCCTCTCCTGGCAGCAATGTTATGTTTAACTATCAGCTTGACTGCTTTAAACACATTTGAGTCAAGGTCTCTACGTTTTGTTGTCACCTTGTCGACAACCAAATCTTATACCCTGCACAACTCATTACATTGAGTGCTTTTTTTCCCCCCACAAATAGCAAGGTTTGAATGAATGAATGAACGAATAAATAAATACATACATACCGACATTATCTAATTGTGTACATCTCTGTTCAACACTTGAGATTAGAATCAAATACGCTGCTACTCTGAGCAGTGGAGGTTAGTGTGATGGTGTGAAGAAAAAGACGCCTCTTCCTCCCCAAGGGATCAACAACATTCACAGTTACTGTGGTGACCGATGAGAGACTGCTCTCCCCTTGCCACATAAACCTTATTTACTATCGCAGCTGTTCAATTTTGCAACACCTACCCCACCTTTTTTTTTTTTCTCCCCCTGTTATTTGGTGTTCATGCCTGAAGAAGTGCAGCTAGTGACTTGTCTCTGTAGCACTAAGATGTATGAATCTGAAAATAATGCCAGAGCAAGTCCCCGACCTCCGGTTTGCAGGAAATTCTAAGTCATTTTAAAGCAATAATTAAAATGCAATAGTTCCGTTCTCTTCATTAAGCTTTATATTACTGCTTACAGGTATATTTATGAGGGCTTTGCAACACCATTGGTTTATTCCTATATGATATTATACCATGTCTATCAGAGAATGGCCATGGAGCATCACAGGTCTTGACACAAACACAATTCCTGCTCACACAACAACATTGAACCACGTTATGTTGTACAGCAAGTGCAAATTATTTTGATACAGACACAAACAGGCAGACAGACACATCCCCCCCTCACACACACACACACACACACACACACACATGCACAGGCAAACAAAGCATTACTGGCCCTCCATCCTGCAGCAGACACACTCTCTATGGAGAAGGAAGCTTGTAACGCTAAACTAATAAAGTTAGTGTTGTGGCTGTAGTGCAGGGGCTGCAGCACTGTTGTTAGTAGCCCCCGGAGCCCAAGCCACACTTGCTTTTCTTTCATGCCTGGATTATATCACATGCTTGCCCCATGTGTAGCAGCTTTAAGATGGTCGCTCCATGAAACACTAAGCACGAGGAAGAGGGGACAATTAAACCCTAAAGCCCAATTTATACTCCTGCGCAAAGTGCTATACGTAGGTTACGCAGAGCCCTCTGCGTCGACGGAGAGCCTGTCGCAGAGTCTCTGTGTCGTCTCCGGCTGCACGAAATAAGTGTCCGTCACTCCGTCAAGGGACAACAGAGACAGCAAGGGCTGCGATTGGTCCTCAGGACAGGCCGGAGGCGGAGCTGATCACCGCCGACAACATCGCTGCCAAACTATAAATACGTCATATCTTAATACAAACAGCACATGTTTAGACTCTAAATGGCCAATTTCAAAAGTGAGAAACAGCCACTGTTTCAATGTTATTCAGCTGCAACAACAACAACAACAGTCTTTCTCTCTCTCTCGGACGCCGTTGCTCACTGTAGCCAGAAGCACAACAACCTTGCGTGGCGACCCCTACTGATCGGGTGGGAAATTGCAGTGCGTAGCCGTCACCACGACGGAGAAGTATAAAGGCTCGAGTGGTCTCCATGGTTACGCAGTCGGATAACGCATTACGCAGTCCAAGAAGTATGATGTGGCCTTAACCCTAACCCACAGCAAAGGCTTTCTAAGTTATGTCCGTGAATGTAGACCTAACCCTAACCCCATTTATGTGTCGCACATGCTTCATTAATTTAACCGCCCATGCTACAGGTGAAACGGAACTTTCAAAATATTATATATGACATGTTTGTAACAACACATGGATGACGGATTCTTAATACAAAACAATATAAATGGGTTTTGAGAATGTTCATAATAGTAAAAAATAAAAATGACAATCAAATTTTCGTCAACTCAGCTAAACAAACATCATCCTATATCCTCACAGTTTCTTCACTATCGATGCCATCAATTGTCCCATAGACCGACTAAACTGGCTAATAGTTGTGTTAATGAATTAAAAGCAGAAATTAAGGGGAAAAAAAAAACAAGAATGCTGTGTTAAGTCATGCCATATTTCTTCTCTTCAAATGAAGACACAGCGTGCAGTAGCTTAGGGGAAACTTTAAAGAAAGTAGTAGTGAAATGCCAAGGCACTAATGCAATTAAATTTTGCTACTTGGCTCTGTTTCTGAGCTAAGTCCCTGTTATATATGTGAGACATGGAGCAACATTTCATTGAATAAATGGTGTGATCTGTGATGGCAGAGCAAGCCACAATGACAAACACGACTGCAGTCGTCAAATATTTTCACTGCTGCGAATAAATCTGGTTGTTAATGTGGAATTTAGCCTTTGGCCAAAAGAGAAGTCCACCTTGCAGGCGCTGACATTTGTGTCATTCCACAGACAGGAGGCACGCTGCAGGCACAGAACACTCATAAGTTATTGGACAGAATGGGAATTAAAGTCTACATCTTCCCTTTTAATAAGAAGAGTTAAAGCTCAAATGCAAACCTACATTATTAAAAGTGAACAAAGTTTGGGGGAGTAATACAACATGTCAATCAACATGAACACCAGTTGTTTTGCGGCATGTTTTGTGGCCTCTGCACTGCTTGCTATTTCTTAATGACCTCCCTCCCCATCAAGTTCAGTGACAAAAGAAAAATACATTCAAAGGAGTTACATGATTCCCACAGAAATTATGTTGAAAAGGAAAAAACATTTTTTGTCCTTTTAACCAATTTAACTGTGGGAAATATGTCTAACCAATGGCAAGTGCTGACAATTGTAGCTCTGGTGAGATCCTAATGATTTTGTAGATGAGTAAAACTAGCATTTCAACAACTGCTGAGTGGAAGAAGAGGCGGCTAGAAATAGATATGTATTTATATGTCGTATCACAAACTGCTTTATCAAAATAATAAGCAGTATCTGCATGAAACAAAACAACAAAAAACAGTTATAGAGAAGAACTTTTACCCTGTGATTGAGACGGAGTCTTGGAAGTGTCTTCATTTCTGTTTTAACAATAATTTCAGTCTCCATAATACTTCCTTCCCCTGGTGGATTCTAAGATGAATTCTTTTCGGAATGAACGTACACAAGAAATATTCAATAAAAAGCATTATATTTCCGTTGACTCCTCCAAAATCATCCAGAATCAGCCGTATAACTTTCAAACCCAGCACTTACCTTGTACATGGTAGATTATAGAGTTCCACTGGCGTTTGGTGTTCAGTCTATGTTTGTCTGAGAAACTGTATCTGTAGTATTCCTCAGATGAGGAATCAATATTTATGGAAGCGTGCTTTCCATTGTTGTAGCACTGATTCAATCTGAAGTTGTACTCCTTTGACAGGAAATGGCTTTAATAGAATAATATGAAAGCATCACTGCCGGCCCGAAATGTCTTTTAAAACACAAATGCGCACCGCGAGTCAGGCAGATTGTTCCACCTGTGACTTTAATTCTGGGTAATGCTGCATGTTAAAGTGTAATACACAGAAATGCAGTTTGTCCTCTCAAATTCATGATCAGGTTCAGGTTTAATACTTGATTCTTATCTGTCTTAGAACACCTGAACAAATCTAGTTTAATAATGTAATTATATCTCTCAGTGTCCTATAATCACATTCATTCTAACAATGTAGTTATATTATGAGAATAACCAGTTTAATTTCAATTGAGAAATCTTACATTGTTGATTTAGCATGTATGTGATCTACATTCATTAACCACAAACATTGTGAATAAAGAAAAAAATATTAATTAATTAGCATTTGGTTTGGTGGAATCTAAATACAACACTTGGTGCCACATTTCTAGAATTTCCAGTAATAATAATAATAATAATACAACCGAACTGCATTGCAATTTTGCAGGTTTTAAGCAGTGACGCTGCATTGTAACAGACATCTTGGGGGAAACTAAGAAAATAAGGATACCGTTCCATTTTGTTCCCAGTGAGGCTTGACGTTGCCAAGCAATCATTCAATTCAGACCTATGATGAGTATTAGCACTTGCTCAATCACAGGAATAAAGGTATGGGGGTCACCTTTAATGTTCTGCAACAAAAGACTATACTCAAAGGTTCGGTGAGCTACTGAAGTCAGCTCAGCACTATAGCCCGGCGACTGCGATGCAAGATCCTTTTTTATGTCGGGAAGATTGGCCTGATTGAATTCCTTTGTGTATCAGTGAATGGATCAAGTAAGAAAAGGGGAGCAGATTTGCACTTGTGATAAACTATAACCTCTGCTGAGCCAAGGATTTACAGCAGACCCTTTTGATGAAATCCACTGCCGCAGTGTGTGGCAGTATCTCTGCTAAGGTATTTTAACAGCCAAAAGCTCATAACACCAAAGTACCAGATCAGGTGTTACGAATAACGAATGATCCCCATTGTGACTCAATTGTCACGTCAGGTGCTTAAAATCTTGAGCTGCCATTGTAATTGCATAAAGAGTCAGGTGGATAGAAGTTGGCAGCGATACTATCATATTTTTACCACGTTGTGTGTCTGATAGCCATATTGTACATGTGCAGAAGTTTCTCCATTTGCCTGAATTGGCTTTTTAATAGTGCCGGGGGGGATTCTGGGCATGTTTTGGGCCATTTGCTGTGTGAGTATGTCATAGGGACTCGGCCTGCAGTGAGCTGTGGCTATCAAGATGAAGCTGCAGAAAAGTAATAGCAGCCACAATAGCTGAAAACAATAAGAATAGAACGTATAAAGAAGTCCGATGTAGAGCAGGAAGAGCTTAAAAAATAAAAGAAAAAGGTTGAATAGAGGCAATAAACGAGAAATAAACCTGCAGACTACAGGCAAATTATCTTTGACAGGTCAACAGCATGCATGTTTTATATGATGTACCATTTTTTTATTTTTTTTTTATTAATAAATATAAAATGTAGCACTGATTTCTCTCCTGTATGACAACCTGTATACAGCTAAGCTACAAGGGTTTTCAGGGGCTAGGCTTGCAAAGTCATTGCACGTAGGTAAGTGCAAGTTATTAACAACCTAACTTACTTACTGTGTATATATATATATTTATACATACATATATATATATAAACCTGACCAATTATGGCCAAATCACACAATGATGGTAAGGTGAAGTGTCCTATACATCATAGTATTTTACAAAGTGTTTTTTGATGTCATTGGTTGTCAACATTACTTAAGGTTCAAGTGGTACAAAAAAATAGGAGGCACACCTATAAAAGTGTATTTTTTTTTTTTTTGAAGATGTGGTTCAGTGAATCCAATCAATGTCTTAATGTCTTCTCGCGTTAAATCACGTTACACTCCTCATCGTGTGCTGATGTTTCACAGCAATAAAAAAAAACAAGTGTACTGTACAGAGTGTCTGTAGAAGTAATTTCCTAATTGTTAAAAATAAAATCTAAACCACAGACTAATGAAACAGATTCTACTAAACACCAGTTGCGATGATATCTCTCACTATACTGTTGTGAATGAGATTGTCTAAGCAGCAGGAAATTCAATGGGAGATGATCTCTAGGTTTGGAAAACACTTGATCCATACATCAAACCTTTCTCAATATGCATGTTAGAATATTGTTAGGGCTCACTAAGAGAGCCATTTTGAGAGATATTTCCATACTGCATCATTCACCACTTAGTGTTCCTCTTAGTGTAAACCCCAAACCTCCAAATCTCACATAAACCCCTGCAAATATTAGGTTTTTGCAGCTAAATCGGTAGCTAAGATCACCAGATTATTTCACAGAATTCACGAGTGCCGACATGTCGGGATTTGAAATATAGGAAAAGCACAACATAAAAATGCTATTAATTTAAAGAAACTGGTAGAAACTGTATCTAGTTTATGTATAGTATAAATGATGAGAGACATTTTGTTCTGAAAACCAACTGGTCGCCATAAACTCAACCGTAAAAAACCTTTAACCTTTATTGGGACCATTTATACCTCCATTTCCCCTGCTGATGGTATCGAGCAGTAACTGTCCTGGATTTACAATTGGTGCCTTTGCTTTCTCATCCTTTCTTTCACTTCCTCCCTCCAGGGAAAATCAAGGAAAGAAAAGATTTACAAGACTTTTATTTGATCAGCATGGTTTGTTTCCTGAACACCGTGAGCCAGTGATTTATTTTTTATTTTTAACATGTTACTGAAGCAAGGTAGTGATGTGAAATAGGTTGATGGAGGTGGCGTCGTTTTAATTCTTTTTTTTTTTTTTTTACCTCTTTCCAAAAGTGTACTTTTGAGATCCGGCTATGTCAGAAAAGTTCAACAGCCTCGACTGAAATTTGCTGAATATTATTACATTGGCAAACACGAAAAAGGCAGAAATAAACATCCCATGCACAACCCACTCATCAGCTCAGAATTCATTAAAATGCAAACAATCTCGACAATTAAACACGTCTCGATACAGACGTACATGACAGTGGTCTTCATTGAACCCTTTTGTTCATTTGCATCGCCGGAAATGTCAGCCAGTGTGTCCTGCAAAGCGTCATTATATTTAATCACTGTTGGGGTAATTGTGGAACACACGGAACAAAAACAGACGACCTGCACTTTGTTCTTCCTGGTATTTAGAAGCATCTCACACAAAATACAGACGGAATTGCTTTGAACTTTTATTGGCATGCCATTTCACTGTGTTCCTTTTAGTCTACCGCATTAATCATCTTTATGATGTCTGAGACTTATTGTCACACAGACAGCCACAAATAACTCTTTTTTACCCCCGGCCAGCTGAATTCTGTTCGAGCATTGGTTGTTTATTTATGAGCCTTGTCACGTTTGGGCAATGTCTAATGATATTTTTATGATTTAACTTCTGAACATTCTCAGGAATATATTTGAATATGAAATTTGCTTCTGCCGTATGGTTACGCAAAAATAAAAAAAGTGGCGAAAAAAGCACGGAGAGCAGCGTTTAGAGAGAAAAGATCAGTAAATTAAATTATTTCTGATGTCTAGACAATGCATAATGCACTTGTGCATGCTTTGTTGAATGCACAGTACAGTTTCAGTCATATTCATGCTGCTGATGTTATCAATTTAATATCATTCAAGTCAAAGCAATTAGTATCGATCAAATACCAAGTAAATCGCTAATACCAAATACTGATACCAATACTTTTGACTTAGGGCGCTTTCACACCAACAGCAGTTGGTGCGCACCAAACGATCCATTAGAACCAAAAACTCTAGTTCGTTTCGTTTTCGTTGGTGTGAAAGCATCAATCGCACTCGGGTCCGCACCAAATCAAGCAGACCCGAGACCGCCAAAAAGAGGTGGTCTCGGTCCGCTTGACTCCGCACCAAATGTCAGACTCCGGTGCGGTCCCTCTGGTGAGAACGCGAACTCGGGTCCAAACCATATTCTGCAGTAAATGCCATGGACATAGCCTACCTTGTAGGTCTTTGGAGCAATCTTCATCACATTCATGAAAATAGCGCGTCTCCTCTACCTGAAATGACGCCCGATACGTCTTCGCCGACTCCAGCGCATCAGCAGATTGTTCTCCAGACGCAGCCGCGACTCATTCTCAAATTGGATATTTTGCCAAAAATGGCCAATACAGAGAATGTAATAAACGAAGATCAGAGCAAGTAGCAATGTGCGAACGTGTTGCTCCATAGTGAGTCAAAAGTGGCGCATTTCTACCGGAAGATATATACACATTGATCTAAACGTCAATCGTGCCAATTTTGGTTCGTTTGCTGGTGTGAAAGCGGACCACACTGGAGTCATATGTTACATAATAACAACTGTATTGCCTGGAGCGGATCAAATAATCGAACTAGTGGTGTGAAAGCGCCCTTATAAAGCCGTTGTTCACCCATCGTTCATTCATCGATCCTCAGTATCTGATGACTTTCCTTCAACCACTAAATGATAATTACATGCATATTAAGCAAGAAAATATATATATATATATATATATATTTTTTTTAAACATAATTTTTAAATTAACTGTTGAAATCTACTGAGTTGCCACACGTCAGTTAGCGATCTTTTTTCCGTAACGCCACTCTCTCTCTCTCTCTCTCGCTCTCGCTGCCATCGTGCTCTCATTCACTGCAGCTGTCTGCAGTCACATGACTTATCAACAGCACACAAGCAGAGGAGAAGAGAAGGAGCAAAGTGTGCATGCGAAAATGTGTAAGGAGCGACGTTTGAACAGGCTCCTACTTTGAATGGAACAGGAGCGACATGGTGAAAGCGGAGGAGAAATACTGAAACTAAAGTATTGATCCATTTCCACTACTAACATTGGCATCAATACTTTTTTTTCTTTGGCTGATGTTGATGCCTTTTTACATTATCAGAGTTGCCGTCACTTCAGCAGGATACAGGTCAGTCGACGGGGAGAGAGCAGAATCACTGGTCTCATGCTGATAATGGCTGTCAGTGTGTGACATGACATCTTTCAGAAGTGCATTAGTGAATTGCACTGTTTATTTGATGAAGACACAGTCAAAAATATCCCAATAATACACACAGTCTTTCAATATCTAATACTGTTGTCAAGGATTGAGGAGAAAAATGACAGCTCATACCAGTATAGTATTCATTATTTCCGGAGGAATCAGTAGTTGAGTAGCTTCTGGCACACAAATTGTCCAGAAATTATACTCAAACACACAAATGTGACAGTAAAACGCAAACAGAGATCTTCTAATATTATTAATGTCAAGAAAAGTGGGGCTGCCAAACAGCTGTTTCCCTCTGGGTAGTGTATATGCTTAACAATAAATATAATTTATTATGTTCTCCTTCTCATTCATTTGATGATAGTTTTTTGTTTTTTTTCCACCAAGTTCAAGTTAAGTTCCCGGGTCTTTTATCTGAATGCGCCGTCTGAAAAACAGTTCGTCTTTCCTCTGTGGTGAACATGCAACGCACTGATTGAGAAAGTAAAGTTGAGAAAACATGCAGCATCCCTGGTGGCGGCCCAGTCCGCTTACATGCCAGCACTGCAGGCTTCATGGGGACTGGAACATCTGCATAGCCAGAAATCTCCTCAAAAGAACAGCAGATTGTCTCAGGGCAATACCAGAAAGCATAATCAGAAGCCGATGCTTTGTTCGTACCCAGAGTTTTGTGCACTGCGGGGCCCCTTGCCTCTGAGCTTATATGAAGCCATGTCACACCACAGTAGGGTTTGGAATCATCCATGTTTTAATTGGGACACGGGGAACATAATTCTTTCCAGACCTGTCTACAATCACAGCCGGGGCAAAATGACAACACTTCTCATTACATGTAAAGAAAAAAGATGCACGGAGAAGCTTCCCCTGAATGAACCGATGTCCTTTCAAATCTCAACAATCTATTATTTAATTGCTATCAATTATTCTGAAAGAATAACTACGCAGAAAATGCAATATCTTCCCCTCCTCGCTTCACTTTTGATGATTCGCCACTATGAATTCTTTCTTATCGTAGAAATATGAGACGAATATGACCAATCGTAAACTCGAACCAAATGTTATCTGTTTCCACTTTCCTGTACTTTATGAAAGAGGAGCTGGATGTCTATAAAAAAAACAAAAAAAAACAAGAGAATTCAGCATTCTCACTGTATAAACACTACATTCTTCTTATCTTATACAATGCCATTGGCAGAAAATGAGTCATTACATTGTAATTTCATGCTGCTAAGATTCTGTGCACCCTTGTGGAGAGCTCGTGTTTTGTTTTCAGGACATGATATTATGATACTATCCACATAATAGCACATAGATTTATATGTGCTTCATTCACCGGGGTAACGGTATGAAAACAAGACAGAGATGCATTAATTTTGTATAATCTTTCCGCGGTCTGGTGGGATTTTCGTCACTCTTTTACATCTGTCTTGCGTAGAGGTTTAACTAAGCGATATTCTTTATGAAATACAACCGCGCACCCTTTTCCCGCAGCTGCGCCAAACTCCTTGTCATCAAATTAACAGGAGCACGAGACAGTGAACTAAAAAAAATGCTTGCTGCCAGGGACTATCATAGTCACTGGCTGCAAATGCACCAGACTCTGTCATGCAGATAATCATCCCTCTGCTGCAGGGAATCACAGGCCGACATCGTGGTGGGTGTCAGGGGACCAATGGGCTATTGAACTCCCCTATATGTCCTCCCCCCCGCCAAACCTGTCAGAGGCCCATGTGCACTGCTGGTACGCCAGTGTGACAAGACTGACCCGGAGCTTGTGATTCTTCCCCCGACCTCCCACTTGCATCGGTGACACTCGCAGGCTTAATCTGAAAGCAACATCGCGATGGCAGGGATCGGCGCCACTGGAGGCCACACAGTGAGATCAGGTCATTACTAGCCGCGCCCTTCAAAGTGAGTTTCTCGCAGCGCTGCTGCCTTTCCCCCCACTCGATCACACTTGGCGCAGGGTGCTTCTCATGCCTGCTGAGCATCTTTACTGACACTTTACACCCCTGCGGGGGGGCCAAAGGTCTAGGTAGGGCCAGACTTCAGCTCCCCAGAAATCAAGCCCTCCCACGTTTAATAAAATGTGTATTCACAGCAACGGACACACTAATTACTGTTTTTAAGAACAATCCGTTATGCAGTGGGAGGTGTGCAGTGCTGTCATTTAGACGGAAAGGGAAAAATAAACATCATACAATGTTTTTTTGTTTTTTTTCAATGTCTCAATGATGCCATCCTTGGATTGCTCTGCTCAATAATCCCAATTTGTTCATAACGTAGTGATATAAACAGCCAGCAAGGGGCATAAGGATTATTAAAAAAATACCAAAAAATATAAAAGGTTTTGATGTTAGGGTTGGTGCAGGTGTCCATCGGCTCAAAATGTGCAGCTTGCAAAATTACTTAGTTGCAGTTGCTTAAACATAATTTGACTCAAATAATCACTATTTGTACACCAATAACACTTTATATTAAGGAACACATATTCACCATTAACTAGGTGCTTACTAACATGCATTATACATAGCATACTAGCCCTTTATTAATACATTAAGCAACCTTACTTAGGAAAAATCGTAATGCTATTGTCGTAATAGAGGTAGAATAAGGTTATGTAGAGTAAAGTGTTAATATGTCCTTAATAATTACTAATAAAGGGTTAACACTAGTTAATGGTGAATATGTGTTCCTTAATATAAAGTGTTACCAATAAAATATATCATTATTAACTATTGTATATTGCCTTTTAGTATTGCCAATCCAGCAATAATCATTTAAAACAAAAGGTTCCTCTAACCCAAAATCATGTGTGGAAAAGCACATGAAAGTCACATTCCGCACCAAGCCAACAATACAAAAACGAATAAATACGAGTTTTCGGGTCCAATCATGTCAGGAATATATTCCGCTTAATAAACATGAGAGAACCAACTCTAAGTCCACCTGAACCTGCCGACCCGCAGGGGCCGACCTGCGCATCACTCGTGGCTGCACTTCCTCTATCCACGATGGGTAATGAGTGAGGGAGAGAGGAGCTGTGTCTCAATCCAGGGGCTGGATCCTCACGAGTGTGCAGGCAGCATTTTCAGGAGGAGACGGGAAGTCAGGCGCTGTGAGAGACGAGACGATCTAGCCCACGCAACTCACAATTAACTTCCAACTTCCAACTTCTAATAAAATCCAGCAGGCTATAAACTGAGAGGTTAAACAAGTCTTGAATAACAATTCTTCTTGCCACTGGAAGCCTGATTGCCGGTTTAAAAAAATCCGATATAGTTATTTTATATCAGTAATGTTTAAATATATCTAAAATATGTTTTAGTTTTTTCAACTTAGTTGTAAAACTAATAGCAGCATGTTTTCCGTGTTGTACCGGGAAATGGAGATGCATCAACCCGGATGTGTGATGCATCTCAGGCTAAGAGACAACCACGCAGTCAAGTCAAGTTATTTCCCTTCAATCGCTTAATTCCCAAAGCAAATGTTACTAACCTGGAATATGATTTACAAATATAACTTGTGACAACCCAGAGTAGGCGGAGTTGTGTAGGTGTCTCTTTCTCGCTCTGTGCACACAAGCATGCTCATCAATCTCATGGCTCTCAGGTGTGTGCGGTCTCCGAGGAGGCGGGGCTATGCCCTTTAAAGCCCTGCAATCTCACGCCATTTCTGGCCTGGCACCCTGCAGCACCTTAGTTTTGCATCCGACACACACACACACAAATCCATTCAACTGTATTTACAACTGATTCACCTGGGTTTACATAGGTTATATAGTTCATATTGTTACTTCTGTTTAAAATAAATACTAATAGCCCGGGATCTCTCTTGTTAAAGGTGCATTATGCAATAAATCTTACAACAACTGTCCTTAAAATCCTCCTAATATGTCACAGAGACTCAGGAATAATGTTCATATAACAAACTGAACTCACCAACAACAACAACAGTACAGCCAAAATATTTGCATTAAAAAAATATTTTGCAGACTGCAAATCATGTTTATGTTTTGAAATCATGTTTTGGCATGTGGCGCCACCTACCGCCGTCTAACAATCATTGCAGTCAGTAGAGTCTCAGCTGCCGAGGAACCACGGGTTGCCAGCTACGTCAGAAAACTAAACCTAAAAACCTTGGTATTTTGAATTTGAATGTAGTAACCGTTTTTGGCTACATTCTTACATATGGCACCGTTAATGATCGTTTTTTTTTGTCAAGTCACCTGAGCCAGTCTTGACAAACACATCTCCCCATAGATTTGTGATTAGAAACAACAGATTATTTTCATGATTTTCATATTTTTAATGGAGGACAAGCTCAGTTTCAAAAGTTATGGATTATTTACACCAATTGCAAGGGAGTGATATTTCTGCCGCCCTATCAGCTGACCACACTGTACCATTTTATTCTGGTTACCCCAAGGGAAAGGTGCCACACAATGTAACTGGGGGGGGTTTTGGTTATTTTATAGAATTCCTAATGGAAACTCGAAAAATCTCTCCCGAGTCCTAAAGACATCCACATTACACTGACGATTATATTTCAAACAGTATGACAGCAAATGCAGAGTATCATTTTTTCATATATCCCCAACCCGCTTCCCCTCCACCTCCTCCCACTCTCCGATTCTTTGCGTTTTAAGAGGCATGAAGTCAGCTTGGTTTGTCATTAATAGTTCATTGGTCCTCTTTCCTTTTCAGAAGCCAGTGGTTTTTCATCTCATTTCCTACGGTCAGAGTTTCACTTTTAATCTTTTACTTAGTTGGTCTGTCTGGATGCTCAATCGCATGCCGGATGTTTCATAAATTCTTCTTACAATAAAACCGTCTCATGAACTCATTGCATCTCCTCTCTTTATCATCCCCCAGTGGAAGATTGAAAGTGCTTCAAAAAGTTTCACATCTGTGTATTTTTGTTTTCATTCGTTTCTAATTTGTAAGTAATCCTCAACAATTTCATCGTAAGAAAGGCAAGTCCTTGTTTTTAAGCAGAGCAAAGTGGTGCATACATTTTTTTTCATATCAGCAAACAATACCAGCCGTGACTGGAGGCTAACTGATTGGAGAGTCACCCCGGGCCAGTGTTTTTGAGACTGTAGGCAGTATCTATCATAATCAAAGGCTTTTTTATGCAAATGTGTGCTGACAGACTCTTTTAAAAGTAAAAACCCTTTTGTATTTCCTGTTGAGAATCAGTCTCATTAGGAAATGGAAATTCCTCCTTTAAATTAACTGCAAAAGGAACTTACATGGTGGCTGTATAATTATGATTATTTTCACTCTGTTGCATTTGCAAATTCCAAGCTTCACAATAAAAGAGGAGGCTCGATCGGATCATGTTGCTATTGTGCAAACAGGTAGCGTATGTTTTGCAGCTTCAGAGCGCATCGATGTAGATGTGAGCCGATCCGGGGCAGGTGATGCCACTTTGATGTGTGACGCTTTGCCAGTTGATACCGTGACAGTCACAAAGGATTAAAACAAAGGGTGGAAAAGAAACCGGAGCAGCAGGATCGAGACATGTGCAAACATCTCTCTGCTTTTACTGAAGGCTCTGTTAGAAGTAGTGCTCAGAATCAATGCTTCTGGTTATGTCACATCAATGTCCAAGTTGAAAGCATTGGACATTTAATGTCATGTATTAACAGAAGTTTCTTGGCACAATAAAAAAAAAAAAAAAAGAGCACAGTCTTCAAGGCTATGTTTTTGTTCTGTTGCTGCAATCTTTTGTCAAAAGTGTTACACAAGAGTGACTCTGAAGAAGAGAAAAATGTCAATGTTGCAGTATAAAGAAGACACATTATTAGACTTTTTAGATGTATAGATTTATACATCTGTGGAAGGGTGTGAAATGTATTATGCAATAAACTATTGCCCTCTGTTGGGCAATGGCATGCTCTGCATTGGTCTTGGCATGCAGAGCAGTGGTTATCAGGGGAGACAGGCTGTGAGAGCAGCATCTTCTCTCCACCACTGCATTATTTAATTAGAGAAAATAAATAAAAGTGCAATCTTCACAGGGTGATTTTTTTTTTTTTTTTTTACCCCTCCACCATTTATCTAATGACATGTTTGACTTTGATATGCGAGCACAAGCCTTCACTATCTGTAAATATATTGGTGGTGTATTTTCATTCGAGGGCAACAGTGTTCCCGGCACTCCACACCTTCCACTTTTTTAATGTAGTTTGGGTGGATAATTGGATAACACAGGTTTATCCCCAGCAAGCATTTTGTATGAGCAATCCAATTTCACATCCTCCTGAAGGGAAACCATTATTCTTAACCAGGGCTTGATACTCCAGTCACCCTTGCACAGAAATGCAGCACAAGGTTCTCCCCAAATCCTATCAGCGTCTAACCTTGTTACCAGTCAATCTGTATTATTGTGCTATAATTCCATATTTTGCCCTGTCCTCACCGTGGCACCAGCATTTGAAAAGATGAAGCTTTAGCTCCCTTTTTTTGTTGATGTGGTGGACTCTCTTCAATCTGATAGATAGATAGATAGATAGATAGATAGATAGATAGATAGATAGATAGATAGATAGATAGATAGATAGATAGATAGATAGATAGAACCATGTAAGGTTCTTCGGCTTGTCCTCATCGGTGAACCCTTTTTGGTTCCAGGTAGAACCTTTTATAAAGCTTCTACCTGGAACCCTTAAGCTGTGATTGGTCCTCAGGACAGGCCGAGCGAAGCTGATCTGTGCCGGCTCACAGTGCGCACCGAGCGTCCACAGAGGCGGAGCTGATCACGGAGCTGATCACCGCCGACAACGTCGCTCCCAAACTATAAATACGTCATATCTTAATACACAAACCACATGTTTAGACTCTAAATGGTTAATTTCTCGCCTCAAATTATCTTAAAACTGCGTTCTGTGTCACGGAACAAAACAGCAGTCTTTCTCTCTATTTCTCTCTCAGACGCCATTGCTCACTGTAGCCAAAAGCACAACAAACTTGCGTGGCGACCCCTACTGATCGGGCGGGAAATTGCAGCGCGTATCCGTCCACGACGCAGAAGGCTCGAGGGGTCTCCGTGGTCGGAGAAGTATAATGTGGCCTTTAGTGTTACAGAGAACCCTTTTAAAACCTTATATTCAGGAAAGGGGTTTTAAAGGGTTCTCTGGTTCAAAATGGTTCTTACTGGAACCATTAGTGTTACCAAGAACCCTTGAAAAACAAAATGGTTCCAGGTAGAACCTCAGCCCTTGTAGAAGAACACTTTTGGAACCCTTATTTCTAAGAGTGTATACACGCAACATTATTTACTTAAAACAGAGAGAAAGATGAGGAGCTCAATGTCAATGCTCATGACTTTGTTAAGCTCACAACAGGAGCTAGTGTGTGGTCAGCTTTACCTCCATAAACACCGCTCACTATCAGGGGAGTGTAGTTCACAGGGCATGATGTTGTTTTTGCACGTAAAAAAACAAACAAACATGTTTTTAGTTGAGGTGTTCATAGCAACAGAGCAGGACTTTTTTTTTCCAACTTACCATGGGGAAATACAAACACACTGCCATAGCAATTGGTGCATAAACTCTAAGAGGGGTAAGAGGTTACGCAAGGTATTGCTGGTAATGAGAAGCAAGCCAGTGAACTCCAAGTATGAAGCCTCCTATCGTACCTGCTGTCCTGAATGTCCCCCCTCGCCTGCTTTCTTGAACATTTATGACAACCTCTGTGGGTATGTATCGTATCACTGATTGTATGGAACTGCATGTGCAAACAAGCCAGTGTTTCTGTGCTAGGTTCACAAGGTCCCAGAGGCCCCATCTCCACCATGTTTTTGTTTTTTTTAAGGGACGTCAGGAATCACAGCTCAGACGCACCGTACAATATTGTAAGCAACGCACAATAAATGCACAAAATAACAACTTACACATCTTCAGAGGAAGATGTAACGAGACCTGGTGAGGTTCAAAAAAAAAAAAAAAAAAAAACTACTGGAGACATCTGCGTCCCTCTGAGATTTAAATGTGTGTTGTTAGTCCTTTTATTTTTAGACCCATAGCTCCCAGTGGGGGTTGTAACTGTGTAATCCTGTGTTTGTGTGTCCCTGCAAATAAATAAGTCACTGTCAAGTGCGACCACTCCGGCTTTCACTTCTGCCTGAATAATCCACACACCTAATTCTACTTTTTTTTTTTTTTTTTTTTTTTAATAAACATTTCTACCACTCCAATTGAGCAAAGGAGCGTCCCCTGTGGACTTATTACACTGTTGGCTTGTAAGCAACTGTTCAGAAAATGAAGGCATATCAAAGAACACGGAGCCTTTATTTGTTTACACGTTTTATTTGTCCTATATGTGCTACATAAACAAACATTCCTTTGGATGGGTCTTCAGGTGCAATGAGGAGTAGGAAGCAATGCCAGTTAAATCCCTTGTTAGCATTTAGGCAGTGAGACGACAGGCAAAACAACAAGAAACCTGTTTGAAATGGAACGATTCACTTATGCCATACTCCTCAGAACCAATTTGTCAATTATTGTATATATTTCCATCAGTATTTTAATAGCTGTATTATTACCAGCACCAGTACTGATGCTACTATGATGATATTATCAACATTCAGAGTTTCTGCACGATACAGTGTTCTGTTAACAGCTGACAGCTTTTTTTTTTTTTTGTTTCTGCCAATTGCAGTTTGCACATGGAATTGAGACACTTCACTTCCACTACTGTAGTAGATTTGTAGCTTTTAGCCCAATTAGCATGTCTGTGGATCGCTGACTCAGACTTACCAAAAATACTGAGTAAATATTAACATAATTGAGTCAAGTGAATGGGAGAGTTGAGGTGCACACATACCTCAAGCCTGGAAATTGCTCTAATGGAGCAAGCAATTTCAACAATCTCTAAATTTATCCGTCATTTTTTTTAAAAAGGGTTCATTTCTGGTGAAGTGTCATTATAGCTTTATAAATTTCAGAGGAAACATGATGCCACTAGTTCCACAGAGGTGTCAGCACTTTTTTTGGCCAAAGGTTGGGGACAGTGTGACACGCAGTTCATTCATTTATTTAATTATTTATTGTCATTTTTTTTCAATCTCTTATTTTTATTTTTTTGTGACAGTGATTACAGAAGCATCCGTATTATTGCAGCCTCCACACATGGGAATGTTTTTAGCCTCGATGTGTGATCAGCTCACAAAATAACGAGCTGATGTGTAGAATTACAATATGTAGCACGGTGTTATTTAATCAAAGTTTAATCAAATTTTGTTTTGTCGTGAGTGCAGATGAGTTTTTGTGTTTTTTTTTTTTTCCCTCACTGATATCAATATGATAGAACTTCTTGCGCTGTTTTACCTCACACATCCCAGTCCATAGAGACTGTTAGCATAAACACTATATTTGCCTGACTAGAATTTGAAATGCAGCAATGTAGTGCTGTAGTTTTTAAGGTACTGGGGTGCATTCAGGAAAAAAAAAAAAAGAAGCTTTTATGCCTTTTATGCTTTTCCCTTACAAAGTAATAATAGATTAAAACAAGATGTTAGTATGTAAGCCTTTCATTCGCAGAGAATTACTTCACAACAGTACCACAGGGCATGCTGCTGCTCTGAGCCTCTAACAATGCCATATCTCATGGCTGACTGAGGCATTTTCAGCCTTATAAATACTGCTTTTAATGTCCCACCCGAGACTCCTGCTCTGACTTCCTCGGGCTACGTTTCTACACGTGTTGCCGGATAAAATGATAAATTGATACACGGTGTTTATTAGGCCTGAGTTGCCTCGTTAATACTATATATGTGCTCTTTCACGTCATGTGCATCTGTGTCTTCCTCAAATGTGATTATACAAGGTAAAAAAAAAAACCTCCTGAATACACGGCACTGCACCGTGCTGTCAAAATTACACACACCGTGCTTCTTTCTCACGAGCCGTGTTATTGATTTACCTGCCAATCTGCTAACAACTCCGGTTCTCTGCTATGGGAAGTGTCGAACAGGACACATCACACATTAGGATTTAGTGTGACATCCCTATCATTAAATTAAAGTTCACATATTTGGTCCTGTTGCACATATATGTTAGTTATGGAGGTCTACTTATATACATTAACTTGTTTTTATGGTCAAAAACCTCCTAGTTGCTGTAAACGAGCCAATAGAAATCCTGATTTCTGACTCTGTTTCCCAGCCGCGATATTTCAGACTCAACTCTCACCCCGGCTTCCCAACTCTCTTGTGATTGGCCAGTACCCGGAAGTGACATATTCAGCACACCCGTTCTCAGAAGCGCAGCTCCCCCCTCTGGAACGGTGGATGCACTGCTACTCATTATCAAAACATTGTTTTAACAATGTTTAAAAATAGTTTTGTCACGACTCCCAGCCGCAGTCGCTTTTATGACATTGACCCAGAGTCAGAAGACACTGTCGCTTGTGAAACACCTCCACAACGGACGTTATTCTTCTTCTGCGGTTCAATGTACGCAAGCGAATGTGCCCGGAGCAGGAGGATCTACTGTTCCGGAGAACTGTTGTTTACGTAACCGGATCAGGTTTTTTCAGAGATCTCGCTGAGCCCGAGATTACAATACAACACAGCGTTCTCAGCAGTGGCTGAACTGTTTGTTTTGAACCTTCAGGGCTTCTTAAACAAGGTAATGAGGCAGATACACACTAAAAAACAGCGTTAATTGGAACTTCCGGTCTAGGTCTGCTTTAACAGTAACATCCTACATAAGAAAAATATATATAATTGTATTTTTCACATAATCTCTGACTGTTTTTTGATGGGATTAGACGCGTGATCGGACACCACAGACTAAGACAATGGCACTGTGCATGTTGCGCAATGTCAAAGGCTACAGTACACAAACTCCCATTTACTTTCACTTTAAATTGCTGGATTTAGTTAAAGATGACCTTTCTTTGTCATTTTTAAATAATGCATCACTTTGTCGTGTGTCAAATATAATCTACAAGTGAAAAAAGTCTCAACCACCACATTCCATGGACATTCTCCTCCAATTAACATCCAGCAAAGCTACAGTCTTTTTTTCATATCCGATGAAAAACTCAGGGTGGTTACCAATTAGTCTGCTGTTAATTATCTCCTTCTCCTTTGATCGTGTCTATGAGTTCTCAGTCAAACACGCTCATTTATTCATCTCCTCTGCTTCTCGAGATAGACTTTTAGGAGTTTGCACAGATCGACGCGCACAGTGAAGATGGCGTCACAAGCAAGCTGGTGTCTTTGTGAGTGTGCAAGCATGGCGGTTGCATTTTCCTTTGTGCGTCCGTACGACTTACTGCAGCACGTGGCTCCCTGCTGCGTAAAGCTCAGACTATGTGAGACCTATGTAAACTGTTGCTTTTAAAACTCTGGAATTCTTTTTTTATCTGTTAAAAAAATGCCTTCACTGTCTGTTAAAAAAAAAAAGTGCCTTCACAATGTTCACAATGAAAGTGGTCTATTATCAGGCTTTACCTACAGAAAATGTTTCCTCTGATACTCGTGACATGAAATCTCTCCCAAAAAAAAAAAAAAAACATCAAAGGAGGCTCCCTGTGAGCAGGAAAGGAGCTGAATATTTAAGCAGGGCTCACACTGAAAGAACACTGTGGCACCTCTGTTTTTGTCAAGAGATAATATTCTTAGTTCTTCCTCTGTGCAGCGGACATTAAGTTGAATCCGTTTGACATCCGGGATTAGCATTAGTGTCAACACAAGAGACAACCTTGTCAACTGCCACCACGCAAAAAAGAACTAATTTGAAAAAAGAAGATACATGCTTTGTAGCACAGTGTGACTTTCCTGAAACACTGGCGTGCTTTTGAACTAACCATGTGTTTGAGGGAGCTTATTTCCAATTGCTACAGCACATCTTGCCGTTCATATTGATATATTTCCTTTCGCTCGCACCTTTACCAACACATTCCTACTCGCTGTGAACTGGCAAGAAGCCTGGATTTCTCAATGGCATTGACCCAAACGAGTATGTAAATGAGAAAACAGCTCATGCAGTCAGTGCTCTGTGATTTAAGATGAATACTGTATACACAGCACAATCCCGCATGTGTGCTGGTTTTTCAATGAGCTGTTAATGTGTAATTATTAAAGATGCACTATTTAAACCATATTCGCATACAGTGTGGGCTGTTTCACAGTCGAAAGAGTGAGACCACATTGAGAGAAAATAGGAGATGGAAAGGACACAGGAGAGTGAAAAACAAGATGAAAATCTGTTCTTCAAGGCCCATCTTTGAGTCCCACCAGTATAAAAAAAAGAATCCCACTCAAGGGTTAAGGATAATCTCAAACTGAGAGATGCTTCAACAGCTTGGCCAAAGCCTCAGCTGTAAGAAAAAAAAGGTGTGATCACAGCACAACAGGTTAAACACATTATAAAAACAGCTGAACGGACAGACAGGCAAAAATGTAAGAACACCAGAGACATCACAGTGAAAAAAACACACACGACAATAGGCAATCACAAAATGGTGTTTATTAAAATGCTAATTCAATCCATGTCAATTTAATTAAGCAGAGTTTTAGGAGAGAAAATTAATAAAAACACAATCACTGCCGCCCATGTTCATCTGCATTCCTTTCTTTGTTTGGTGTTCATGGAGTGGAACAATCAACGTTTGATTGCCCTTACAATTAGCCATATCTCTGAGGTAAGCTCGCTGTCTAACCCATGGCAATGATTTAATTTCACTCAGTTAATTTCAATCTGTTGTGCACCCTATTTTATTTTGTTTTTGTGTGTGCGGCATCATCTTGAAGGAAAAGAAAAAAAAAATCAATTCAAACCTATTCATATCAACTTTGCTCAGTGTTATAACTCTGAAAAGTCATTTCCTGCTATTGTGTGGTCTTTTTTATTATTATTAATGTTACCCTTATTATTACACTGTTATCCCTAACCTTAGCCATAACCAGTTCTGCAGAGCCCTAACCTGAAACACACTTCAGCACTAGAAAATCTCCTAAAGAGATAACAAATACAAGAATACACACAAACACCTGCCTACACACCGTGAAAAGGGAATGCTCATTTTTAGTCCTGTCTTGGAAAAGGATTTCATTGCTAATGTATGGTCTGGAACATGCAGACTCAACGCAGATCCTCCTGGGACAGGGTTAATTATGTGTTCAGAGTCTACAGCATGGTTTTCTGGGCTTTAATGCCTCTTGTCACTTCTCGTCCACTCGGTTGGTTTGAGTATATCCTAGGAACAACCTACAGCCCTTCTCTCCTCCACAAAAACAGGTCAGAGTGAGTTCGCAGTGTGTGGAGTGAGTCTAATTATTACGGCGCAGATGGGTACAGAATATATAAAAGAGTAACCGACTTTGACCCCCCCCCCCCCACCCCATTCCCAAAACCCAACACAGGTTTCAGCACTCTCTCTTCCATGAGGCACCCTCAGCTCTGTCGCAGCCCCAGATGTAAGCTAGACTAGTGTTAAGCAGGTCGGGGGGGTGTTAGACACATTCTTGGTCTTTGGGATTAGGATTTCTGGATCAGCACGGATCAGCGCATAATGTAATCTTATTATTGACACGAGGAATCACTATGACAGCCTCAACCAGGAATACAACGATCTGCATTAGA
Organism: Microchirus variegatus; assembly: GCF_963457635.1. Classification (NCBI taxonomy): domain Eukaryota; kingdom Metazoa; phylum Chordata; class Actinopteri; order Pleuronectiformes; family Soleidae; genus Microchirus; species Microchirus variegatus. Next base: position 10,679,603 of record NC_139807.1, on the reverse strand, counting down.
GAGAAGGAAGAACTGCACTTTCACTCCGTGAGATCCAGGCATCAGTATTTCCCCCCAATACGAGACAGCGATTATTGCTTCATGTTCTCAGTGAAGCGGCAACACGTCGGGGTTTAGATTGCTATTAAAACAGTTCAAAGTAAAAAAAATGTCATTGTCAGTTTAGGAAGAAGAGGAAAATGAATCACTGCACATGGAAGCGCAACTCAAAAAAGGCAACTTTATTTTTCAGTGTGCATCACTGTGTTTTCCTCTCTAATCTTAAAAAAGGTAAACTACAGTGTTGAAGGCTGGAGAACAAGTGCACTGACAACCTCCAAGCCCAAGGGATACAGTTGAACGCATCCTTGGTTTGTTGTATTCGCGTGTAGACCCTCCCAATTCCCTTGTCTGCGTGTGTCTGTGTCTTCTGTCTGAGGGGCAGTGGATTAGAACCCCCTATACATGCAGCACGCAGTTAGCAGGTCATTGTTCTGGAGCCCTGCATAGTAGCTGTCAGTGAGCCGGGCCTGCCAGATTTATCATAGTCTGTGAATTTTGTATTTCAGGGCTTGTGAGGGCAAAAGTTGTTGCTGACGTTCTGAGTGACAAGCTGCTTTACCGGACGGATATTCCAGCTGGACGGTTCCATATTCATGAACTGATTTAAATTCTGACTCTGTACATGGGTTCCGACAGATATCGGGGGAAGAGAGTCGGTGTATCTGATTCAAATCTCATACAGCTTCCTTTGTGGAACACTGCAAGCTGTGCACGCAAGGGTGAGGTTCTCAGAGCAGCGGGGATGTGAGTTTGCTTAAGTTTCAAAGGTTATTTCTACATCAATAGCAAATAGGTTTCAGATATTGTTTAGAGGCAAATATGTGTGTTGCAGATGAAGGTTTGCTGGGTAGACATTTTCAACACTGTGCTACAATAAAAAACACAATATTTCATTGAAGATTTAAAGGTCCTATACCCTATTTCTCCACGTTAGTTCCCTGGTGTCCTAATGAACATGTCTGTGTCATGCTTTGGTCAAAATACCATAAAGATGAAGCACCACATCAGTTCAATCTCTCTGCCAAAACAGCCCTGTGCAGACACTCTGTTTAGTAGTAAAAAGTAAAACAAACTTAAGGGACAGGAAATGACATCAGCCACAGAGGCTACTGGGAGCTAACAGCAGTTAGCATTTGGAAAAGTGATCATTTGCAGGCTCTAGCAGGCACATTGCTGTCATATATAACATGTATCCACTGGACAGATAAATCCTCTGAGGCTGGAAGTTTGTGTAGGACTCTGTGCTGCACTGTGGAGCCAAGAATAGAACTTTTTGCGGACTTCCGGTTTCCAGATACCTTTGCCCAGACCAGCACTCTCGAGGGATTTACCGACAAAGCGGAGCTCCGAGACAACGATTCCAGGAATGTTGCGCCTTGTCTCGTCCCAAAGGAGCGCGGAAATCAACTTTGTGTGTTTTATCTCCTGTACTTAGACTTTGGAAGACCACAAAAACATGACTGAGTCATCTTTTTTCATACTTTGGCGACTGGTAGGGCCTCCTCCGGGGCCTCAAAAATAAGTATGAAAATAATTAAAAAGTTGATTTTGCATAATATGGGACCTCTAAACCTTTTTCATCATGTAAACATACACCTAGGGTGTGCGCGATATAACAGTTGTAATAGACGGTTTCCGTTAATTTATTGTGATGAAGCTTTATATGTTGTTTTCAAAGCCTTCAGTTTGCGAGGAGGATAATTGTGGTGGTGACATTCAGGACTGAGCATCAAATCTTTAGAGGATCAAACAAATTGTATCTGCGGTGCCAGGTATTGATAAAAGTTAAGTGTCCAAAGGTGGTATTTAATGCTTGGTCAGATTTGTGGCTTGTTTACAGGCCCTTTGATCAGATAATTCCATCAGATAGTTACATCAAGAAACTTTTTAAACTATAAGACACATTTTTTATTTTTTTTTGTCAATTATTGTTTTATCTTTCATAGTTTGGGCAGTTTAGAATCAAACAAGGAAAAAAAAAACATGTTTATATTCCCTCAAATTTAGTGTTGTGTGTTGAGATAAATAAGCGTCCAAACATTCACAAGAAATACAGAGAACTTTATCTCATAGCTACATGTGGCCTTGAACTGAAGCAGTCATCAATATTGAGCCCTATCTAGTGGCATAACTAAATCATTTTCTGATAAGAAAAAAATATAAAGCTTGCCATGGGATCTTCTGCCCACAGTTGTGTCATTTTTTGCCGTGAATGTTTACCAAAACCTTTGTTGAAGTGTTTTCCACTGGGTGCTTCTAAAGCCGAGAGAGCGCTAACAGGAGCACAGACCTGTTGTTTGCATGACTTGGCTCCGGAATCTTCAGCAGGTTCTAACAGTTCTGTGTCCGCAAACTAAACTCCAGCTGGTCCCAAGCGTCAAAGGTGGAAGCACACGAGGCAAAACAAAATAATAATAAACAAGTTCAAAGCACGATTCTCTGTGAAAGACATGCTTGACTCACTTTCAAGCACAAATAATATTATGATGAGTGTGCTGCCACAAGTAGTGAATTAGAGAAGTCTATGGAGGAACGTGACCATATCTAAGAGCTGGTAAACGTCAGGATTACAATAGTTTGGGACGAGATTTTCACTCCGCAGCCATACGGTCGCACTCCCTGCTCTTTGATAACGCCACTCGTAAGGACTAGCAAGTTTGGGTCAGGTTTGTTTTTAGAAATGCAGTCATTGCATGATCCATCCATCCATTATCTACCGCTTTATCCTCCACCGGAGGGTCGCGAGGGGGGTGATGTGCCTATCTCAGCTGACATAGGGCGATGGCGATGGTGGTACACCCTGGACAGCTCGCCGGTCCATCGCAGGGCCACATACAGAGACTACTCACTATTCACTATTTACTATTCACCTAATCCCCAAATCTGCATGTTTTAGGACTGTGGGAGGAAGCCGGAGAACCCATAGAAAACCCACGCACACACTGGGAGAACATGCAACTCCTTTTAGAAAGGCTTGAAGTTGTTGCAACTGGGTCTTCTTGCTGCAAAGGCGAGAGCGCTAACCACTACACCTACCGTGGGCTCATCATTGCATGATATATATGTATTAACTTACTTGTTTATCTATCAAAATCTATCAAAAACGACACACTGCCAGGGTCAATGTAGGATTTACATGTTTCAACTGTGTAGACCGTTGATGTAATTACTTTACAGTGATTGCTATAACAATAATGTGAACGCACGCATTTTAAAAGTGCCATCTTTTTCAGTCATATTAGCTGTTTGCTATCAGCGCAGATAGAGTGATACACGTTGCATATGCTTCAGCAAACAACCACTGAGTACAGTGTGAGCACAGTTACAGTGCGAATGGAGTGTTAATGGCATTAATATCACATTCTCCAGTCACATGTGGAGGTGCTTGCAACTAATTTGAAAAAAAAAACAAAAAATGAAAGACAACAACCTAGAAGAATAATACTATTTACAAACAAATACAATTTAATATTGTTAAGTTAATTTACATTGAAAGTTAGTGTCAGCAAAAATAAATGTGTTACTATACTGTTTTTGTTAAGTGTCGCTCCACACGCGCTCTCAGCTCTCACTGATGTAGACTGTTTGGTCAGTAACAGTATCTCTCTCAGTCAGCAAGAACTATATGCCTGCCTAATAAAAATGACCTTGACCATGACCTTGTTGTGTACACCTTTCTCTGTTCACAGGGCACCAGGAACTTGGCAATGTATGACTTCTCTGCACCCACACACCACATTTGATGTCGAGCATTATTCTGTGCATGTGCGGATTTTCACTTGTTGTCTGGGGATTCTTGTGGAAAATTCCCTCAGCGCTTTTGTAATAGATTAGTCTAACAAAGATAATCCTTGTCATAATAAAGCTACCGCTCTTTTGGTATACATTTCTTCCAAATAATGATTTTAGGGTCACTGGGGATGAGTATTAATTCCTTCAAGCTTTCCCAATTTACAGACAGATTATTTAATTTCCTCTCATGAAAAAAAACAAAAGTGCAATGTTAGCCATGCCTTGCAGATAGTGTCCGCGTATAAAGTCGTGCTGCTCTCGCCTGTAAGACGTCGTCTCCTGTCAGACTGATCACCGACAAACCCACGGACAAACAGGTTAGAGCCTGGTTGGACGGCCCGGGTAAATCATGTGCTTTAACATGTGTGTGAGCTCGCATAATATCCCTCCTGGAGACCATTTACAATCTGACAAGCAATAATGAATGCCTGCAGACTTATTGCCCCTACAAGATAAACTTTAATCAGGCTCCTTTTGCGTTCCTCCTGTTTAAGCACGCCCTGGCATACTTGGTGTTGTTTGCTCTACAGTGAAGACAAATAGCAAATGGGAAGTTGTTTGAGATTTTTAATTTAAACGGGAATGCCTGTGATAATAAAGTCAATCCAATCAATTCCTTTTTAGTTCTCATTTTTTTTTTTTTTTTTTTTCAATCAGATTTTTTTATTAAATGGCTGAAGTGCATGGCTGCACTTTTAAATCGGGAGGTATAGGTGTCTACCGCTTATTCCTCCACATGAGGGTTGTGGGCGGGGTTAATTGTGCACAAATGTTTCACAGAAATAAAAAGTCATATTATTAATATCATATTAAATGTCAGAATTTAATCACAAATTAATGTGTGTTGTAGTTTTTTCTAAAATACTTCTTAAATCATCATCTGCGGAATCCATCTGCATGTTTTTGTCGTTCATTTTTATTTCTATATTTATTTGTTTTGTCATTTGTTTTTTAAAATAATGCAACAAATGTTTAAAAAAATAAATGCAATTTTGTCCTCGTGGCCTTTTGGGTTATAATAGGAAGCAGAATACCATCCTGGCATCTTAATGTCTTCAATACAAGATTAACAATTGACAAAAGGTTGCGGGTTGATTATTGGCTGCAGGCGAAGATTAAAGCAAAGCAACAGCAAAGCTGACAGTTTGGTCTCTTTTGGACTAAATGAAAATCATGACCTGAATCCATCAAAGAAGATTAGCAAAAAAATGTGAGCCCATTACTGATGTCCTCTCACAGGTTTGTGTCTATATGTCTTTTTTTTCCCAGTCTTTGCTTAGAAAACAAATCTGTTGATTCACCTCTGGTTTAAATAGACTCAATGTCAGAAATGTCATTTGTGCATGCACGGAGCGCTGTCCTTGTACAGAGTGAGCAGCTGTGTGTAGGAAGAAAGAAAACACAAAATCAAAATACAACATATAATTCCGCTAAAAATCCATAATCCATAGAGATTAAGATTTGGACAGCCATATTGTCTATTGTATTTCTTAGTTAAATTTGTCAAAGAGCTTCTCACACTCTCGAGACGAGAAAAAGTTAAAGGGTAGCTGCCCTCTAAGAGTTATGGAGAACTGCAATGCATTTTGCCCACTGAGTGACAAAATCACAGCTGACGTTCGGACTGTCAAGGGCACATTTCCCTCAACTATGGGGAGATCTACGGGGAGGGGAGAGTGAGTATGTGTCAGGGAAGGGAAAACAACAGTGTTTATACATTCCTTGGCCACTCGCAACACCCCGCACTCCCTTCGCCACACACCCATTCCGTGCACTCCTCCATTCTTACTGGGAAGAAAAAAGCCTGTGCTATAGATGTTAAATATCAGGTCGCAGGGCAATCTGAATCTAATAGAAAGCCTGTTGTCAAAACCAATTTTGTATATCACAGAGGGGTGCCAAGCATTACCATAACACCAGCTCAGCAACTGAAGCTTTGAATTCACAATCGCACAAAGGTGAGCGGGACGGAACGCTACAAGGTTGACACGCAGGTGTCTCATGTGAGTGAAATTGAAGATGACAGGGGAAGTCACAATTCACACGGAATTCCATCAAAATTCCAAATATCATTGTTGTGTCCTTGACGTTGGACAGATAATAGGACTATGTGATACTAGAGTATGCGTGGAATTAAAATGGAATCGAATGGTGTCATTGGAACATTCTCTGTGGGCAATGGTTTAGAATTTAAATAATAATCACCTACAACTTGCAACTAATTATTATTATTATTATTTATGTTCAAGCTTTTCATGAAAGGAATTTGCTATGACTGTTGTTTCCAATGGTTGCCAAATAAATTAATATATACTAAAAAAAAATTGTTTTTTATGATACAAGCACAATGTTCTCCAAAATAATTATTTCATGATCACGAGAGGAAAATCAATTTTTTTGGGCTTATATTATCAGCTCATCGTGTTTGGAATAATAACAACATAACACCTACTAAAACTGTTTCAAATAATTTGTCATGAAAAAAGGTACAGTAGGTGAGACAAAAACAACACAACTGAAAAAAGGCTTGATTCCCTCCTTTAAAATAAAATAAACAAATGTAATGAGTTCCGTAGTGTAGTATTATTTCTCTATCTCAACCTCAATTTATTTTGTATAAAATTGCAATGACAGAAAACAATTAAAGGTTGCTGAAGTCATTTACTGTTCAACACCACGCGTCTCTATCTGGATGGCACATTTATAAATTCAAACAAAACATGCACCTGCACAGTGATTTTGACAATGATGAGTCAAACGTGGTTACAGGAAGCATATGGTCTACTCCAAGCACTTACCAGCTCTTCAGTAGCATGCTGAGATTCTCCATCACCAAGCACTTGGAAGTTGCATCTTCCAACCTGCAGTGGTGACAATTCAGCCCAACCTTAGATCAAACTAATTAACAACAGCAAGAAGTGGTTTGCATAATTATTCTGCTCAGTGGAGCTTGCATTTCAGAGACATGCGTGTCTAATGACAAAACAGTGCCAAATGCCAGTTGTTGGTTAAGTACCCTCTCTTCGTCCAGGCCTGTCACTTGTAACATGAAGAGCCCAGTGGTGTGAGACAAGGCGAGGAGGGAACAGTTTGTACCGCAATGGGATAAACAAAGAGTGGGTCACAGGTTTTTTGAAGCAAGGAGAGAGAAAAACTCTTTGTGCAGTCTACATTGTGCTCATTAACACAGCCAAGTTTTCCCGATATGTGAGAAATGTTATAACAATGTGTCTTTGTGACCCACACAGCACTTTGTCTCATAATGAAAGACGAAAAATATATCTAAAGCTGAATTGATGTTCAAGGAGGCTCATGACTTGTCTAGGGATAAAAAAAGAATAATAAAAAAAAAAAATCAATCCACCAAAGATTATATCTTGGGTTGTTAGGATTATTATTGCACCACATTACATCCTTAGATAAAAGAGAAAGACATTGCACTAAAATGTATGAAGAATGGCAAGCAGGCTTAAATTACCAGATTACATTTCATTTGACTGTAAAGGTTCAATATGCAACTGTAGTGTTCTGAATGAATTCCAAAGCTGGTTAGGGATCTGCCAAATATTCTCAATATATTTGAGGAGAGTACTCGTACTCCTTTGCATATTGTTATCGAGCCTCTGTTTTGGCAGGTAATCTGACTGTCACATTCAAGTCCCATCAAACCCAATATATCCTGCATTTAAAGACGGTTTGTTTATGGTATTTATGACACAAGCACATTTGAACAGTCCCCATCAGAGCTCCACTATTAACCCAACAACAGACACAGTGTGAGTCACGGAAGTCATTTACTCAAATGTCCACTCGTGTTACAATCTGGTTTTAACTCCAAGGGAAGCCCTCTTTGCTCCTGGACTCATTTAAAGCTTGATACATATTTTGTACATAATTTCAGTTTTCCCATCAGCAAGGCTGACACGAGGACATGTGATCACAGTTGCATTCGCTTCGGTCTGAAGTGCTGGTTCTTGAATTTGCATTTTGCCTCATTCAGACAAAAGCAGACATTAACATTTTCTGTTGTTATTCAAAATGTTGTTGTTCATGATTATGTGCAGTGAATGATGTGATCAACCTATGGTGGCCCTGAAGAGTAAATCACCACCACAAATAGGAACACACAAGAAATAACAAAACACAAATGCAACAAAAAAAAATAAAAAATTGGAGGAATCTTCATTTTCACTGATTTATCATGCTGCACTTTCGCTGATTTATGACAGTACACCAGGCAGGCAGCGGCTCATCAGCAGCAGCTGTGCTGTCTGGGGCAGGAAGGTGGGAGTGAAAAGGCTGTCCTCACTGTGGGTGAGGACACGGTTCAACGCAAAACATGGCGTTATACTGAACTGACGAAGTCGGTGTCCATTCGCCAATGCGCAGGCAAATATTTGTTTAGCATTAGCATACAACTACTTTGCGGCTAACTTGGCGAACCTGTTCCCAACGGTAAGCTAGTGAGGCTACGATTAGCATTTGCGTAGGGCTAACATAATAAAAACACTGAGCAACCTCATTAGACACAATGCAAATGTTTTCATTTTTGATTAGCAAAATAAATGCTAATGCTAGTCGAAAATGAAAATGATTTTGAAAATTTTAGTTGTGCCTTATGAGTTTGCACAGTGTTTGTATTATGTTAGCATTTACGTTCCTTATCATGCATTACCATAACTGAAAAATCTTCTTCAGCTCCCACTATAGGAATACATACTTCCTATGGGCACTGCACTAGTTAACTTAAAACTGACTATGAAAGTACTTACCTTGTTCTTTTACCCGGAAGGAAGTTGATGGAAAGCTTTGAGAGTTGACATGAAGCAGGATTAACGGTCTCGCTTATTTTGATAAGTCTGGTTCATTTACACAGCAGTGTCATTGTGTTTTCTGTTTTTTATCATTGAGTTTAGTTTGCTATTGTGTTGTGCTGTTACTTCTTGTTTTCCTACTTGTGGTGGTGATTTGCACTTCGGGGGCCACCGTATCAACCTCCCTTCATGCTGCATAGTCACTCATCCACTTCATAGCCAAGATAATAGGTACACAGAGAAATTAAAACCACATAGTCGAGAACTTCAAGAAAACCCTACAAATGATAAACAGGTTAAAAACGCTGGAAAGGACACTGTACTGAATTAATACATAAGCTATTGTATGACAGAGAATGTTTATAGGCCACCTGGAGGAGAAAACATTTTCAGTAAAAAAAAAAGGTTAAACACACGTCTTATGATAATGTAGCGAATGGAAACGTGCTGAGGTATGCAGGGAAGCACCTCTGCAATTCCCCGGAACTGTGGGGGTCTGAAATAATGGGTCCTCAGTGGTGCCTGCACTATCTCTGCTCTCCAGCAGATCAACACATACTGTAAATGCCATTGGGCAGCTCATGCTTATTATGCTCACATGGGTTTGGGATGAGACCCTGGCTGTTTTCTCAATTTGGAGCCTTGAGGTAATGATTTAAATTTGAGGAGGTTAAATTCAGACACACACACAAAAAAAATACACTCTAATCCATCATTGACATGACCTTGACTCGTGAAGTTAAACTGAGACTTGGATCTCGTGGCGGAGGGGCATTTCCCCAAGTTGGTGGTCCCACCCTTCTTCCTCAAGACACTCAGTATGCTAACTAGCGAATGCACACTGCTAATGAGGTCACTTGAGCATAGTTGTCAACGTAAAAACCACATTACATGTACGGATCAATGGACAGCCATGTACAAACTGTGACCGACAGAAAACGTCCTCTCTGTGAGGCCAAAGTGGATATAGTCCCAAAGCCAGCAAGCATAAAACGATAAAAACTAAAAATAATTTGAACTGCTTTGAGAGTTATAATTAAGATCAGTCCTTTCCAAGGGTTAATGACTAATAAACCCCATCTTTAGTTTGATCACATTTTTCACTCTCTCTCTCTCTCTCTCTCACACACACACACACACACACACACCCCCACACCCCCCACACACACACACAAACATACACTATGTGAAGACTTTAACCTCCACAAGAAAGAACCTTGGACTGAGGAGCTCACTGAATATTATGCACCATTAATTTGGCTTAATGATTCAGATGATAGTAATATGGTCTGCTGATGTGATAGAGCTGCAGGATTTTGGATGAGAGACAGGCTCAAGTTCAGACTATTAAATATTCTCACAGACACAAATATTTTTTTTTTTTTTTTTTTTTTTAGATATTATTATTAATAATTATAATTGTTAAACGTGAATTGAAAAAGGGTGTTGGAAATAAACACTGGGGCGACGATGGCCATGGTAATACAATTATTATTATAATAATAATAATTATTATTATTATTATTACAAAGCACAGTGAGCCATAAATGTCCTCTTGCCTCATTTATTAACTACACCAGGGTGCTAATAAAACTAAGACACATTTCATTCAATTTTGAACAAATAAGGAAACCAAAGAAAGCACTTAGAGTGAGCAAATCTCTGTGAAGAACACTTAGTTTCCTACAGTGGCAATGCACTCCCCTAACTTGCTTAATAATATTTTCTTTTTACTTAAAATCTGGATCCATGGCCGTTTTTGATTCCCATAAATTGTAGTCAAAATCTAACTGGGTTATGCTGCCTCACAAACAAAACAGACAGACAAATGTGACAACCTAACCTCATAATCACATAAACTGAAAACATGTCCTCCTTGGCACAGGGGATAAATAAACTCCTTCCACAGATTTGGAAAAAACACAATTCAAATTGCAATATTCAACACATCTCGCAAATCGAAACTGTGACATCGTTAGCAAATGGTTCTCTTTTCCTCAGTAGCATAATTCTCTTCCTACCATTGTCTATCTATGTCCTTGTCCTTTTTCTGCAAACAGCCGTCTTCTTACACAATGATCTGATTAGACGGCGCACAATTAAAGAGCAGCAACATTGGGTCAGCGCAGTAGCAGACGTGTGGCAGTACATTTTGGATCAGTTTTTAAATGGGCAGTTCCCACTCACAATTGATTGATCAGATTGTGTTTTTTTTGTTTCACAAGTGCAATCAAAAGGTATACATTTGGAAAACAAATACAACAACACAGGTAAATCCAGATATACACAGACACATGCATATTCTATAAACTGTGAGGGCACTCAAACTTCAGGCTCTGTGACAGTGGTGGGATATTCAACTCACTGCAGTCAGGTGTGTGTGTGGCACTGATTGGCGTTGATTAATCCCATGTGTGGGGAGTGGTCATAATATCCTGAGTCTCCAGTGCTCTGTGCTGACTCATTGTCTCACCTTCAGAGGCAGTGAGAGGTTCTCCCTGTGGCTTCTTGAGTTGTCGGTGTAAATATGAACACCAGCTCAGAACTTTGTGTGTGTTTGATGTCGATTGCCTTGTTTCCCAGTGTATAATATACCTGTGGTGCTGGAGAGTTTGTTGTGACTCCAGCCTTTTGGGTTATCAAAGGTCTCCCGGGCAGCTTTGAGTCAGCTGCTTGGTTAGCGGTGGTTTAGTTAATCATTTTAGTGCTTTATTTCATGAAGGAAGCCTGTAGTGGCTCTATAAATTTTTTTGTTGTTTTTTTTAATCTCCTTTCCAATCTATCGCTATAGCGGTTTTGTTGTTATCCCTCTGGCATAACTTTGAGACAGACCCTGGTTCAGCACCATGCGTCCCAACCCCCCGTTTCCTGACAACAAACTAAAAATGTTAAAAGATTAAAAAAAATATTTAAAGGTGCCATATGTAAGAATGTGGCCAAAAACGGTTACGCCATTCAAATTCAAAATACAGAGGTCTTTTAGGTTTCGTTTTCTGACGTAACTGGCAACCCGTGGTTGCTCGGCAGCTGAGACTCTACTGACTGCAAAGATTGGTAGACGGCGGTAGGTGGCGCCACATGCCAAAGCATGATTTCAAAACATAAACATGATTTGCAGTCTGCAAAATATTTTTTTATTTATTTTGGCTGTACTGTTGTTGTTGCTGAGTTCAGTTTGTTATATGAACATTATTCCTGAGTCTCTGTAACATATTAGGAGGATTTTATGGCCAGTTGCTATAGATTTATTACATAATGCACCTATAAGGTGGAGCACCCGACCTGCCCCATGTGTTGAGGCTATAGTCCTCTCTGCAGGCGGCCCCGGTTCAAATCCCTATTTCCCTACATTCCTATCCTGCATGTCACTCTCAACTATCCTGTCCATTACAGGTGAAAAAGCCCCCAAAAAATATACTTAATAGTCTTGTAACTGTATAGTCTTCCTCCAAAAGAGACATATAATAACATTATTTGAAGTACTAATAAAGAAAGAAATATGTTGACTACAGGGCACCCGGACCATCAGACTAATCTACCACATGTCCAGCGATAGAAAACATTTGCAAACTCATGCTGAGAAAAAGTCATTGTGCATGTAGATGCACTAATGCTCCAGTATGTCCATTTCTCATCAAAATGCAAATCAATTTGGTAGGATGCTTGAAATCTAATCACATCTCTGGTAAATGTGATCCAGAGGTGAAATGATGAGGTACTCACATGCCATCTTTGATTTCAATAGACAGAATGAATCCTATACATGTTCTTTTCCCCCCCCATTTTCTTCATGCGTCAATAAATGCATGAACCTCAAAGAGTGCCTGTAAGAGAATGCCTCAAATGATATTTGTATGAAACTATCATCATCCTTGCTTTAAAGTGAGCTTTGTTCACATGAAAATACCCGCACAAATCCCAAAGACAGGCACACAGATGCCCCCGCAATGACACAATGTCTTGTAAACAATAAGCCATGCTGACAGGATATATAAAAAGTGACAGTGCTGTCATTTTTTTTTCACCACACATGGGAAAACACAACCATCACACTGAAGAACATAAGACTTCAAAAAAAAATCTAGTTAAAGTCAGTTAATCTTTTGACCTTAGAGGCATTATCAGTTCTCAGATGACCTGTTCTCTATTTTCATGTTTAGGAAATGATTTATTATGTACATCACTGAAAAGTAAAAAAAATACCCTTTTAATAACAAAATTCAGATGTTGCCATTTTAGTAGTCGGCAACATTTTTGAAGCGACAAGATTTGCAATTCGCTCTGTGTCATGTTGACATTTTTCAAACGAAAGTTCATGTTGGACCATATACCAAAACCGTGTTTCTAACCTTGGTACAGTTTGGTATGGTACAGTACTTTTTTACTCTGGTACTCCAGGGGAAGGGTGCTGAAAAAATGGAATGGATGGGTCCAGTTATTTAGGTAACTATTCCCTAATGGAATCTTAAAAATAAATATGTACCATACCAAACCCTTTCTACTCACCACAAACACACCACAAATGTCAATTAGACTGGTGTCTGCTCATATGTGCTATGCTTTATTGTCTGTTTTCCTCTGAACAGGAACATCATTTACAGAACAGACATCATTTGCTGTTGAGGAAGATCAAAAACAAGCAATTTAGATGATTAAAGCCCCAGGAAAATGTTTACTGATGTTATAAATCAAATGAGAAATAGGCTCCCTTTTTTTTTTTTTTTTTTGCAACCAGCAGATTTGCCCACTGGTAAAAATTCAATATGTTCATATATTCTTACTTCCTGTTCTGTAGACTACGTTTAAGTAAGTAGTTACTTAAGTAACAAAGCATACCATTCATACACAAAGTGGCCCAAACTGTTCCCCAGCTTATGGTCAGTTTCTCACTCCCCTATTTTATAGTAAGAAATAATTGAAATATGATAGCAGAGTACAAAGAACAGCATGACCAAGATCTACGAGAGAAATTATCTCAATTCATCTTCTTCATCTAGTTGACATTATGCAGATACACTGCAGAGGGAAACGCCTGCCAAGGGCTAGCATTAGCGTAGTTGACCTGCAGCAAGATCCACAGCTGCAGAGACACCAGCCAAGCTGACAAGGACTACGGCTAACTACCCTCTTACTCAGATAATGAGTGTGAGACAGAGGGATATGGTGTAGGAATTACCCATGATGATGTTACCACCACCAGGACTCCCTTCATGATGGCCTCACCTGTTGCTGCAGAGGGGACACGAGCGGCCCGCAAATCCCACCACCTACAGCTTGGATCCTCCATTCTGAGTTCGAATTGATGAACATTTGACGACACGCTGAGTTAAAATGGGACCTTAAAGAACAAATGCCCAGATGTTGCTGCTGCTACACTACAACAACAACAACACGAACAAACTGTACAAATTGGGTTTTGATGCCTCATTAAAGGACTTTAAGGGTATTGAACAGCAGCTCACTTTGTGTCTCCGTGAGGATGTTGTGGGATAAGATAAAAGCTGATGCAATCCGGGTGCATTTGTTTCTGTAGCATCGAGTTGTAGCATCGAAGCTTCGACTCCATATGATAAACTAATAAGTGTGAAAAACGTCCACAGTTCAGTCCTTAGGAGCCTTTTTTTTGTTTTCTGAACATGACGGGCAACTGTGTAGCTTCACAAAATATTATATACATATCTGTGGAGTCATGGTTTTGACAGATGCTCTCTGTGAACGAGATCATGTGTTGCTCATCCTGTCCGACGCAAACCCATGCAATTTTCCTGGAACATATTAACACAAGGAGCTTGATTATTGTATATTTATGTATTTATGTATTTATTCATCAACTTTCGGGAAAGGCTTGTTTTAGTGACTTGCTCTTTGGTTTCTCAAAGATGAAAATGGCTCCGTTCACCTATGCGCCTAACTACAGTCTGAAGCCTCTCCACATTTTACATCTGGCAGATGACAGGTGGCGCGGGCATTTGGCTTTTTCCATAAAATACAAACCTGACACTGACAAATGGCAACAGTGACAGACTCCGTCAGAGAAAATTTATACTGTGATAAAGTCATTCAGAGCGAAGAAGCCGAACAGAGCCATCACGAGCGAGAACTGCAGATTTTTGTGTTTTAAAGAATGTACACAAACACCAGTGTGAGAGATGGTGAAAGAGAGCGACTCAGGAGATGCTGCTGCTGCAACACATGGTGCAGTCTTAACATCCAGCATAGGTCTGTCTATTATATTAAAACAAATTGGTCCCTGAAGTCCCAGTGTTTTGAAACTTCATATGATGTTTGCACTAACAAAAAAAGAAAAAAAAAAACACTTGCCTGAAAGCAAGCATATATTTTTTGTCTCACTCTAACACAAGCAAAGGGGGAACTGGTCTGCAACACAACAGACAACAGAACAAATATTGTTTTTTGCAGAGAGGAAATAGGAATGACCTTGGCTCAGCTGTTTTGGCTATAATTGTCATCTCTCCATTACAAGCAGTCAATTTTCCCCGAATCCTGTCTTGGGCAAATGTAAACGTTTTTGTGGGCATGCTCTTATGCAGCTGGTGCAAGAAGCAGAATAATATGTCATCAAAGTAAACAAAACTGTCTGCAGCTGTATCTCAAAAGGCAGAAGAACATATAGAGCAAAGAGATTAGCTTTTTCCCCCCCAGAGTCTATGATTTCCAACATTAAGAAGCAAATTGCTGTTTTTTTTAATGGGAGTCATAAAACAAAACTTAAGGGACAGGAAATGACATCATCCACAGAGGCTACTGGGAGCTAACAGCAGTTAGCATTTGGAAAAGTGATCATTTGCCGGCTCGAGCAGGCACTTTGCCCTCATATATAACATGCATCCAGATAATCCTGGACAGATAAATCCTCTGAGGCTGGAAGTTTGTGTAGGACTCTGTGCTGCACGGTGGAGCCGAGAATAGAACTTTTCTGGGACTTTGCGGACTTCCGGTTTTCGGATCCCGTTGCCCTCGGCAGCACTCTCTCGCATTTTTTAGGGACAAAGCGGAGCTCTGCGAGACAACAATTCCAGGAATTTAGCGCATTGTGACGTCCCAGTGGGCGCGGAAGTCAACATTGTGTGTTTTATCTCCTGTACTTAGACTGAGGAGGACCACAAAAACATGAGTGAGTCATCTTTTTTCACACTTTGCCGACTGATTGGACCTCCAGAGTCCCAAATATAAGGATTTAAATGATTAAAAAGTTGATTTAGCATAATATGGGACCTTTAAAATACAGCATATCTGCATAATTAATATGTAAGCAATTTTATGTTTGTTTGAGCAGAAGTGTCCATAGTTGCCATAGACGTTTTTGTCACTGTCACAGATAACACAGTGAATCAGTGTTTCTGAGGGTGTGCCACGTTCTCATTAGGCTGAAACCTGAATGAATGAATGACACATCTGCATGGTCAAACAGTTAAGTGACCTCACGGGCAACAAGCTTTATTAAAACAGCTGCTAATTTCCTTTAAATGAACTCGAGATCAGGCCGGCTGATGCGAGCTGTTGGCTTTGACACTGCAGTGTACAAAAGGTCAGGAACTGTAAGCTGCACTCCGCCATCACATTTTAAATCACCATGCTAATGTTCTGAGACTCGAGCTAATGTAACAGATGTGTTAGTTAGTTAATTTTTAATGCCAGTTTTAGCTCGGTTTTTGAAGTTATCATCATTATCGTCATCAAGCGCTGGCACTTTGCTCCATTAGGCTCTTTGCGAGAACACTCAGGGTCATTAGAGATTTGCTGACATTAATAACAATCTTTTTACAACAGGCCAGTATTCCCATTTGATAATGCTTTTTAAAGTTCTCCACCTGGTACACTTAGTTTTTTGAGGATCTGAATGTGACATTTGAGAGCAGAGCACATCACATGTAATCATTATTTTATAGTGAATTTATTAAGTAATGGATTTTTTTTTAAATAAAATGCAACATAAACAATATTTGAGTTGTAAAAAAAAAGTTATTTTTTTAGATTTTAAAGATTTATTCCCCATAAAAGCTGCTATAATAATGTAACATGGTGTTTTGACGGTCTTAATCCTTCAATTAATCTAATGTACTAAGTATAAGATTGTTCACTTTAGATACAAATAGTGGCATTTAAATGGTTACATGTATGTGTCATATATCTGTACACTCTTAGAAATAAGGGTTCCAAAAGGGTTCTTCTACAAAGGCTGAGGTTCTACCTGGAACCCTTTGCTTCTGAAAAACCCTTTCCCCAAGAAAGGGTTTTTCAAGGGTTCTTGGTAACACTAATGGTTCCAGTAAGAACCATTTTGATCCAGAGAACCCTTTAAAACCCCTTTCCTGAATAAAGGGTTTTAAAAGGGTTCTTGGTGGAACCCTCCAAAAAGGGTTCTACCTGGAGCCAAAAAGGATTCTCCTATGAGGACAAGCCGAAGAACCGTATATGGTTCTAGCACTTTTATTTCTGTGTGTAGTGTTAGTTTTGATTTCCTTCGATCACGGTTTTATTTTTCTTGTAAATCCCTGTTTAAAGACCAGAAGGTGGATGTTCCAGTCCTTAGCTGCTGTTTCTATCTCAACCATTTGATATGTATGACTGAAACCATAGCTTATCCACGCCTGCTGGAGCATTCAAAGCATAGACATTGTCTATGTGTATTTGCATGATGAAAACTGTCAAAGATGTGCAAAGCTAATACCACAAATGGCTGTGAAGAATCTGTCCCAACCTACATGCACAAACATAAACATTCTAGAATTGCTTTGCAAAATTACAGTAATAGTCGTTCAATCATTGAACGCACACTTTCAGGAATTTGATGTTGCACTTCAGAGAGTGAGGCATTGCTTAATACAAGGGTGCTGACACTTGTGTTAGTTCATTCAGCTTCTCAGTGAGAGTTTCACTTTACTTGCGGACCCCCTGTAAGGTCTGTAAGGTGCATGCCGACTGTATACCGCACTTCGTTGACTTGCAGATTTATCAAGCTAGGCAAACAAAGGGCATACCGTGTGCCTGATGCATTGTTGTAAGAACAAACACAGATGGTGTTGAGATAATTGCGAACCCAGTTTAAGTGCGGGGATTTGCACGCTCAAACAGCGAAACAGTTTTGGGAATGTAGATGTTTAGTGTGAGCAGTACATTCATTTTAAATGCAGCATGTGCTGCTGTGCAATTAATTTACTTCATAAGTGATTTGTTATGCTTTGAATGAAAAAAAAAAAAGGAAATATTTCTAATTACTCTTAAGGTGATAACTGCAATACAAGCATACTGTAGAATTAAGCAAAACTCCAAGTCAGCTCTCAAGGGCAGAACTAATCATTTTTTCGTCATACTCCCCAAGACGCACTGGTACAATGTAGGTTGTGATACACCATGGCCCTTCTCTGCATGCATCCACTTAACATGCTAAAATAATAACAATCAAACTTCCTTATTTACATCGTAATGTTTTCCTAAATGTTGATTCTACTATACTGAATATGTGTTTTCTCAAAAATGTAACAGAGAAGATGCTGTGCCATAAATGTTGGTATGGTATTATGTCGATCCGTGCTCATGGACTATATTTCAATTAATGAATAATTTAGCCAGATGAATTTGCAGGGTGTTTCATCAGAAATATACTGTATTAATAAAAGGAAATTTCCTTGAAGTAGAAAGAACCCTGCATAAATGTTTCAGTGCTTTTTTGAGCACATGGTTTTTCCACATGCAGGCAGAGCCACCACAGACATAAAGGGGGGGGTGTCTTGGTATCACACTAATATCAACCTCTAAAATATTTGAATAATGTAAGAAACAGAGTTTCCCTTTCAAACTGTCAAAGTGAGTTTCTGTCAAGAGGGAAACAATGAAGGCCAGACTGTGAGAGACACCGAAAGAACTTCTGACATTTCTGCTCTTGTTTGCTTGACAGAAAGCTATTGTTGCTGACTTTTTTTGCACTGGTTAACGCACATCATTTCTATCAAAGAACATAAACTTGATTTTTATCTCAGTCAAAACAGTCACTTACTGTGTCAAAGCAAATCGTTGAGAGCTACAAGACGCTGTACAATCCCAGTGTTTAACTGCAGACAAAATGGCATATATATGTATATATATACGATGGATATGATAATGTTTCGAAAAAAGACTAATTAATAAGGTTATATTAAGCCAAATATATGCCTGTTTCTACCTATAAAACTGAGCATGATTTCTATTCTTGGGATATTTGACCCCATGAACACTTCCACTCTACCTGTGAGTTTTGCATCCAGTACTTCCAGGTGTGTACAACTCTTAAGTGCATGAGGCTGGAGAACAAGATGGAATAGAAATGCAAAGCAAAGCTAATGGAAGCCCTGCACTTCATTTTTTTTTAAAGAAAGATGGATTGCCAGTGCAGCTGCAGTATCACCACCAGTCTGCCTAAAAGCCATTACAATAACACTACATTTTCACGGATTATTTATTAATCCGCTCATGACAAGTGCAGGGAACCACCTTGAAGGAGACGCCATGCTTCCAGTCTGTCTTCTAGGAGAAGATAGAGTCAAGGTATGAACCTGCAAAGACTCTTTTCACCCTCCACCTATTCCATTTGGGTTTTCATTGTTGCTGCTGTCAAAAGCTGACAGGCTTGAAACCCTCAGCATCCTCCAGATATGTGTCCTCTTTGTTCTTAGGAAAGAGCTTGGAGGGACTATTAGAGATGTGAAATAAACTTGTTTGTCCTTGATATGTGACTTGAAGAGGACGCTTCCATATTTCAGTTACTTTCGAACATGTTTTATCTCCATGAGGCTCTGTGTTGTGGTGTTGGTAAGTGAGTCAACAGGGGCATTAGCGTTAGGTTTGGTGATCTAAAATGCAGCTTTTAGTCTAAAACCAGATTTCCACCGAGGGACACGTTTATTCCTCTATAGCTCCATGGCACCAAGCACATTTTATGATTCCGCAATCCATTTATTGAAGCAAAGCCTAAAATGCACTTGCGTTCCAGAAAATACTGCACTTACAGTACATGCATCGTGTAGAGAAACAATGGCCCGCTGGCTTTCAGTCAGATTTTCGGACGACAGCATCTACTGAAAAAGAACAAAAATAAGAGAATGACTTCATCAACAGTAGTAGAGTCAGTCAGTAGTAGATGTATATGACATTTGACTGACTAAAATCTTACCTTCAAAAGACATAAACATTACATGTACTCTAAATTGAATTCCCTATGGCAAGCCGTTTGATCATTTATTTGATATCCTTGATATCAAACTTAAGGTCCATGTACTAGTAAGCCTTTTGTCTTCACTAGTAAGACAGTTTGGCACACTAGTAGAACTACTAGGGTGCACTAGTAGAATGACAGTGCCTTTATAAGTAACGCTTTTCCACTACTAGTGCTACTTTTGGCCTACTAGTGTGCAATCAAACCTTACTAGTAAACTACTGTGCTGCACTAGTAACACTACAAGGCCCGACTAGTAGGCATGTGTCACACACTAGTAGCCTCCTGGACCCTACTAGTACCGCCAAAATGCCCACTAGTAGCACTAGTAAGGCATTTTTGACCTCACTAGTACTACTAGTAAGCACCAACATGCCCACTAGTAGTACTAGTAAGGTATGTCTTACCTCACTAGTACCACTAAAAAGAGACAAAATGTCCACTAGTAGCACTAGTAAGATGTTTTTGACCTTACTAGTACTACTAGTGTGCCAAATTGTCTTACTAGTGAGGACAAAAAGCTTACTAGTACATGGACCTTAAGTCTGACATCAAGGACATCGAATTAATGCTCAAACGGCTTGCCATAATTCCCCACAGTTGGACCAACACACACCAGATAACGTGGTTGTGAATACAAAAACTATTGCCTGTATACATCAGCTGGACCCAAACTTTGTGCTTTAACCTGGAAATAATAGAATATTCCAGTACACAGATGAACAACTCGACAATGAGAAGAACATGGCAAAATCCAGAGCAGAGTATTTTTGGACTGACGAGGAGACTTATTTTATACGCTGTCAGCATAAAAAAAAAATACATTTCGACGTTAACAGATGTAGAATACCTCTACCTAAAGTTATTTTGGTCTGTGACGAGAAAACACATAATACTAACAACCTGAAAGGTGACATATCGTCACCTAGCATAGAGTTGAGCACGCTTAATGCAGTAAATGAATTCCGGAATATGTTATTAGGACAGCAGTCCAATTAAATGCCGTAGTCAAGCTGCACTTAATTGGGCGTGAAGATGCGTCAGTGTCAGTGTAATAACTTAAATCAGTTCAGTGTCTATAAAGCAATAAGAATGACAATGTTGCCATCAATGTTTAATCTAATAGGACCGATAGACCTCTATATGCCACCAAATAAAATCGTATATCAAATGCTAAGCGAAGCAACACACACACACAGTTATACATGAGCAGCGATTGCTGCGTTGAGGAAAAAACATCTGTAATCATTGATATTCTGCAACGTATTCCTCAAAATTTGCATACCCCATACCTTCCCCTTCCCAAGCTAAGACAAATATCACACATGACCAATAGCCGGGCTGGTTGAGGAATTAATAGAGTTCTGTTGGTGTCAATCATGTTGCATTTTTCCTGGCCACACTGCTGCAGCTTGAGAGGGGAAGCCGAGACTGATTAAATTTGATAGCGGGCAAAAGAAAAAAAGAATATGTACACAGAGTCTCACAGGGAAATTATCTGCAGGGCGTAGCTTTGTCGGCTTGGAGAATCAGCGTACATTGGTCAAAGTAACTTTGTTGAAGGTAATCTGAGAAATAAGCATCTGGTAGACAGGTTTTGAATTGTGTGCATAAATTCACAGGGAGGCAGATGAGGAAGTTATGAATTTTTATTCCATTGTGTGTGTTTTTTTTGGTTTTTTTCCCCGGTACAGGATGTGAACAGAGCTTTGCCCCCTCACCTCACTTTCACCGCATTGTACATTTTGTCTATGTACACTGAATGCTTGATCTCCTTTTCCAACCCCCGTCCGCCAATGAATCGGGATTCACCCAGAGATTCAATAAATAACGGCGGTCCATCATTGTGAAGATTAGGTGCCAGCAAACTTCCGCTCCACCCCACGTGCCATGTTGAAGCCTCAGGGGGCCTGTGTCCCAGGAATGATGGGTAATAAAAATGAATCATAGATGAAGGCTCGAGACAGGGTGCTACAGGAGGAGTCTTGATGCATTAAACAGGAACAGTCGACATGTCCTCTTGTGATAATAGAGCATATAGGAGCTGCAGCCAAGCTATTTAACGCTTGTCAGTCTAAACCACAGAGGGTATCAGGGCTGCACTAGCATTTTCTGAAAATGTTTTATGTGGGAGACCAGGATAATGAACTTTCACACAGCTTTAAATTGCGTTTTTTTTTTGTTTGTTTTTTTTAAACTGGCAAAAAATTACAGTCCAAGTTTAACAATTATGTAAAAACAGAAACAAAAAAAAAACACTGATTTGAAATTTGCATCGACAGCCTTCCCATGGAAAGTGCACAAGCAATGACGTCTAAAAGAAAACATCCAATGTTTTTTCCTACACTTGTGTGAGCTACTTCAGTAATTAACAACATCACAATCCTAAGTGCTGCAAAACAATAAGATTTAAAGCCCTGTGACTTTCCTTCTCCCTCTGTAGTTAATTGCTTCTGATCTCACTTCCTTCAGTCATCATTCTGAGGAGTGCTTTCTGCAAAAAAAAAAAAAAAGCCACTTCCTTGTTCCACCTTTCAGGAATAATTATGTCCCCTGCACACTGATGGATGTATTAAGAACAGAGGCAGAGGGGAAAAAAAAAAATTCTAATCCTATGCGTTCTCAGAACCACACACTCTTCGCTCTTCCTCTACAAAACTGCAACTGCATCAAATTGGCCCACAGCTATGAAATCTGTTGCAAAAGGTGTCACTTCTTGTGAAGTAAGTACATCAGTTACATCAGCGCGTCCCCTAATTGAATGGGATATACGTCAGATCTGGACAACTTTTTGCATCAAGTGGTTTTTGCATAATTACATTAATGCGGTGCATTATTTACACGACCTTTAACAAAAGAAGCAGACCTGCCACGGCAGAGAAAAAGGCCTAGCTAACTAAAACTGTCAAACGCAATCAGCCGACCTATAAACCAAAGAAACGACGTGTGAGATGTGAACCCTACGTGCCCCCTGCCCTCAGTCGTACGTACTAACAATTATTGACACATCTGCATTAAAAATGCATTCAAACGATGGATGTGTGCAGGAGGACCAAGAAGGAGTGACCGAATGTGGGAAAAACGTGAATTTAAAGGGATTAAAAAATTGTGCATTTCAGACAAAACAGTTGTTATTTTCCATTGAAATGTTCCCCAAGTTGTCTTTTACTTCTTGATTGTGTTTTTCGAGACACAGACAGATGGAGGAGAGAACAATGAAGTATTGTATCATGGCCATTCATTTCCAAAAACAGTCTAGATTCTGCATGCTTCCTGTGTAACCTTCTGCCGAACAGGGGCAAGAAAGAAAAACACGAGCCGGTCTAGCGAACGTGCTTCAGCGACATGTTTAAATTCATGATTTTCCAAATTTGATAATTTAAACGTAACACTTCCTTCCTTCCTATCACATTCAGGTGGTGAAAACTGAATGCATTACTTTTATTACTAAGAAATAAATGCAGAACTTGCCAAAAAGTATGCTTCTTCCAAAACACTGACATCATCATCATCATAAAACAAAGTTTCACAAAACCATTTTATCTAAAGGACGACATTTATCACCTTCTTTTGCCCTCAACAGCCCTATGTAGGAACAGATGCGTGAATATTGCATGTGCTTTATGAACTACTGCGGTCCATATTCAGTCCTGCTGATATATTTTTGAAACCTTCACTCTCTTGTCAGTGGAGAAAAGAAAAAAAAATCAATTTCTAAAGAAAAATCAATGCCAATTCCTCTCCCTCTAGGTTTGTCTCTGGCTTACACTATATACAGCAAGTGCAGTGGAAATAATGATCTTGTTCTCGCTGCACTGCCACAATTCTTTTTTTTTGACCATCTGAAGTTCTTGAGTTCTCCGGCGGAATATAGGCTCCGAGATTCGAGTTCACTCAAATTACTGTAAATTACCCAAACTCTTCCCTCTCTTGCCTCAGCAAAAGAAAAACATACCCTCTCTGCTGTCTGTAACTGGTTGACAGTGCAGCTGTGAGGCAGATGAATGAGACGGGATCACACGGTCAATCACTTTCAACATTTTCAGTTTCCACACACTGATGACATTATTTGTATAGGACTTCAAGGTTGATCCCAGCTGCAGGTGCTTTGTTTTAAATATGTGGTGTCTTCTAAGCTTTATAAAAACCATGAAATGTATTAATTATGTTTTTTTATGACAAATTTTAAAGCTCACATAGAGTGGTCCTGTTGCACATAATAAGTTAGTTATGGAGGTCTACTTACATACATTAACTTGTTTTTATGGTCAAAAACCTCCTAGTTGCTGTAAACGAGCCGATAGAAATCCTCTTTTCTGACAGTTTTCCAGCTGCGAGATTTGAGACTCAACTCTCTCACCCAGAAGACAGAGTCTTGTGATTGGCCAGTATATTCAGCACACCCGCTCTCAGAAGCACAGCTTCCCCCTCTGGAACGGTGGATGCACTGCTACTCATTATCAAAAATAAAAATAGCTTCTTCACGACTCCCCGCCGCAGTCCCTTTTATGACTTTGACCCGGAATCAGACCCAGAGTCAGAAGACACTGTCGCTCGTGAAACACCTCCACAACGGACGTTATTCTTCTTCTGCGGTTCAATGTACGCAACCGGATGTGCCCGGACTAGTGCCCGGAACAGGACGATCTGCTGTTCCGGAGAACCGGTGTTTACGTAACCGGACCGGGTTTTTTCAGAGATCTCGCTGAGCCTAGAGATTACAATAAAACACAGCATTCTCAGCAGTGGCTGAACTGTTTGTTTAGAACCTTAAGGGCTTCTTAAACAAGGAAAGGACGCAGATACACACTAAAAAACAGCGTTAATTGGAACTTCCGGTCTATGTCCACTTTAACATTTAATTGTGAGTTAAATGTATCATGGGTTATACTAGAAAAACTATATAAAATCCTTTGGATGGTGTTATTAAGTACCAAGATTTGTTTCTTATATTATGTGGCGTTTGCACAGAGCAGAGGTGCCTCAATTTGAGCTGAAATCACCATATTGTGTGTATTTCTTTTCGTTTTTCTTTTTTTTTTTTTTTTTCTGGGAATAGAAACAAATTAATATATAATCCGCATATGTTTGTAACATGGACCCGTGGCTGCATCAAGCAGTGTTGATAAAAACACAATCTTTCGGCAGAGGGCAGCTGCGAAAGCCACAGGGAGCAAATAAACAGATTCATGAATACAATGCATACTCAAACAAATAGCACCATCTTCTGAATACCAAAAACAGTAGCAACTACCTCCTGCTTTGATTTAGTGCCACTACATTTATTCATATCCATTTAAATTCCACTCTTGCTTTGTAATCACTGTGGAGATGCTTCCATCTGTTTTGTGTCTTAAATATGAGACAAATGTTCTAACTTGTATGCACCCAAACAAAGCGTTGTTCACAGAGGTGCCCTCTTATTGTGTTCACTTAATTATATTATTCTGCCATCAAGCTTGCAGCAGTGTTTCAATCTTTTGACCGTGTGACAGTTTACAGAGGGTGGGGGCGATAAGAAATAATTTGTATTTAATTGGGTTGAAGACCTATGTTAGGGGCAAACTTATCTGTCCTTTTTTTTTTCGAAGCAACAGTTGATAGTATCTTTGTTTTTTTCCCTCCTATTCCCTCTCTCTCATTCTCCCACTGCTTTCTGCTCCTCAGTGCTTTAATCACAAGGGTGCCACAGGCCACTTCTGATGGGGCCGTGGCTATATTGCTGTCATAGCGTCCCTCCCCCCCCTCCCAGCTCATGCGGTGCCTCAGCCAGAGCCCGAGCAAGGACACAACCCCTTCAGGCAACCACCTCCCCAAATCTGAAGGGATGAAGCACATGTTGCCACAGATAAAACCACTGTGATCAATCTCATGGATGCACAGTGAATCAGTGGAGCGAAAGGCTTTGAAAATCAAGCCCTGTCCCTGATGTGCCCAGCAATGATTATGTGGTCAGTGGCGCCAGAGGCAACCAACAAACATCAAGGAACTTGTAAGCAGGCCTGTCAGTTTTCAACACTAATTAAACTTACACAAGTCGTGCAGTGATACGATGCCAACGGGGCAAAGGCTGACTGTCCTTTGGTGCTTAATAAATTAAAAAATCCCGATTGCCAAATAAATTATTTTATCATAAGTAGTTAAACATCAAGGTAAGATGATGGAGATGGGGGTTGGGAGGGGAGGATGTGTTAATTGTGCTTGTTTCCACGTTGACACAAATTGCATCACAGTTTGCAGATGGCGGCTGGAAGGACTAGAAGCTTTAAAGTGTTCCAAAGACAACTCACTGGTCAGATGTGAAATGGAAAAAAAGAGCTGTTTTCTTGTTATTACGAGATAGTTTTCTCATTACGATGTGTGTCTCGTGGTTATTGAAGAGTATTAGGGCCGCGCGTATCGACAAATTGAAAGAAAGAAAACAAATTAAACAGCATGAATTCTGAGAAATAAGTCAGACTCTGTATATTCCGAGGTCGACAGTCGCCAGAGGAATGCACTGCCAAACTGAGGAGCGACAAACTCGGACACATTATGACAAATTACCAACGTGAATGTGATATTGTTTTGACAATTTGTACGTGTTATTCACTTGTTGGCTTACATTAACAGCATTGATTATAATCAAAATCAGTTATTTTCTGTTTCTTTAATGGTTAATACACCAGTATGTAGAAGCTCTTTAACCAAAATGATATTGTTCAATGCTAAAAATGTAGTTATTATTGTGATCCATGCATTTTGAAATTACTGTTTTACAAAAATAGTAAAGCTCATTGTTATTTCTTAATTAAGATGTCAAATTATACTTATTTACTTGAACAGAAAAACATGTTTTAGTGGTTGACGTTAGTTATAAGAGTTATGAGACTTATAAAAAGGTACATTCAAATTGCGAAATAAATAACAACAACATTCTTTGGTTTTAAAAGATATGTTCTAAATTATTTATGTTTCCTCATTTTTATGTCAGGTTTTCGAATAGATATGTTATGCACTATCTTCATATGTCTGTGTATGTGTGTGTGTGTGTGTAAACAGATCACATTATAGTAAGAAAACTACTCCCTTTCATCCCCTGTGGCAGTTCTGGTCTTTGGTAGTTTAAAAAAAGCAACAACAAAAAAAACAAAACAATTAAAGTAAGTGTTTTGTTAAGTTCTTCAAATTCCACAATGATGTTTTCTTTTTACTACGACTCACAGTAGATCCCATGAGACTATTAAATACAGCACTTAGGTTTTTTTTGGTTTTTTTTCTCCCATGTTACTTTGACGGCCCCTGTAAGCCATTATTCAGGCTGACAGGTTGAACACACCGAACGTGGAGTTGCAGCTACACAAAGCGGCCTTTGTTTAATTTTAATCAGACATTACACAATGTGAAATACTCGACATTCGCCGTGGCGCAAACAATAGCGCGCTCGTGCCGACGGGTTTTTGATGTGTGACAATACAAAAACAGTGTGAAACTCGAGATTTGCCAGTAATCTGGTTCTGGCACGGGAGACTATTTTGCATCATCTAGCAGGACAGACGTGCGTCTTGGCCAGTTGTTATATCCACCTCTGCTCACCGCTGAAAAACAACACACACGCAGTTGCATTTTGCAAACCAACTTATACATCTATATATATCATATATGATATGATATATATAGATGTGTAAGTTGAAAAAATGAGAGAAAAATCATGATCTATATTATAGATCATGATTTTTCTCTCATTTTCTCTTTTGTACTTATATTATTATTTACTATCATTTGTACTTCACATCTACAGTACTTGTATGTCTACAAAACCCTTTAGAAACCCCCCCCCCATAACCTTTTAAATACGTGATGTGTGGCATCGGCCAAGAATACACATGTATCTTACAGATAGAGCACACATCATTATCAGCCCTTCAACACACTCTCTTTCGCCTTTGAAGAGAGAGAAAGGCACTTTTCTTTTTTTGCATTTACTGTATACTGCTGCGTGTTTCTGAGTGTCAAAATTTGAATTGTTAAAATGAAACAGTCAGCATCAGTTAGCATATAATGTGTTCTTGAGAGTGAGCAAGGCCCTGGAAGAACATCAAATGATAATTCTCCAAAAGTCTTGGAACAGCAACAGAATCTGAAATTGATGTCTGCCAGACACCAAAGACTTAAGAATACCCAAGGGCTCTGTAAGCTCTTGACATTTTGAAATTTGTGGGGGTTTTTTTGTATTATTTTATTCAATATTAAATAGTTTTTGTACTGCGTTAACACTGCTGAGGACAACTTTCAAAACGCAGATTATATAATAATAAATATCTGATGGACAGAATCATGATCCTTTTGTCTATGTAAGAGGAAAAAGGCAAGTTTTGTGTTGTTCAAACATCATAATTTCAAGTTTACGTTAAACAAAAACAGTACATTTAAGCTATAAAGTGGTTGTTCACATGGTGACAAATGCATGTTAACAGCATTATCATTGTACTGGCATCTCTGGACCTGTAGATTAATGTTAGCGTAAACTGCAGAATGAAGTGCTGCAATATCATCTATCATCCTGCTTCGCACTTTGTCAGAAACCCACCTGCGCTGTGAACACACTGTTGTTTCCGCGATGACGCTGACCCCATCGTTAAATAAGGCTAACGCTATCTCATACGTTTTGGGATTTCTTTTTTTTTCTTCTCTTGATCTGGTTATGCCACCTGTGTAAATTAGGGCCGTGTTCCATGGCTCCTCAAAAGCAGCCCACGCTGGCAGCCCTCCAGCTCAATCACATTGATTTTCCATAACAATATGAAGAACACTGTTCACTGCTGAGGATTAATGAATTGCATCTTCAGAGTCACTTTGGCATTCCTAATGAAGGTAGATGAATTTCCCTGAGCAGGCCAGCTGTGTTTGAATTGGTGCTGACTGTGCCAAGGTACATCCATGGTGAAGCTGATGGAAAAAACAACAAAAAAAAACGGATATTTCACAGACTCATAAATCTTCCTTTGGTCTGTCAGATAATTTTAGTAAAAACATATGATTCAAAGTGTGACATTTATCATCATCAGACCCAGGGCCCTTTATCTTTACCCCCAACCTCCCTTTTCTTTTCTCCACCTGAAATGTTTGCTGTCGGTGGAATCGGTTCAGAAAACAATTCTGACATTTGAGTGCAGTTGCACTGTCAGTGACATTACAGGGTGTGATAATGCTGACATTATGCTGTACAATTGTCTTTTAAATAACTGAGTAATATGACGTGGTTATTTTGTATGTAAATGAGGCCTTTCTGCATGGAGTTAGCATGTTCTCCTCGTGTGTGTGGGTTTTCTCCAGGTTCTCCCCTTTCCCAAATAAAGGGTTTTTCAAGGGTTCTTGGTAACACTAATGATTCCAGTAAGAACCATTTTGATCCAGAGAACCCTTTTAAACCCCTTTCCTGAATAAAGGATTTTAAAAGGGTTCTTGGTGGAACCCTCCAAAATGTTCCAGGTGGAATTGTTATAAAAAGGTTCTACCTTGAGCCAAAAAGGGTTCTCCTATGAGGACAAGCCTTATATGGTTCTACTTAGCACTTTTATTTCTAAGAGTGAAGATTGTGACAATGCTGATATAATGCTGTCTTTTGAATAACTGAGTTATATGACGTGGTTATTTTGTATGTAAATTGAGGCCTTTCTGCATGGAGTTTGCATGTTCTCCCCGTGTGTGTGGGTTTGGTTTTCTCCGGGTTCTCCGGCTTCCTCTCACAGTCCAAAAACATGCAATATTAGGTAAATAGGACGCTCTAAATTGACCATTGGCATGAGTGTGAGAGTGAGTGGTTGTCTCTATATAAGAAATAAGGGTTCCAAAAGGGTCCTTCTACAAGGGCTGAGGTTCTACCTGGAACCATTCTGAAAAACCCTTTCCCGAAGAAAGGGTTCTTCAAGCGTTCTTGGTCACACTATTGGTTCCAGTAAGAACCATTATGATCCAGAGAACCCTTTGAAACCCCTTTCGTGAATAAAGGATTTTAAAAGGGTTCTTGGTGTAACCCTCCAAAATGTTCCAGGTGGAATGTTTATAAAAAGGTTCTACCTTGAGCCAAAAAAGGGTTCTCCTATGAGGACAAGCCTTATATGGTTCTACTTAGCACTTTTATTTCTAAGAGTGTAGATTGTGACAATGCTGATATTATGCTGTCTTTTGAATAACTGAGTTGTATGACATGGTTATTTTCTATGTAAATTGAGGCCTTTCTGAGTGGAGTTTGCATGTTCTCCCCGTGTGTGGGTTTTTTTTCCGGATTCTACGGCTTCCTCTCACAGTCCAAAAACATGCAATATTAGGTAAATAGGACGCTCTAAATTGACCATAGGCGTGAGAGTGAGAGTGAATGGTTGTCTCTATATGTGGCCCATTGATGGACTGTGCGACCTGTCCAGGGTGTACCCCGCCTATCACCCTATGTCAGCTGCAACCTCCGTGTGGAGGATAAAGCAGTAAAAAAACGGACGGATGGATGGACATGTAATTTGAAAAGTAACAGCTGTTTTGAGACACTGGCAAAACTGCTTTTGCTGATGGTGGCACTTTAAAGTAATTAAAAACCTATTTGTGATTCATCTTCAATGCACCATGAATGTGCGTACGAAATCAGTTATATACGTTAAAAAAAAAGATGATGCAGTATTGTTATCAATAGAGTCACCCTTTTTCAATGTAATGGTGACTAAAGGTTCCAGAAGGTTTGAATTTCCTATTTTACTCTTGATGTTTTAGTAATCTCTGAACAGGAACCAGGAAAAAAAAAAAGGTGTGATGACCCTGGAGCTTGGCATTCTCTCTTGTTGGATATTTATTTAGTTTGGACTGTGTGTTTGTTTTTCTGTCTGTCTTCATAAAACTTTAAATTTTGAAGTTCCTTCTTCCTCGTGTCTTGTTAGTTTCCTGTTTTATGTTTCATGTTGTTTACACACAGTATGTTGATTTCGGCTCAAATTCATGTTTTATGTACGCTGTTTAGTTGTATTTCCTGTGTTCGGTCCTGTTTCCCCTCCCCTGTGATTGTCTGCCCTGCCCTGATGTGATTCACCTGTATCTTATGAGTTTCACCTGTGTTTAATTATCGCTGCCACCCGACATGTATTGATCCCCTGTGTATTGGTCAGTTCATTCAGCCTGTTTCCATGTGTTCTGTTCTGGTTCTTGCTCCTCATGTTTCAGTGTCTTGTGTTTTCAGGCACATTTGAATTTTTTCTGTTCATGTTTTACCGTTACCATCTCCTGCTATATTTTTTGCTTTTGCCCCTTTGGTTATTTTTAGACTCTTATTATTTCACTATCAGTCCTGCGTTTCAGTTGTTTTTTTATTTTTTATTTTTTTGCTTTTGTGACAAGAAGATGACTTGTCACCATGACACATTTGGTTTGGATAAATATATAAATAAATCAATATTAACAAAACCCTTGTTTTTTTTCCATCACTTCATGTTCACTTCACTTCGTGCACGTCTTGTTGAATTTAATCTTGTTGCAAATAGTGTTCAAACATACTGTAGTTTGTGTCTTGTATATAGCATTAGCCAGGGGTAGCTGTTCTGTGGAAAATGAACTATTGATCATTGCCAAATGTGATTTTGACTGTTGTTGCAAACATTTCCAGACAACAATAATTTAATAGCAATGCATTTACCAAATGTTTTATTTAGAGGGGACATAATATACCCTATTTTTAAGTTAACCTAGTTCCCTGGTGTACTAATGAACATGTCTGTGACATGCTTTGTTCAAAATAACATAAGGATGAAGCACCACAGCAGTTCAATCAAAATCAAACCCTGCCAAAACAGCCCTGTTCAGAACACTCTGTTTAGTAGTATCTCTTTAGTTTTACCTTAAAGGTCCACCTTAAAAATAAGTAAAACGAAACTTAAGGGACAGGAAATGACATCAGCCACAGAGGCTACTGGGAGCTAACAGCAGGTAGCATTTGGAAAAGTGATCATTTGCAGGCTCTAGCAGGCACATTGCCGTCATATATAACATGTATCCACTGGACAGATAAATCCTCTGAGGCTGGAAGTTTGTGTAGAACTCTGTGCTGCACTGTGGAGCCAAGAATAGAACTTTTTTGCGTACTTCGCAGACTTCCGGTTTTCGGATAACGTTGCCCTCACCAGCAACAATTCCAGGAACAACAAACGACAATTCCAGGAATTAAGCGCATTGTGACGTCCCAATGAGTGCAAAAGTCAACATGAGTGAGTCATCTTTTTTCACACTTTGCCGATTGATAGGACCTCCACAGTCCCAAATATAAGGACTTTAATGATTAAAAAGTTGATTTTGCATAATATGTCCCCTTCAATCATAGAGTTGATGAGCTTTCATCTCATCTCCGTCATACTTTACTGTCATACAATAAAATGTTCAACTTTAGCAGTTGAGTTCGCTTACTTTACAATAAGTAATATGAGAAAGTTGACATTGCTTCTGCATCGTTCTGGCCCACAAATTATAATATTTTTTAGCCAAATTGATTAATGTTTGCAATCAGCAAATGCAGCTGCTATTTTCATTTTTTTTCACTAATTGAATTGCACTTGTTAATTACAAAATACACACAAACTTACAGCTATCATCTCATCAGGATCTCTGGGTGATTGTCGTTTTCTCCCTCATTCCTTGAACAACCACAGTCCCCCCAACTCTTCTTTCTTCAAACATTGTCACTCTTAAAAATGGAAATGTGCCTTTTCCAAAAAATCCACCTCTGTCACAGTCCTTTAAAAAATCCACCTCTGTCACAGTCCTTTAAATTACATTAAAGGTTTAATTTTATTTTTCATGTGCTTTTGTGCACATCTCTTTAAACTGCATCTACTTTCTACTCAGCACACTGCCCTGCTAGATGAGATTAGATTATATTAGATTATATTAGATTAGATTAGACTTTATTGATCCCACACTGGGGAAATTTACTTGTTACAGCAGCACAGGGTCTTAGGTAGACAAGTGACAAATACAAAAAAAGGATAATAGGATAGGATAAAGTAAAAAAGAAAATACAAATGCCAAATAGAAATAAAATAAGCTTTACTATAATAAAGAAATAGAACAGGAATACAAAATATTCATATAGTAAGTAATACCTATGTGAGAAAGTATACAAATGTTAAAATAGTATACATTTATGTTCACCGAGGGTGTGTCAAATGGACACTTTAAATTGTGTTGATGTTAAACTTCATAAATCACCAAATTCAACATTATTGTTGTCCTTAATAATAATAATAATTGAATATAAATTTAGCATAATTCTGATTCACACACATTATGCAAGATAGAAGGCTGGCTGGTGGACCTGTTCCTTGAATCCAGCAGTGATTCTGTGTGGAGAGTAAGAACATTTATGCACACATTAGTGAATCAGGACTATTGTGAGAAAATACAACGTCAAAGAAAAATACAAATAGCTTCTGCAGGAACACAGAGTATCAATTCACAATCCACCTACAATATTATATGCATGATAATAAAAATCTCTAGTAATTATGGATTTTCTTTCTTTCTTTTATACTTGAAACAGAACTGACCTGATCCTATGGATTTCCTAGTATTTGAAATGTGGCAGTGTGACACTGAATTCCGCAGCAGATTTGAGACATTTTCGCAGAACAACTTATTGAGAAGGAGCTCATGCATTTATCTTTGAGATTAATAAATTAATGAAAAGGAAATGAGAAAAAAAGGGCTTTGACATAGCCCCTTAATAGACCAGGCAAACACAGGAAATGAAGTATGTACTGAATTAGAATACACACTCACCCACCATGTCAGATTCAATTGCCTTAGTGCAATATGCAAAGACATATGTTGGAGGTATGGGAGTGGGGGTTGTGAATGTCAAGGTGAATGAATGTGTTCATCTCTTGGATGAACATTATAAAAATGTTACCTATTTAACCGACAAGGGTTAGACTAAGTTGAATTAACCACTCATCGTTTGAATCTGCAATTTTATTTGACATCATGAAATTCTTGGGGCAGTACAATGAGAAACACATACTTCAGCAAAGTTGAAAAATAAAAAAGTAAAATTAGACCAAACGACAGTGGCATTTCTATTTGGAATAGTACCAAAATAACCAGCTCTAACCATTCCATTTTTTGGCACCCTTCCCTTGAGGTACCAGGGTAAAATGGCAACCCACTACCAACTAAAGGTACCGTTCTTAGTCGAAACACAAGCCTGACCCAGGGCTTTACCATTCCAAACCACACCGTACTGTACCAAACCGAACCGTACCATGATGGAAACGCAGCTTTTTGACCGTATCAGCATTTGTGCCTGATATTCTTTCCCCATTTCAGACAGTTATGTGAACATTTGACTGAGGAATAATAATTGAATAATTTGTTGAACTTTCACACCAGCTTTCTTGATAAGCAAACCTTTGAATTATTTTTCTGCTTGGCTGTCCCTATGAAATAGCTGCTGGCTAATGTAAAGCCAAATGTTTTCAGATATAGCGAGCTGGATCTGTGGTGGCAGGGGCAGGACTGCTTTACCCACAAACATCGATCTGGCAAGGAGGAGGAAAAAGGGACGTACACGTGGAATTGTATTCAATGTTTTCTATAGTACCTTACAAAATACGACTTGTGTTATTTCTGTATTAAAATGACAGAACCTCTCTGAAACAGTATCTCTGTGGCAAGACCGTGCTTCAGTCAAGCGACACATGAGCAACACGGAAACAACAACACTATAAAGTTCAATGATGGTGTTTTTTTTCCTGAATGGAGTTTGACCATGTCATATTCTCTGTGGGTTTGAGATGCAAGTACTTCAGCAATGCATAGATAAACCACCTGTCTCACAATATCCTTCCAAATCTCTGTGTACGTCTGCTCCATGAGGAATCAGATCAGAGTACAAGTGTCTTGGTATACAGCTCCTCTCACAAACACAAACTTATGTACACCCTTCCCTTGATATTTCTGATAATTCAGTATGACGGTTACAGAAATATGGGGAAAATACAGTTGCAAATTAAATTTTTACTTATAAAATATAAGAATGCTTTTTTTTCACCATTGAGCAGGCAAGATGCACTGGGTGCCTATTTGAGTATCACTGTAATCCAATTCCTAACAAGCATGACATCACTTGCAACTAAAATAAAAGGGAGAAAACATGGAGGAGATCCACCTGGAGGCTTCATCCCCAGTCACCCAAAACTGGCTGGAACGAGCGTGAAACATTGCTCACAGGCAAAAAAAAAAAGATGAAGCACGGTTGGAACCGAAGGCAAACAAATCGACTCGCCACACATGCATATGCTGTGTTTCTTTGCCACAGACATAGAGGCGCCCATGTGCACACAGATAGAAACAAGGGGGACAGCTCTGCCTGAGGCCATCTACATGATACCCTGAACAATCTGTGGCTCCTTGTGCCAGATTTGAAAATGTCTAACATTCAGGTCAGAACAGGAAAGTCCATCTATCTTCCTTGTGTCAGGGCCCAGCGTTGATGGATGACCTGGCCTGTTGAGTTGTTATGGCCAGGTGACATGGCTCCATTAATAAACAGATTGCAGGTCGTCGCTCCTTTGTGTGTCATCAACAAGAGGTGCTCTTCTTTATTATTTCCGTGCCACGGATAATAAATACTCATAAACCTAATGACGCCTGATTACTTCTGCAATCATCGGCTCATTAGGCTGATTAGCTGCAATTGAGCAACTCTGAGGGTGCCCAATGTTTAAAAATACACTCCTGGTGTTGTGTGTGTGTGTATATTTGGGTTAAATGACACGGACAGTACTCTAAGTTCTTCTACCTGAACACAACACAGTAATTATACCGTTGTCTTTTATCTTTAACGCACTTTTAAATCATGACATGTTTGTGTGGTTGTGTTTTGCATTAAGTTATATATTGAGTTATATCCTAAAACATCAAAACACGTAACGTATTGCCTCTCACATGCTGTGCTAGTGCAAGCATGTCTTTTATTTACAGTCCTTGTTGTTGGGGGGGGGGGAAAATGTCCCTCAGTGTGTAAACCCTCTATGTCAACAGACAAATCAGCAGAGCGGGTGGAGTCACTGACCCCAATAATTTAGAGCATTACGAAGGACGTTTTCTGATACAGCGGAAAGTGGCCATTTTTCCCAAATCGCGTTTATAAACCCCTGCTGTTTATTACAGGTTTGTGACTCACGCTGGGCGTCCTTTGAGCAGAGGTGGAGGAGGGGTGGTGCCATAACAGCAAACAGGGGTCATAGCAATGACAGTATGCATCTCTACTTCAAACAAAACACCACAAAGGTTAGAAAAAAAAAAAAAAAGTAAAACTTCCTTCATTCCCTGAAGCAAAAGCTTCAAAGTTTGCAGATCGGTTTTGAATTACTCCATTAAAACACTTCAACATGTTTAAAATATGTCTTGAAGAGTTATGGTACATATATAACACACCTTCCCCCACTATCGACCTAAATGGGCTTCCCCTGTTGAATTTACTCTGGAGGTTGTCTATAGAATGAATGTGCATGTTTCCATGTACAAACTATACATGAACTGACACCTCACTGCTAAATACTTTTCCAGAATAAACCTCAGACAGTGTGTGTTACCCGATCCTCCATCATAACAGATAATGAAGCATTTAATGATGCTGCATGCAGTGTAACACAAGTGCTATATCTACAGTACATACTAAAAGGTAGGACTTAATTTGTGCTCAGCACCTCCTATGATGGGATTGCAACCTATTAAAGTATTAAAGTGGATCCTGCACCTTCCATGTCTACGGAGCCCCCGAAGTGACATGAGAAAAAACTTTATTTTTTTTGAAATCTCGAGTTTCAAAGTCGAGATCTCGAGTTTCCCCAAAAAATCTGCAAACATTTTTTTTTTTGAAAAAAATGTTGTCCAACTGCCACAACATCTCACTCTTTGTGCTTTGGGTCCCCCTACTTCACAAATTAAGCACTAACAAAAGGTATGGTATATTCCCTAGAAGCTTAGCCTCAAGCATCTAACTGATCATGCCTTATATCCAATTCAAAAAAATGCAAATATATTCATCTCTCCCCACTTTGTTACCCATTTAATTTCTATGTAGGTGTCATATGCAGATGATTACTTTTAATCTAATCCGTGTCATGACACTTGCCTTCAAATTTCATCACCAGCGCTGCACACTGTGGCTGCAGTTGCCAGGCATGTCTACGTTAGCTCGCTGTTTAAATCTGCAGCTTGATTACTTTCTTCTCTAATGCGCGAGACTCTATGTATCAAACAAGGGTTGCCAGAGCTGACAGCAAAGCGAATTCATCACCACTGATGAACACGGAGTCGTTGAAATGCTTCAGATGGTCACGGTGTGTGTGTGTTTGTGAGTCTGCATGAGTTCGGTGTATAGTTCGCGTGGTAAACAAATCATTAGCAGCAACAGTTGATAAAGACATAATCCAGTCCAATCAATTCAAAATCACACCTGCAGCAATGCAGAAAAGTGACACGAGTGCACCAGTGAGGGTAGAGGCAAGTGTCTAATTTTGCACATTATCTCAACATCATTTTGCAAAAATGGAGAGACAGCATGATGACAGTTGTTCGCTGAGGGTAATAAAACCACCTCAGGGACAACAATGGAGTTTTATTGTATCTTCCAGTGAGGGCAGCTCTGAGCATTTTTGTATATGCATGATAGGGGTGGAGAGTAAATAGGAGAAGGCAACATTGATCTAAGACCCCAAGGCTTCATTTTTCCATGGAGACAACATGGCTAATTAGGCTAGCATGTTGCCTGTTCTAGCACAGCTGCAGTGAGAGATTAGACAGACAGAAGCTGCCAGCTGTTACTCAGATGCAGTATCATTGACTAATTGAGGCCAGCGACTGTTCACGGAGCAAACCCATTGCCAGTCGTTCACATCCTGCCATTTAGAATGTGTCCTGAGTATATCATCTGATGATAAGGGCAATCAGTGAGATTGCTGTGGAACACAGGACCTGGTTAAAATCTAAATGCCCAAAATGGAAATTACTCCACTGAGTAATGGGAAATTACAAGTATTCCTCTTGAGATCTCTATAGGAGACTGTAAATGATTTAGGGTTTTTGAAAATCAGAATACATCTCCACAGTTGAAACAGCTGTTGCTTACAGATGCCAATATGTGGTTTGTCATCTATCGGCTGATGTTATTGCTGACATGTATAATGTAAGCGCACCTCATAAATAGCTATGTTATTGTTATTCATCAGTTGCTATGTTTAGTAGATTTATTGGAAGACGATATCAATTGTCTTGAGAGTTATGAGAGTTACATGCTAAGCATTTTGTTTGTCAATCATGTTATTTTGAACTATTTAGTTGGGAGAAGTCATTACAATCTGAGCCCTGCCAACTATCAATTGAGATAGGGTTAACCCTAACCCCTAACCCTACTGGGCTTGGAGTGAGATTTCTATCTGCTCATTGAGAATTGGTTTACATGTGAGTATTAGTTTGAAGTGCAGGTTTTTCTTGCTTGAAAGGCATTTCTGCCTGTTGTACCTCTGCCAGTGCTATAGTGCCAGTGGCAGGGTCATCAGATGGGTGCCACTCTTCAGTTGTTTCAAGTTTACCCCTTGGTTCATAGAACATCTCTTGGTGGTTATTAGTAGTAGGTAAATATCCCTACTTCTGCCTGCAGCAGGCCCTAAGTCCCTGGGACCCCCAATTGAGGTCTCTTCTTCTGGGCCACAGCCAGAAACTCCTATTCTCTGCTTCCTCTACCAGATCCCTGAGTGCCATCCTTTGCTTGAACCTGCTGACTCCGCGGGATTTCAGTAGCTGCTGGGTGGATTTTCTGACAAAACCTCAGCATCTGGCTTCAACAGGGCAGGTATATGCCTCACATTCTGCTTCTGTACACGCTGCAGCAAGGTCACTGTACTTCTCCTTTTCCCTCTGAAAAGCTTCCTCCACATTTTTTCCCGCAATACTGCGAGTCTCGCCGCTGTCACCGAACTGTTCCCTGATGTGATTGTCCAAGACTTTCTCTTCTCAACCAGATTTTGGGCACACACACAAAAACATGTTGTTTTTCCTTCCTGCTGCTTTCATTACAACTCAGACCCTTGTTCTCTCGACCTTCACTAGCTTTAGTTTCTCTTCTTCCCTTCTGCTTGGGTGTAATCATTGATTGAAATCTCTGCATGCCTTCTTCAGAGATGATTTTCCTTTCAGCGAGTTTTGGTGGATTGTGTATAGCCTCTGCTCAAAGCACATCCATGCCTCTTTGTCACTGGCATTTAGCCTTTTGACTTTGGCCTTGTGGTCTGGCCTCTCTTTTGGTGGTTCTCACATGGGTTGTCTAACAGGCCCAGAATGACTCACAAAGTGTTATTGCTTCCTGCGGCCGTTGCACGTCCTCTCTTTCACCATTTGCGGTTATAGACTTAGCGGCACTGTAGCGCTCAACCAGGCTTTTAGGCCTCCTCATCTCATCAACAGGAGGAGAGCAAGTTTGCAGTTGGATTACCCAGCTGCCTTTGTTCTCCCTTGGTGAATGCGCAAAGCCCTGTTGTGTTGTCTCTCTGGACTCCCTAAGGATCTAAGGGTCATTGGTCACTATCGTTCTAGTATTTTCCGTGTTATCCTAGTTGATCCATCTCCCATCCTGCCTCTCCATTAACCACTGGGCTGTCTTCTTTGTATGATGCTTATAGGTTCTTAGTGGTGGTGGTTAGAACTGATGCCTCATAACAAGACAGTTGTTCGTAGCTCCAATCTGACCAGTTTTTCTGTGTGTGTTTACATGTTTTCCATGTATGTGCATGTCAAGTTAGATTAATTGGGGACACTACTAGACGTGTGAATGTATGTATGTATCTTGGCTCTGCAATGGACTGTGAGCTGTCCAGGGTGTCAGTTGCCTCCCACCTAATGTCGTCTGGGATTGGCTCCACATCCCCTCACAACCTTAATAACAGTGGTCAGCAAATGATGGTCCTTGGGACAAAAAATGGCCCACAAACAGTATTTGGCCTGGCAGAATATTTCAAAATCAAATATGTTATGTATGTTTTTTTTTTTAATGATTTACTTATCGTCACAAAACCTATAATTTCATGCAGAACTCAGAGCCTTTATTCTGAAACAAATATAAACTGATTCAAAGAGATGCTTTTGCCAGAATTGACAATTAACTGAAATATGTTTGGTTTGAACAAATAAAATAAAACTTTGTGTAAAAAAAAAAGACGTGCATGACGTCATGTTTACGCGTCGCGACACCGGAGTCCAGGCACCGTTTGCCAGTTAGCTCCGTTAGCTGCATTAGCTCCTTTTAGCACCGTTAGCGCACCTACAGTCGAACTGGAGCAGTCACTGTTTATTAAATGAAAAGAGCAGCGCTACAAATGACCAGCGTACACGTGAACTGCATATGTGTGCCTCTGTTTTTAAAGTTTAGCGTTACTTTACAGACTAATTTTAACAATCCGGAGTCACGTAAACATGGCGTCACGTGCGTCTTTTTCCGGTCAGTCGTCATGGAAACACGTCATGCGTTAACGTTGACGCAGTTAAACGATATTGACATGTTAACGTTTGACAGCACTAATTGTAATGGATAGCCAGGTTGGGAAGCAAATGTCCATAAAATACCTATCAGCATAGCATATCAAGCATCAATAATTATAAACAATACAAAAGGGGAACATAGAGTTTGTTAAAAGCATTTTTGAAATTGTATTCTCTGCTTCTCACACACATTTGTGTCTCACAGTAATCGTTGTAACAAGTTGGTGATAAAAGACAACACCCACATTATCACCAGGCAAATATTGTTCGCTTAATCCAGCTCACAATGTGTGTTTTTGTTAGACTGAAGACATTTTAAGACACTAGCAACAATTAGCGGCAACTTTTAGTTGTGATGATACATTTACAAAATTCGTATTTTTTTGTAAAAATATATTGTATAGATAGTTTACCGTAAAGAAGATTGTTTGGCCCGATATTCAAATATTCTAAAACAATTGACCTTTGGCCAAACTTACTTGCTGACCCCTACTTAATAAGATAAGAAGTAGTAAATTAATTAAACCATAATTTAATAAATTCATTGCAAAGTTACAATAGTTCCTGAATATAAGAAGTATAATAATCATTACATGTGGAATAACATTTTTGGTACAATTCTGCAGATCAAAAACAAAAATATATGAGAAAAAAACATGTGTCATCGGAGTTCAGTGCATGTTTTGTGCTGTGATGAACAGAGTGCTGTCTCTTGCTTTATAGGTTATCAGAAGTGAGGCAGTGGAAGGATGACAGAGAACGCCATTGTGCTGCAGCTCTCCATTCGATAAACTATCTTCTATATATCCACATGTAGTGAACAAACCAGATAAGATGTTTGCGCACACCACACTCCAGTCGCCCGTGCATCGTTCCCAACCCTCTCATCCCCCCCATCTCTTGACAAACCATCTTGTACAATCCTGCCACTGTACAGTGCTGTCAGAAATCCAGCCAAAATAATCTCTTCTGCAAGAGAATTTAACTCCATACCTTCTGCCACAGTGCAGTGATGCAATTTAATGCCTTCTACGATAACTAATGGAAGAAACTCTTAAAACTTCAGAGCTTATAATAAGCTTGTCAGCTTATCATATTAGGCATGTGAGCTTATAACATTAGCATTTAAATGTTCCTCGGTATACAGTAATGTGATTGGACGGTTTTGCCATTTTGACTTTGCCATTGAGGAGAGAGCGTAAGAGAGACAGGGAGAAAGGCAGACGATGCTGTTGTGAGGAAGCACTTAGGTCATGTCCTGTGATTGCTTACCTCTGTATGCTGAATGTGGTAAAGGTTAATAAAGTAAAAAACAGGAACATTGTTTTGTATCTTTTTGCTGTGGAAAAACAGACATGTAGAGTTTTTTTTTTGTTTTTTTTTTGTTAATCATTCATTAATCTCCTGTAAATGTTGACTTCTTTGAGCATGTTGTAATAATGTCCTATTCACTCTGGTAATGAATTACCTTATTTCTCTCAAATTGCAACCTGAAAAATAACTGAGCAAAATTGGGCGACATGATGTAATCAATAATGATAAATGAAGTGAGTTATAACACTATGGATAAACTATTTAGCTGCTGGCCAGATCCCCTCCTCTGTACCAAGCTGACACAACCAACACCTGCACATTTGATCATGCAAACTTAACCTTCTCTACATAATTTGTTAAACATGCTGAAGGTCACACATCTCAATCTTTACCATATATTTTAGCTGCTTTATAAACTAGACATAACACAGACATGATAAGGATTTGCAGTAAGTAAACGTAAATTCAAATTTCGACCCATTACATGATTAACCTATACTGAAGGTCTCCTCCACTCTAATCCATTTTCCATACAGTATATCCAAAATTATAAATGCATTTAATTTGTCATTATATTGTGAAAGTAAAATGTGTGAGATTTCCTATATGCAAAGAAAATACTGTAATTCACAAATGTGTTACAAAGATGTAGTGACCACTTCACCTTTAAAACAATACTATATCCACCTAGTGAGACAAGTGAGACATAGCAAGATACTGATTTATGAGCATGTTTGTTTTTGCTGGTCACAGTATAATGCCACTGTAAAAATGTGATTTTCTTTTTTTCTGAAAGAAAACCCATTTATTGGGCACTCAACTGTATCAGGTATGACCACCATTTCCCTCCCGTAGTGCGGCACCTCCTTCACACAGAGTTGATCAGGTTATTGATGTGGCCCGTGGAATATCTGTCCGCTCCTCCTCAATGGCTATATAAGAGTTGCTCGACACACTTGAGGCGTCTGTGTCTGAGCACATTTTTAGAGTGGCCTTTACAAAACGAAACTTGAGATAAAGAAGTATTTTTTTTTTGGAAAGTAGGAAATCTTACATACTGTATGTATTTACATTTTGTTAAGTATAAAATACAATAGGAAAAGGAAGCTTAAAAGTGCTGTTTTAAATCTATCACATGTCATTATTTTTGAATGAATGAATGAATGAATTAATTAATTAATTTATATTTTTATTCTGACTATATTTTAATGAAAAATAGACATACAGTGTATTTAAATAATTCAGCAAAATTATACCAATTACCCGGAAAAAGGAATAGACGGAAACATGTGGCTTATTTTCCATCCATATATATCTTATATATTCCATCCACTGTATCCCCTACATAAGGGTCGCAGGAGGCTCTGGTGCCAATCCCAGTGGACATAGAGTAAAAGGCAGTCCAGGTCGCCAGTGGGTCATACTGCTTTTCCCTTTATACAGTGTATAC
The DNA here is from genome assembly GCF_963457635.1 of Microchirus variegatus. Lineage (NCBI taxonomy): Eukaryota > Metazoa > Chordata > Actinopteri > Pleuronectiformes > Soleidae > Microchirus > Microchirus variegatus. The sequence goes on along the minus strand of NC_139807.1, from coordinate 10,636,429 downwards.
TGCATGTGTTATATATAACACACGCAACCTTGCACAAAAAAGAAAAAATTGGTTAAATAAGGATATATAGGCTATTGTCATGTGCAAGCAGGTAACGTTTATATATTGCTACTCATATCCTCAAACTTGACTCACATTCAATCATTTTATCAAATCCTTGATGGTCTTTATCCGACTATGAAGAAGCTAAAATGAAGACACGGAAGTGGGCACTTTTGGGATTGACAGAGATTATTAAACACAACTAATTATAGTCATTGCCACAGAACAATAATATCCTGCATACTAAAAATTTAATGTGAGGGATTAAAATAGGCCCATCCATTAAAACATATGATATTTCATTCTATCTACAAGGAGGAAATAAGTCTAAAAGGCCTTTTCATCTGTAAAGGAAATGGACACCAGCAGAGGTAGATCAGTTAATAATTAAATATGCTTTCCCATCAGATAGTGCTCCAGCTGTGTACTTACCATTGGGCAAATACAGGTGGTGATAATAATACACCATGGTGATTTCCCATCAAACTATAAAGAGAATGTATCAATAGCATGAATTATAATTGTATTGAGCTTAAGTTTTACCGAGAATAACCATGATTCTGTCTGCTTGTGTCAAGTGATGACCATATATTATGTGCTGTTTGTGTCTTTTACCAGAGAAACAATTATTAGTTGTCAAATGTGATTATGTAAATGTCATTTTCCCATCTTATAATTTATTAGATTTTTTTTCTTAAATGTTATTGCGACATTTAAGAAAAAGTCTTCCCTTTTTAGGTGGCGGGTGGAGGTTAATACGATATTACTATAATTAATATGAATTATTGAGAGGAATATCCTCATTATCTGAAAGCTTCTCTCAAATGTTCTGTTCTCTATGTAGGTCATCCATCACACTCATTAATAAGATAACTGCACAATTAAGATTAAAAAAAAAAAAAAAAAAATCACTTCTTAATACAATTTTAAATACACTGTTGTTGAACTGAACTAATCCCTTATGTTACTTTGAAGTGTTAAACGAATGCCCCTGTTCAATCTGAAGTGACATTTCCTGGCACCATAGCCTCTTATAGCAGATCTGTCATTAGCATCCGTCTCATGTGATTGGATCGCAAGTGGGCAGCTTTAAGTGAAGCAGGAAACACACCCATGATGGATTGACACATTTGAGATGTAATCACCCACCTCGCGTGCGAAGGACGTGTGGATTCCACGTGGCTTCCTTCTCTTACTCGGTGCTAATGCAAAGCATCCTGTGCCTCAGTGAAGTGTTGCCTCGATCTGTCACATCCAAGCAGGTGGAAGCTACAACATATTTTGGTCTTCGCTGACATTAACGATGTACACGTTTATTTGAATGCGTTGAATGGCGCAGAGAAGTCAGGTTTGATCACTTATGCCCACACCCGCCACTCACACACTTGTGATCACCCAAGCGAAATAATACCAATAAAAAGGGCCTAAGTCAGTGAATGCAAACTAGGTAATAAATCACTTGTCACTTGTTTTGCATAGAAACAAAAAAAACATCTATTATGTGTTTTTCTCTCTTTATTTAGATTAAATCCACACCCCTCCATTTTCCCCTAATACTAACTTAATGTGTCCAATTGCACATGAAACACTTAAAATGTATAGAACTGTGTAGAATGTTATTTATTTGTGATCCCATGAGCTTCTGTGATAATTGCTTTTACGGCAGTGCGACCTGGTTCCATATGTCACAGTTGTTTTACTTTTGAACGTGCAACCGCTGATTGAACGTAATCCGAGCACGTATCACTATGTGATATTTTGACCGCGCACTCTGCACTCTGTGTCCTCCAGGCTTTCTTTCAAACTGTGACACCATCTGCTGTTAACTTAAATCAAGTAAGAAAACGTGTGTGTGTGTATAGGATCAAACAGAGTTGTAAGTTGTAGTGGGAGAGCGTTTGTTTTTTCAGATTTTTCAGAAAATCGAGGTTATCTTTCAACATCTATTTAAGATTCTTAGCACAAGCAACACCAAAACATGAATTTAAATCCTGTTTCTTCTCTTTATCCTTATCAGTTTGGGGTAAAAAAAAATTGTGTCAGGCCCCTACCACTTACTGTTTACTTGCCACCTTTAAGGCTTCGCTTTAATCACATATTGAAGAACATTTATATTAAATATTAATTATTAAATATGAGAGCAGTGCTGATTAAATTAAACATGGATCAATGAAAGGGGTTAGTGAGTGAATCATCAATAGTTAAAGAATGACTGAACATGCCTCTTCCAGCAGCATGTCAGTATCCCTTCTAAATGGCTCCTCGTCACATAATGAGCTACAGAACTGCTCAGGAGGACCAGCCTTAGTCTCTTGCATGTCTTATGATCCACTAACATGCATTATGAAAACAGCAAATCTCTCATTAATTAGTAAAGGGGCTAATTTACCTGCTGACATGCAGTCGTGTACACAGACGTATTCACGGTGCTGTAGAAGTATATGGTCATTTATGTCTTTATTTTCAGCTTGCACTTTGTGCTGACGGTGGAAACAGTCGCATTTCCTTTAAGATCCTCTCTCATGGCTTATATTCACATTCTTTAAAGGGACACTGTGTAGTATTTATGGGTTTATATGACCCAAAATCCACTTTTTTATACATATTATGTGCTCCTGCATTGTCTAGTCGCTGTATAATAGTTTTTGTTTCATTTTCGTAGTGTTTCAAAAAGTCATGTAAAATAACATGGTCGCGGGCGGCGGTTGCATAGCCACTGTTAGCAGCGAGACGACATGTTTCTACCTGAAGTCCCGCCTCCTCTCTCTCCGCTTCGTCTGCTACGGCCGCGGTAGCTCGCCCTCTCCCTCGCCTCACGAACCTCATCTGCTGACACGGAGAAAGACGACGAGGACGACATTTGACCGGCTGCGGATACCGTAGCGCTCAGGGAAGGGAGGGGGTGAGCAGAGGAGCAGTTCTTTGTTGTAAATTTCAGCCTCTCCTCTAGATGGCACTATAAACTACTTACTTCACCTTTAAGTGAGTCATCATTCATTATGAGTTATCATAATCGATCACAAGAAGATCCAACAAAAGTGTGTTGTTCCCTGAGGACACAAACCATGCTTTTTACCCATTTTATAAGAGAAGCTCATACAGGCTGAAGAGTTCTTTCTATGGGAGCCCTGTGGTGTTCGAATGCTCTATCACTGCAGAGCAATCAGGTGTGTATTAAAATCAGACTGACAGACAAGAATATTGAAGCTCGATGACATTTTGGTGAATCCCCCCATATTGCAACCGGCTTTTTATGCATTCATAGATGTAAAAGCCAACCTTGGGGGAGGTTTTGCTGTTCACAGGTCACAGGTATTTGCTAAATGCAGTTTCAGAAATGCAGAAAAAACAGCTTACAATGTAATGATTTAGTCTATGGTGGCCTGTCTTTATTTACATAATTATTAGCAATAATGGAACTGTGGAGTCTGATATTTCTTATGACACCTTGTGTGTGCGTCTAATAATTTTAGGATACATCGTACACATTTTCCTGAGGAATAATATAGCGTTGTGCACTCATAACAGTGTAAGCAAATATACATCTGTGTGTTTACACTACAACGCCAAAGTGCATAAGCAATAAAACTGACCTCTTGGGCTTTTAGTAAGTCATTAACAATTGCCTTTAAGCCTTCAAGCGTAGTTTAAAATAAAATCCATAGACATTAATACAGTAATTCTGGATCTCTTTTATAACTGCAAGAGATTGGAGAGAGAGAGAGGGGGGGGCATAGGCAGAGCAAGAAAAGGAACAATAAAAGGTAATAGAGATTTTTTTTTTTTTTTTTTAAAGAATTAAGAACAGTGGTCTTTGTTTAGTCAGGTGTGGAGCCCTGTGGTGATTGGGCACTCATATGGCAGCTATGGCTGCTGGAAACCATGCAGAACTAACAATAAGGGCGATCTCCATGGGCCAATTAGCCTTTGGAGTTCTCATGTAAAACCTTTCATAAAGAGCCTGTGAATGGAGCCCATTATAGTCGCCCCCTATAGATAATGACTATGCTATATATAAAGATAAAGCTATATATGAACATAGATTTAGGATTAACACAGTGTCTGCCTCTAGGGCTCCATACATTAGACAGTCACGGAGAAACAGGAGAGGAGTCATTCATAGTAACCTTGTTAGAATAAACACGAGGACATTCTCCGAGCCGAGAACGAACAGTTTTAAGTGTGGTTTGTTAAATATTCGCTCTCTCCGCTCAAAAGCGTTGCTTGTGAATGAACTGATACACGAACAGGATTTTGACTTGCTCTGCTTAACAGAAACATGGCTTCAAGTGAATGATTATGTATCTATAAACGAAGCAACGCCTCCTTCCCACACCAATGTTCATACCCCTAGAGGAAATGGCAGAGGTGGAGGGGTCGCAGCTATATCTGACTGTACACTTTCGCTCACCTCTCGACCCACGTGTACTTATGAATCATTTGAGCACCTTACTCTAAGTTTGTTAGACTCAAGTATTAAACAGAATAACAGACTCCAGCTTATCGTTGTATACCGACCACCGAACTCCTACTCCGACTTTTTAAGTGATTTTGCAGATTTTTTATCTGATTTAGTTCTCTGTTCAGATAAAATCATCATAGTAGGTGATTTTAATATTCATGTGGACGTAGCCAATAATAGTCTTGGCTCGTCTTTTAAAGCTTTGCTTGAATCAATTGGCTTCAAGCAGCAGGTTAACAAACCAACACATCGTTATGGACACACACTTGACCTTATCTTGACGTATGGTATTGACATACGTAACTTGGTAGTATTTGATGAGAATCCTTTGATATCGGACCATTGTCTGATCTCATTCGAGGTTGTACTTACTAATGTTACTGATCCTAAACAGCAGCATTATTACAGTCGCTGTTTATCCGACAGTTCAGTTGAAAAATTCACTGAACAGCTCTCGTCTGCCCTCCAGCCATGTTTTATCACAGAGGATGACTATAGAAACATCTCTCCCACGGAACTTAATGGAATAGTGGATAACACAAATTTAACCTTGCAAACAGTTCTAAACACTGTTGCTCCTCTTAAGAGAAAGGTTATCACCCGGGACAAGTCTGCCCCATGGTACACAGCCCAAACTCGAGCGTTAAAGCTCAGTACACGGAAGTTAGAAAGAACGTGGCGTTCCACACATAATGACAGTCACTATGTCTTGTGGAAGAACAGTTTTGATATATATAAAAAAGCTCTTAGACATGCAAGAACTTCTTATTACTCAGAGTTAATAGAGAAAAATAAGAGCAACCCCAGGTTCCTTTTCAGCACTGTAGCCAGGCTGACAGAGAGCCATGATACAACGAATCCATCGATCCCTCGATCGCTGAGTAGTAATGACTTTATAACATTTTTTAACGATAAGATAGAAACGATCAGAGATAGAATTACCAACCAGTTTAGTACAGCGAGCCTAGACTTAACTGCGGCTCCAGCTTTACATGTATTGAATCATTTTATTCCTATAAGCCTCCGGGAGCTGACCTCACTGGTCTCCTCCTCTAAACTAACTACATGTCAGTTGGACCCTATACCAGCTAGACTCCTTAGAGAGGCTCTACCACAAGTTGGAAATATTTTACTAGATCAAATAAATATGTCTTTACTGAGCGGCTGTGTCCCAAAGGCCTTTAAGATGGCAGTAATTAAGCCATTACTTAAAAAGCCTTCTCTCGACAGTAGCATTCTGAGTAACTATAGACCGATCTCAAACCTTCCTTTTATTTCAAAGATTTTAGAAAAAGCTGCAGCCACACAGTTGTGTAATCACCTGTGTAGCAATAATGTATTTGAAAAGTTCCAGTCTGGGTTTAGAACCCACCACAGTACAGAGACTGCACTACTTAGAGTAAAAGATGATATTCTTATGGCCTCTGAAAAAGGACTGGCTTCTATACTGGTTCTGTTGGATCTCAGTGCAGCATTTGATACTATAGATCATGAGATCCTGCTACATAGACTAGAACAAGACGTTGGGATTAGAGGATCGGCACTTGTCTGGTTCAAGTCCTATTTATCGGACAGATTTCAGTTTGTTAGTGTAAACGAGGAATCCTCCATACTCACTAAGGTTAACTACGGAGTTCCTCAGGGTTCTGTGCTTGGACCTATTCTTTTTACCCTGTACATGCTGCCATTAGGCAACATTATCAGGAAACACAACATAGATTTTCATTGTTATGCAGATGACACTCAGCTATATGTATCTGCACGACCGGACGACCCAAACCCATCTATTAAACTCCAGGATTGTCTCATAGACATACAGACGTGGATGACTCGTAATTTTCTGATGCTTAACACAGAAAAAACTGAGGTCATGGTCCTTGGGCCAAAAGATATAAGAGCAGCACTTGGAGCTCTAAACCTAGGCAGTAACACTCCAGTCCCTTGCACTACAGTAAGGAACCTAGGAGTCCTGTTTGACCAGGATTTATCGCTGGATGAACATATTAAGCATATATGTAGAACAGCCTTCTTCCACCTTCGCAACATCAAGACAATTAGAAATATTATATCAAGACAAGACTCTGAGAAACTTATCCACGCCTTTATAACCTCTAGACTGGATTACTGTAACTCCTTACTGTCTGGATGTCCTAGTAAGTCCCTGAGAAGCCTTCAACTGGTCCAGAACGCAGCAGCACGGATACTGACTCGAACCAGACGACGTGACCATATAACTCCTGTCCTGGCTTCTCTTCACTGGCTCCCAGTGAAAAGTAGAATCGATTTTAAAATACTTTTACTTACATACAAGGCCCTGAACAATCAGGCACCTTCTTACATTTGTGACTTAATCACTTTATATCAGCCGAATAGACCGCTGCGCTCCTTGAACTCAGGTCTACTGGTTATTCCTAAAATAACTAGAAGTAGAATCGGTGGTAGAACATTTAGCTACCAGGCTCCTCTCCTGTGGAACCAACTTCCGCTTTCAGTCAGACAGTCTGACTCGGTCTCTGCCTTTAAGGTGAGACTGAAAACCTACCTTTTTAACATAGCCTATAATCGAAGCTAGATCAGGTAGTCCTGATTAGAATAGTCTATCTTATGCTGCCATAGGCTTAGACTGCTGGGGGAATTTCCCATCATGCACTTAGAATGAGCACACAGACTTTGCACGAGCCGCACTTTCTCTACCCCGTCCTCGATTTTTCATCCCTCACCACTTACCTGATGTACCCCCATGAGATGTAGCACATAAATCTACATATAGCACATCTTTAACTGATTTTAATCTCTTACAGTTCTGCTGACACCAGTGAACGACATGAGGTCAGGACAGGAAAGAAGACTCCGTCATCCTCAAGTCTCTGACCACAACAGTCTTCACTACAGGCTGTGATAAACCCAGTGATCCAGATGATCCTGGCATTTAAAGACTTTTTTCTTTTTTTTTTTTTTTTTTTTTTTCACTTTTTATTCTTGTCATTGTGTATTGTATGTTTTGGGTAACATCTACTGCACGTCTGTCCGTCCAGGGAGTGGATCCCTCACCTGTGGTTCTCCCTAAGGTTTCTACCCTTTTTCCCTTTTACAAGGGTTTTTTTCCCTGGTAGTTTTTCCTTACCCTGGTCGAAGGTCTAAGGACAGAGGATGTTACCAACCCTGTGAAGTCCCGTGAGACAAACTATGTTTTGTAAACTGTGGGCTATATAAATAAAGATTGATTGATTGATTGATGATTATGGACGGAGAGCCATGCCAGAGGAGCCATGGTGTCTCCAGTGGATAGCTTCTTCCCTGTCCAGTCAAGCCTGCACTTGTGACAAGTGCCCATGTCCTGAAACTGTACACGTGGGCAACTAGGCAAAAGAAAAAGTGACACTGTGCCCTACTGGAAACCAATTACAGTTCTTAAATCAAAGACTCATCTCCCATTAGGGCAGATCGGGTTGACTGATCCAACCCCAAATCATTATTATAGACAGAATTTGGCTATAAGGCAGGGATTTGGGCAGTCATCATGATCTATATCCTTGGTTATATGATTCACTGAAGACCTTGAAAGTATCAGTAAAGTATATATTTTTTTCTACCGTTGCTTTGACAGTGCTGTGTATGTGGTTCTTTAGGGATGAGAAAACCTTTTTAACTCGCCAAGTTTTGAATGACACACTGAGAAAGACGCGTACGTGCGAACGAGTGCAACGTCTACTCTTTTAACACGTGTACACGGTTGCGTGTGATGTGCGTTCGGTGGATGTGCCGCGGATATTACGGCTCTCTCAGACTGCACCTCCTTAGTCACAGCAAAGGCTGAATATTTCTTCTCATTCTGGATTCTCCTCACACCACAGCTGTGGGTTTTGAGTCACGTTCACACTGAGAGGTAAGTATAAACCCCCAGCTGCCAGCTTTTCAGAGAACAAGAGCTGAACCCATAACAACAAGGAAATAATTTCTAACACTTTTTTTTTTTTTCATATTTGCTCTGCTTTCCTAATGCACTGAACTCTGAAGCTCCTATAAGAGGCACTAACGCATTTCCTATAAGAATTAAATACCTGGAATTCGAAGTCACAAGAGCAACCTTGTCATTATTAGCTGTGGAAAGAGAAATACGCATCTCGATGTGACTTAATGTCGTCTCGAGCATTCTTCTATCAAAATGTCCTCTCTTCTGTCAAGATGATTTCATTTGACAACATGTAAAACATGTTAATGCTGTGATATTCACAATTTGACAAGGCATGACTTTAGCACTTAGGGTGACGGCATTTTATTTGAGAGTAAGTGTTTGAAAAAAGTGCAGTGAAGGTCGGGGGCAACAAAGTGGAGCGTGATCTTTCAACTTATCACCGCAGAATTAGCCATATCTCAGTTTCAACGCGGTTCTGTTCAAATGAGACAATCATTTTAAATCATATATTTAAATAATCCCTGATGTCAAGTGTATCTTGCACTAAAATCTGTGCAGAAAAAAAAACATGTAGGGGTGCTAGAAATGCATTACCCCAGCATGTAAGGATTATACCTGACTGTTCCTGATGTACAGGGCGCTAGCTTGTGCAATGGAAAAATGAGGGCTGTGGTCATGGTGCTGGACAGGTAAATATGTTTACCACCATCTCTGACAACCCCGTTCCTATTGAGTAAACGCAACTTTTCTTAGCCAAATTGTTTCTCACCTAAGCATGAAAAAACTTAAACGAATGAACATTTTTAAAGTCCCTGTCCACTCAAACAAGTGTTTTTGCTTATTCTGTTATCCGCCCAGGGTGTTTGACCTTTAAAAATGCATAATGATGTGTGTGCGTATTTCGCAAAGTTTGACTTTGTCAAGCTGTTTCCAGTTTCGCCATGTTCAACTTTCGGTGATGTACAATCAAATTTCATAAACGGTAATACTTCACCGCAATGACAAGTGGCATTATCGTATGTAGGAGCAAAAATCCAAAACACATCTTTTTGTGTGCAAAATCCCTTACACTAGTGCTAATACAAGTGTTAATGTCCCTCCATGTGGCTCCATAATGTCTAGATTGAAACATCAGCTGCTGTGACATGATAGATTATGGTAGAAGCACAGCTTCTTTGTCTGTGTTTGTGTGTGAGAGAGAGAGATCTGGTATTCCTTATGTTGTGGGGACCTGAATTAAAAACATTTGATATTTCATTCTATCTTGCAAGGAGGAAATAAGTCTAAAATGCCTTCTCATCTGTAAAGGAAATGGACACCAGCAGAGGCAGATCACTTAATAATTTAATATGTTTTCCCCTCAGATAGTGCACCAGCTGAGTACTTACATCACATTAGGGGGGAAAAAAGCAAGACCCCATAACGTAAATGACTACATTTTAAGGTGAAGACAAGTTTTAAAGTTAGGCTGAGGTTAAGTAGGGTAAGGGTTATTAGGGTTATGTCAGTAGTAATTATGGTTGAGGTTAGAAATGGAAATTGTCAATGCAATGTCCTCGGAAGTTAGGGAAACCAGTATGTGTGTGTGTGTGTGTGTGACCTGGTTTTCCTTTTGTTGTGGGGACCTAAAGTCACAGTCACACTACGGGGACTTTTCTTCCTCATGGGGACAAAAATCAATTCCTCCTTAAATTAAATGGTTATATTTTAACATGAGGACATGTTTTAAAGTTAGGCAGAGGTTAAGGGTAGTTTTGAGGTTAGGGTCAGGATTAGGCCAGTAGTAATTAGGGCAAAGGTTAGAGTACGTCTCCAGGAAGTGAATGTCAATGCAGCGTCCTCTAAAGTCATGGGAACCAGTTTGTGCGTGTGTGTGTATGTGTTGGCCACATTGCTGGAAATGAAGACAAGCAACCTGCACTGTGAAGTCATTCCTCCAGTTTAGGTAACACAGAGAGAGAGAGCAAGTGAGAGAGGGAGAGACCCATTTAAGAGAAAACTTGTTTTTTCTTGGTATGTTTGATAGATCTCGGTGTAATATATTTGGATTTAAATGAAATTTGTACTCTCAACACAGGTGATATCTGAGGAGGCGTATGATTTGTTGCGTGGATACACACCACACACCCTGCAATTCCATCACTCCCCAGTAGCTGACAGGAATGGATAGGCTCTATTAACGTAGATACAGGGGGGCCTAAGGCTGTGTTGTAACTAGTGCTATTAATCCATATAGTTGGTCTATCGAGGTGTTACTCTGTGTGGGACCAAAAGTAGTTGCCTCCTGTCATAGAAAAGGTCCCTTTAAAATTATTGTTTGAGGGCATTAACACATGCCCTGTTTTTGATGTGTGTGGGGGGGGAGGGGTGAGAATTGAGATTGAGACAAGAATCATACTGATAATCCTTGTGTGGCACACATATGAACACATTGAAACGCATACAGATGTCGGCATGTTTCACTGCATCTCATTGACTTATTTAAAGGGTAACTGAGATATAATCCACTCTGCATGAATTAAATGTTGGCAATTTATTATTTAAGTTTGGCAACAATTACTGAAAGTGACGCACATATAATTCGGACATAGAGGATGCAATGACCAAAACCATGTTTCCAAGATAACCAGGGTTGAAAGGGACAGACTGTGCTTATACACTGTGTGCATTAGCAATTTAGATCCAACACGAAGAATACTTTTTGAGCATTTGCATCTCAAAGGCAATTTTTTTTTTTTTAATTCTTGAAATTGGTCTGGAGCTGTGGTGGTTTGATGTTTTTTTTTCTTTCTTTTTTTTCCCCCCCTTCTCTTTTGTGCATTATATTACTTTTATTTTCAGGGGACTGAGAGAACACACTGTATTTTTTCTTTTTTTTTATTAACAAATGGAAATAAAATAAAAAAAATACACAAAAGAAAATTCAGTGATCTATCACTGAAAGTGCTGCACCTTTTGGTATAATATTATAAAGGTTACAGTGACATTCCCATTGATGTAAAACAAAGGGATGGTAATGCGTTTTCATTTAATTGATGTTGCTGCCATTTGAATATAATTCAACTGTCTTTTCTTTGGGGACAAATTAATAACTACATTAGAATAGCTTCATAGCAAACACAAACATCAACTCTGTATGATGTCCTTCTTTTAATGTAGTATGTATATATACAGGAAGTGGAATTCGGATTAAAATAATACCAAAAGTCCACAAATCACAATGATCTTTACGTCATTCATTAATGAACGACACATCCTCAAGAGCTTCCTTTCGGCCGGAAAATGTCTCATCGAATGTCCAACTTATATTGATTGTTCTAAATGTTAATGTGTTTTGAGCCTGGGACATGTGGCATTTCACCATTAAAGCTACAATAAAGCATGTAATACTGTAATGATATTTACCAACAGCTGTTCCCCAGCTTCTCTCGTGGGGGTTTGGGAGGCTTTTCAATGCTCGCCTTGTAGTTTTCTTTGATCAATGGGGGAAAAAACAAGACAGCCTGGGTGAAATCAAAATGCCATAAGTTATTTTCCTGAACATATATTTCTGCACAGGCAAAAGCTCAAAATGTGTTGAAGAACGAGCGATTCAGGCAAAAAGGAACACCTAACAGTAAAACGTGTTAATTTATTTTAAATTAAAAAAAAAAAAAATGGTTCAGTCATTACACTCTAGGAAACTTGATCTGCAACTTAGTACAGGAAATTTCAGAAAGCTGAGATCACTTGTAAATGTTGGTTTTATTTATGAAACATTTATCATTAAATTATTTATTCTGTCAGAAATTGAGCTTTAGATCACGTCCTAATGATTTCAAGTCTCGGGAGCCAAAACAGACCTTTGATTAAAAAAATACTCTGGATTTTCTGTCATAGCTTAAGACATCAAAAGGGCAATAACTTCTTACCAAAATGTGGTGGTTCTTGAAGGGAGGACTGAGTGGGGGCTGCAAGCTGTGGCGCAATGTAGTAGAAGCTCTCGCCATAATTGCTTCGTTAAAAACCAGTTGCTTTGTGTGTCCTAGAGTAATTAAGCAGTTGGAATTTTACATTACACTAGTGAAAATTAACAAAGAGCACATCTGGGTGTCCCATAGGTTTAGTCATTAAAAAGCCCATTATTTTTCAAATTACTTTTTCAATCTTTCAGCCCCCCTAATCCAGCAGTATTTCCCAAAAGACAAGTTCCCGTTCTTGTTTTGAATGACTCCTTCAGGAAAGTTAAACATTTAGCGAATGCACTGGCCTGCAGTGGCTCTTCCTCGCTGTATTTTCACAAGAAACAAAAAAGAAGTGGACAGGGAACAAAAAGACACCTCACATTGAAGTCACATACCCCGGTCTTTAATGACAGCAGTTAAAGAATTATAATAAAAAAAAAAACACAAAATGATTCTATTCAGCTGTAATTGACGATAACCGACTAATGTGTTAAACCACTGAGTGTTTTGTTTATTTGTTTAAGCCTTTCTTAATGGCCAGTCTTGTGTGAAAAAGCACTGTAAATATTGAAAACCAATACCCTCACTTGAATGTCTGCCATTATTCTTAACCTTAATTGAAAACGTTCTCATGGGGAGAGTTGACATCAGACAGTGTCACATGAAAACATAATTTAATCATTATGAAATTGTGTCAATAGAGGAAATTTTGCCAATCCCTTAAGGATGTTGAACTTTTCTTTAATTTGTTCGCACGGATAAAGCCTGGTGTAGAAAATCTCATTTTTATTTGGCAAGAGCAAGCGATCACATAGACGTCCTCTGACGTCCCTAAAATCACCGATCTTAATCCAAACCAGTTGTCCTTCAGTTACACCGCTGGTGTTTTAATCTGCGGGTTAAAATGACTCGTCATGGCGACTGGTTTGCTCATTTGTAGTCCTGACATCTCATCGAACCCAAAATATGTGTGACGGAATTATTTTTTAGCAAAAATTGACTTCAGTAAAAACAATACTAAACCCTGATCTCACTGTTGCCACTCGTTTGTTGAATTTAGGATTTGTTAAATGTCTCCTTTTTAAGCCCAGTGAAAGATCTGTGGGGGAAACAACTGAAATTATTGGCAAAAACTGAAGCGGAAAAACAATCATTCTAACTAAAAATGTGTATGTGTGAGCTATACTGCACTTGGTATATTAGTTTTACAGCAAATCATCTTGGATATAGTTGCCGGATTTATTTTCTCAGTATATAGAATTACAGCAGAGCTGGTTTTTTTTTGTTTTTTTGCTGTGAGCATCTCTCTCCGATGCAGCCTTCACAAAATTCTAGAGCACACAGTACACAGGACTATCCATGAAAAGGCTTCAAACTGTAAACAGAAATCCATGGCTGGCATATCAACAATGTTTTTCTCTTCAGGGGCCACTGGTGTTTCAACATCATAGGGATCCTTTGGGTAGAGACAAATACATATACATGACCTGTATACATTTGAAGTTGGTTTACAGCACCACTATGTAACTGCAACATATCTCATTTCATCTGATACAATACTAAAGGTAAAATAAAAATAAATAAATAAAACTATGGTCACATTAATAATAACCATTTTTTTGTAGTTATGCACTTGAAATCTACCCTAATATAATTTGTATGCTGCAAATGTTAAAATATTTATTTCAAAATTAAGCGCTTTTCAGTTTTAATGTTAAATATGCCACAATAGCAGTTATTTAGACAAAAACACACACTTTTTGGAGCCCCTTTGAACAATTTCAGAAATATTTCTGGACCGCAGTGCATGTCTGAATATAATTTCTGCATTCAAAATGCGGAATGCAATCAAAAAATATTGGCTCTGTTAAAAGAGTTTTCTTTCAAACACGTATACCTGATATAAATAAAGCATGTTTCACATGCACACACTCAAGTGAATGAGAATACTAAATATTTCAACGCGATCCTGATTTAATCTCAAGCTGTGGCTAAAAGTGCCACCTTTTCCTGAGTAGAGAGCATGGCATAATGTTCTCACACCTCCTCAAAAATTCTCAAAGAGTACAAAATATAGGGAATGAATTATTTATCAACGTCAGAATATTTCTGAAGGTTGGTAACTGTGGTGGAGAGTAGCCAAGCCTTTTATCCATGTGAGACTCTTGACAGTAGTTGCTGCTGTAAAAAGCCAGAGCTGAAGATAAGAGAACACTTTGACCGGCCTTCCCTCCCCGTGATAAATCTTTATCATTTTAGGTGATGCCCTAACCTCTAAGACAGGTGCTGGCCAAGGGGGTCCTCATTAATACAACTTTAAATCCTCTTGGCTCATTCTGTCTATTTTCTTGATGCCTGTGACCTTTCCGGGATTGCAGCTATCAAACGGCACCCGTTTTTTTTGAAGCCAAAGAGCCGGAGTTTGAAGAGCAGACCGCATGACTCTGTTTGGTCAAAGAGGGATGGGGAGGGAGGGAGGGATGGGGAGGGAGGCGACAAAAGGACGAAAAGCAAAAAGGTCCCCTTGTCTATTCTTCATTGCTGATGTGTTGTCTGTGAATGCAACAGTGTGCTTGAATTCATTACCTTTATCTGACTGCTCTTACAGTGAGTGAATGACACAAGTTAAATAGAATTTCTCTCTGCAGCACAGAGCTTGTGAACCATGTAGTCAGCTGTTACAGTGTGAGCCAACAAATAACAGCATCATAGAACAACTTTCACTGCATATGCGTCGGAAGAAGTGTGTGTATTGTATGGAATTGTAAATACCTCCTATTCAGTATACCATTCATATCTCTTGTCTTCCTTTATACTCACTTTTGTTTTGTCTTACTAAAAGAACTGGGCACAATTTGTATCCAGGCAACAAATACGTATAGTTTCACACCAAACTAGATAGAAGACATGCTAACCCACATGTACTGTACATACAGAGGTATATGGTTAGAGGATTCATGCATTTTTAACAACTGTCAGAAGACAGCGCTATTATTAATTCCTTTAGGAAATAGAGTTTTTGCGTCACAACTAAACCACGGACTAATTACATTGTGATTAATGGTATGGTCATTGTGACCCTTTTATGAAACACATTAACTTGATCAGAATACTTTTGATTACTGACCAGACAGACCACAAACTCACTGCTATGATAATTTTGTTGAAATTAAAAAAACTACAAAATTGTTCAGCCTCGCTGAATGTTGATGAAACAGTCTGTGTATACGTAATAGTGACCATGACAAAACAGTGATGTACCAATTTCTGATATCTGGGTAGGAAAAGGTGGAAGGTACTGTGAGTGAAACACAACTACTGCTATACAGACCAAACGTACATTTATTAACAAGCAAATGGAAACACAAAAGTGCACTCTACCAAAAAAAGGACAATTTGAACCTCTCAAAGATCGACCTTTTTATTTGTATGCAATTACAAGATATCAGCGGTATCTTCGAATCACAAATTAACTTATTGCTAAGAAAAAGTTTAAAAGTATTAATGTTTTTACCTTTTGTGTGCTGCATGATTTAATTTTCATCTGTATGATTTATTCGTGTTAAGAGTTTGGGGTGTTTATTCTGCTTACCACAAGTTTGAAATTTTTTTTTGTTTTATTATTGACAAATTACCCACAGCTCTTGAACTCGGACACAACCCCCGAGTCATTGAAAAAGCAGAACTCCACCACAAGCACTGCGTACCAACGGAAAGGGGAAAAAAACACACAACAACGGATCCGTGGCAGCACCAGGAGGAGAGATCAGAGACCGAGGACGAGGGGAAGGGAGAGATGACAGCACACAGGTTAACGCTGGGGACCGGGGCCACCACAGAAGCAACCCGGACGCCAGCAGAGCGGGGGGGAAAAGCCAGAGTGCTACCACATGGAACACAGACAGTGGCAGCGTGAGCAGCTCTGCCCAGCTGCTTGAGTACCCTTGGGGTTTAGTAACACTCTGCTAGGAAGAGACGAGGCTTCTGTGGCAAAATAATACTGGCGTACAGGCGTCCCTATGGCTGCACAGACGGGCCCCTGAGCGGAGTAGAGGCTGCAGCGTCGACCAGCGCGGCCTATACAGCCCACCCAGGAAAGCTGACTGGTATACCTCATCCAATCCCTCCTCTGTTAGTTTGGACTTTCAAAATCCTCTTTTTTAGATTAAATTTTAAGGCTCCCTCTTGGAATCTTATTTGTAGATCTTTTATCCCCTTCAGCGCTCACTTTAACAGCATTTTACATTCATTTAATCATGTCATGTAAAGGGCTAAAAGAACACAGTTTACAGAGAGAAAACTTCAGGGAATACATTTGCTGTGGCACACTTTATTCCAGCCTGTTATCTCCTTGGTCATGTAGCTCTGATAAAAAATGAACCTGAGAACCTGCACCCAAAACAATACCCTTGGAATGTCCAATTATGGGGCATTATCAACCCACAATTAATGCAGAAGAGTGTTAGGGCCAGAATTCTGAGATTAAATCTGGAACCAAATCTGGGATTACACTTCAGTGGCTATCTTCTTTCCTATGCTTGACTCATTTGCTTTTAAATGTCTACCTAGCTTCCTGTTTGTGCATGGATTATCAACTGGTGGCCCGCGGGACTAATTAGGTCCCCACAAATTCCAATCCGGCCCATGACTTAATTTCAAAAAAGAAAAAAAGTAGAGCTGCATCTAACGATTATTTTCATAATCGATTAATCTGTTGATTATTTTCTCGATTAATCGATGAATCGGTTGGTCCATAAAATGTCATAAAATGTTAAAAAACGTTGATCAGTGTTCGTCAAACCTGGAAATGACGATGTTCTTGAACGTCTTGTTTCGTCTACAAACCAAAATCAGTTTTAATGATTTCTTTGTTATGTGGAGCAAAGAAACTAAGAAAATATTCACATTTAAGAAGCTAAAACAGTCAGAAATCTTGTTTTAATCATGAAAAAAGCTTCAAACCGATTATCGATTATCAAAATAGTTGCCGATTAATTTAGTAATCGATTAATAATCGATTCATCGATTAATCGTTTCAGCTCTAAAAAAAAGTAAATATATATATATATAGGGTTGGGTGATTGAACTAATATTATATTGGGTATGGAGTTGATGTGGATTTTGGGGTGAGGTGATTTTTGTCACTCCATCTTGCTAATTTAACAATCTGCTTCCTGGGGATTCAGTTATAACTTATAAGTTACACCTATACTTTATAACAGAGCTTGGTGGGGGGTTTTGAACAAAACTATAAGCTCAGATAAATAAATATATTATAATCTGAAGGGTGCACGGAGAGAGAGACAGAGAGAGAGAGAGAGTCATCGCGCAGTATGTCCAATTTCTGAATTTACAGCTTGTTGGAGAAATTAGATCCAAGCCCTGTTGATTATGTTCTCTCAGTGCACAGTTTATAGCCAGTGAGGGACAAACGGCAGCAGCAGCAGCAATGAAGGCTTGTACGGCAGCGCACATGAACGAACACTAACAACAACAGCTACGATAACCTAATTCAATCATTCATGGAAAACACTCTTCAAATATACTACGATAAAACATGAGGCCAACATGTCAATTTCATTTCATTTTATTTGAACGTCCGGCCCCCGAAGTGTTTCTGGATGTTCGACAAAATACAGTTGCGGATCCATGTTTTAGTGAATAAGGCTCTATCTTTGTAAATGTAGTGCCCTCTATAGGAACTCCTGTGTCTCTACAACATCTCTGCAATGTCTGCTCAGAAGAAAATTACTTTTACAAAATAAAGCAAAAAAAGAGGACTGTGAGCTCCTTATAGTTTTAAGAGCTGGAATGCTTTTCTTTAATTCATGCCCGTGTTATTGGCAGGTCTGGGTTAGTGGTGGTGGAGGTGGAGGTGGTGGGGGGGGGAGACAAATTGATCTTAAAATACACAAAGTATAGACTGCCCCAAAGACATTTGTTTCATTTGTAGTCTTTATCCCATCACACAGCACCTGTAATTTCTCCCATATGGCGCATAACTGATATGGATTAAACAATTAAGACTGTTTTCTCTGCATGACTTCTGGCTGCTATCCCTGCTTTGAAGAACTGTGTTTCAAATTAAATTGCCTTCACCCAAACAATTAAACATGGCAGGTCTTATTATGAATAATTCAATAAAAGGGGAGGTGTTATAGCTCAAATTTGAATCCAGACCCTTTTTTTTGTTTTGTTTTTGTGTTTTATTGAGCGAGAGAGAGAGAGAGAAAATTATTGTTTGTTAATGGTTTATTTTTGTTTGGTTATGTTTGTCATCTTTGACAGTCTTTCTAATGCATTTTCTGGAGGTGTCACTTGCTGTCGCATCGCTGCAAAGGTTTTGGTCAGGGTGAAAGTAACTTGCATGCATTCATTGTTTGAGTGGGTTACTGAAAAATTGGAAGTGGAAGTGGAAGATGATATGTGGGAGAGACAAAGCAGCAGAGCTTAATCCTATTTTATGCCACTGATATCACTTACAAATCCCTTTGGTTGCAATGAACTCAGTAGGTGAATTAAAGTGAAAACTTCTTGTGACAGATCTCACACACACACACACACACAGGCTGTCATTGCATATGTGTTAACACATGCATTCTCACAACATCACTGTTTGAAGGGTACAATAAAAGGATCGCAGGGGAAAAAAAAAACTACCTTTTAATTGAGGAAGAGCTCAATCCAATTAAGCTATATAAAGATGGTGAGGACAGGTGTGTTAGTTCTGTGGCGACTTAAAGATTTGTGACAATACCCCAAAGCAAAGGCTTCAACTGCACAAAGGACACTTGAGTGTGTTAAGGTTAATTGGATGACCCAATCCATCTCAATTAAAGACTTTAAGGCACACGTCCCCTTGTGTGTGTGGAAATTGAAATCGGCTACACGTGGCTCTTCCTGTGGGGTTGCTCCAAATAACTGCTGGCAGATACCACCAGTAGGGGGTGGGTACATTTTGCTCATACAGTCGTGAAATACTTTTAAGTATTTGGGTCAGATTCATGTCTGGTGATGCTAATGCTCATGTATGTCGGGCTTTCACTAACACGACATTGGAGCCTGTGCTGCTGCACGGAGTGGAAAAAGAAGAACTTTAGGTTTGGCGGAAAAGAGAGAGAGGGGGGGGATTGTATAAGTGTTGGTTGGCATCCTGTGACAAGTGAACAGCTTCAGTATTATCAGTTCCCACTTTGCGTTAGAGTGTGTTTCCGCATGCATCTCAAGTATGATTGGATCTCACTTGTAAGTTGTACATGCACAGATCGTATCTGTTTGAGAATGTGATTTGTTTTTGCAGGTGTGTGTGTGTGTGTGTCTATATATCCACGCACTTTTTGTTATTTGTTATCTTTAGGACCTTTCCGAGCATTAACGCTGACGTTGTCAGAACCAGTAGTCCTGTGGCGACCAAAACCTGGTCCAAATGAGACAGAACCTCATTTCTGTAGAACCGTAGAAGTGTAGGGAATGAGATCTGAATTGTGATTCGGTTCACTCAAATTCAAAATACAGAGGTCTTTTAGGTTTCATTTTCCCCCGCAAGACATAGCTGGCAACCCGTGGTTGCTCGGCAGCTGAGACTCTACTGACTGCAATGAATGGTAACATGCTTTCAAAACATAAACATGAATGTTGTTATTGGTGAGTTCAGTATGTTATACGATTATTATTCCTGAGTCTCTGTGACATATTAGGAGGATTTTATGGCCAGTTGCTTTAGATGTATTACATAATGCACCTTTAAGGTAAGGGTTCTTTACTTTATTTATACCAGAAGGTAGACTTGATAAGTTTACATGCACAATTTAATCGAGCTATGTCCGTAGTCTAACTAAGACAGGGAATTGGACAACCTGCCAAGACTGAGTGTACGAGGGAGAAAATAACATTATTGGTCGTGTACGTCTGACTCCACCTCCATAGGTGGCGCTATGTTTCCTGTTGACCTTTTACGTCACAAACAGGTTAACCGTGATACAAATTAGATCGAGCTAGGCTCTTGTGGTTGCTGTGCTGTCACTGTCACTGACGTATGATGTCCATCCAGCAACAGTACTGCAGAGCGACAAGTCAGCAAAGACAGATCAACAAATCTGTCTTTGCTGACAATTGTCTGTTTAAACAGACAATTGCTGGGTTTTGATAATCAATCTGATGGCTGCAGGAACAAAAGCTATCCTTGGGTTAACTGCTTATAGTTAAGGTAAGGAATAATTATTTGTTTATATTGTCCAAATGGATGGAAGAATGCAGTCTTAAGAAGAATAGCTGTTTGAGACGGGGAGGTGCAGTGCAAGGACAGGGCTTTGTGAATTGATGCACTGTGCACAACTGTACAATAAAATAGAAAATTAAATATAAAATCAATACGTGGTGGTGTTGATAATGTGGCGAGCCAGAACTAATAAATCCATGAACAAGAAACAGTGTAAAGCGCAGCGATATTTTTGGTTCATTATGAAACTGAAGTTTCCAGTGCAGTAGTCTGTCCTTATATCCTTTGTGTTCATTTTACTTGTGAGAACACTGAATTTAAAAAAGAAAAACAACAACAACAAAGTAAACTTATTTTGTACTTGATACCAATGCATATTCACAACTTCATATGTAATTGTGATCTCATGTGTTTTTACTATTTCAAAGATGGTTTGCTATCTCCTTTGTAAAAAAAACAAAACAATTTTATATCCAGGGAATCTCAAAAACTTGTACACAAACATGACTTAACTGGTCATGACATTCCAATTCTTTGTGATCATAATACAACACTGAATACTTCTGAAAACTACTGTTTGCACAGTATCTCTCATCTTAAAGATTTTTTTTCACAATAAAAACTTATCCTCACACTCAATCATGAATTCCGTATTCTGCCTTTACCATGAGCTCTGAGGGCACTTTAACCAGAAAACAGACATGGTGACTCTTGAGGGCAGAGTCACTCAGTGTCACAGCGTGGTGCTTTTGTGGGCTTTAGGATCAAGAAGTTGTTGAGAACAAGATGTGCATATATTATATACTAGCGATTTAAATCACAATAATTGTATTTCGAGATTTCATTACATCTATTATGGTCGCATTTCTTTTTCTTCCCCAAAATGTCAGTGCACTTTGGACATATCAAACTACAGATTTATCTGATTCTATTCAGATGATGAATATAATCAAAGATGTCTAACAGTAAGAACTCAATGCCAAGCCATCCAAAGGCAATTAATTCAACTAAATGAACATTGTCACTTGCTGGGAAAGATTACAGTTGTAGGAACATCTGCCACCCTTGTCTTATTTGAATGTCATAGTTTGTTTTGTCTTACTCACTGAAAAATTATTGATTGAGTCTTTTCACGTCTGCTTAATTATCACCATCATCACAATGGTAAGCCAAAGAGTCATTATTTTCTTTGTGATGTATAATTAATGGAAATATGACACCATTCACGAGGGCAATATGTGTCAAATACGAGTTCTCGTAAAGGTTGTATGGAGTACTCTGCTATAATACTGACACAAGGCCCCCGCATTAAAAATAAAGAGGGCACAAATGACATTAAAGTCCACTGGCATGTTTTAATGTCAAAGTACTGACGACATTTCAGAATTATTGATGTTTTGAAAACCCCTTATTGATAACACACAGAACAGCATACATTGCATTAAGCATACCGGCACACAAGTACTACTCTTTGGCTCAGTTTTGTACATTTAAATTTTCAATTAATTTGCAGTAATTGTAAAGTAATGAGAAAATAAAAGTTCAAATTTACAACAAATCTCTGATTATCTAAATCTGCTAAAACCTCATGATAAAACCTGCAATAAGCAGGATTGCTAGAAAAGTAGTTGATTGCTGAGTTTCATCCACACGTTTTAAAATACCAACATATGTAATACTTACTTTGATCAGATGAGCATTAACAGAGACTCTCTTTTTCTCTCTTTTTTCTCAAGATTCGAGGCAATAGTTTTGCCGCCAATATCGGCAAGTGTTGGCACATGTTGTGATATAAGTAAATACAGCCAAGTAGATGTGTAGAAGTGTTGTTCTTTTCCTCAAAACGGTATTCTGATATGTATTTGTAGAATTATTGATCAGCAATACCAAAGACCCGGCCTACTGTACTTGACCTGCCTCAAAAATGGATTAATACCTTTGATAAGCCATCATAATACAGTATAGTCTTTCTGTCATGTGACTTATTTGCACCGTTCATTTCACTTGTGCCCATTATGCAATATTTGCTGAAAGGTTTGAATGAAGAAAATGAAATGACGCATCATAAAGATCGAGGAAAAAAAATGCCAACAGTACATAAGTGTGCACACAGACGTTTTAATCCCGGTCCACTCCCTCCTCACAATGGGCCTCTCAGTCGACTGTGTTGACACCCATGGAATTGATTTCCCATGGCAGCATGGTCCGTCTATTGCTACAAACATTGGCAGGGCTGCAGTCGCATCATGTCGACACAGAGCACAATCACTTCTGCTTGTCTGCATTGTTCCTCTGGTACAATAAATAAGACAAGGACTTAGAGGATGTCCGGTGGGAAGCAAGGCATCCTCTCTGAGATTCAATGCTAACCTCATTTTGTCATTAGTGTTGAGATGCTTTTGTCTGCACATCAGACAGGGAGAAAAGCAGCTCTATAATCAAGAGAAATACACACACACACACACACACAGTCTGTTGCACGTTAGTAGAGTAAGGTCTACCCTTTCAATTCCAGTGGGGCAGGCTTTAAAGACCTATGTTAGCGAATGGTGTTGAACCCGTGACCCAACCCAAACAAAATTGTATCAGTAGCCTACATTGGTCAACAACTAAAAAATAGAAAAGAAAAAAACATTCCTTGTGTGTGTGTGTGTGTGTGTGTGTTCTTAACAACAACAAACTGACATATAACATATATTTTAATCTTTATTATGATTTCATTCGTTCCCAGCATCTGTGGTGAAAAAAAAAAATATTTATATCACAACAGTCGTCAATAAGACAAATACCCCGTCAGTGGTGCATCTGACCTGAAATTAATTGCATCTGCTGGTAGATGAGGAATTAATTCCAAAGAGGAAAATGTTTTAATGATGGTGAGGCTTGTCCAATTCTAATTGACTGGCTGTGCAAATATGGAATGTCTACATGCATTTAGGATTCCTTTAGCACCTAGACATCAGTGTTGATTTTGTAATTAAAAGGCATCCAATCAGATTCTAATCACAACCCACACAGCCCTGTGTACATACTTTCTTGTCTTTGCTTTGACGCTAGTCATACAGCACTGTGCAAACGTCTCAGCTTTGTTGTTTTCATGTCTGTCAAATTCTGTAACCGTTTGCATTTGGATTGGAATGATGTGACTGAATGCTGGTCTTATAAATTAGCAAGCTGTCAAGGGCTTCAACTCGTATAATGTTGAACGAAAACGCTCAAGTATTTCTTGAAAAAAAGGTGACGTAATAGACCCCCCAGCAGATTATGTGTGTTGACGTGATACAAAGAAATCAGGTAGGCTCATTGGTAGACGGAGTCGTCTTTCAATTCGGAGGTTGTGGGTTTGATTCCAGGCTCCACTAGTCTACAGTGTGTGCTGTGTGAAAGTGTGAGTCAATGGGTGTGACTCACATCATGGCAGCCCCTCCTTCTCTTCTGTTTGTTGACTGTTCCTCCAGTCTCTTCCCCCATGCCTGTGTGCACTGTGGGTGGGCGTGGCTAACACTCTCTTTCAGGCAGCACCAGGTGAAAGTCATTTTCACAATCACACCCACTCCATAAAGCCTCTGGATTTCCACCTACTCGTCGCCAGATTGTTCCCTTTCTACAGCGTGGTGCCCAGTGTTGGTCAGCTCTTGAGAAGTTCTTTTTTTTCCTGTGTGATTTTTGAGAAATCCCTAATTTTGTGTCTGCCTCCGGTCCAAGGCACCTGTTCCATTCACCTGCCTGCTTCGTGCTAATGCTCGCGACATTGCCCACCTGTTTGTGTAACTGCCCGACTGCTCCCTGTCCAAGCCGATGAGTTCTTTGCCCCCCTTAACAAAATCTCCCAGTTGGACGCGGGTCCACCATTACACTTGGGGATGCCAAGAGAGACGCAAACCCTTCACCAAACCATGTGGGATTCCAGGACTCTCCAGCACCCCTTCCCCCTGCAGGTTTGTTCACCGTATCACAGATAAATATTAACTTTAAAGGTGCATTATGTTATAAATCTAAAATCCTCCTAATATGTCACAGAGACTCAGGAATAATGTCCATGTAACAAACTGAACTCGCCAACAACAACAGTACAGACACAAATATTTGCATTAAAAAATATTTTGCAGACTGCAAATCATGTTTACGTTTTGAAATCATGTTTTGGCATGTGGCGCCACCTACCAATCATTGCAGTCAGTAGAGTCTCAGCTGCCGAGCAACCACGGGTTGCCAGTTGCGTCAGAAAACGAAACCCAAAAGACCTCTCTGTATTTTTGAATTTGAATGTAGTAACTGATTTTGGCCACATTCTTACATATGGCGCCGTCAACTGCATTATTGAGTTCTGTGTCTTGCATTTGGGTCCGGTCCCTGTTGTTACCATAACACAAAGTGTTCACCATTTACAGGTTTTAACATTAATCAGGGCTCTGCTCTAGTTTCAAGAGAGCCAGGATTGTGCGTGATGGTAGGTCATTAGATACTTGACACACACAACTTTAACTTTACGTTCTCACATGTTCTGGATGTGTTCCACTCAATTGATTGAGAAATAATCACAATGTATACTAAGTATAGCTTGTAGCAGCAAGAACAAAGTATAATGGGGGCCCGAAGGAAAAAAAAAAAAAAAAAAGTATTGCCAGTATGAAACATTCAATAGGAACCTTTACTGTTTTGATCAAGCAATGTGTGCAGTTGCCATGAACTTCAAGGGGTCCATAATCCTTTGTCTGTCCACCACTGATATTTTCCCACCAAATGAATGTCACAGTCTAGACATATTCTGCTTTTTTATTCAAGGATTCTGATGGTGTACAATAGAGCAGTGTACCCTCAGGTTGATTTTATTCTGTGTTTAAGCACTTCCTTCCCAGCGATGTTTCAAATGTTTAAGCTGTCTCTCAATTCAGTGAGCGTTATCTCACATTGGATTTCCATTCACTTAGGGTGTGGACTGCATTGATAATTTGTTCCAACAACAGATGCAGCTATTATTAATGAAGACGTGTCCCACAGGTAATTACAACACTAATTTGGTTACGGTAGACTGATCAATTATCGCATTTTTTTCATTGAACTGATTTGTTTGACCAAACATGGGCCTAATTACCTCATGGATGGGGAGTAACCATGTTAACTGTTTTAGATCAGAAGATCCCCTACACAGTCTCCAGTACATTGGAATCACTTAACAACTGCCTGGTAAAAATGGTTTAATCAGGGACTAGATAGAAGATAGAAGAATAAGATTACTGATGCATTTTGCATGAAGATGTAGTGGTTAATGACAAAATAAGGACATTAGGTGAGGACACACCTAGGACACAGGTATAAAGGTATAAATGACAGATACAGAAGTTTGCCTTTATCTTGTCTAAGATTACAAGATGAAGGCAAAATGATGAATGAATGCTGCCAATGTTATTGTGACCAAATGACAAAGCAACTGAGTCCGAGTGCATAAATTTGTCTAGGAGCCACAAGACTAATCAACCATGGTCTGCCAAAACCTAACAAGGCTTTAATTGCATTTGAGTTTTTATCCTCAATTCAGTACCAGGCAGCACATAAACAAGTTTGTTTTCTACACTTCAGTTATTGTTATTTATATATTGAATCTGCACACTTTTTTTTTTTTTTTTTTTAAACAAGATTTAAAGTTCTAAACAAGGTTTTGGGAGGGGGAGGGGGGTTAATTAACATTTCTGTGGAATGACATTTTCAGTCCAGTCACAGTACAAACCCAGGCACTGTTGTACACACAGATACACACACTGTATTTCATGAAAAAAAGGAACTTTCTTATAATGGACATTTCAAATATTATTTTGTAATTTTGTTTTAGATAATAACTTCCCCTAAACAAACGTCACAAATTGAGAATGCATCACAGCTTAATCAAGACCAGCTTGAGCTGCTTTTTAAATTGCAGATACTAATTATCATTCTGGCCTCAAAATACCCTCCATATAATCCTTACACTGACAACAAACACAATTTGAATTTCAAAAAAAAGAAAAAGAAGGAAAAAGTAAAATGCTGTCAGCATGCAATAAAACCTGAATTTTATGGTGCGTGTTTATTACTGGGAATAATGCTTTTTCTGCCAAGATGGAGGGCAGAAAGGTGAACATCCTTAGGATGCAGCAAGATGCAGGAGGAATACTTTCAGCATAGGAATCATAGGCAGCACACAAAATCATGATGGGATTTCATTATATCGTGTCATAGGGACAATAACCTGATGGTTTTGTAGAGGATATGAAATTTGGACCTAAATTTGCACGATAACATCAGTTATGAACATAAGTGGCCCTTTCCCATTTTTTTAATAATACTGATATTAATTTTTTAAATTATCATTCTGCAATAAAGTTGGGGTTGCTATAGTTCCATCACTAATGGACCTGTGTAATTCAGAATGCTGATTTGTTTTTGGGAATAAATCAACTATTTCATACCATAACTTAATGTGAATTCCAATTCCTTGCTTAACCAGATTGTCCCTATTCTCAGAAAAGTTAAGTTGAGGGCCAAGTTTAAGGGCTGTATCGCCCTCAATATTGAGATTTTCCGAGACCACCCTTGGGAGCAAGGGCTACCCAGAATGCTTTGCGTGTTTTGATATAACAAAGATGGCACAGAAAGCAGTGAAACGAGTACGCTACAAATGGAGTATTTTCTTTGTTAATAGAGATATACAAATGATGAAAACCATTGTATTATCTTAGTTTAGGCCCATATTATGGATTACTGACGCCATTGTTGTGTAACATTTATTTTGATTTTACGATCTTTTGTCAATAGCCGGCCCGTGCGCACACGCGATCGTTTGCTATCGTTTACTTTTCAATAAGGCGTGGTGTGTGGTAACTGTCAGCTGAATATGTCCGTGGTTGTGGTATTTGTATGAGTATCATCTTATAACTAACTGACAACCTAATAACTTGACTGACAAACGGACCGTAATAAATAATCTTGACGTAAATTCTTCTTCTTCTTTTTTGGAGTTGACAGACTGGACGCAGCTTTCGCGTTATGCTGCCCCCCACAGTCTGAAGACGTATCTGCATTTAAGGGGTGTCCCATTTCTGACAAGTGACAAAATAACCCTTAACACTTGGTTTTGAGGGCCAGTTAAGATTAAGGGTAAACCTTGAGGGTTAAGATTGAGGGTTAAGACAGGAATTGGAATTGGCACTTAACCTGCTGAAACTCAACATATGACTCAATGGAGAAAGACCGAATATGACATGAAATTTTTTACTTGGTGTAAAGTTTTGTCCCAACACATCAAGTAACCACACACTCAGCCAGTCGTTAGGGAAGTTGAAGACTTTCCTGATGGTTTTGACAGGAGAGTAACACTTTGGAACGTTTGAGTAATAAGCCTCAACAGTGAAGACACAGGATAGTACTGTACTCTACTGTCTTCTTCTCTCTCTCACTGACACACACACACACACACACACACACACACACACACACACACACACACACACACACACACACTCACACAGTTACCCCAACATGCCAGTTTCTCTATGCCTACCACCTAATTAAGGCCAGTCCTAGCAGTTTTAGCTCGAGAGACAACTGGATTTCCCATCTCCTCCAAGGCATTCTAGTGCATTAGTTTTATTTTTCAAGGCACAGTGTTAGCTGTGGTGCCATATTTTCAGGGGTGAACACCTGCATGTTTGACATCTTGTACTATTTGATAGCACTTTTCCTACAACGGCTCAAGGAAACGAGCAGGTTATAACAAAATGTGACACGGCGCCAAACCGAGCCCAGGGCTGAATGCTTTTGAAATGCAGTTTTTAATCACATTTAACATTTGAAAGAACCGAGATTCAGTGTCCAATACCAAACTTCACATTTTTTAGAAGCACAGTGTTCTCTGCTTATCA
The DNA here is from genome assembly GCF_963457635.1 of Microchirus variegatus. NCBI lineage: Eukaryota > Metazoa > Chordata > Actinopteri > Pleuronectiformes > Soleidae > Microchirus > Microchirus variegatus. Next base: position 10,607,949 of record NC_139807.1, on the reverse strand, counting down.
AGCATGAACGAACACAGATGGCATAGTGTTGGCATAGTGTTGATTATTTCCCAATCTCTCATGTGCCCATCTACGTATGCCAGCTTCACTGATCAGCCTAATTAACATATTTATTGTTTACTTTTGTCCTCACTGTGGTTTCCAGGGTGTCGCCTAAGAGATGAGGTCTGTTTATGAGGTATGGTTCTGAGCACACGCGCACATATATACCACTTAGTAGCGTGTATGTGACCGAAAAAAACCGTGTGAGCGCACTCTTGTTTATGCAACGACACCGTTGTTCCTGTCTACACCCACACGTACATGTGCACGAGGGTGTGTAATCAGACCCGCTTTGGAACTTTACAAGAAGTCATTAACAGTCAAGACTATTGTGCAGACACTGTGATTTCAAAGGTGCTCCACAACAGCTTGTGCGGCAAGCGCTGATTGAACCAGAGCACTTGAAAGGGGGAGAGAGACGTCAGGTTCACAGCATCCTGTCGCAGCCCATCTGCCTCTCTCTCTGCTCCCGCCGTCAGTCTCTTTTGTGAGGAGGAAGGGGTTTGAACATCAAAGAGCAAGCCACGCTACCTTGGAGACAGAAACAATTAGTAAGGATCTGGTAAAAGATGACATAAAGGAGAACCCCTGTTCCGCGATACTCAACAAAAAAAAAATATTACTTGGGGGGGGTAAAAATATATGTGGTGTATGATTAACACATTTTACAAGACCAAAATATTTTAAGATGTCAGTCTTACTGCACCACCAATGTCCCTTCATCGACAGCTGTGATCGTACGTATTTAACTATTTCCATTATTATTTTTTTTATTGTTACTTTAGGTCAGGCAACCAACAAACAACACAAACTGACTGTGATAAGTATCGAGTCTCATAAGTCTCATTAAAACCTGTGTCCCGTGGTATCTGTGCAGCAGCCCCGGCTTGAGAAAAGAGCAACCCATGGTGAGGACGATGCCTCATATAGAATACCCTTGAGCTGTTTAGCCGTAAAAATCTCCGAGATGTCTTTGCTCTCTCGTTACGCAACCCCACGTAACCCGTCCAACCCGCCCACACACCCCTGTTTGCATTTCATTATGAAAGTGAAAGTTTGAGTTGGCTTAGTTACTGTTTAATAATGCATTTGTCATCTGTGACCAGGCCAGCTGAAAGGGTTAGACCAAACAAACAGAAAATTAGGTCAATATCACCAGGTCCTCTACATTGAGGTCAAACACTAACTCTTGAAATAAAGACCACAGGGGGAATACGGTGCAATTAACTCATGTGTTTCATTTTATTTTCACCTCACTGGTATGTGCAATAACAGCAATTATATAGAATAATTTATATAAAGTAGCATTAACATGTGTGAAGTTCAATGGCTTACATACTGAATATCAGCAAGTGTAAAACGGGCTTAATTTTTGTTTAATTCCCCATTATGGGACAATGTAGGATTATCTTATCTTATTTTATCTTATCTTATGTGTGACTCCACAGAAGATATGGGGACGTCAAAAAAGAAGACAAGATTGGTACATAATCAATTTGCCAGGAAATGAGGAAAACATATTACAAAGTCAGACGCTGAATAATTAAATTCAATTATCAGGTGAGGCAAAAAAAAGTAATAATAGACCAGAGAGCAATAATTGCAGTGTTCATGCATATTTTCTTCACATGATTTAGTACTCTTTATTTTTTTTAAATGTTCCAGCCAATGTTAGACACACAGGAGCTCCGTGTGTATACACATAGTGATGGATTTGTCCTTAAAAGTATTGATAGATGCATTACAAAGTTGGTTGAGGATGAGACAGAGCTAAGATCCTATCCTACCCAGACAGACAGACAAACTGGTGATGGCTAAGGAACTGGACATAGTGGTCATTAAAAAGGAGCAGAAGAGGGCAGTTGGGATAGATTTGGCAATACCAAAGGCTGAGGAGCTGTGGGTGGTAAAGGCAACTGTGGTCTCAATGGTGATATGAGCACTAGGGACTATAACCCCCAAAGAGTGGCTCCAACACATTCCGGGAACACTATCTGAGATCTCAGCTAAGATACTGGGTGAATTCCAATTCCTTGCTTAACCCTCAATCTCAAAAATGCGCGCTCCCGCTAGTGCAAGTGCTGTCCCGATTCACAGAAAAGTTAAGTTGAGGGGCAAGTTTAAGGGCTGTGTCAACCCTGAATATTGAGGTTTTCCGAGACCACCCTTGGGAGCAAGGGCTACCCAGAATGCATTGCGTGTTTTCATACAACAAAGATGGCGCAGAAAGCAGCGAAACGAGTACGCTACAAATTAAGTATTTTCTTTGTTAATGGAGATATAAAAATGATGAAAACCATTGTATTAATTTAGTTTAGGCCCATTTTATGGATTACTGACGTCACTGTTGCGTAACATTTATCTTTATTTTACAATCTTTTGTCAATAGCCGGCCGGTGCAGACAAGCGATCGTTTGCTATCATTAACCATATGTCCGTGCTTGCGGTATTTGTATGAGTATCATCTTATAACTAACTGATAACCTAATAACTTGACTGACAAACGGATCATAATAAATAATTGTGACGAAAAAATGTGTTCTTCTTCTTCTTTTTTGGAGTTGACAGACTTTCGCGTTATTCGTGACAAAATAACCCTCAACACTTGGTTTTGAGGGCCAGTTAAGATTGAGGGTTAAGATAGGAATTGGAATTGGCCCACTGTGCAGAACTCTCAGGCTCCCATATCCCATCTATACAGTATGTGTGTGTGTCAAGTTCTACCCTACCCTAAGGCTTTCATAAAACTCTTGAATGTTGAGGAAAAATCTGCAGTGAAAGTGTTCTATTTGCCAGATTAATTCAAGCCATGCTGGAGCATTACATACACCTTGTTGTATGAGTTAAACAACTTGTGTGTCCTTCGAATCTGATCTCTTCTTTAAATACAAACTTTCATGTGGGCGGACAGCAGCTGGACTTTTTCATGATATTTATTGGAGCTTGAGGAGGTTTTTTTTTTTTTTTTTTTTTTCGGTTTGATGTCTTTCATGTATTCCATTCATTCTACCTCCAACATAGTATTTAGAGGGAGAGCTCTCTTTTCAAGGTTATTGCTTTTACAGTTCCACCCACACTGGCACCAGAATGAAGACGCGAGACACAGACAATCAGACAGACACCAGCTAACCGAGCTCTGTAGACCTGTAGGCATGTGAACAGCGGAGGCAATATCAGTCCCCGGGATGAGGCCGATGACGGATTCCAAGTCAGGGCCACATCAAAGAGTGTGAATGCAGCAGCACTAACAGGGATGCTGAGGGTCAGGGACACTGGCTGAGGGATTTAGTCATTGCCGGGCTTATGTGAAGCACCATGGAGAGCCGCCATAAAAGCACAATATCCCTTTGTGACCTGCAGTTGGAAGCATACGAACCTGGAGCGATGTCGGGTTCGCACTGTTTCGACACACTCAAACATACAACGAGCTACTGACTTACACACAAACCTCACATACACACCAACCCCACACGTAGACACAAATATTAGGATCTAAGAAAAAAGAGACAAGTCTGTTTTTCATATTTCAGCCAGCTTAGACACCGTGGTTGGTATTGTTTTCATCTTCTCAGCCCCCCCCCCCCCCAAGCGTTACATTCAAACAGACTCTATTTGATTGACTTCACCAAGGAAACCAGAAGACTCGTCCATGTTTGAAAAATGGTCTATGGCATGCATGCATGGTGGATGTGAATTTGTGTCACCGTGGCAAATATGGTCATGTGAATCTAATATAATGTCACAGGAACTACAATACGTTGGTAAATTGGTGTTTCCGTCTCACTGTCTGCAAAATTCAGTGAGAATACTTTGTACTTAGATGACCCGGCCCATAAGTCGGATTATTAAATGTAATGATGTCTACCACATATTCCACGTCTAAGTAATAATGCAATAACTACCTATGAGTCAGTGGGTTGGAACGGCAGTCACTGCTCTTGTCATTCCATCACAACACGTTCTCCATTTTCCGTTTCTCTTACTTAATCAATTCCATCATTTTTCTTGTCATCCTTTCTTCACATCTATTTTTCTCGTTCTCATAGACGCAGACGTACGGAAGCCAACACATATATATCTCTCTGTATGCATAAATCCAGTGCTGTAATTTGTAAAGGATAATGATGATAATAAATGACAATGGTAATTTTTTGTCAGTCGATTTGCCACTGATGTCCACTAAATTCACAGCATTTTCGCTTTAATGCAGCTCTGTGTGACAGCAATATATCGTCTACTTTCTGTGACATTTACTGGGTACAACGACACTCATAGGAGTCATTCAGATCTGCCTCATCCGCATGAAGCGTTCCAAATATCCATCCGGGATTATAGTCTTGCCGCTTTTAGGGGCAATAAAGCTCACCCAAATCTGTTTCCTTGTCAGCATAGGCCTTGTCCTTCAGTAGTATATGTGCTATTTTCTTAACATAGGGGTGATTAAAAAAGCTTGTATGACCACTGAATGAATTTACCATGGAATGTCTATTTTAAAAAAATGAGCGGGGTCAGTAGATGCCACAGCCGTCAGATTTCTCAGAGAGCTGCAATTCTGGAAAGTATTTCCTAGCATTGGGACAACTTTTGAAATAATTGCTTTCATGATATAGTATAGTTAGTTTGCAGATCCTTGGAGATCCTCTCACAAATACCCTCCTTCCTTTCTGTTAGTACAGTATCCATAATAGTATTTTTTCACATTTTTCCTTCGGTTGCTACGCCATGTTAAACTACTTTGAGGCATATCTCAGCTGCGTGAGTAACAGTATATGCTCAGTCTGTAAGCAGATGCATGTCTTTTGTCCTTCCGTGTTTTGACTGACATGCTCATAATTTCTTAGTTTTCAGCCAGCCATGCTAATTTGTCTTTATGCACAAAAATGAAACAGCCCCTCAGCAATGCTGCCCCCCAGTGCATCCAGCAGCTGACGCCAACAATCAAAACACAGGATTTGTGGTTTGTCCTTTAAAATAAATCTGCCTGTGTTCAGAAGCTTGCTTTTGATTACTCAATGAAGTGACATCATCTATTTTTGTACCTTTTACATAATGCAACATAGACATCGGGGGTTGTGCGTGCACTCTTGCAAACAAGTCCGGGGAGAAAAAAGAGGAGTAACAGTGTCATTGCCTGAGTTAGTGTGGCTGTGATATTGCAGCTGTGGAAGTGTAGCTGGCACCTGTCCAGGAGAATGCCATCCTGTCCATTCTTCAAAGTGCATTTATATTACTAGGACTCTTGGCAGACAGGCTTCTGTGGTGATTAAAGCTGAAGCGTCTCCCCAGACCGAGGATGATTATGATGGCTATAACATGAAAACTGTTATTGGCCCTGTTTTGTGATGGTTATTACAAGTGTATCACAAATGCACACATACGTCTCCTTCTACCCCACTTCTTCCGGGGTATATCCATATATAGGCCCTAATGAATAGGTGATTTCCGTGATTCGAAGTGTGTTATAAATATTAAATGGCTCTCTGCCCTTGGTTACCTTTGCTGCCAGCCAGAGCCTTTGTCATGTATACTGTAGCTATTTAGCTTTTTACTTATTGACAAAGGTGATAGTAGAAGGACATTTCAAAGACAGGCACCACACAAGAGTCTGGATCCCTATTGTGAAGCGGTTCTTTGTTGTGTGTCATTATAGGGCATTTTTGTAGGACTTATCCTTCACTGTGCATTCACAAGTGCTATCTGGGAGAGAACCTTTAATGCACATAGCAATGTAGAGCATAATATTAATGGAACAGCTTACACAATTAATTATGAATTACCTGTGATTACAAATACATTTAGTAGTAGTTGTCCGGTTAATGTTGGTACATATTCCATGTCCTATATTCCATATGTTCTAATTAGGCCAATAATAAAAAGGGGTCAAATTTATTACAATTGCATTAACTGCTTCTGTTAAATATTAATGCTCATAACTAATTATGTATTATTACAAGATATCTTTATAGCGGTGCTCAGCCTAGTGCCTGCATTATGATTCCTTTAGTAGTCGGGTGGATGTGTCTTTGAATTAATTTAGTGTTTGTTGATACATATGAAAGCCAAAGCATATACACACACATATATATATATATATATATATATATAATGTACATTTTATATTAAATATTTAGAGCTGCTTAATAAGTTCTTGCCTTTCTATGAAAATATTCAGCAGGTGTTTTTTTAGTTATTTTTCTTAGGGTTGTGGCTATTGACCTAATGTGCAATGAGAGACATTCTTAGGCTTAGCTCTATAACCCTTTGTTATTCATTAACAACAACATCTCAAACATTATGATATATTTTACAAAAACTACAGGGGTCATCTGTGAGTCATTCACGCATTTTACCGCGCGCAAATGAGCAAACGGATGGGGATAGAGAGAGAGAGAGAGAGAGAGTTGCTTGCCATGGTTGGCAACTGAATCACTGAAGCAAGACTTGAATGCTATGGATATAAGAAGGTTTTTCATAAAGAGAGGGATGAAGAAAACAGGTGCAGGATTGAGTGAGAGCTGCTGGAAGAAGTAACCCATCTCAACATCACATGCAGGGATTAGGTGTGAAGGATACCACGTGCAATAAGGCAACATTGAAGATTACTTAGTATGCATGGTAAAAAGAAATACACACAACATTCAATTGGCATATTAGATAATATTTGAATGTTCATGTGCTGTACATTACAAACATGACGGCAAGCGTTACATGATAAACTGAGAGCTCTTGTTAGATTTGGTGTGCTGTATGAAGCGAGTGCCTCTTTGTTACAGGACATGAAAGAGAAGGAGAGCACGGGAGGAGAGAGCAGAGTAGATGAGGAGGTGTACAGAAAGATGAGACACTGTAAAAGAGAGATACTGTATCTGCTGGAGAAATGGAGCAGAGGAGAGTACCACGGGAAGATACAAAGCAGGGTTAACACAGTTTATCATATACTGTAGTTCAAAAAATGGAACCATTTCAAAAGAGCCCACACAACTATAAGTATCTATAAGACCATGCATTACATACTGTATGCTAATAATCAAAGTTGCTGGGAAATACAAAATTGCCTTGGTGTAAACTGTGCAAAAACCTACCAAAATACACTGTGGATGTTTATTTGACCTCCTTAAACTTATATAATATGATAATAATAATAAAGTAATAACTGCTTAACACTTTTAGTTTTTCCATAACAGTTTCATTGTTCACAAAGGGTGTTGGGTGAACTCCTGGATTTCATATATTATTGTCACATATGCTTAAATAATTGTACAACAATCTGTTAAAAGTAGGTTTACGACTCGATTCTTTCACTCAGCATCAAGTTTGTCTTCAACTCTAATGAATGTGTTCATCACAGTGAGGATAAGACAACCATCCTCCCAACGGGAATCAATGGTGAAGTGACCTCAAGTCTCACTGCATCGTACAGTCACAGCTCATCAGTCCACACTGCTGTCTGCCCCAAGTTTATATTGTACAGTGTTTAGCATTTCCTCAGGAAGTAGCGTCATTCTTAAGACACAAAATGGCAACGTGTCCCACGTACACAGCTGTGACGTCACTCTAGAAAATGCAATATTTTTACAAAAATTCATTTTTGTAAAAATATTGCATTTTCTCCCTTGATTAAGAATATAGAATAAATAGATCTAGAAATGCCGATGTCCATGTCTCAAGGTGTCATGTGAACAGTTTTGCAGGCATCCGTTTTTTACTATTGCGGTCTATGGGAAAATAGTTTTTTTGTGCTGCACAGGTAAAATATGATTTTTTTCTGGGCTTGTTGTGGCCTTTAGAAAGGTTTTTCGAAAATGAAACTCCATTAATTAAACATATAGATAACAAAGACATATAAATGCCTATGTCCATGTCTGGAGGTGTCCTGTGAACAGTTTTACATGTGTCTTTTACTATTGTGGTCTATGGGAAAATTGCTTTTGGGCTACTGATGTATTTCTTTGTTCCAGTAGCCACTTGGAAAAAAATGGCTCCAATCCAGAGGGGGAGGTGGTCTATTCAGTTCTTATAATACATCTATGTTTAAGATCTAACGTTATCTGGGTTGGACTAAGCTATAATGTTCAAACTCCCATACAAAGTTTCACAAAAAACCTGTCTTTGGTTAGGTGAAGTCTAGTGAATAAAAGGCTTCAAAATTTGTAACTGGGCTAAATCCTTAAAGGTCAAACTGGTACTGTATTGGAACCATATCATCCAGCAGCATGATAATAGCCCCAAACCAAAGGAAATATGATGTAGGTGCAGCGCAGTGTCCTCACGAAAAAAACCCAATGATGCCTGTTTAGGAAGACCCGGAGAGAAAGTGAAGCAAAGCAGCAGCAACAACAATGACATAATTGTGATGACATGTTATCACAAAAGGTGTTATGTTGTTCCATTCACACTACAAAAAGAGGATGATTCTGTATTCAGCGTAATGAAACTGAGATAACAAATGGATTTCTTGAAAACAAATAATAAAGGATTGTTGTTGTCATTATCATTATTGTTATTGTGTAATAATTATTCTTCCGTCTTTTATTTCAGAGTGAGATTTAATATATGTCAATTTCAGTAATGTTGTTTTCAGGGATAGTTAGGTTTTTTATTGAAATGGAGTGTTATGTACAGTAGACCACATTCATTGACCGTCTGTTTGTAAAAGGAGATTTAGCAGAGCATGTGTTGTGGAAAAGGGAATAAGCAAAATAAAACAATTGAGAAGGCTACACTGTAGCATTTGAATATCTGCAGAGGGCACTGAAACACCTGGAAGGGTCCAGAAGGAGGACCAGTGTCTTCTCTCCGTCATGTTTCACCTGAGATGAGAATTAGTGTTGAAAGCCCTGTAGAAGGTCCAAATCACGGAATGAGTTTTTATTGAAAAAAAATTCATGTTGGTTCTTAATGATGCCAAAGACAATGTTCTCCATCAAAAATGTTGTAAGCCAGCAGCTGATATCATAGTAATTACAGTCTGCAGTGGAAACATTAGTCAGTAAAGCGGTATTTCTCAAACACTGTTGTGAGTGGGACTTTTGTTCCCTGCTGCGATGTGAAACTGACAGAACTGATTGTTTGCCAGTCGGGCCAATAGAAAGCTGCAAAGGACTGGAGTGAGCTCGTAAACAATGTCACCCAGTCCTGCCTGTTTGGAAGGACACGTTTTTATATTGTATGTTAAAGAAAAAAACATCAACTGATTTTTCTTTACATTTCATGGTTGGGATAAAAAAAAGCTAGTGAATACCTTGAAATAGTGAAGGTCACTTATATAAGTCTCTTGTAATGCAGTTTACCCTTTGTGGCCGCAATTGGCGGCTAAAAAGTGTATAGGGACAACACAGTGTGTGTCGAAAAGTGTGACGACAACAGCTCTCTGTGTGAAGCCAAGGCTTTTTTTTTGATTTGATGCATTGAGGATGTATTGTGTGCATTCAGAACAATTACGTGCTGATCAGACCACTCAGGACGGATTTTAATGGAGGTCATGTAGTAGGTCAACAAGGTCATGAGTAGTAATTTGACATACTGGCTTATTCTCTTTGGCAACAAAAAAAACATTTGACAGTTTTTTTTAGGAGTGATTTTCTCATAAAAGCCAGTTCTTACTGTAACTTTTAATATACAACAAGCCACTATTTCTGAGCTAAACTTAGCTAATTCATAACTAACTAAAAAATTGCTGCACTGCTATACACACTTTCTGCTGTGGGGAAATGTGTTTTTCCCTCATTGAGCTGTGGCATGGAGTCCCTGTCCAACGGATGAGAAGTGTGCCTCTGTCACACTAACGCCTCCCAAACCGTAGAGAGTGTTTGCTTTAGATCCCAGACAATGAGCAGCAGTATAAACACTCCCCCACATCTCTCACGGCTGGTAGGCGTTCCGCTGTAAAAATGCACAGATTGATAGAGCAATGTTCGATTCCTCCCCCCTGAGTTTGATGGGTAGACTCCTGTGGTGCCCCTGCATCAAGCGTTCCCTCCCTGTGACTAGGCACTGGAGATAAACTTTGCCAGACTACAATGCTTCATCCGTGGCAGCAGCAGTGGGGCCCTCTTTTATTGCCCGAGCACCAATGTTGAACAATTAACGGCTTGCTGTGGTTCCTTTGCAAAAAAAAAAAAAAAAAACAGTACAATGGCCAGGTAAGCAAAGTCTGTTTCACATTTGCCCAATCCCTCCGCCTCTGCCTTACTACCACCACCACCGTTATCCCACTATCCCCCAAAACGTAACCCCCAGGCCTTGCTGCAATGCAATGCAATCTCTCATTGCGCTGTGCACTATAAATTGCCAACAGCGCAAGAAGGCAGATACAAATAAAGGTGATTTAGCCCAAAGAGATGCTGAGCGATGGTTCTCATTAGTCCAGAGTGGAGACCAAAGTCGGGATTTAACTGAGAGGAATTCTTGGCCATTAGTGCACTGGCAGCAGCTGTATTGATAGCTTTTTAATAAGACCCTACATTAATGGTTATCATGAGTGAGTGGGTTTATGGTGATGGGAAAAGGTGGAGGAGGAGAGAGGAAGTCTCCAATGTGTTTTCTGTCAAACAGCCTCAGAAAAGGTTGCTGCCGCCAGCAATTTCCTTCCAAGTTGACAATTCATGTGACACACAAACTCTCTCTATGGTCTTTATAAAGAGAAAAAAGAGGGAAAACTGGTGTCTTTCTTTTCTTTTTTTTTGCTGTAAATTCAGTGGAAAAAAAGAAGGTGGGGTGTGGGGTTGGGGGTGTGGTATTAGTGATGAATGATGCCAGAGGGATGTCTCCTGTGTGAGTAGAAGTCTTCATTTCCTCCTGTTAATCAGTTGGACTAATTCTTCACTTGTTCCATTTTTAACCTTACAGTGTCACTGCCTTCATTTGCTCTAATTGAAATATTAGCAGCCGGTTAAGTAAAGGAAGCCAATTTAATCAGTCCCCTTCTCGTGCCTTCCCTCTTTCCTTTTTTTTTTTTGTGTCATTTTCCCATGTGAGGATGTGATCTTTCTATTAAAGAGAGAATACGAGAGATCAATTTACAGTCTCTTTTTTTAAACTACGATGACAACTCTATTGGTTCAGTGCCAAATGAAGCTGAGATTAACCTTGTCTGAATGTGAACTTTGCCAAAGGTCTGCCAACAACCTTGTCCTTTTTTTTCCCTCACTCTCTCTTTCTCTATTCACCAGAAGAGATCAAGGAGATGAGTCGGGTCTTCAGCTAAACTTGCACCAATTTGCAAGAATTTTTACAAATTCTAATTAGTCTCACAGGGGGCAGAACGATCAACTCAGTGAGAAAAACAAAACTGCCAGGAATATCATATTATCGACCTTAGTATTAATATTATTATATTATCACATCGTATTATCAACCTTACGGTAGATAATGAATAAACCTTGCCATCACTACTTTCGCAGTTTCCTCGTCTGCTTTTGCCTCAAATAAAACCAATAACAACATTAAGCAGTGCGTCCAGATAATAATATTATTATTATAAAATTATTAACGTATAATATCACAATTTCTAGGCTACAGAAATACTATGTCTTGTCAGTTTGTTTGATTGTATTTGCATAACTATCCGTGTGTAGGTTTTGTCCTTTTGCTTAATTCAGAGAAACTTTAAGGTACTGCAGACACAGCCTACAACTTGATCGTCAGTTGTAATTAAATTCGTAGACTTATATTGACACTTAACTCCTCTTGCAAAATGACTCCAATGGTTTTATAATTGGATTTTATTTTTTTCTATAATTCATTTCTTCTTCTTTTGCTCCACACCATTTCTGTCCGACTTGATGTCATAAGCAGTAATGTGTTTATCTGCGCTATTATAATCCTGATAGACAGGTGAAGAATTCATTATAACTGTGTCTGCTAACTGTATCTTGATAGTGAGTCATACAGCTGTGGATCTAACAAAAGCCTGACACGAAACGTACGCATGCACATGCAAAGATTCAAAAGAGACAATAAAGGTCATACAATACTTCCAGGCTATTGTTTCTAAATACTTTTAAATATATCTCAACTCCTAACAGATTTTTCTGTGGGACAAATGTTTATGATAATCCAGAAGAATGATTTCATATTTTCATGGTAACTGGCCTTAAATATTAATGAGACTGTGGGGTGACATTTTTGCCTTTCATCATCTTTTTCTTTTTGCCATCAGCTGTTCTTACCAAAACCTTAAAATATGATAAATATTTAATCCATGTGTTAATCTTTTCAGCAGCAGTGTGAATTCAGAAACAATGCATAGACTTCATCAAATCACCGCAGCACCCTCTGCAAAATGAATCATTTTTGCCCTTTCTCCTTCCACAAAAAAATCTTATTTTACTTTCCTCATTATGTCTTTTTATTTCTTGTAAAAATGTCATGACATCCTCGCCCTCAGGAGTATCAACATTGTCCTAAGCCTTGCACTGTTTGCATGTAAAAATCGGCAGGAATTCATTCTGTGTCACACAGATAATGGTAATTGATAATAATTTGTTTGATTAACTTTAATTATGAATTTAATTTTAATGTGGTTTAGAGAGGGACAAAGACCTGCCTAATTCGTACCTATTTGCTGTCAATTTATCGACATACTGTAGTGTAATTCGATCACCTGTGTAATTAGAAACCAGTGCAGTTCCTGCTGCGACACATTTCCGAGACAGTGTGACGTGATGCTGCTGTGAGGCTCGATCTGCACCTAAGATGGACATGTAATAGTCTCATAGCTGAAATTAAGATTATCCACAACCATAATGAACAGGTGGGTTACCACATCCGTACACTCTTAAGGGTTCCAAAAGTCCTTCTTCAAGGGCTGAAGTTCTACCTGGAACCATTTACTTCTGAAAAAGCCTTTCCAGAAGAAAGGGTTTTTCAAGGGTTCTTGGTAACACTAATGGATCCAGTAAGAACCATTTTGATGCAGAGAACCCATGTAAACCCCTTTTCTGAATAAAGGATTTTAAAGGGTTCTTGGTGGAACCCTCCAAAAGGGCTCCAGGTGGAACCTTTATAAAAAATAAGGGTTCTCCCATGAAGACAAGCCAAAGAACCTTATATGGTTCTACTTAGCACTTTTATTTCTAAGAGTGTATACTCACATAAGAGTATTATCTTATACTACTTGCTAAAGAAGCCACAATAAAGGCTTTATTACAACTGTACCAATTATAATTTAATTAACATGCCGCTCTATTCTTGGCAATTACACGACATGCAGTGGTGTCATTTAAACAACCTTAAATTTACTTTCAAAAAGTGTGACCCTTTTTACAGTGAAGCATATGAAGAAAGTGGAACAACAATTGAGGCGAAGCAATCAGCTGATAAATCTTTTTTTTTTTTTTTTTCTGTTTCCCTATCTGACGTGAAAGCCTGATAACCACTGCCACCCCACCACACGCCCCCCTCCCCACCCCCGTCTTTTGCCCTTCACATCTGTGTGTCTGCACGGTGGCGATAAGCAAATCAATATCCTGTCACTTCTCATTTTTACTTGCCCAATTCTGCCCTCTGCACCTTCCACAAGGTGACAAGCTCCTGCCTCCTGGTCAGGAGTGGACAGTCTCCTTTTTTTTCTTTATCGAATGTTGTTTCTCAAGTGACACTGAACGACACTCTTTCGCTATGATGCCAACATGTTGGGGCGAAGGCATGTTAGGAAGGTGCTCCGTGACGCTACACATTTGCACCAGTTTTGCCTCACCCTCGGTTCATACTGTGACACTGTGAGTAGTTGTCTCACAAGCCTATTTACACTGTGTACTATTATTATTATTACTTTCCTGTAGTGAGATTGCATCATGATCCCACCACAAGTGAGGCCTTGGAGTTCTTATGCAGTGACGGTGCACCGCGACATCATAAAAACAGGCTTTAACGCAGCACGCGCAAATTTGACTCAATTTTCAAGTGAAGATATTAAAAAAGATTGTTTGTTTACATTTCATATCACAGAATTTGCCTGCGTTCTGGTCATTATTGTGAAATGCGCCAGTGTAATATTTCATTGCGGTGAGGTGTATTTTTCGCTAATTTCAGTCATCTGATTATATGTTGGTGCTGAAGACTTGCAGAAGATAAGACTCCCTGCTCTGTGTTGTGAATATTAAACTAAAATGGCTGTGCTCTGAGCAATACAATCAGAGCCGCAGAGGAGCTATGTGTTCTGAAATCACTAAAAGCTTCAGTCGTCCCCAGTGCTTCGTGAAAGATGTTAAAATAATCTTACATTTATTGGCAACAAAAGAAATTCAAGGCGGGGAAGGGGAAGTTTTGGCGAATATAACTTGAAAACTTAATTTAGTTGGCGGAGGTTGCAGCTAAATCACCTGAGGTTGAAAAAGTTTCAGGCTTCATCAGTGCTGCTGCTCTTTTAAATAAAATACTGCCTCTGTCATGCTTTCCAAGGTAAAGTACTGTGCCAACTCAATATAACCTAACTATGCACATAGATCACTGTGAAAAATACTTACCCATCATGTCAACATTCTGGGTGTGAATCACCGTGGACAGTGTTATTGGTTGGAGCCCTTCTTCTCAGATAATGTGCTGTTTTTTGTTCTTTATTTTCAAAAGTGAGGATGACAGACACATGTCACACGACGCTGCGGCGAAAAACAAAGATAAGAGAAAGACAACTTTGACCTGATCTTTTCTGAGGACTGCTCACATCCGCCAGGATATACTTAAAACTAATTTGGTTGCAGCCACTCAAGTTGTTTTGTTTGCAAATTTCTTGTCTCGGGCCAGATTTGTTAAAATATTCATAGCCCAAGGCAATGTCAAATAATAACAGACCCTGATAAGATTTTCAGGACTTGCCCCTGAAATTAGTGCCTTAAACAATGATTTGTAAGAAATATTTATTGGGGATTTAGGTGTGGGTTTAGAGGATGAACTCTGCACCAGAGTGATGTGTCACTCCAAGAAATCTTTCATATCCCCAACTTGAAAATGCCAGTCATGAAGTGGGCATAATTAAATATGAATTGAGCCATGGACCATTACTAGCACATGAATGATTTTTTGCCGAATGTGTATCCTCCAGATTACTCCTTATCACTACCAAGACACACGCTGGTGTCCTGCATTGGGTAAATAAACACCACCATCTGTATGGACAGGGTAAAACACAAACTAGAAGGCTTCGTGTCCATTTTTGAAGTCAGGAACATGCGGTAAATCGAACTGACAGCCATGCATAATCACCTGCAGTTTTAGCTAAGGGTGCTTTGGCTCAGCCAGGAAACAACCTTGTTGGGAGCAGATTCAGCCCCAAAAGCCCTATTAAACTCTAATCCTAAATGGTGTTCCATGCCCTGACAGTTTAGAAATACAGTTATACATTTGCTGCCAAACAGATTTAAAACACACACACACACATATATACATATACATATATATATATTTATATATAGCTTTATCCTTGATACCACAGAGCCTGATACACAACTAATTGATTCAGCTTTTCTAAGCTTGAATAATGCAATTGTCCCTTTTGTTCTCATAAATGTCCCCACGGGACTTGCTTTATCAATTAACGTCCGACGTCGCTTTCATTAATGTCGTGCACACCTTACAGGCAAGTTAACAAGTAGAGTCAGGCAGATGTTAGGAAGCCTTGTGATGTTCCGTTTAATTTAAGTCTGTGTATGTCTGGGTTTGTGTGTCTCTCCCTCATTTAGATAGTATACTGTATATAGATTCACGACTGGGCTTCTATAGGCACAGTAAGCACTGTTCATAGTCAATCTAGTTTTGCCATTCACTCGCACATTCATGCAGCAGTATTTTCTTTTTGTTTATTTATTTTTTCTATCACACATCATTTATTGACACACTGCCGCCACAGCCGCCCGAAGCAATTTGGGATTAAGCGCCTTGCCCACGGACACATCAGTATGCGAACTAGTGCTGGGGATCAAATCCCTGACCCTCAGGATTACCTATCACCAACCCCCTCAAGACATTTTGTTTGATGTTATGTTTTTGTTTGTTTTGTTGTGAAAATGATTGTAGATTTATCAAGGCTACATTGTGGTGTGGCGTCGCACCAGGGTAAAAACATCCAGCTCGAAACTCGGTTCAGTCAAGCCCTTTTATGTAAAAAACAATGTATGTGAGAGGTTTATTTTGTGTTTGTGCCATGTAAAAGAGTGTATGTGAGGGGGAAACAAAAATTGTTTGTGAGAGGTAAAATTGTGTATGTGCAAAGTAAAAGAGTGTATGTGAGAGGTAAAAAAAATTGAATGTGAGAGGTAAAATTGTGTATGTGCAAAGTAAAATTGTGTATGTGCAAAGTAAAATAGTGTATTTGAGAGGTAAAAAAAATTGTATGTGAGAGGTAAAATTGTGTATGTGCAAAGTAAAAGAGTGTATGTGAGAGGTAAAATTGTGTATGTGCAAAGTAAAAGAGTGTATGTGAGAGGTAAAACTGTGTATGTGCAAAGTAAAAGAGTGTATGTGAGAGGTAAAATCGTGTATGTGCAAAGTAAAAGAGTGTATGTGAGATTTAAAATTATATATGTGAGAGATAAAATTGTGTATGTGCAAAGTAAAAGAGTGTATGTGAGAGGTAAAACTGTGTATGTGCAAAGTAAAAGAGTGTATGTGAGAGGTAAAACTGTGTATGTGCAAAGTAAAAGAGTGTATGTGAGAGGTAAAATCGTGTATGTGCAAAGTAAAAGAGTGTATGTGAGATTTAAAATTGTCTATATGAGAGATAAAATTGTGTATGTGAGAGGTAAAATGATGTTTTTCCTTAACTCGTGTATATAAACTTTCTGCTTATCTTGTCTACAAAATCTTACGTGCCAAAATGAAAAGAGGCCTGAAGTGAAGCATGTGTGTGTGTGTGTGTGTCGTGAGACTGTTGAATGAAGAACACTTGACTAAGTAACTATGATTTTTATCATCCTTGAACCTGTAAGGTTTAGTCTCTTTTTATGAGAGCATAGGATAATAACAGACATTTATCAGTGAAATTTACAGTTCAAGTTTCAACAATGTGTGTGCGTGTGTGTGTGTGGGTGCAGGCAGCGTTGAGTTTTCTGTGCTTGTGTGTCAGGAAGAGTTCAGCTGAAAGTGAAGTGTGAGTGGGTGGTTGTCATCACAGCCACATGGGGGTCACTCTGAGAATCTTTTGTGTTCAGCAGAGTCAGGTCACCTGCGTCGTTGGTTACATATGCTCCCAAGCAAGTTATAGTCCAGCTGTGTCGACTGCAGCTACTGGTTGTTGTAGGAGAGGCGTATTAAATGGATTTTATTTGAGAAAAAAAAAAAAATGTTATTGCCATATTCATACTGCCCAACTTTGTTGACAAAGTAACTCAGTAAAAAAGAGCTGAACTTATAAACTTGTGTGTGTTTACATTGGCAGTTCACCCATTTACTGCTGCTCTCTGGTGTTGCGATGCCTCGAGATTAGCTGCAAATTTGACTTATTGAAAATATTAGAGGACATTGATTTGCAAAATTCCCAAACACACCGAGGTATTCTCTCACCCGCAGAAAAGGGGTGATTTTTATTGGCTGATGCAAAGGAGGTGAAATACCGGAAAAGTTATATATCCCCCTACTCGTCATTGTGTATGGATTAAGCTCTTTTTTTTTCTGGATACACACGACAACGTCCATGAAAAGGATGACCGTTAATTACACCCTGCCGTCGCACAAAGGCAGTGGCGTCTGTGTTTATCTTTGAGAGACAGCGTGACCTTGTGAAGTCACAGAAGTTAGCGCATGCTCACGCAACACAAATATAACAAAACATGCACACGCGCACCTGCACGTGCAATGTCAGTTCACAGTTGCACTTACGAATGTGCACATGCCTATTTATGCCCTCACATATTCAGGCTCTTCACCCTCTCATCCCCACATTTACTACTCACACAACCGCACAAGCTGGCCCGTCTCACTTTATTTCATAAAGCACTTGGCTGAGCATCTATAAATAGGCTGTAGGGCACAGCACAACCTCAATTTGCCACCCCATACACTCCTATAGCAATTATCCCGAGGTTTATTTCGGTTAAGCAGTCAAGCACGAGGAATAAACGACTCAGCCCATTCAGCAGTGGTTAATAGGAATGAGAATACCCTAATAGCAGCCGGCAATCAATCCGATCGAAGGGAAACATGGTAAAATCAGCTCATCCGCTCATTTTACACGATTTGTGGATAGGATGGAGTGTTTGTCTAGTTGTGAAGAAGTCATTTTGATCTGATGTTTATTTATTCATTTACTTATTTATTCGTTTCAAGGTCAAACCAAGCATCCTCCGGTGCACAGTTTGCACCAATTGCATCTATTATAATTTAATTTGTTTTGAGCAGAATACTGAGGCAAATTCACTGAAAATCCTTGACTGAATTTTAAATCAATCTTTATTTTAAAAGGCCATATTAAGGGAGAGTAGTCAAGCATAAGCCAAAACACCCTTCTGAGGAAGAATACTTCATTTTCTCACCTTATGACAGACGTGGTGCTGGATTCTATTTCTGGAAGTCTTGACATACAACTCTTTTGAAACGTCTTTACATTAGCCAAAAAGGATAACGTGGACATAGAGATTAATTGCAGGGCTGTAAGGACACAAAAACTCACGATTCCATTTGTATCACTATTTTTCACCCACGGTTCGATACATTCCACAAATTTTTTTAAATAACATTTACTTATATAACAATTTACCTATTTGAACATAAATAAATGAATAACCAAAGATTTCTCTCTTTTCTGTAAACAAAATAATACTGTTGAAAAATACAAAGTAAATGATCAAACAGACTGGGATTTGTCCACAAAGCATGCTGGGAAGTGTGGTTCTTCATGAGAAGCAGTTTTGTTCCAGTGGAAATAACTTGTTTTGATAAACAGCAAAGGTAAGACAACATTTCCGCTTGTATTTCTTGAAAGTCGGTTGTTGTTTTGCTCTTATTTTGGGGCTGGATCCGTGAATCTTGGTCGTAAAGGGCGTTTCGCGATTCAGGCCGCGAGACAGGTTCGTGGCTCTGAGTGTCGTGATTTGGATTTCGATAGCATATTGTTACAGCCCTAATTAATTGATTAATTGAAATATTACAGTCAAATTCAACATTACAGGCCTTGGTTTACACAAACTCAAGGATGACCTGATTGGAATGTGGTGGTCTAAGGTTAAACAACCTTATAATACACACTTTTTTTTTCATCAAAGTATTATATCATATAACATAGTATATGTTGTGTAAATGGACAGGTTGGCAGAAGCATAACTGAGAGGTGGTGATTGTAGTGTTTGTTTTAATTATTAAATGCATCGACTTTTATTTCGGGAGAACAGTTTGACTCATCCTCCCAGGCATGGATGATACAATTCTTGCAGAAATCTACAGAGACCTTGTGCAGATCTTCACAGATGATTTGTGGTTCTCTACCTTCCATTTTAAAACACTATGGGGGAAAAATATGTCCAATTGGATTCATGTCAGAGTGTGTACTTGGCCAGGTCATAGTTTTTCCTTCTTTGAGAACACTTGTGTGAATTTTTCTGTTAGTTTGGAACAACTGTCATGTGCGAGGAAGCGATTCCTCTTCAGCTTAGCCTTTAGAAACACATGCTTCCTCCAATATGTGCTCATGTGGTTTCATAGCACACTCCATTCTAAAGATGTTTCGCGATTGGCACCGTACAGTTATTAAGCTAGTTCTGGCTCGATCCACACCGAACTGCTGGACTGCAACCAACTGCAAATGCAATATGCTGCTGATATTCATCATATTCATTAGACTTTTTTTTTCAATTTGTGTATTTTTCTTCTTTGGTACTGATCCTGTGCGGTGCCTAAGCATTCACTGAAACACCAGTAAAACAGATATTCATTATAATCATAATATGAATTAAACATTGAATTAAGAAAAGTGTGTTTCCCTTTACCAACACAATGGCAATACAAACAAATCACCCCTATAAAACACTTCAGACATGCATTAAGACCTATATAATGTGAACGTTCAGGTAATGTTAAACGGGTCTTTGGTGCAGCAGAACCTATCGGTACTGCAATTACTGTACGTTGTGATATTCTGGTCTTACAGACCACACGTTTTATACTGGGTTAAATTCACATAAATGATATTCTCTATCAATCATCTTTTCACACGGCGAGGCAATCCGAAGTTCACGGTCTTGCCTGAGGAAATGCAGGCGGTGGTGGAGCCACAAAATCGAACGTGTTCTACCTGCTGAGCCGCAGTCGCCAAAGTGCATTTGATATAAACACACTTTTTCTAAAAGAGAACAACATCCAACGCTCTGGTGTGTTCATTATGTAGTCGTCATCCTGTTTTTTTTTTTTTTGGAGAGGAAAGGGCGACGAGAACAGAAGGAGAGAGCAAAGGTGATGAAGAGTGATGCCGACACCAATATAGAGAGGCATAATGAAGAGGTGAAAATAAGGAGAGAATCTGACATGATGACACAAGGTAACACAGTTTGTCATATAGGCCAAACATGTCAGTGTTCACAAAATACGCTTTTTAATTGAGCAATGCATTGGCAACATACAATCTGCCATATGGCTGCTTAGTTAACACCAGCGCTATGTTTTCCTCACATGCCTTGTTTCCACAGTTTTGTGTCAATGACTCTACATTTAGTGCTGAAAAGATTGGTGCGTAAAAACACACGTTTAAGATTATTATTATTTGAGCTCATCTTCTACCGCTTTATCATCCACATGAGGGTCGCAAGGGGATGCTGGTGCCATTCCCAGCTGACATTAGGGATGTGAATCTTTGGGTGGCACGATTCGATTCGGATTCTTAGGGTCACGATTCGATTCAAAAATCGATTCTCGAGTCATCCGATTCGATTCACACGATTCTCGATTCAAAAATTGATACAATGTGTTAAAGGTACAATATGTAGTATTTATGGGTTTATATAACCCAAAATCCACTTTCTTATACATATGATGTGCTCCTGCATTGTCTAGTCGCTGTATAATAGTTTTTGTTTCATTTTCGTAGTGTTTCAAAAAGTCATGTAAAATAACATGACCGCGGACCGCAGTTGCATAGCCACTGTTAGCAGCGAGACGCCATGTTTCTACCGGAGCCTGTAAGGACAAACGCGAGAGAACAAAACAAGCGTCTCTTTACTTGTAGCGGAAGTCCCGCCTCCTCTCTCTCCGCTTCGTCTGCTACGGCCGCGGTAGCTCGCCCTCTCCCTCACGAACCTCATCTGCTGACACGGAGAAAGACGACGAGGACGACATTTGACCAGCTGCGGATACCGTAGCGCTCAGGGAAGGGAGGGGGTGAGCAGAGCAGCAGGTCTTTGTTGTACATTTCAGCCTCTCCTCTAGATGGCACTATAAACTACTTATTTCCCCTTTAAAGCAAATTATGGCATCAAAACAATACAGTTTGTATAAGATAATGTGATAATGTGATCACACAAAGGCAAACTTTAGACAAAAGTTAACATTTATTCATTCAAAACAAATAACAACTTACTTACTGTACAACAAAAATAACTTGAATAAATAAAAGCTTAGGCTAGCTGCCTTTTTCTCCCGGAAGTTGCAAAAATAAACTGTACACAAATAACACAAACTGGTGTTTTGTGTGGTCTTTCAAAATATAAACTTTATTTTATTTTTTATTTTTCAAAAATCAATTTTTGAAATAAGTTTTGAAAAAAAATTCTCACACTCCTAGCTGACATAGGACAAGAGACAAACCCGGAGAAAACCCACGCACACATGGGGAGAACATGCAAACTCCATGCAGAAAGGCCCTCGTTCTGACTGGGATCACGGACCTTCTTGCTTCTTGCTGCAAAGGCAAGAGATTATTATCGTCTACTGATATATAATGAAGGTAAACATTTACTTTACCATTATTGTTTCACCTTGTGGTTTTTAACAAAATATAGCACTAACAGGGAACACAATGTATGTCTAACAGGTAGATTATCTGTGAGGGCTCTGTGACAGTGGTGGGAGAATCAACTCACTGCAGTCAGGTGTGTGTGGCACTGATTGGCGTTGATTAATCCCAGATGTGGGGAGTGGTCATATATCCTGAGTCTCCAGTGCTCTGTGCTGACTCATTGTCTCACCTTCAGAGGCAGTGAGAGGTTCTCCCTGTGGCTCCTTGAGTTGTCGGTGTATCTATGAACACCAAATCAGAACTTTGTGTGGGTTTGATGATGAAGATGATGATGATGATGATGGGTTATCAAAGGTCTCCCGGGCAGCCTTTCCCTTTCTGGTTGTTTTTTTCCCCCCTTTCCAATATATTGCTATTGCGATATCCCGTTTCCTGACACTATCAACACCACCAAACAACTAGAGTGGATTAAACTGTCTCTAATCCAGATTAATAACTTCCTATCTTTCATTATTGGGATTTAATGAGCATCACCAATGAATTTGATAGACACGTTGGTGATGCTCAAAGTGTCCTTTAAAAGTCCATAGATTTTCCTCTTCAAAAAACAAGTGATGCAACCGTGTTTTTCGTTGCTCAGTTGCTCACTGATGCTTTTGCATGCTCTTCCATCTCCATCTCACGTTCTGTTTACTTGTTCTTTACCATGTGGAGCAAACATTACTGAAACAACACAGTATCTAATGGAGATTTGTATGGATGTTATCCTTTTTGTTTTGGTCGCTAGGAACGTTTTTATTGTGGAAACAACTTTGTGGTTTATTGGATGTTATTGTAAATTATGCCCAACTTTTAAGCTTCTTCCACAAATTTGGCCAAAGTATATTTTGTCTCAAAGTAGCAAACAAAAAATGTTGAAAAAAAAAACCAAAAACAAAAGACAGGGTGGAAATAATGTAAACTGATCTTCTGAGCTCTCATTATACATTGTTTGGTGATGTATAGCAGTGACTGGCTGTAGTGAATGGCCTCTCGTGCAGCTAACAGACTACATTGTTCCCCAGATGAGAGCAACGTTTCCCTTTTCCTCCTATGTCAATTTAATTACAAGGTGCTGTTTGTTTTTTGTTGTTTTTTTTTTGCTGTGATTATGAAGCCCTTTCTCAAGGACGTTACTTTTCTCTGGGGCATCTCTTTTGTTGTTTATTTGGATTGTTCACCACATTTTCGAAACTGAAAGTGATCCAAGAGGACATTCCTATGCCAACGCTTAACTGTTTTAACCAACAGCCGATTCCTTTTATGCTCAACACATATTCTGTCAGCATCCAAACTACATAATATCAATTTATTTTCTTCAAAGTATATGATTTTTAAGCCTTATTGAAAGAACGGATTGCATCTTGGTAGGGGCGGTTAAAGAAAGATATGCAGCCAAGGGCTGCAAGTAGGTCCCTGAAGGGCTTTACATTAAACCCAAAATGAAAATTGATGTGGCAGCATTTCTAAAATAATGTGTTACACTGAGGCTGAAAAATGAACAAATAAATCTGGGTTTAATTACACTGTGCTCTTACAACTATTGACTTCTCATGTGATGAGATGATTTATTTTAGCCATGGATGATGTCTATGTTTCCGTTTTCCAGTCATGTTCAGTGGCTCTCAACACTCGTCTAGTTCAGAACAGGTTGGCACCAGTGCCTCAGGACACCATCCAGTTCCTCAGAGACGTTAAAACCAATCAATAAGAGGAAGTATCAAATGGAACAAAACAGGGCGCCGAAACACCAATTCCACCTGTTAAAAAATGACACAGAGGAAATCCAGGCTCACACAAGGACCCACAGAGGAGCACAGATAGATGGATTAAGGAGGTAGAGTTGAGGGACGGCGAACAAAGGGGGTAAGGAGAAGATCAGACTCCCCAGTCACCAGCTTTAGGTAAGAGGCATCCGGACCATCAACACCTAACTTCTGCTTATGATGTTGAAAAAAAAAACATTTGCCAGCAACGAGAGAACGATTCAAAACAAGAACAGGACAAATCTTAAAAGGTGGAATGGATGGGGAACCATGAAATGATGTAAGAGAGGAAGCAGCAATTGGATCAACAAATGAACATTAAAAAGGAAATCACCAAGATGAGAAGTTCATTGCAGGCAGGACATTCCTCCTCCTACACGTCCTTTTCTTTACACCTTACTCCCTCATTACTCCAGCTCCTACCCCTTTTCTCTCCACCCTTGACCCAATGTCTTGCGTGTTAAAGATTTACTAATATAGTATCTGCGTCATTACCTTGTTTACGAAGCCCTGAAGGTCCTAAACAAACAGTTCAGCCACTGCTGAGAACGCTGTGTTTTATTGTAATCTCGGGATTGAGATCTCTGAAAAAACCCGGTCTGGTTACGTAAACAGCGGTTCTCCTGAACAGCAGATCGTCCTGCTCCGGGCACATCCGGTTGCGTACATTGAACCGCAGAAGAAGAATGACGTCTGTTGTGGAGGTGTTTCACCAGCGACAGTGTCTTCTGACTCTGGGTCTGAGTAGCAGTGCATCCACCGTTCCAGAAGGGGGAGCTGCGCTTCTGAGAGCGGGTGTACTTCCGGGTACTGGCCAATCACAAGACTCTGTCTTCTGGGGGAGAGAGTTGAGTCTCAAATCTCGTGGCTGGGGAACAGGGTCAGAAAAGACAGATTTCTATCGGCTTGTTTACAGTAACTAGGAGGTTTTTGACCATAAAAACAAGTTAATGTATATAAGTGACCTCCATAACTAACATATATGTGCAACAGGACCACTCTATGTGAGCTTTAATTTTACAAAAATTAATCACTTTATTTGAAAATGTGCAGATGCTCTCTGTATGCCCTTTTTTAACAGTACTGTGGGACATGATGATGATACCTCACTTGGTAGATAAAGTGTGTTTTGGAGTCAAGGCTGAACTGGAGTTATTGAATGTGAAGTTCTAAAGTCAGCACTTGAACTTACTCAGCAACAGGGAAGAAGGGAAAAAAAAAAATTACATGTACTGAAGCCATGTTGAAACTGCAAAAGCACACGAGAGGTGAAACATAAGAGCTAAAAAGACGGCTGTAGAGAATTTGGCATACCAAGAGTGAGGAAGCGACATAGGTCAGCGAGAAAGATGCGTGGAAAAAAAAAAAAAAGAGGAGAGAGAGTCTTTACAGACGGAGCACATAAAGTGGCAGCCTAACAGACATAGTGCCTTTGATATCCCCTCTGCTTCAGACTGACCTTCACTTGCTCCACATGAACCAAGCAACAGAGACATGAGGTGGACGGACTGTTCCCTGAGCAGTCCTTTAGCTTGCGCTCTAGTAACTGCAATAAAACAGTGTTGTCTGGACGGCAAAGAGTGACAGAGGGAAAAGCCCCAGTGACCTGCAAATACAACCAGTTTAATGACCGTAAAGAGATGCCGGGGTGAATCATATAAAACCATAAAATTATATGGATGCATTGCGCTGTGTTCATAGATGCCGGGGTTGTGTCACATCTGACATGATCTTATGGTGGAATTAATTAAACGATGCAAAGATTGAATTTTATAGGATATCATTATTTCTGTAATCACTTTGGATCAGGCCCTGCTTTTAAGTCATTAGCATTCCGGACTGTGCACAGCCAATGAGAGTGATGGGATTAAAAAAAAAAAAAGGATATGATTAAAGGTGCCATTTGTAAGAATGTGGCCAAAAACGGTTACTACATTCAAATTCAACCCTTGTTTGCTCGGAAGCAGAGACTCTACTGACTGCAATGAATGGTAAACGGCGGTAGGTGGCGCCACATGCCAAAACATGATTTGCAGTCTGCAAAATATATTTTTATGCAAATATTTTGGCTGTACTGTTGTTGGTGGTGAGTTCAGTATGTTATATGAATATTATTCCTGAGTCTCTGTGACATATTAGAACAATGTTATGGCCAGTTGCTTTTGATTTATTACATAATGCACCTTTAATTCCCAATTTCTATGAGTTTCCAAATAGTTACAAATATTTCCCCCACATTTTCAAGAACATATGAATTCCGTACATCGTAGAAAATGGTACAAGCGACACTCCTGTGATAATCACTCCTGGGAGATTTCCTCCCTCCATCTCTATAATGCGAACATGAGTCTACCAAGTCATACAGAGCGGCTTTACAGCTTGCCGGATAGCCGCTGATTTTTTTCCTTCCTGAAATATTTATCATCTGGGTGAGAAGTGGTTAGGGCTGTACCGTAGGGATCTGATTCACCTGTGGGGGGAAGGATTGTGCTGAAATAGCCAGACTCCACACTTGCTTTTATCAAATCCAAGAAGTGTGTGATCTGCTCCTCCTTCAGTCAGAGACATGAAAAAAAAGGGGGGCCTCTGGAAGACACTTTAAGTTTACAAAAGTCAAATTCTATTCTAGTTCTATGAGTATTCATTAATACTGTATATTACTAAGACTGAATATTTTATGATGACTATTTACGGCTGACTACAAACACCGTTTTAACATACACAGCATTACCTACACCTACTGTAAGCTGGATACCCAGTGCAGCTTTCTCTTGCCTTCTGAGAAAACTCTATGTTTATATATATATATATATATGTACGTGTGTGTGTGTGTATATATATATATATATATATATATATATGTATATATATGTATATGTATATATATGTATATATATGTGTATATATATATATATATATATACATATATATATATATATATATATATATATATATATATATATATATACATATATATATATATATATATATATATATATATATATATATATATATATATATATATATATATGAATTGATCATTAACCACAGTGGCTTTATTATCAGAGTGTGGTAACCTTGATACCCACACACAGACCAGTGAGATATTTTAATGAGCATGTAACAGTCACAGGGCTTCTGAGCCCATGCCATAAAGATAATACGTGTGTGTGTGGGTGTATTCGTGTGTGAGAGCAGGTCTTAAATTAAGGTGACCAGAGACATAGGAGGAGGGACAATTTTGTCGAGTCTACAACAGGTCTAAGAGACCTTGCGTACCCTCTATGCATTGAATAGAGGGTACGTTGTTTTGCTTTTGCGTTGGTTAATTAAGGCTCAGGATAGGGAAAGAAAGGGTGCAAAAACAGAGAGAGAGAGAGTTATGTCTGTTTCCATTTTGAAATTTATCTGCAGGAAAGAAATCACAGTTGGCTCCCTCACGCTAGTGGGAAAGTAAACCGATATCTGGGAGGAAAAAAAAAAAAAAAAAACACAGAGCAAAGCTTTGAAACTCGGATGCAGTTCTCTTCATTAATCTTACACACCACATTGACTCTTCATTCCCTTTGAACCCTCACACCCTTTGAGCTCTCTCCGATTAATGTTGTTTATCAGACAGATGGCTGATCATACCTGACAGTCATGATCGGGACCCTTTATTGCGCGGCCACTGTTAATAGATCTAGCTGCGCGTTTGTGTATGTCTTTTCTTTTGTGTTCACCAGCTTTTTTTGCTGCACGGCGACAGCGACAGTCCTTGGCGCTGTATGTGGCTCTATGTAGATGGTTTCACAACATCCCTTTCAGTACATTGGAAATGCCTAGTGATCCTCGGCATGAGTTGAATAGCTGTTTTCGCTCCTCAGCAGCCACTTATCCGTCTTTCCAGAGGGGCATTCACCATTGTGTTGAACAGAGTGAACAAGGTAAAAGCTGTGGCTTTCAGATGCTATGTTTTCCAGCCTGACCTTACAGAACTGAGCCCGATGTGAGTCACAAAGTGATATAAAAGCTGGTTAATTAGAAATTACAAATGTATCCTGCTCTGCAAGAATATGTTTCAGCAAGGCCAAGTTTTTTTTTGCTTTTTTTTTTTCAAAAGTGCACTATTAATTTTTATAAATTTACTTGGCCTCTGAACCTGCACTAAATACCATTACAGCCCCTCTGAAATCATCTCAGTTATCTTTAATATCCCTTGTGGTTGGTTATGCGAAGTCACTTTTTCACATCGGCGTGTCTTCTTAATAGCGTGTTAATGAGGATACACGCAGAATCCTTTTCATTTAACGGGAGACGTGTGAGGATTTCGGTGCCTGCGGAAGAAGCACTAAAACTCAGGAGTGAGCTGGGACTAAGTCTTAAAACTGTGACAAACCCCGTAAAAGAAGGGGGGGGGGGGTGGTTGCCACAGGCAAAGGTAAAGCGGCAGAATGATAAGAGAGGAGACATGGGGGGGGGGGGGTGTCAAGACAGAATTACTCCTCATTACAGTGCAGCAAGATGCTAGTAAATCAAATGCAGCCTTTCTGCAACTTTCCCCCATCATCACTCAAAAACCCTCCCTGTAAAACATGCTTTGTGTTCTGGCACATGACTGCCTCCAGACCTGTAATAATAGAAACATGTCCCAGTGCACTATGTTCAACAAGGTCGCTTACTGTGTCTCCCCTCTGAATTGTGTTGTCCTGTAGGTTTTGGGCCAAAAAAACGACACTGGGAAGTGGAGGATGGGGGGGTATCCTTCTCATGGTCAACAGAAGGTCGATTGATGGTATTGATGCCTGATTTTTCCAAAGTCACCCAAGTGTTGTGTGGAGGTTTGATGCTTGGCTGGATCCACAAATGCCATCAGCCGCGCAGGTGATGTCCTGCCACATCTCTTCACAAATGGCATGTTGCGGCACCTTGACATTGGCGTGGTCATAGGGTGAAAAACGATGTCGCACTTCATTAGGTCCCTGCTGGTGGAGAGCTGCTCGTCCCATTAGATGCCGCGGCGTGTCGCACCATGTTACTGCAAGCCCCATTGCCATTTATTTCACAATCGGCCAGATGAAACGGCTGATATTAACAATCTGTTCCTTGATGTGTTTCTCCCCCTCTCTTTCTCTCTCCCTGCTCTTGCAGATACTTTTCTTTCCTTCTCTTTTTCACTCACTCACTCACTCACAGCCCTGGCTGCCAACTCCTGGCATTAGCCTAGACAAAAAAAAACAACACATTTGTTACATTGGGTCATGTTGCAGGACACAATAAATGGAGGGAATCATGTGGACAAGTGATTTGAATCATCAGCTCCATTTGTTATTTACAATTGTCAATTAATGCCACCCCAAACAGCCCTTGTGGCAGCCCCTCTCCCTGTCTGTTGCCAATTACTCTTCAGCCCACCTTGCTGACCTCCTGGCAAGAGAGAGGATAGGGAACGAGACGGGCACAATCCCACCGAGACGTGGAACATCCCGGCCATCTGCCGCCTGCATTCAAGCCTCCACAACCAGGAGAGAATGAAACACAAAGAGAGAGTGAACAAGGGGGACAAAGAATAGAAGAGAGGAACTGAAAAAAAAGAAAAGAAATGAAAGCAGAGCAAGGATAAAATTATAAGAGAAAGGAGGACAAGTCAAATGACCTGATTTTTAAAGGAAAGATTTGACCTTTTGGTACATCGACTCAGAGTTTCTGACAGGAGTTGGGTAAAAGGAAAAGAGCAAGTAGAGTGTATTCCATTGAATTACGCTTCATCTTTCACAGTTTAATGTCTGCCATGCATGCGCTAATTATGTGCTGTATATAATAAACACATGACTAAGATCTGACAAGATGCTAAAACACAAAAAAGTATGTGTAACACCACGTGTATGCCACAATTATACACATTTTATTTTATTAAAGAAAGCATTTATAATATTACATTCTGACAAAATGACATGTAACTATAATAGTGACTTCAGAGGAATAAAAGAGGATGGAACTCCTGGATACTGGTAGATTATTTGTTTTGATCAGCAGTAAGTGCAGTGGTTTTACTTACAACATGCTAAGTTCCCAAATTTAAGTTATGATAAACACAGTTGTCCTGGCAATTTGACATTGTAGACACCTGTGTGTGTTCGTGTGAACCAGTAGAACAGGGGACTCTGGTGTCGTCACACACCCACAAACAGGGGACTCCACTTTGAACAGGGGACATTTTTCAGGTCCCCTGTTTTCAGGTCCCCCTGTCATGCTTAAATTAAGCTAAAATCATGTCTAAGATGCTCTGGTGATTTTTTGTATTATTATTTTTTTTTTCGTTTGTTTAATATTAAGGAAGTGGGGACTGAGACTGAGCAGTGCCCCTGCAGGCTGGGATTTTAACACCGTGTGTGTGTGTGTGATGTGTGTGAATGTGAGGTTCCTTTTCACAATTTGTTTCATTCCGTCCTTTATTCTCAATACATCACATATTTTATAGTTGTTTCACACAATATTTGCATCTATGGTTTCAAAATATAAAATGTATTTATAAGGACAATAAAACATCTCAGCCATACTCGTTCCAGGTTTGACGACAAATAATCGTAAAATTAAATTTTATTAGCTTGCTCATGTTATTATTAGCTTGAAATGCATAAATCCCATATATTAGGCTATATTATTTCCCCCCATTTTATAGCTCATCAAATCGTTTTGTCATTTTTTTATTTATTTTTATTTTTTCCCCTCATCCTGTAAAGGGTTTTGAGACACCAAAGTATTGGATCTTTTTGGATTAAACATCCTAAAGGGATTAAACCCCCTCATCTTATATTTTACCAGTCTGCCTTTACACTGTGACATTTTTCTGCCCAAAGAAAGAGAAACAAGGAGGAAGTGCGAGGGATGACATTATGGGATGTGGAATTGCAATT
The DNA here is from genome assembly GCF_963457635.1 of Microchirus variegatus. Lineage (NCBI taxonomy): Eukaryota > Metazoa > Chordata > Actinopteri > Pleuronectiformes > Soleidae > Microchirus > Microchirus variegatus. The sequence continues at coordinate 10,577,329 of NC_139807.1, read as the reverse complement.
TGCCACAGTGGGCACCTCGACACATACAAATGATGGAGAGAACTAAAATTCCAATCCCTTAGAGTCCCCTAGCTGGAGGGTATTGCTTTGTAAAGGGAACATGACATAACCAACCTTGCAAATGTGTCTGATGGCTTTGTTATGGAGGGACTGAGCAGGGACCATGTGGAGTGGAGTTACTGTATTTACTATTGCTGCAGCATCTCACCCTTTGTTAAACCACTAATATATTGACATAAAAAACAAATACTGCAGGTTTTAAGAAATGTAAATGTGTTATAATACAATGCGTTCAAATCTAGGCAACAAAGCCAAGCGGGTGGTGTTTGGGAGTTAATCAGGTGAGGTTTTAACGTTTGAAATAATTGATAAATAAGCATGCATCAGGGGTAGAATTATTGAGTCTAAAAATTATAATTTTTTTAAAATAACAAACTCAACAGTCACACACATCAGGAATTGTAAAAGTTTCAACCTGACATGTGGGTTTACGCCGGAGACGAGGTAGACATCATAGCATGGGTGAAGTGTAGAACATGTGTCTGTGCACCTGGAGGCACCATGGGTCTTTAAAGATCCTGTTCTTGGTTCTTTTGCCTGAAGAAAATGGAGGAGTGAGCACACAGAATGTGCAATCTGTTCACGTTACAGAAGAAGCGGTGCTACTTTGAGGGTTTGGGGATCAAAAGTATGAGGTGTTCTTTAATAGAAATGGCTCGGTAGCTTAACTAAGCAGATGTTCACCAGAAATCCTCTACATCTTTTTTTTCCTTTTATAGTTCAAAAGCTTACAGGGGGCATGTTTGACTGAATTTAATTGTGTCCATGTCACAGTGCAACTTGTGTAAATATCCAGAATGATGCAGGTCACAGTTTTGATTATCGCCATACAGGATGAATGAAAACGTGTGCCTGAGCAGTGCATGATATTTTCATTGATATGTCTTAGGAATTAGTGATGTCCACATTTCTCTGAAGTATACAAAATAACAACCTGTTGAACTTCCTTTGATTCCTTTGACTGTCCAGCATGGCCAAACACCACAGTGTCTACTGTAACCTGTCAATGACATACCATGGATCGGTATTGATCGGCAAAGTTCTTGCAACTGGCTAAATTCATTGCAGAATTGACCAAAGTTGACTGAGAGGGGCACAGGGGTCTGAGTTCCTCAAAGCATTAGAAAGGTTTGGGGAAAAAAAAAAAAGTTGAAAAATCAAAAGTGAGAACACACGCTTTCAAGGCACAGAGCTGTGAGTAGGAGCTGTAAAGAGAGGCAGTCATGAAGGTATGAAGTCATGATATTTTGTCAATTCATTCTGCCTTCAAATTGTGGAAAAAATTAAGGGTCACGCTGTAGCTGGAATTACCTTTTAAAATGTTTTCATCCTAGCTATTATTAAATGTCATACCAGTGGCTCTAAATACATGTTTTTCAAAACGCACCCAGTTACAGGTGAGTTGGACAAATCATCAGCAAATAAAGATTTTTTTTTTCAATACAGCATTTCAGAATGTTCACTCTGTACTTTTATCATAATTGCTGATCGGCATTGTTGGGCCTGGGCATTTAAAGCTGAAATCCTGAATATTGTATGTCACCAAGTTACTCGTGGGCTAACAGGCCCATGTACCAAGCCATTTTGGAGTCATTTTGGTCTCAAATTGGTAAGACAACTACAACTGAGGACGGATCCCCAGAAGTATTACTGTAGCATCTGACTAGGAAACCTCTGAGTTAATAGTGACAACTTCAGTACAGTCTCCATGCATTTGGCCGGTCATAAAATAATTGGCCAGCAGGCAAATCAGAGCAACAACAAAAAAAGTTCATGCTTATTTAAACAAAATAAGGGCCCTGCAAATACTGCAGTTCATCACCACTGTGAATTAGTGCAAAGCAGAAAGCTAGAGAGAGAGAGAGACCTTTGTTGGCATCTGTGGTTGGCAAGTGAGCTAATTCCCTGGAAACTTGATGGCTATAGGTAAAAAAAAAAACCTAAAATGGATGTAGGCAACAAATACAGCTGAATAAACGCAAATGTAAATACAAATAAAAAACAGTCTCAAGCTGATGGAGGAAGAGCTGTCTGCTGTTATTTTTGTAGCAGATGAGCCATAATGTATAGGAGCTTAGACTACTGATGAAGCCTTCTCTTCAGCTTTTTATGTTTTCTTCTGTGTATGTTCATTTACAGATATTTTTGTGACAAGACAAATCATTAGAAAAAAAACAAGGATAATCAATTGAATCAGAATCAGAATACTTGTACACAATATATTATTCATTATTTTAACCGTCACATACGAGAGCAATTCCAAGGCGAGTGAAGACAAAATCTACTGGAAAGGTTTGATAACCTACTGTAAGGAAGTATTAATAAATAACAATGAAGTTTATTGAGTTGAACGAATACTGAGAAAAAAAAGTTTTCAGACTTCTGAATAAGTTGGAATTTATTCTCAGAATTAATTCATGCTGCTATTTATTTACGTATTTCTTATATTTCTTCGATCATATATGTCTTTGTATTATATGCACAGTGTAAAATACATTGCTATGTTGCAAAGGATGAAAGACCGATGATGATGATATGAAAATGACTCATAATAACAAATGCATTTATAAAGTAATATACAGTAGAAGAGTCTAATTACCAAGCTGTAAATGAGTTTAACTCAAACAACATGTTGTTATGTACCGTCTTGAATGTCAACATGAAATAATAGGAGAAACACAGGTTTTACCCGGAACATTAATTATGGTAACTTAGGGTGTAAGGGTAAGAGTACTTGACACTTTCATAATATTATGTACAATTATGTAGAAGCTCTGTTTTGTTTTTGTTATTTTAAAACTGCACACATGTTTAATGTATTTCCTGGATGTGTTCGAATGAAGTGAATGAGAAATAATTATACTGTAAGGTAGTGTGTAAAGTGCAGGGGGGGGGGGGGGGGAACAAGTGCCAATAATCCCCTAACCCTAACCCTTAAATGTCAAGCACACAGTCCATTTGATTTAGTGTCCTGTTGTTATGCCATCCTCCAGGACACAGATGTGGCATGAATGATTTTATTTCTAACACTTCCAATAAATATGGTTCTTGTTTAACCATTAGAAACAAACAGCAGAATCTCGTGAGAACGGGTGACTTTCACCTAGTGCAGCCTGGGAAATGATGATTCTGGGCCATAATGAATTGGACAGATAACATACTAAACGGAGTAGCGGCATCTCATGAGAGGATAACCCACTTTGAGCACTGTTGTAACGGTGTTATTGCATTGAAGCAAGGAATCTAATAGTGGACTTTTGCATAGTACTGTATTTATTTGTGGTTGTAGATCGGGTACATGAAGTGTGCATGTGCTAATTGGGTATAGTCATTATATAGTACACTGTTTGGGTCAGTGTATCTTTAAAAAAAAAATATATATATATATATGTGTGGGTGTGTGTGTTGTTTCATTTGTATGAAACTCCAATTAACCAATATACAATGTACAGCTTCTGAATATACTTTAGTAGCTCTCTTAAACCTACAGCAAAGGAAAAGAGGGATTGTTCATGTGAATGTTCATCTGTTCTCATGAAGAACGTACGCAGTGCATAGTGCATAATAAGATAAAGAACCTTGTCTCCCCCCCCCCAAACACCCCCCCCCCCCCACCCCCCCTTCAATTGATCCTATTCTAATTTCACCATGCTATGCTATGTTGATTTTGTCAATAGAGTAATGTGGCCGAGCAGTTTGTCAAATGAAAATAGAGACACAGCCATCTCTACGCCTAATCTGCTACTTGATATTGATAGATATAAACCCTCTCCTGGACTTCTTCTACCTATTAATCCACAGTAAGAGATTCCCCATCCAGAGGCTTAGTAGCTCTCTATTCTTTCCTTCCAAGTTAGAGATTGGGAACACCATAGGGGGGCCAGACGATCCTGCAGAATACCAATTGGCCACACCAGGGGGGATGGGGTGGGTTGAGGGATCTCGATTATAGATTTCGCTTGAAACATGTTTTTTTTTTTTTTCATTCAGACCTAGAGACGGCTGAAGGAGAACGGAGAAGTGGACTCGCATTATTGCAGGAAGTAACATTGTCCTCACGCCAGTGTTTACCCGTCTTAAATAGCGCACGTCTGAAACAGGATTGGAAGTTTCTCTCTTCCCTCTGCTGCAATTCTGACACCCAACATTTCAGGACTAGCAAGGACCGTATTGCTTTTCTAAGATAATTTCACTCCAGCTCTATTCTATGATTGGCCATGTACGTACAAGGTATGTCAGCAAGAGATGAGAGGGAAGTGAACAGGGGGGGGGGGGCAAGGAGGGATGGAATAGATTCATTCATCATAAGGTTGCCGGTGATTTCTCGCCTTTATGATTCCACACGATCTGGGAGGATTTTGTTTGAGGTCTAAAGCCCTTTGAGACAAACCTGTACAAACTGGGTTTAATAGTTTCCAACTGAAATGTCGTCCTTGCGATTGAATCCCATATTCAACTGTGGTTTTAAAACAGCAACATTTTGTGTATTATTATTTTTTTTATATATATATATATATTTTTACATAATATTCCTCTGGATCTATGTCTTTTTATCCGTTGCAGATAAAGAAGATACAAAAAAGAAGGTTAACTTTTGACACCATTGGGCTGCAGATAAGCCAATATATGAAACCTTTGTATCCTTTTGAAATATGTCTCCGTTTAATTTGAAAATCATATGTATGAAAATGTGTCTCATACATGGCTTTAAATGCAGCAGCCTCTCTTGCATGTGATATTCTCTTGTGAACAACTTGTTCCTCACACGGGAGTTTGATTAACTTATTAATATTATCAGCTTGACAAACTTCAGTGCTTGAAATGTTGTACTTGCACCAATATTCACTATGGTGAATTATTTATTTAGTATATTTTTGATATCGTGCTACATCTCATTTCATCCCAGGTCTGTATTTTAAGGAAAGGAAACAGTGGGTGGCAGGAAGTCTTGCTGGTATATTGTGTGATTCCACCAGTTGAAAACCAACACATTTTATAAGATGAATTGTTTTGCTCAAAGATGCAATCAGGCTGATAATCCAGTATTTGGCTTGCCTTGGAGGTCAGTGGAGCAACCATTGACCGAGGCCTGGATTCCTGTGCGGCAGGATCGATTCTGTCCGCTGCAGCTTCCTACTGTCAGTCAGTGAGCACGTTATCAGCTCTTGCCCTTCACCCGTTTACCCGTTCACTCATTCACCGGCTCGCCCGCTGAATTGTTCACTCTCTCACTCTTTGCAGCAAGCCAGACAACGTCGTCCATCAGTCACAATTTTCAAAATAACAACACTGCCCCCTTTTGGTCAAACGAAACTGTCACCTAGATAGAATGATGTCCCACTTGAAAAATGACTGCACTGAACACTTTGTGACACCCGCCCTGTCTCACTGATTTACACATCTTCTTTTGGAAAAAGAAAGAGTTTCTTTTAATCGGGATACGATGGATAAGGGTTGAAGGTTGATGTACTTTGGGTTGGCCTGACGTGGCTTTATGTCTGACTGAATCACTCAGCCACTCAGAGCTTGTTACTAAGACACAGCCATTTTACAAGTGCTGGGGATTCACAGTGAAATAGTGCTTGTGGGAGAGATGGGGCAAGACTGGAGTCCCAGGGGGGGAGGGTAATTATCCGTTGTGATCACTGGGAGACGACATGGGTTTGTGTGACAGCTTTTGTTATTTTGACCGCCGACAAGAAGAGTAGAGGCAAGAAAGGATGATTAAAAGTGTGTCTGCCCTCCTTGTGTCTTTGGAGGAAGAAGTATGGTGACACCCGGGTGGTTTCTAAGGATGTGCCTTGACAGCAGAGTGGGAGAAAGAGCTTGGAGAGGGATGGACATGAGAGAGAAAAAAAAGTGTCCTCAGGGGGTGCTGGCGAGATGTTCGCGGCCCCTTCGGCACCGCCTTCCTCACTTTGTTGCTTGGAGACATTTTGCAGAAAATGCTAATGAGCAAGAAACAGAAGGACCGCCTGATTATACAAACAGTTACACAACCACAGACACCAGCCACAACAGCCACAGAGCGTTGTGGTTAAATGGCTGATAATGATAACAACCGATTATTAAAAGGCTGCATTGATGTAATTTATGCACAGCATGACATGGCGCTTTTTACAGTCTGAATATTTAAAGTTCAGAGAAAAATTTAACCATCACCGTAATGTGAATAATGATGTCTCCGCCTTCCACTTCTTTTTTTTTTTTTTAAAGTTGACAGTTATTCTAACTTTTTGTTATGCCAGACATTTCATGTGGTCTTCTCCCATTTGCATCACCTCATGCTGCTTGATAATTATTATTAATCATCCACCTTGATTCATAGCAGGGAATTTCTAATTGGACCACAATATATTTCCCCCTACAAAGGCTTTAATGGAATTTGGGTGTTTCCGGCTCTGAGCATGTTGCACTCACACTCTCGTAGTTCCATGACAAGTCACGGATTAGATTGAGGATGGTTTATTCATTTCCTGTGTGCACTTTATGGCCAGTTGTTTTTATCTCAGCCCTTAAAGTCTCTCTCTTGTTTATGCCCCCTAAAAATAAAAACATGAAGCATTGGATTTGAAGCATGAACAAAAACAAAAAAAAAGCGGAGACACAATAAAAATCAGAAAGAGATAATGGGGAAAAAAAACAACAACAAAAAAAACCTTATATCTACATTTTTTTCAATGTGATGAATTACAAATGTGTGGGAGTCTCACAATTCCTGTGCCAATAGCCCAGGTGTGTAGGGAGAGAGAATGTGAGTCCAGATGTCAGCATTTCATCTGGTATATCTCTTGATTTCTATTCAGGCCATAAACTTTAGTAATGAACATACGCTGTAAACCCCCCCAGCTCCAAAAAAACCATCTTATTCAGAAACTAACAAGACGCTGACTGCATAGATACAATCCACCAGAAGAAATTGGTGAGTGGGTGGAAATTGCATTATGTATACAAGTGTGGCTCTATATTCAGAAGTGATTCATAAAAAAGAAAATGGATTTATTAAAATAAATCTACATTACACAGATACATGTGACTGGCAAGAATCTGATATAGGTTTCATATCAGTTCCATATGCACTCAACTTTATTTTGGAATGTAGAGGAGACAATTTTCTAAGACTTAGAGGTATTGTAAAGAGGGTGGGGTGTATTTATGCAAAGTACTTTGTGTTGCATTTTATCTGAAAGGTTATATACATATGATAGATTGATTAATTCAATGATCGATTGATCCCCATCCGTACATAAAGTCCTACTGGTTACCTAAGGGTTAGGGTTAGGGTTAGGGTTAGAGGTAATCCTTACCCTAACCCTAAATGGGCAGCATGGAAGTCTAGTGATAAGCTCTGTCACAATACCGCAATGCACTTTCCAAAATTGTCCAGAGCTGTGAATTTATGCAGAGGGTCACTGGTCTCTATGTGTCAGAGTGGCGACCTCATTCGGTGTGCACTCTATAACTCTTGTCCATTGTCAGCTTAGCTTGACTCTAGCCCATTACAACTGCATGGATGGTTGGATTGATTTGAAAACACATCCTGAATCAAATCACCTAAAGTCACCTCGATGCTATTTTTATGAGAAAAGTCTTCACTATACACTGCCATGTTGGCAGGGACACTCCCCCATTCTACTCCAGAGAATGCTTATACACTGCAAGAATAAAAAAAAAAAAAAATGAAGTATGCTTGTTTTGTATATGAGGCTACACATCATCTTGCCCCTCCCCCACTGAATGACTTCTTCAAAAGTATCCAGAGTGGTGGCAGTACAAGCCCTCTACCAAAGGTGACTGTGTAATACCTTTGAGGTGCAGCACATTTGGGCCAACTGTTTTGTCAGTTAAAGGAAATACATTTTTGGAACACAATAAGGGACTGCCCCACATACATCGATTTTAAAACTTACCGAAATATTGGCTTTTAGAAAACCAAAGCTGCAATCACTTTTAACTGCTTCACTTATTTCAACGTGTGTGACAACCACAGGTTCTGCTGTGTTTTTTCTTAACTCTTGGTACTGATGTTCATTAATATGCACTGTCCCTATCCAAACAATCAATTAAATCGATAAAAGTGTGTGAAATAAACAGGATTATTGAAGCATCTGAGTCTGTAACACTGAAGTTGGCATGGAGATTTGTAGCTTTCCAGACAGAAACCCTTACCCTAAGGGGAAAACCTAAAACCACCATGCCCTTAAGTCAAATAGAATAACGGTTTTATAAATGTCATAGTGTGTCTCAAAATGCAATACATTTTATTCCATGTCTGGTACACACTTTTGTTTTAAGTTACATTCCCCTTAGGTTTCCCCTGAACTCCCAACCAGGACGCTGTGAATCTGGATGCCAACTTCAGTGTCGTGATTCAGTAGTCTACCTGATACAAAGGCATCACTCTACAAGAGGAATGCTTTGCCTGTGGGTCTGTGTTCAATGTTCGCTTTTAGGGTATTTTGTAGCAGTGGTCCATCTCTGCCGTCCCTCAGTATCTTTGGGTATCCTGCAAAATTCTCTCATGCTAGACTGTCCCAGATCTGTTTTGGCATCCTGGTGTGTAACTCGTTTGTTCATGAGCTGATGAGAGCAGAATGGCTGTGAATTGTACAGAAATTATGGTATGGGGCAAAAAGTTTATACCTTGGCTCGGTTTGCCTGCAGGTGGCTGACCTGCCAAGCATGGCTGTTGATGGAAAAAGGACTCTACAAAATCCATTTTATGCTACTTGTCCAGCACTCACATAAGTCTGCCACTTGGTAAAGTGAGTTATTAGATAATGAACAAAGAGAGGCATTTGTCAGCTGAAGAGACAGATGTGTTCCCTCGGGAGTTGGTGACAAAATTATCTGAGCACATTACAGAAAGCCAATGGAGCCAAGAATCCTTAAAACACCAACAGAAAACATAGTGCATGGTCATTTGATCTATTTGGATTCTTTATCATGCAGTGCCTTTTTCGCTCTATGTCAGCTGGGATTGGCACCAGTGCCGCCCCGCGACCCTCATGTGGAGAATAAAGTGGTAGAAGATGAATGACTGAATGATTTTCACGCCGTTAGTTCTACAAAATAAACCCATCATTTAATACATCTTAAGTAAACAAATCAAAAATCCAATGAAGGGCTTTTGCAGCTGCAAAATAGGGGAACCTGACCCAAGCAGACCTGTAACAATACATTTAAAAAAAAAAAAAAAAAATCATATCTTTGCCCACTTTGATTAATTTTAAGTAATTTTATTGTATCATTTTATACATCGCTTTGCAAGGATTGTATCATACCAAGATGGTCAGCTTAGAACTGAGCCAGTCCCTTTCTAAAACCATTTTTTGCAATCAAAACTCCCTTGCCTTCTAAAGAGCCCCCTTTTGTTTTACTTCAGAGGGAAAATCATATTGCAGAGACTTTGAAGTTACTTGAGATTCGAATGGGAATCCATCAGAGTAAATCTTTTTGTCTGTCTTTTTATTTTATACCAAACTTAAACCATTTTGTGAAGGGGAACTGTTTTGAAAAGTGCTGAAAGACAAGATTTGTAATGCATGAAACAATCCCGTCCACATTAACTTTTTTTTTCCAAAATGTGCACGTTTGCTCACTGTTTGTGTTTTGATTTTTTGACAACATAACGTGAATGAAATGCATTTCTGCAGCCTTACTTCAGAGCCTTGCGATGCAAAGTGCATATTTGATTTTGAAGTCTGACTTGTTCTCTGCCTGGCTGGTGACATCATTATCCTGATATTTGGCTTATTTTTCCTTTTTTCTGTTTGTTTACAACAAGTAAATACCGTGAACATGATAGGACAGGGTGGTATCTTTAAATATCTGCTATGATGAGCGGAGGTCTTTTCCTTCACTCAGCATGGTTTTCGCTCCTTTCCTCCCCATTTAAATGTTTGTAAACCCCTAAATCACACAGTTACAGTATGACAGTAATGATGTACAGGTTTACTAACACTGCACCCTGTTCATAGCTTTCCTGTGGCAGCTGACAATCCAGCGTCGCCTCTGCTCTGTCTTTTAAATCCAGTTCAACCATGACATTAATTAAATGCTCTGCTCCCAGTTTGTCGTTACTGCCGCAAAGTGAGAAAAACAACAGCGGAACACGTGCATGTATTGTTTGCACGTTTATAACTATATAAATAATCAAATCCATCAGCAATGTTGGGCTTCATGACCTTCCACGCACCTATAAATACACAGTCCACCGAGAATTACCGCTTATATAATTAGGTCGTGTTTGTCACAAGTGACAAATGAGTCTGTTCTAATACGGTAAACAACATCTCGGTTTGTCTTTGTGGCGACCACAGCCTCCTTTTGCTGCCCATGAGGTTCTATCCACTTTTCTCGTGTTTATTTAGTCAAAAACGAAGGCTTTTTTGCAACACTAACACGAGAACAAACATTACCCTCGTTGTCTCGTGTTGCTGATCCGGCAATTTGTTTCGTGCAATCATTAGTCAAGTATTTATTATTCCTCTCCTTTGTTCTGATGGATGATGCCATTGATTGATGCCATCCTTTCCCCAACCTTTACATCATTTGCAGTGGCATTTTGACATAAGTGGGCTGGCCTTTTTGCAGTGCGTGGGGTCTGCACAACTTACTTACTTTTGTATAGTGTGTGTGTCCCTAATTAGACAGCAGAGCCTAGGAGGCAGAGATAGGTGCACAGAAAAACACCTGACTCTCCTATGGTTTTGGCTGCAGTGCTGCAATATGAGGCTATTATCAGACCATGGCAATAGGGGTGAGGAAGGGGCCTCGGTAATAGTTTTTATAGGTTCACCACTGCCCTGTCTCTGCACCTGGCATTTATCACCCCCTGGAGGTGCAGCAAATGATTTTAAATTAATAAGCAGGTACAGGATGGGCCACCTGTGATGAGGTGGAATGCCCTGAACAGAGAGATGAATAACTACCTGCACAGAATACTATGCAGCCTTCCAATCCGCCGCTCTGTTTTTAATGCATCTGCAAGGTTTGTCTCTTTTTTTTATCTTCAGTGCAGTGTGGTTACAATCACGAGCACAATAACGAGATGACTAGAATTATGATCGTAAACATTACAGCCTGTTTCACAATGCGCGATCTAAAGAAGAAAGAAAAAAACAACACAAGACCCAAGCCCTATGGGTATCTTGGTCAATTGGTTTACTGTGCAAATAATCAGCAAGATGCTTCTAAAAAATAGACTCACCATCTCAGTTGCCTACTTCACACAGCTTCTGCCTGGGCCCTTGTGTCTTCCTTGTGTTTAAAGTTATGCCTTGCCTTGCAACAACAGTGACTTGGTGCTGTGTCTTTGCTTCTTATTCAGAATTAAATTTTAATATGTGCAGTAGACTCACTGCCGGTTTGTGTATAGTGCTTTATCTTGCACACTCTCTTTGTCCGTTGTTCAAATCAGCGCTGCTGCAATACGGTTAATCAGGATGTCGCTGCGTTTGCACAATTACATTTTAACTGTGTTCATTTGCGCACTCTTGTGCTCATTTTAGGTCAAAGTATTGAATTTGTATCATGACATGTCGGAGAGTGTAATAAAGGCTGATCAAATTACCCACTGCATCTTCAGTGAACTAATTTTCTGACAATGTGGTGACTCCTGAAGAGCATGCCGTACGACTGTGCAAGTGTTTTTTTGTTTTTTTTCATTCATCACTGTTAATTAAGCAGAAGTTGAGCATACACAGCAGGTAATCATCTTTTATTTTAGCCTTTCCTTTTGGCAGTAATTGGCTTTCACAAATATCGCTGTTTCCTTTTCTCCATTGGCAGCTGCCCACTCCCAATACCGCGCCTTTTCCTTCCAGGTTGAGGTGTTTTGGATGTGTGAAAGTCAGGTGTAGGAAGCTGAAGCAAACAGCATGTGTGCATGCATTTTTATACACCCTCAGCGTATTCTAGTTGGCAAAAAGCCATTTTTGTTGGTACAAACACAATTCTTGCTTTTTTTACGATTCCACCTACACACATGAGGTTCACACACGAAGGCCTATGAACTCTAAAAAGGCAGCAAAATAAAAGGGAAGACAATTGTCCAGGAGCCTTAAGAACATGCATGTATGCAACACCTCAAAGGTAACTTCACACTCCCACTCATCTGTGTATTTTTTTTTTTTTAATATTTCACAAAATAAACCAAACTCTAAGTTCCATAGGTTGCATTCAGAAGGTAAAGGTCTACAGTCGTGCCAACAGCTCTGTAAAGTGTTAACTACAGTAGTGACTGGAGCTAAATTGTTACATAGGTATTCATCCTTCTATCTTCTATCACTTTATCCTCCACATAGGGGTTGTGGGGGGCGCTGTGCCAATCTCAGCTGACATAGGGCAACTGTGGGAGGAAAACCCGGATAAAACCCACGCACTCATGGAGAGAATATGCAGAAAGGCCCTTGTACATAGGTATTATTGGTTGTATTTTCAATGTAGTGCATAATCTGTACATGGCAAACCTATGGAAAATGAGTGAGAGGGTATTAGACTTATAGTTGTGCTGCATCGCTGACAAAATTCTCTCACTTTACTCATCGATTTCCTAAAACAAAGTGAAGAAAAACAACAACTGGAAAAACAACTCAAGGGTCACGTTAGTTAGTTGGCAAAACTTTAAAAAAAAATACAACATATTTTCTCAACATTGTGGTTCATCGATTATGTCAAGGAAGTTGAATACACGAGTGAATGTTATTAGCTGACTTTTCATGCTCTGTCAAGTAGCTCTAGTTGCACTATGTTAATTAAATCACCCACTGATTTAATATGAGTGAATGAACTGCCTGGCAATCTTATTAGCAAACATTAATCCCACCTGACCACTCTCCGACTGATACACATTCAATTAAATGTCACCTTCTTTGTGTTGAACCTGGTTTGTGTTAAGGGTCGAAGTGCACGTTCAAAATGAGGTCGACCCACGATACTTTTTCATTATCACGGCAAAATGATCCGAGCGGAGGCTGCTGACATTTGCATATGAATATAAAACTGACCCTTTGTTTATTTTTTACAAGTGACACGGATGACAAATGAAAGGACGACATCAAGCAAAGCTCAGCTCAGCTCCGGGATGAGAGAAAGATTTGGGAGAAGATGATGTTGCCTGAGATAAAAGTAAAGGCAAGGTGATGGTGATGAAAGAGGAAGAGCAGGTATAAGCAAGGAAATACACTGTTTCTCCTGACAAGATATTTGATCCTAACATGCACGTCCTAACATTTTTATTTTCATGTATTAAGACTCTTTTTTTATTTTTATGTTATGTTGAACAACAGGCATTGCCTGCAATAAAGGCATTTTTACATTTACAATTTACAATTTTTACATCTTATGATATCATAACACATGTGTTTTTGTTGTTTTTTTTGTTTTTTTTGCTTGAGTAGCTTACAATTGTCTCCTGCAAGGACCAGAGGAAGCCAGTCCTTCCCATCCAAACTAATAGAAGTCGATGTCTGGCATGCTGAGGCACCATGCAGGCACAGATGTCATCAATGATCCACACTGTGAATATGGGGTGAAAACAAATGAGCATGATTAAAATAATGAAAAATATAGTGGCTCAGTCTTTCATGTTGATAAGTATTGAAGAAGGGAGTTGCAGACAAGTATATATTGACATAACATATGAATAAAACTGCATTCATTTTCTCGACGTACTAATATTCAGGGTGATGATTTGCACAGAGCCGTTTGCATTAGAAAACAGTCTTCTAACATTAAAAGCCATATTTTTTGAAATAAGCAACTTCCTTACAAACCATTCACTGACAGATTTTGTAACGTCCATCATCCTGCACTGTGCTCATTAAAATCCTGCTTTGCATCATATATCCATATTTTTTAGCAATCATTCTCTTCTTTACCACCACCAATATAGACTCCAGATTATCAAGGTGGGATAATCCTGGACCGGCCTGTTTTCCCATACAAAATGATAATTAGGCCACATTGCCAAAACCTCCTCCATATATCTTTACTTAAATTATACCACATATTATGTCATTTACTTAGTATGTATATTTTTGTATGACCCGGGGCACTGTTCCAAAGTCCGGAAACAATATGAAAAACTCAGATGAACTCGAAGATGAAAACTATGAACTACTGTACTTTACAAAACATGAATTACCTCAAAGTTCAATTAATAATTTATATTTTAGAATGAGAACAGTTACATTTCCATGGGCAAACAATAAACAAATAAAAAGAAAATAATTGCACTGTGATGGGGAAAAACTGAATTTGGTGTGTAGGAAAAGTAGAAAATTCATCAGTGAGAAATTGCGTGTGGTTGCATGTATGTGTGTGTGTGTGTGTGTGAATGTGCCACCTGCAGTAAGAGACGGCGCCACTCTATCACAGTGAGTTACCGATATCAGAGAATACCGATAACAATCTAATCAGTTCACAGATGAGAGAAGATAATACCCTACTTAACATTTCTGAAATATTCTTTGAAATGTTCTGACGAGCCTGCTTTAGGTGACCGATTGCACACGCTGATGCACACAAGTTAGTCAAGCATCGACGCTGCTGCTTGATGACAAGTGTTCCACGTGGGTGCTCGATCTGGTTATAAATACACAATTAGCCTCACAGATAGATAACACTAATATGTGAAGTGTATTCATCGACTCTTGCTCTGGACTTTCATCACCGTTGGTTGTAAATTTTATAAGCGTCCCGCATGGCCTCCCAAAAGCAGTTTCCTTTTCCTGCTGTTGAAATCAGTAAGGCAATGCAACGTCTTATGACGCTCTGCAACAGTTAGTGATATTATTTCTCATTAGACATCATTAGTTCCAAACACATTGCGGATGCACTCAATTATGTAGATAGATAGATAGATAGATAGATAGATAGATAGATAGATAGATAGATAGATAGATAGATAGATAGATAGATAGATAGATAGATAGATAGATAGATAGATAGATAGATAGATAGATAACATTTCCACAATACCACCAAAAGTGTCTTTTTATCAGGATGATCCAGATCCACTTATGCTCACAAGGAGAGTTACTGATGTTTATGGCGGTGATGTTTACGGTGTTGGCCTGAGCGGTCAATAGTTTCGGTCTGAGTTGGCTGAGTTCGTTTGTCCCAGCCAGATTGCACTGCCATGGATCAGAACTATAAAGACTGAAATGCACAATAAGACAAAAAGATAAAATGTTCAAAGTAATTCATCTTTATTGGGGCTTGGCAAGCAATAGTGGTCAAGGATGAGCAAGAGGGGGGACTTGTACGATGCACAGGTGTGGCTTCAACTCCCATCGGTGAACAGGTTAAGTCATCACTACATTTTATAGCTTGTTAGTTGCTTAGAATTAGCAATATTCTCCCATGTGCACAAGATAAGGTGGACAGAAAGGCAGTTTGATAAAATGGAATAGCATTTAAATAAAAACTGAAGAGGCAAACACATTCCGATAGATAACTAAAGTCAGTGTGCAAAAAAAAAAAAAAAAATCCAAGAGTTCCTAGATCACATGTGGGAAACAACACAAAGTACCAAAATACCTTCCCTGGAGAACAGGAGCACAGGAACAGAAACATAAAAGGACACCAAACTTAGCAAACAACCTGACAATGAAACACGGGGAGATTAAATACCCAGAGGGAGAAACTTAACAAGATACAGTGAATTACACGAAGGGCAGGGCACACGATCACAGCGGAGGTAAACATAGCAAAGGCAGGAAGTAAAACTTTGCAAGTGCTGTGTCCCAATTCAGTATCTCTGCAGTCTTTGCTGGCTGCAGTTGTTAGCGACACAGTGTCCCAGTCCCAATTCATGGACTTCTTCAAAATGCATCTCACAAATGCACATGACCTTTGCCCTGACCCACCAGGTGGAACCTTCGCAGTTTTAGTGAAGTGAGGAAATTGAATAAGGGAAAGTATAGTGACAGAACACACACATCAAACAAGCATTATTTAACCACCTAGAAATGAATATTTGAAACAAAAAATTATAATGGTGGTAGTAATGGTGAGTTTAAAGTCTCTAATTAGGTTTAAGATTTAAATGTGCTTCTTAATTGTACATTTTAATATACAATTAAACAATTAAACTACCATTTCATATAATTTAAAGCATTTGCAAAATTTAGTCGGTGATGCTGCAAATTGGGCTGCCACATGAAGCCGTTTGTTGCGGGTGTTGATGCATCTCCATCTCCAAAAGCAAGAGAAATGGAAAAATAAACATAAAAAAGATAAAGACCCTGTCGCTTGGTGAATATGGTGAAGGTGGTGATGCAATTTCCATAGACCCCCATAGGCTGGACCATTCCATTCAACAACAATGTGACCTCCAATTGGCTGCAGCCTATGTGGCATTCGGAAGCTGTATCATGCGTAAGCCACGTAGGCTCATATATCTATAGGTATACAAGGAGTAACACCAAACAAGCCATAACACAATTAAAATTCACAATCTGTAAAACTGAACAACAGAACATGTACTAAAAGAATGTAAAGCTGCATTTTGTTGAAATGTGCTGCACAATTAAAATGAATTGTAAACACTAATAGGTGCAACTAGGTATTACACTGACTCCACATAAGACAGATCAACACAGGTCTGTGTCCAAAGTGTACTGAAGAGAGGTCTAATCAAATAAGTGAAAACAAATGTGTGAGACAAGCGGTTAAACAGACAAACCTAAAGCCTTAATTCTTGTTCCTAAAAGCCACAATAAAAGTGCTCTTGCAGTCACAGGAAGTATGTATTTGCCTTGTGCATTAATTGGGTTTAAGAAACCTATCTTCACACACATTTCCTGCTTATTTCCTGTATCACACACATCAGTAAATGTTAAAGTCGCATTCTTCATCATTTAAGCATTTTTGGGGGGGCACAACTTTACCTCCGCTACAGATTATAACCCCCCCCCCCCCCCCCCGATCTCCACATAGAACATTCTGTAAAGTAGATTTTTGTTAAAGATTAAAGCAACTACATGTAGCTGTTTTATCTTGAAATACACAAGGATCAAACAAATGCCTGTTTTTTGAACCACCTGATACAAGAGCAGAGCTAACTTGTCGATCAATTCAAAATGCTTTAAAAATGTTAAATATGCTCACATAATGGATGCTTTCTTCCATCTTGTGCAGACAGTCTGGACCATACAAAGAGGGGACTATGGGATGTGGGGGCTGCAGCGACATCAGTGATACACTGGTAACATGACGGTACATCATTCTCTGTTTGGCCTTCAGAAGAAAAGCCACTTCTGGATATACAAGGATTAGCTAAACATCTTCAAATTCACTGTGATTTATTCTTTTTTTTTTTTACCACAGACTCTAATTCATTAAACTTCCCATATTATGCAAAATCAACTTTTTAATCATTTTAATCCTTATATTTGGGACTCTGGAGGTCCTATCAGTCAGCAAAGTGTGAAAAAAATATGACTTACTCATGTTTTTGTGGTCCTCCTCAGTCTAAGTACAGGAGATAAATCACACAATGTTGACTTCCGCACTCACTGGGACGTCACAATGCACAAAATGTGTCCGTAAAACACGCAAGAGTGCTGGCGAGGGCGACAGTATCGGAAGTCCGCAAAAAGTTCTATGTTTGGCTCCACAGTGCAGCACAGAGTTCTACACAAACTTCCAGCCTCAGAGGATTTATCTGTCCAGTGGATACATGTTATATATGTCACAGACATGTTCATTAGGACATCAGGGAACTAGGTTAACTTGGAGAAATAGGGTATAATATGGGATCTTTAAACTGTTTAACATGTTACACAATTCCAGTGGTCCATAAGAGATCTGAAGTTAAGGATCGCTCCCCAACTGTAGCATGTATCAAAAATAAACTTCTGCAGATGTGTAAGTGTCTATACCACATAAAACAGGTCATGGTGAACAGGGATTTTATCTCCAGGGCCTGTCACAACTTCCTGTTTGTTATGTCGTGTCACTGAGCCACAGCTCGCCACATTAAGGGGGCCTGGCTCCGACATCTCATCCCATGCACCAGTGACACGAGGCGAGCACATACACCTGTACAGCAGATACATATTATGCAGCATAACGCTCACTCGCACATCTGTCGAGGAAGAGACTGGATGATTTATTTATTACCACCCAATTAAAACTTCAGGAACAAGAACACTTCAATGAGAATATAAATATCAAATGGAGTAAGCTCTACACGACTATTTAGTCATGCAATCTGGCTTCTGCACTGTGGCATGCCGGAGAGAGAAAGAGAAACTGAAGATCAGGAAATTGGAAGTGGAAACACTCAGATCTTTTGTGCAGCAAAAGAATCTTTTATTGCACTTATTTTCACCACCTCCACTACCCTTTCTTCTTTCTGTGCAGTAAATGAGATTTCTTATTCATGTTCTCTGTTTTTTTTTTTTTTCTTTTCCAAAAAAACAACCAGGATTGGTATTTCATTTTGACGGGAGCTCTGACCAGAGTATAGGCCAATCAATTGGCCTCACTTGGTCTGGTGTAGGAA
Source organism: Microchirus variegatus (assembly GCF_963457635.1). Taxonomy (NCBI): domain Eukaryota; kingdom Metazoa; phylum Chordata; class Actinopteri; order Pleuronectiformes; family Soleidae; genus Microchirus; species Microchirus variegatus. The sequence goes on along the minus strand of NC_139807.1, from coordinate 10,558,752 downwards.
TAAATGTTGTGGGGCACAGCCAATGGTTGGAGAGGACTGATTGTGTGGCATTTGTTAAGCTCACCAGGGAGTCAACAGCAGTATTGTTGGGGGTGAATATAGATTTCAGAAACGACCAAAGGATGAATAACCTATCTCAGTGGAATCAGATGTGTACGCGCAGGTAACTGCAGCGCTATGTATAGTAAATCACTCTCTAAATCTGTCACTGTCAATGATTTCTTTAAGCCACCATGAGTTGTTGTGTAATGTGTACGTGGCAAAAAATTTAATTAAAATTAAATTAAAACAAGCCAACGTTTCTGAGCCCCAGGTAAGGAAGGGACTTACTGTATGGGGAGCACACTGAGCACTTAGGCTAATCAGCATGTCGCTAATTGACGCCGCCATTATCTTTCCACCTGTCAGTTGTGTTGATTGATATATTAACATGTAATGTAAAAGCAGGTTTATCAGAACAGAGAACAAACTTCTGTAATCAACAGTAGTTTGACTATAAATACGAAAAAAAAACCGAGAATAATATGGTGATAATATGGTGGTGGATTGTAACACCTGACCCACAGGCCTTTGCGTGTAATCAGCGCTCTAATAAGCGATGACAGTATTGTGATTCTTCCCACGATGGATGCTGCTACTATATTTAACTACACTTTGTTCTGCATGCTCTTATGGCTCATATGTTATCGTTACAGGGACAAATTGATTCCACAGGTTGTAATTCCTATACGAATATATAAGAAACCTGTATTATCTTATTATTCATCCATCCATGCATTCATTCATCCATCCTCATATTATGGCGGATCAAAACAAACACCGTAGCTCACCACTTTCCTCTTCCACTTTTTAATGCTCTTTCAGCCTTACCCTTCACAGAGACACAACATGAGTGAGAGATAGTTAACCGGGGGAAAGGATGTCTTGTTAAGGTCTCATCAAATCACTCACAAAACAGCAGCACATATGTAACATTAATAGAAACACCTTTCATAACAGGGTGCCTGTCTGACGTGCTGGCAGTCTGCCACCGATCACCAGAGTGCTCTTATTACATCTGACATATTAGATGTGATGTGATGTGATCTGTAGCTCTGGTAATAAACTAGAACCCCCACCTACATCCACACAGACGACTCCACTGACAAGTCCACATCATCAGCATGTTCCATTTGATCCTGCCGCAGTCTCTTGTTCCTTCTGTCATTCATTTAGAACACGGCCACACGGACAGACGTGTGAGGAGTGCATTGACAAAGGTTTTTTTTTCCTCACTTTGCAAACTTTTTGTTATTTTACATAAGCCAAGAATGTGTATGTTCCTTTTCTTTTTGTCGGGTCTCTTAAGTGGATATATCCCTTCACTGAACTGTCTATTTGACATAGAGCCTCTTTTTGTCTCAACCTTAAGACACGAGATAAGGCCCAATCAGGTCAGAGGGACTAGGTAAAGATTTGTCAGACTAGGCAGGCGACAAACCTGCACATAAACCGAGCTTAGGGTGATTTATAGGGCTTATTTCTGAGAACGGTAAAGTGAAATTAATCACGGTCCCACCTGACACTGCTGCTCAGCAGTGACAAATGACAAGCTGCCAGGGACAGACAGTGAGCTATCCATGAGGTGCTCGCCAGCGTGCTCCTTCTTCAGATAGCCTGACCTGGGGTGCTGCCTTGCCAGATGCCCCCCCTCTGGATGGCCAGTGCCAGGCGTATAGGGCCAATCCTGTCTCCTCCTACTCCAATCCCACCCCCCGGCTGGTTACCCATACAGAGGCCTAATGGCGTAGGGACAGCCTGCCAAGCAGATGGAGAGAGAAGCAGGGGCTTTACCCTATCAGCTAACAGTGCTGCCTGATGGTTGGACCACAAAGCAAGTCATATGTTGCTTCCAAATTATGGCTGTAACAAAACGTAATAAAAATCACGTAGGTGGAAAAGCATTTATGTGCTTCGTTTTTATTTCTGTTAAAAGTCTCTCTCTCTGTCTGCTGCTGCATGCATGCACGGTTTCTTACTTTTGAGAGAGAAAGAATTTGATCTTTGCTTTATAAGTGGCACATTAAAAAAAAATGACCGTATGAAAACTGAACAATCTATTTGTAGACCTTTTTTTTCTTTCAACCAGTGCAATGTAAAATGCTTTTTTTCCCCTGTCTTTGAATACAGAAAAAAAAAAAACATGTTCAGTTAATGAGCTAATTTATTGCATTTTCTTTTTTAATTTAAATGATTCAGTTGTTCTGTTTTATTCTGTTGCGTGGTAGTTTACTGGTTTACTTTGTTCCTTATTCCCACTCTACAATTTACTTCCTGTCTGCCCTGATGTGTTTCACCAGCATATGTCACATGTATATATTACTCTCTGTGCTCTCACTCTATTTTGTCAGATACTCAGTTTTGTTTACCTGTCTTTTGTTTCTTAATGTTCCCTTTTTTTGGGGGAAAATGGCTTTCGGATTTTATCGAGCAGCTATTATTCACATGCGCAGTCCAAGCTTTTTGTTGAATATACAGCATTTATCTGGCCATTCCGAGCATGGCAAACAAATCCTCCCTCATTAATGTCAGCAGTGACATTGCGACATTGGTTGCACCTCTTATTTCCCATAAGTCAGGTTAAGCCATTTATTGCCCTGAACGATAATGTAGACATTAGTGGCCTTTGATTGAATGCCCGTGTTTCCCTGTTGTTCTGTTCGGAGGTGCATGTGCACATGAAAAATGACTCTCCTAAAAACCCCAAAGCAGTCACCTACGACATGGTTTCACTCTCTGCCATGGACATAAATAATCTTTACCCTTGGCAGCCACATAATTAATAGTGATGTTTAGCAGGTCCATTTCGACGGACCCACTTAATCTAATTTTGTTTCCACTCTACGATTTGTAAATTACTGCAAAATGACGGGCCATTTACCACCGTCCCTGTCTGAGACAATGGCAATTTTTCTTCCTGTGTAATTCTTTTTATGGCTCTTAACTGAGAATTAGAGGAAGTCTTCTTCTTCTTCTTCTCCTCCTCCCCCCGCGTTGCCCCCTTCTCCGCTTTTATTCCCAATTCAGCATGTGTCCATGTGCTGCAGAGACTCTCTAAGACATTAGCTTTTTCTACAGCTTCATCAGAACACATTATGGCCACTGATGTAAAATGCCAGCACTACAAATGCCTTCCACGTCCACATCCTATTATTTACCGCTAAATGTTAAACATTTATAGTCGGACTGCCCTACACAGACATTTGTGTAGCCTGGTGATTTGCTGCTCCATTTTACATCAGTTGTTAACATGCAAGGAAATGATCGTCTCTCGGGTGTGCAAAGACTATTCTTCACTGATGGTAATTGTCAAAATATCTACCTTGGAAAACTGAAGATATGTATTTAAATGTCCACGCTGTATTATGAATTACTGAAAACGTGATATTCAGCACAGTGCTATATATATTTTTTTTTATACACTGACCATTCATTTTCACTCTGTGCTGATGGTGTAAGACCTGGCTGGGATCATCGCTTCTTTTCTGCTGAGGTTTGACACCTCCTGGCGCCTGGTGCTGCACTGAAGAAAGCCCCCCGAAGAAGCCGGTGACAGAAGAAACCTCCGTCAAGTCGAGCTGCGCGACATCTGTGCACGTCTCCTGGACTGTGACGTGCGTGACGGAGCTTTCACTTCTCCTGCACAGAAACGATGTGCCCTGAACCCAGAATTTAACCCCGCAAGTCAGACGACCAACTCCTGCAGAACTAAACACCCGTCGTTACTGTGCTCTTACTGCACACATTGCATTAGCTTCATATCTGACAAACTATGCAGCTGGCAAAAGGCATAGTATGAAATTGAGCTGCTGCAGTAAATCAATGTAGACAGGCATATGTTGGATGAATGAGTGGATGGATGGATAGATAGTGGGCGGGACGGACCGCTTGATCCCGAACCTGCAATTCTTGAATGTCTAGGTCAATACTTGGGTTTTGGGAGAATTAATGAGGCGAAGCAAATGATTTGAACAGGCTCCTGCCTCCTCAGTGACAGCGGGGGCTTGACCTGACCACTATTCACGACGTCAGCTTGGTAGACTGTCATTTTTACCCACACCAGAGAAGACTGATGGAGCCTGACAAATGCCACCAAGTTAGGGAAAATACAATTAGCAGGCTCGTTGGACGGGTCAGGAGGCGCCCATTTATTTAAACTGCTGGGTTGACAGCGACTGGCTGCTGCCTAACAATTGCCGTTCTGTTTCATGTGTGTTTGTGTGTGTGTGTATGTGCAACCTCTCTGAGAGGTACAAGAAAAAAACTGCCATCATGTACTTCATTAGCTACTGTCTCCATCCTCAGAGACAAGCGACCACACATTCAGGCAGTATTTAATCCTCACATTAATTCATCATAAAAATAAACACTTATCTACGTGGAATGCACATGATTGAAAGCCTCTTCTGGGAAACAATCGATTGATCATATCTCATGGCCGATTCCCCGACCCCCCCCCCCCCCCCCCCATAGCTTTCATATTATCCAATGACAGGAAGAACAAAATGGCTTTATTTGATAAGAGCATTCTCTGAGACTGAGAGCAGAAGATGAGAGAATATGAGAACAAGCAAGACAAAAGACGGAGAGACGGACTGGAGGGATGAGACAAAGTGCAAGGTTGAAAACTACTTTTTTTTTTTCCAGCATTGGAACAACCATGGCAACATGGCGACGGCGAGTTACGTATTGATTGGTCGATGCTGTGTGGCTATAAATGACAGCACGAAAAGCTGTTTGGTAATTATTTTATTTTCAGTGATTCTATTTCAGGGTCAGAGCCTGTAACCACACTGTCCCACTTAAAAGGAAAAAAAGCGTCTCGATAGAGCGCCGCTGCAGACAGGTCGGAGAGGCAGGCGGCGCGTGTGTGCTTGTGTAAGGTGTGTGGGCATTCACAGTAGACAGGCAATCAGACAACATCTCTCTCAGGAACGGCGATGCGGCCAAACAAAGTCTGCTGAGGAGGAAACTTGAAGAAAAAAGGGAAAAATTTGTCAAAATAACTCGGAGCACTCAATGCCACCGCCACCACACCACACACACACACACACACAAACACACACACATTCTTTGCCACTCACCACCCCCACACAAACACCTTGTCAACTCCATCACCCTTTGCCCATCACAGGAAACACTCTAAGGGGAGCAGATTATCACAACTGACAAAAAATGGATTAACCCTGTTATGATTTACTCGAAATGGGATAACAAACTGTGAGATTTCTATCAGACGATTTGAAGATAATGCATGTACTCTGATTGATCCGCAGACTTTATCTCACCCAATTCAATAGACAGACCTTTCGTTTTTGTTTCCCCTGTGAAATATGTCAATAACATTTGGAAGAACTCGACGTTTCCCGTTATTGTCTGTCGTGGTCCTTGAGCACTTCCTTATAGTATCTGTGCTGTTGAGGGAAAAACAGCCCTTACAAGAATTAAATCACATTTAACCTTTTATCACCTTTCAAAATTCAAAATCTTGATTAAAAAAAAAAAAACAAAGAAGTGAACAGACAAAGAAAGAAAGTCTGACAAGAGATGACTCGTAAAATGTGTGAAAGTCATCTTATTCTGTTATTTCTCCTCCCTGCGCTTTAGTGTTTGATTAAATGTATGTATGTATGCCTCCCCTACATTAGGAAAACGTCTTTCCTTTGTCGCCCTGCCATGGTTTATTCTCTCTTTGTGTAATTTCATTGCAATATATAGAATAAATATTACAATACAATTATAAAGCTTTATTTAAAAAGACTTATTTAAGACTCATTTAGGGCATTTCGTGTGAATGAAGACATTCCTTGAAACAATGCTGTGTTTATGGAAAACCTTTTATTGTTGAGTTAAAGTCGTTTCTGTTTTGATAATCCTCACACCATTATGATATTCTGAAACCCCTTCTTCTTACCATTTACTATAGGTTTTTTTTTTTTTTTTCAACCAATATTAATCCAATGTCATGCAAGCAGATATTCCTTTATCTGTTTTTCTGGAGGAAAGAATGGAATTGTGACCTATGCACTTATTTCATCACGTGCACGTGTACTTTTGCAATAATCAATTTCAATCCTCCACATAAAACCATGCATTCTAGTACCCAAACCTTTTTATTTCCCCATGCATACATGCATATAAACGAGTTTTAAGATAAATGTTATTACCTCATTTTAAAGGTAGATGTTTGTATTAATTTTGAAACTCAACAAAATTTTACATAATAGAAAGGTTGATTCATTGCATTTAGGTCATAAGTTTATTTGATATATGCGTTCTGCCGTTTAATTAATCACCACTGCCTGATGTAAGCAGCTTGACTTCATGTACTATTTGCACTTTCTCTCCCAAATATCCAGAATGATTGACTCACAGAGATCGAAGTAATATTAACTGGCTGTTTTACATGTCCCATGGTGCTCTTCTCACAGCGGGGTTCTTAATCCAGCCCTTTAGGTGTCTACTTATGTGCTTTTATGGATGATTGAGCCAACACTGAGCCTACGCTTGTGGCACCACCAGCCTCTGCCATTTTCCATTTGCACTGCAATACACAATTTTCACTCAAAGGCCTTATATAATGAGAGTGAGAGAGGTTTCTATTATTTATACAGGTCGAAATGTTATTTTAAAGCACCCAACCCTCTTCAGTTGCTACCTGTTTTCAACATCTTATTCTCTTTTTTTTTTTTTTTTTTTTTGTGCTGGCTCATTTACAGTCTGATTTTTGGGAGATGTGCAAAGTGCGTATATTGTTTCCACAACAATGTTCTGCACAGGACATAGAGATCTTTGCATTTCTATAGTGGGTCAGTTCCCTCTGTCACCATGCAGCTGTCTCCTTAAATTAATATTTGCACAGTATTGATTAGCCTGAAACACTCAGCGGTGTCTTTCATTTGCATGTGGCATATGAGGATCATCACTGGGAGAGAAAAAAAAAATGGAAGGAGCCATGAAAGCGAGGAGGAGAGATGGGAAAAGGACAGGAAACGCAAGAAAAAAGGATGGAATGTAGGTTGCGTGGGTGGTGGGAAAGATGTCAAAAAAAATTCCCTTCTCTCAACAGGGCTTCCTTTAATAATCTTCCCATTATTTTGTGTTTCATTGCTCACTACTGGGCTTCAAATTGCGATGCTACACAATCTGGCCCTCATCAGTGCAGACAAACCAGATAGAGAGAAGAAGCAGTCAGGCTGGCAGCGGTGTAAGGGGTTGCAGTGAATGGTTGGCCGCGCATCTTACTGTAGGATACCTGAAAGATAATAATGTGAGGAGGCAAGCAGGAGTCATGTATGTCTTGCAAAAGAATAATTGCTACCCTTTCAAGAGCCATTTCTTAATTGGCCAGGCTGGTGTTGAGGGGAACTTCAAGAGGAGACAAGTGAGAAAGACTGAGAAAAAGGAGAATGAGAAAAAAGTTGAAAGGACAGAGGGAGGGAGGGAGGGAGAGAGCATCTCCCGCACTTCTGCACATAGCTCAGTGAGTTTGTGTGTGTGTCACGGGAGTGGGCGTGTAGGTGTTGTTGATTCTTCTCTACCATCTCTCCTCCTCTGTTGCCCTGGGAGCAGTAGTCATGGAGCTGCTCTTCAACAAAGGAGATATGTCACAGAAGACACATTTAGTCAGTGACTGAAATGCGCCACAGGAAGACACACCCTGCAACAGAATAGAGAAGCAATCGAGAAACCGCAGAGAGTAGGCTGCCTCGGAACTTAAGTTTGTGAGAAACATGTTCATGTTTGTCTTATTGTGACATACCATTCATACCTCAATCAACTCGTTTGAGAGAGCTGAAGTCGTACGATTGAATTTTTAATCGCATCACAACACGGAAAAAGAGCAAAGAACCACTTGTGCAAGAACAGTGTGGTTTCTGCTCCATTAAAGCGATAGTTCGGATTTTTGAACATAAGACCTATTTTCCAACTCAGCCGGTGTGATGGAGACGTCTGGAGACGTTTTCAAGAAATTTCATTCAGTTCTTCTAGTTGCCGAGTTCGCTGATGCTATGCCTAGCGCAAGTCAATGATACAAGTTAGCATGACATTAAAAACTATCATACCGACTCCACAGTGCACCCCAGGCAAATTGATTGTAACGGCAGACTATCAATGTACATATCTGTGTTGATAGAATAATATTTGAAACAAAACTAACGTCGCATCGCATGGATTTTTGAGGGACTACTTTCTCAGCACTATACTTCCGGCAGCGGAATCAGTCCGCCGCTGCCATAAGTATGACGCGCTGCTGCTGCTGCTGAGACATAAATCCTTCAAATTGCAAGGTTGGTTTTATTTCAAACATTCTATCAACACAGATATGTACATCGATAGTCTGCCGTTACAATCGATTTGCCTCGGGTGCACTGTGGAGTCGGTATGAGTGTTTTTAATGCTAACTTGTATCATTGACTTGCGCTAGCCATAGCATCAGCGAACTCGGCAACTAGAAGAACTGAATGAAATTTCTTGAAAACGTCTCCAGACGTCTCCATCACACCGGCTGAATTGGAGAATAGGTCTTATGTCCAAAATTCCAAACTATCACTTCAAGCTCGCTATAGCATAAGCACTATTTACTGTAAAAGTCTATAAGTGGGATTCCAATGACCTGTTTTAATTTAATTTAACATTTAAAATCCTTAAAATTAAAAGGTAAATGCAAATCTGCGATGGAAATAGATTCGAAGCCGTGGTCCTTTTGAACATGATATGGCTCAACCTTTTGACTTGTCATCAAATCAGTGGCATAGACAGCACTGCCAAAGTCTGAATTTTAGTTTCTGCCAGTGTCATAAAGGACTCATTAAAATGCTCACGCAGAGTCCTCCTACTTTGATGTGAGAGAGGCTGACGTGCCCTTGATCAAATTATTGAATTAATTTCTCATATTATCTCACCCTCACTTGGGATGTCCTTATCAGTGGACAGTAGGGGGGGGGGGTGACAGGAAATAAGGGTAGAAAAAGGAGGGATTGGTGTGCAAAAGAGGTCCTGCTGGACTCGAGCTAAGTTCATTCTGAACTGCATGTGTCCACATTGTAGATTTCTGTATACTGCAAGGACACGGCAAAGCTGCAAGTGAAGGTGCATGAGACATTTTCAAGTTAAATAAAAATGATTAAGTATTGCACATGTTTTATTTGTTTACTTCCATAAATGTTCACTCTGAAATTGAAAAAAAAAAAAATGTTTTTCTTATAGTGCCAAATACAGCACGTCCTTAAGTGAAATGTGTTTTGTCCTTTTGGAGACTTTAGAGCTTTGTTCTTTCATTTGCAACTGTTCCGTAGAGAGTTTTAGATATAGGCATCTTTAGGTTTCAAAGTTGTATTCTTACTGTTAAGAATAAATGAACAGTATGCAGCAGTAGTGGTGTTTGTGCTCGTCTATGTTGTTATTGTTTTTACTCACCTGTCTTGTTTTGCACTTAATATCATTGCAAAATGAATGTCACACCTCAGTGATTGTTCAACTATAAATAAAGGTTATATGTTTGTTTTATAAATCTCTTGGAGGTCAATTCCAAAGCAGTGGAGTTGCCTTGTTAAGTATTGAATATCAAACTGCCATTTAAGCCATGGGTTTGTGTTACAATTTATTTTTTTCACTTCACTCCAGTGTGCACCGTTTTGTGCAATGCTGCCAACAAGGGCAACACTGCTTAGTATTATGTGTCGGTGTCCTTCCTACTATTTAATGGGCTGGTTGAATGGATTTAAAGCACGGTGAGTGTTTTTGTTACACATTATCTTTGATGTCTCTCTGATTGTTTACTTCTAATGATTAAGTAAGTCCTGCATAAACGCCACAGGAGCAGCTGAACAGTGTAGCTCATTAAAAGCAGTTGCGGATGCTCATTTAATAAGACTTTAAGTGTCTGTGTTTTAACGAAAAGGTGTCAGTGTGTCTACATGCCGCAATAATACACAGTTAGTTGTACGCGTGCCACACACAAAGGCCTGACAAACTGCATTTGCATGAGATAAGTGGCTGGAAGGATGTCAGCAGCGTACACACTAGTGTCGCCGCAGTATGTCAAATCTCATAGCCCATAGACAAAGGGAAGCCATATGTGCCTGATCCGTACGAGTGTCTGCCTCATTTCCACTCATCGTAATGTGTCACCATCAGATGATTTTCTGAAAGCTGCAGACCGATGGCTAAATTAAGATGTGTTTGCAGTGACTCAATGAATTAGACCATTGTGAGCATGTCAAAGAGGGTTACTCATGAAGTATGTCATACTGTATGAATGCCATGTACTAGTACCAGCCCAATTTGCCCATCACAATTAAATATTATCATAAAAACATATGAAATGTATAAATCATAATTTTTATTCTAATATCATAATTTTCATGTTATATTTATACAATAATAACACATATAGCATAATGGCAGTTGGAGTATGTATTGACAAAATTCCACCTTTTGCAGCAAACACTATGCATCATAATCAGAAGCTTGAGTTTTTAATGGCATATCTGAGTTGGTGTATTGTCCATTATTCCATTATTGCTCTTGATCAATGAGTCCGGGGTCATGCTGGTTGTTGGCCTTGGAGACGTCATCGTGCGTAGACCGACCACGTCCACCGACCACGTCCACCAGAGCTCTCCATCGCTGCCGGTCCTATGCCAGCCCTTCTGCGTCCTCCAGGGTGATGTCAAACTTCTGGAAGTCTTCCTTAATCACGTCCGTCCAGCTGATGCGGGGCCTCCCATTGGGCCTCCTTCAGCCAACCACTGCTGCATTGAAAGCGGAGGACCGGCCCACACCAGCGGATGCGGTGGATGGCTATGAGGCGGGAGGCTGCGGGCTGGTGAATGAGCACACACAGAGGTCTGTGTTGGAGAGCGAGGTGATTGTACCATCTGACATTTTCAATGGTCCTCAGAGCTATGCTGTCAAAGCCATCGATCCTCTTTAGCCAGAGTTTTCATGAGGGGCCACATTTCTGCTCCAAAGAGAAGAACAGAGAGGACCGAGGCATTGTAAATGCGAAGCTTCATCTTCTGGGAGATCGAGCGGTGGCTCCAAAGGGGACCGCGATACTCCTGCAGCCAGGCCACATCCGCAGTTGATCTCCGGGATCAGGTCTCCATTGTTGGTTGACTGTGAAGCCCAGGTAAATAAATGAGCTGACAAACGCCGCAGGGCCAATGCGGAGCAGGGGAGGATCCGGGCCATCGCAGACATGCATTAGCTTGGTCTTCGGTCAGCTCACCTGAAGGTCAAGCTTTGCTGACTCCTCCTGGTACACGGTCAGTGCGTCCCTGAGCTGACCCGGTCGAGTTCATGAACAGGGTGGCATCATCTGCGTACGCCAGGTCAGCAAGGTGATAAGGAAACACCAGAGATTCGCTCTCGCAGGCCTTGGTCATCAGATAGTCGATGACACAGTTGAAGAGGTCAGGGGCAGCCACGCAGCCGCGCAGCCCTGTCTGACCCCACTGTGAATAGGCAGCCAGTGAGAGTTCCTCCTGTTTACCAGCACACAGCTCTTTACACTGCTATAGAGCCTGTAGACTAAGAGTGATCTTGGGGGGAGCCGACAAGTTTCAGTATTTTCCAGAGGGATGCATGGTCGATCGTGTCAAAAGCAACCTTGAGGTCAATGATGGCGATGTGGAGGTGGCTGTCGTCATATATTAATCACTGATAATTCACTGTTCGCTCTGTTCTCTAACTAGATTGACTGGAGGTCAGTCTCTTTGAATTCTTGCCTGCAATAAGTCAAACTAGGTCATGGGGGAGGGAAAGGTTGGACTCCAAGATATTCATTGCCATGGCCACACCTCAATGTATGTAATAACCTATGTATTTGCACCATGTGACATGTGGCGTCTCTGTGCAACACAGTTAAAACAATGAAGAATAGACATATTTATGCATTGACTGTAGGTCGTTTTATTAACAGGGCTGTGCGAGGGGTTTGGTCAAATTTCCGTATATATATACCTTGGGAGGGAGAAGGAGAAAGAACAAGGTTTTGATTGAGTGCCCGTGGAGGTCCCATCAGATGTGGCTTAAAGGAATAAAGGATTTAGATGGAGGAGGGTGAGAAAGATTACATACAGTCCTCACATCTATCCAAATCCCTTCCAAATCCCTCTACATCACACTTATCATGCCATGTGCAGTACGGTATAAGTCCCGTTGGTCTTATCGCAGTGCTTCCATGAATCACTGTTGTAGTTCTAGTAAAGGTGTAACGTATTCCATGATACATTAAGGATCGTGCATGCAAATCAAATCTGAGTGGGTTTTGGCCAAAATCAATCCCAGAGATACATTATTATGTTGAGGAAAAACCTAAGTGACCATCAAGTTTTGAATTTTTACAGAGTTCTTAAAATAAAAAAAAATAAAAAAAAACACTTGTTTGACTCCCCATGTACATACGGCAGCAGTGTAAAAACCCTTAGGCACAGCCTTAAGCATGTTCTTATTTTTCCGTAGGGCAGTGTCCAACTGAGTGCCTTATGCACTGTAATGCTACACATCCCGTTGACCATCCCGGTGTAAACTTTCACGTAACTACCTTGCAATATTACACGGTGGACAATTTTACAATCCTGACGTGATAAAACTGCGCTCAAAGTTTTCTTGTAATCAGTTTTTTGCTTTTGAATAACACGTGTGCGCACACAGCTGTGTGATCTCTGTGTGGAGTATATTTAATAGACTGTTTCTGTTTGCAATGTAAAAATAATGTTGCCGGCTGGTGGTTTCAGATCCATGGGAAGTCGAAAGCTATTTGCCGTCGTTTCTTGCCGTGCACTTCTGAGCGCTTTTTTTTTTTTTTTTCAACTGCTCACCCACACTCCCTCATCTCATTAATGCCATTTATTCCATTACATACTGATAATGTAGCTGGTCCAGGAAAAAATAAAATACCAATGTCACAATGAGATTCTCTTGAGTCACTAATGAGATACAAGTTTGATGTGGGAACACTTTGTAATGTCAAAGCAGATGAATCCTGTGGACGAGTCTGTTTTTTTTTTTTTCATAATGATTTCACAAATCCCACTCACCGTGACTAAAAGTAGTGTAGAGACAAAAAGATTGATTGACCTCTTGCGATACCGATGGCAGCGAGAGCTGAGAGGTGTTGAAACCACATCAATATGCTGGACAGTTGCTCTTGCTGCAATATAATCGGAATAGAGGCTTCTGGTATGTAAGATAATACTTTATCTGAAATCCACTTGAAGACAATTATAATGGTTAAATAAGGGCTCTGCTGAGGCTTTATAGTCCATTCAAATTAATTATGTGCAGCGCAAATCTATTCGGATCACTCTTTTGAAATCTACAAAACTTTAAATTGAAATTACACTCAGCTCCCAGTGGACGTACAGACGGATTTACATTATTGATTTATTGTTGACAAAGCTGACTGCTATTGAAAAAGGCCAGGAGGAAAAAAAGAGAGAGGAGAAACAAAAACAAATGTCAAGAAAAGTTGTGCTTTCTGGGTGGTAACTTTTCCTTGGTTTTCCCTCACTCGCCCAAAATAATTCTTCTATGAGTTGGCATTTTTCTAAATTGGAGTGCACATATTTTAGTTAAGTATTTGGTTATGTTTATTTATTTCTTTTGAGCTGTTCCTGCTGGAGGGGTGTGGCTGGCTGGAGCAGCAAAGGAGTCTCAGCTGGAATGATTCAAACTCCTAATTGGGCGAAATCATTCTACCACAGAATCAGGGGAGAACGGCTGCATTTTATTTGATTTGTTTTCTTTGCAATTAGTTATTTAGCATTAGCTTTGATAAAATGAACAGAGTTACGCTAAGTTAATAGTATTTCACATTACTGGCATGTCTTGTGATTTGTGTAGTTTGTTTGTAGTTGATTCAATTGTCTTTTCTCCCCCTTTGTGACAAAAATGGCCTGATCATCCACCATATAAGTTCCCTCATGGTTCATTCCACCTAGTCAGTAGGTGTTGTTAGTGCGTCGATGCAGCGCTTTTGTTTTGACCTCTTCCAATGGCCTGGTGTCAGATATTTGCTCATCTTTTTATTAAGAATTGTAAATAAATCTAGTTTTTTTTTTCCCCCAAGTTACACCTCTGTCTTTCTTTGCCTGTCTGCTCAGTCCCTGACAACAGGTCTACTTTTCTACTGCAACTCATTTTATAATCCTGAATCAGAAAAGTTTCTCTATTCACCTGAATTGCTACCAGGGGCAACAGCACAAGTTACAAAAAGAAGTCAATGTGTACAGTATAGATGTCTACTGACTATTTGATGTAGCTATTACAGCCATATGATCTTTTGACTGGTGTGAAGGCCCTATTGTATGGAAGAGTAGAGCTGCCACATTAGATACTATATCTCATATATATATATATATATATATATATATATATATATATATATATATATATATATATATATATATATATATATATATATATATATATATATATACATATATATATATATATACGTTTTTTAATTCTGTCTCTCACAGAAGGCTTCTGCCTAGACCCTTATATTACCCTTGATCTGACTGCCGGTTACCGCGGCAACCATGTGGCCAAACGTGTGTTTCATAAGAAGACACCCGGAATAACATGCGACCAGCTTCCGCCCTCTCTTTATTCTTTTTTGGTGGCAGTTGGTACACGATTAAAACCTGCAAAGCCAGTCATTAGCGCCACCATCTGGCAACAGGAGGTCTACATGTCGTGTCGTCTACATTCGCTAACTCTGACATGAATTAGAAGGTGCTAACTGAGCTGGAAATTAAGATGTTGTGATGTTATGTTGGTTTGCCACTCACTCGTCTACAAAGCAACAATACTTAGTTCTTGATAAGCTTAGATTGATAAGATGAAGGAAAGCATTGACTTTTCTTCAGAGCTGATGTTGTGCAGTATCACCGTTTGTATCGCGCTATTGTTTGGAATGTGGAATAATGCAGTTCCCCTTGTGCAATAAATCAAGTTGTCTCTTCCACAAAATGGCCAAGAGAATGAGATAGTAAAAGGAAAGTTGATATCAATATAAACAGAGTTGTGTGTTTTTTTTTTTTTGTTTTTTTTTTTTTAAACACTCTATAATGTGCAATCAGGTTTTTATCATCATCATCATTATTCCAAGTTTAACCCAAGAAGTTGTCAATTTCCATTTCAAATAAATGAGGCCTTGTGTTAGTTGGTGCAGGACACAGTCGTCATAAGCCCCAGCTGTAATCAGCTGACTGCAGTCTTCTAGCCATATACTCCAGTCACAGCCACTCTCTTATTATTATAATAATAATATTCCCGCACTCATTTCTTGCTCCACAAATGGCACCTCACGCCCTTGCCGCGAGCAAAGCTTTGCCACCACCACCCCACTCTCAACCTTTCCAGATGAGTGTTTAGCAGACTCAAAAGTTACAACTCTCTTACGGTCGTTCCCTGACTTTTTTGTCTTGGATACAATACACGGAGCATCTAAAGCATTGGTTCTCAAAGTGCGGCCGGCGGGCAAATGGTGGCCCGCAGAAACATTTCTGGCGGCCCCGCAATGAATTACAATTGATAGTTTTAATCCAGGAGCTACTAAGCTTGTTAAATGTTTATTGGATACAAACCAATAAGTGTAAACTGTAGAGCTGCAATCTGGTCATTACAATTATTACTATTTATTAAAATAAATAAATTATTATTGACGGGATTTCTTTCTGTTTTTTTTTTTTCCTTTGGCGGCCCTCAGTCCAATGTTGGGTTCCTAAATTTATCAATGTTAAATCGAACCATGTGTCCAATTGCCGTAATAGATTTGTCTTTGCTCCTGGCTGAATTAAAATAAATAAGAAAAAAAGATGTCCGTTTTGTTCCATCGACCTCTGTGAACTTTAAAATTGTATCTACTTGAATGAATATCACACCCCTGTGGTCGGAGTGACAACCATCATGACAGGTGCAGCTGTCACCATTCTATTAGACGTGTTTATGACACTAATATAGAGCTACTTAAATCTTCCAAGTGATTATCAGCCAAGTTCAAACACTACGACAGATTGATGGATTTCGAAAAAAAAAACGTCGAACATGCTGTTGCCATGGCGAACGGAACACATAATAGAATGAGATGTGCTCATACAATGGCTACTTTGCTTCTTTTTTTTTTTTTGGTTCACATAATGTGCATTGTCCCTCTCAAGGTTTTTTTTTTTACATCATTGCAGATTGATGGCTGGCCATGTTAAACCTTTCACTGCAGACACTGCAGCAGTTTATGTTTTATTCACCCAGACTTTTGAATGAATCCGCATTCTGTTTGTCCTCCAAAGATAAACTTCCCCCTTTTTCTATATCGAGCATCATTTGGCACCGCGTTCTGCAATTCACATGGCCAAACTGTGCTAAGAAGGACTTACCTCCGGTATGATAAACTACTGACCAGTGATGAAAATGAATCACTGCCGTGATCCTTCTAATTCTATGCTTTGCAAAGCAGGTGTTAAAAAGGTTGTGTTTTGACAACCATAGAGGCGAGCAAGTGATCTGTGAGGGAGAAAAGAAAATTGTGAGGAAAAACTCACCTCACCATGTAACCCAATAGAATTTGGTGAATAATGTCTATCTGCTGAAATAGACAAAATAATAAATAAATAAGTTCTGTGATGATTAATATTCCAGATGGTGGTGTGTGTGTTGGGGGGGGGGGGGGACTTGAATTGAAATATCAAGCAGGAGGAATAAAGGCAGAGTGAGTCTATGTAAAAGGAGAGGAAACATTAAGCAACGGTCGAAATAAGGAAATCATTAGAGATGATGAGACTGAGCATGGGCGAGCCGGGGTGCATTTTAAAGGTCTGTAAAATTTACCGTTGTTCGAAAGGTCACTGCCGGTGCTGGCAAGCTGCTGGGAGTTGAAAACGACCCTTCTTATCAAATGTTAATGCTAACAGACCTCACGTCACACACATGCCGGCAGCGGGAATATATGTCTTTGAGGGTCCTGCAGGTTCCATGGAAACAAGTCATTTCATTTACATGCGGAAATGCAACCAGCTAATTGCTTTTCATGGAACATCAAATAGCAGGATGGCTTTTTGTGGTGGGGGCCAAATGGAGTGCTTATGGGAGAGAAGGAAATGTAAGACCTCCCCAGGGTCTGTTGAATCATTCTGTTTTTGGCAGTAGAGTCAAGGCCAGATAAAGAAAGGGGAAGATTTTGTGCTCACGTTTGTCGTTCACCACAGTGTTTGTCACGTCAGTCAAAAATAAGGGCATATTCTCACATTAATGCCCAGTGAAGTGTGTGCTTCTTTAAAATAGATCGCACTCATTTAAAACATAACGTTAGATTTACAGATGCACTGCAATCGTTAGAAGCTGCCAGGAAAAGACGCGACGCAAACATGAGTCATGTTTAGTGAGTATTGTGCGAGAGCGATGGTAGAGGAATTAAAATCGCAGTTACTTTATTTGCCATCAGCTGCGTCTCATCTGGCAGCTTCTCTAACCCACCGACTAAATTAGGATTTGAGCACACACTGATTCGATAAATTGAGCCACTGCGTATATTGCTGTGTGGTGGGTCTCTGTTGTAACATTATCACATAGACGGGGTCTATTATGATGTGTGTTAGAACGACTGGGCCACAAGGAAGATGGCACTTACTGTCTGTTTACCATCTTAAGACTGATAACGTGATGTGACAGAAGCAGAGAAATTGATTTAATCTTCAGCCGCGTGGCAATGAATGTTAATTTTCCTCGAAGATGTAATCTTTGCCATGAACGCTTTGTTATAGACATTAGTTAAACCCTTCTGTTGACGGCAGTATGGCTGTTATCGTTTTCCCCTTTTTGTCCCAGCTGAACGGGAGATCAAATGATTTGTGATTTAAGTGGTGTGGTGTTGTTTTCAATCCGAAAAAAAATGCCAGAACCAGGAAATGTGGACAGCAAATCCCCCCAGAATTATTCATAAATGTAATGATATGCTCGCCACTTGGCAATTTCAAGAGAATGAAAAATAAGACACTCTGTGTTTTTTTTTGTTTTTTTGTCCCCTTCCCTTGAAAGCTATTAATAAGAGTAAGTTCGCATTAGTGGGGAAATGGAGAAAAAGAGAAACAAACCAAATATATGGCGAACACACTGGGCTTACGTTTTTATTTATTTTTTTGTATTTACGAGTTCCTCCAGAGACACACAGCATAATAATCACCCGGCTGAGGCCTGAGTCGGTGTCTGGAAAAAGTAACAGTGTCAGTGGTAATTACACATATAGAGTAGGGTCTGTCCAAACACAATTGAGATGTAAAGCAAGGAGAAGAGGGCTGCAAATGTAAATCCACCAGCTTCCTTTCTGTACCCCCTTTGATACACTGTTGTGTTTTGCAGTGCCGTTAAACCCCCCCCCCCCCCACACACACACACACACACGCACACTCTCTCTCTTCGTCTCTGTCTCTCCTTATCCACTTTCTCTCTCCATCCCCCAGACAAGACTGCAGCAGCAACATCCTTCTGAGAGGACAAAAAAAGTCACTACTTACAGAGATACCTCATTTAACACTGCCCCCTACTGTTTAGAAGCAGGAAGAACAGCTCAGAGAGTGGAGCAGAGATTGCAGCTCCTCGTCTTTGCTGCATCCGAGCGCCGACTTCTTACAAAACTATTATAGATCATTAAGAGTTTTTTTTTTAATGCTAGTTGTACATAATAAAAAAATAAAGCCCCACAGCCATAAGCTATTAAACCTATATGGGTAAAAATATATAAACATGCATATATTCCTGGCTTCTTTTCAGCACATATTCTGCACTGCAGAGCTGGAGACTTTTGTCTTTGAAAGAGGTTACATTGACCAGGGAGTGAAAGCAGCGTGAAGACTGTGCACAGATGTGAAAGAGAGCAAAAGAGGGGGGTAAAAAAAAAAAAAAAAGCAGATTAATCATTAAGATAGACAAATATAGATTTTGCTGTCAGCGTGTCATTGTAATTGAACACACTTGGTGTGTACTATGTAAATGAACCTCGAGAAAACCGGTTCTGCACAATGTGCGTTCAGACTGTTTTTGAGCCCGGCGACGACGTTTATACCACGAGGTACAGTAAGAGTTTAGGTGGGCAAGGTGATGGAGAGTAGAAAATAGGGGGGGGGGAGGAGGAGGAGAAGTAAATCTGCTGGCACAACACGCTGAAATTGGTCCTCTTCTCCGTGCATCCCCTCCCACCATGCACCTCAACCTTGCTGCTATTCTCATCCACATCCCAATCACCAACCCATCTTCCCCTCCACTCTCTCAATTGGTACTGTCCTGAGAAATAAAACGATCTGCAAGTGTAGGCGCACAGCGTGATGCCGGAGTTTACTTAGCCAGAGTTAGAGCAATGTTTTAGATTGTGTTCTCTAAAGGTCACGCTCCCCTTTCTCACAGTCTCTGCCTGTCACCTCAGCTTTGTGTGTGAAATCCTTGCCTATTGATCCGGCCTCCGACCGGCGCGTCCTCGGCAGCAAGCTGCTCTCGGCGCAGCATGCCGGAGTGGGGAGGCTCCCACACTGTGCCCAGATCACAAAGCATTTGATAACAGAAGGAAGGGTGAGACGCCCAAGAGACGGGGAGAGTTAGATGGCAGAGAAACCGGGATGAAGCGGGATGAGATGACAGAGAGTAAACAGGGATGTGAGCATTATCTTCAGCGTGAACTGCAAATTGTTTGCAGCCTCTCCCAGATGTGTGAATCTCTTTCACATTTTTACTTTACTTTTTTTTTTTTTTTGCTTTGAAAATTCAAACACCTCCCCTCCCCTCCTCCCCTCCTCTCCTCCCTTTCCACTCTTGTTAAACCAAGGCCAAATCACAAGCCCCCATGTGTAATTCCTCAACAATGCTTCTGGCTGCCTGGCTTGATGGCTCAATGTTCCCTGTATGACACGTACCGCCTCAAAGGGAGGTCTGCGCTTTTATTTAGCTCAAACTTATTACCGAGGCTTTTCAAACACCAAGGCATTCCCTCTAAATACAGAAGTACGTGTGTATATGCTTATATCGTTGGATATGTGAATGTAAAGAAAGGGAAAAATGGTCACCTCTCAATATCAAAAGTGAAGTGTTTTCCTCTTTCTTCTTCACTATTATCTGCGTCTCATTTTCCATCTTGCATTCTTTGTTTTTCGCTGCTGTTCTCTCATTGTCTTTTCATTCCTATTACAATAACCTTTACGTGACCTTTTTAAGGTGTGCCATCGCTGCGTATAAATGACTTTTTCACTTAGCGTGAGAAATTAAAAGATCTTTCAAAGCAGGAAAAATTTCATTTTTATTTGGTGCAGCCTATCAATAAAGTTACCATCGATCCGTGTCTCTTTATTCACATCTCCAGTCCTGCGTACGGGGACACATTAATCACATTGCCCGGGATTTGTTTGGTCACTGTGGATCTTTACAAATAGTCACTTGGGATATACATCGGCAGAGCCCCGTTGTTGAATTAGTGCCTTTGAGTCGCTAGTCTGACTGAAGTCTCCTGTCCACCTGTATGTGAATAAGCTATCGATTGCTCCCTTATGTCGAACGCATAGACATATGGAGTGCCAAGGTAAAGGATTCCTGAGTGTGCAGGAAAGGAAAAAGTCTGCTCTTGCAAATTGATGTTTGATTATTAAAACAAAGTCGCTTGACAAGAGTCCTCTGGCATTACCCTTGTTTTTCCACACGCGTTAAATGAGGTCACACAGACAGGAGCAAAATAGTGCCTACACTTTTAATGCGACGTTTGAATAATTAGTTAAATTCAGCCATAACGACTGGAACTGCTTCCCACCACCGTCTGATGATAGAAAATTTCTCTCCCACGTTCGTCTCTTTCATGAGTGTCTGCTGCCATCAGACGCAGGATAATGAACCACCTCACTAACAACAGAAGCCGGTCGTTTAACCATTGTTGTTATGTTCTTTCACTCCTTTATACAACGGTCACCAATATGATCGACTGCAAAACATGTTTCTACAGTGACTTGGAAACATCCACCTTCAACCTCACCATCTGTGCACTTTATTGAAATCCTGCACCGCTAATTTGCATGAAACTGTTATTGATTGGTTTTATTAGTGTTATATATTTGTAATACTAGGTTTCCGGTACATGTATTTAAATCTCTATCGACACATAAATTGTATAGGTATTATCCTTATAAAATTATAGTTTCTACTTCACAGTCCAAAAGGTCTAAGGGTAACAATAATTATAAAAAACCAGTGCTCATTTTCCTTTGTCCGTTTCCTTTTATAGTGTTAAAAAGAATGTTGTTGTTTTTTTTTTTGTTGCTCTGCAAAACTCTGTCAAAGTGACCAGCTGAAGTGAGCACTCTTTACTTTCTCTCTTTCCTGGAGGCGGACGTGACTCTGTTGACCAGACATATTATAAAAGCCCCATGCGTGAATGCAGCTCTCTAGTGCCACCATGTGGCAATAAGGAAATGCAGCCACTCACTGCACCAAGAAAACGACTGAAAATGACTCTTCACTGTAATCCTATATCCATTTGGGGGGGACTGTACCTGCGGGAGGTGGAGGCGGCAAGAATTAGTCACATCCATGAAGCTTATATGCTTGACTCTAAATTAGGGTTTACACTAACATGCTTGTTACAAGAGTGTCATAATCCACCTTATACAAAGTGATTTGATATCTATCAACATAAAGGATTTTGACTATTTTCTCCTCCACTGAAACATCATCATCATCATCATGGCTGAAATGATTTTTTAGTAATGTGAGGAGGATTTATTAGAGGATTGATTGTATATAAAGTATACAGATTTAATAGGGTTAGAGCCAGTTATCCAGTTATAATCCTGATGTCAAAAGTCCATTATTGGCTATAAATTGGTTTTAACCAGTAAGAGTATTTCATCTACAAAAAAGCAAGTCCCACTTTCTTAAGTCGCATTGATGTGACATGAGGCACAGTCACTGAGTCAAGTGAACTGAGCTCAGTGAATCTCAAGAACTCACATATCAGCCTCTATTGGACCAGGCAAGAAATCAGAAAAAAAGATGTGTGATTTTCAAGCTAAAAGCTTTCACACACACACACACACGCACACGCACACCCGATAGCTCAAAAACCTACACCATCACCATCTTCCCTCTAAACTCGCATATTGTGCAGGGAGATAATCACTGCCATAATGAGTCCCCAAATTAGGAGGAGAGCGGCATGCCAGATTAGAGCAGAGCAAAGAGCCAGCAAAGGGCTTTGGTAGAGGGAGAGTGTTGATGGAGGAGCAGCAGGGAAGAGATAGAGACTGAAAAGTCAGGGGGGAGAAAGTGAGAAGGACAGCAGTGGCAGATAGTTTTATTCCTTAATTACTCCCCCTGTTAACCCCCTCTCAGTTACTCTATGTCTGGTTCGCGTGCAGGTCAGCTCTACTAAAGTGTCTCGATGAAGAGGCCGGGGACATTTTAATCCCGCTTCTCTGTGTGTCTCGCTACCTCTGCAAAATAAATTCTCTCCACTTTTCAGTTTCTCCCCTCTGCTGGCTCTCCTGCCCACGTGAACATTTTTCTATGCAATGCAGAGCCACAGTCATTCATTCTTAATGACAATAATCAGACCACGGGATATTTGAACAGCGCTTGCCATTTTTTCATGTTTTCCATTTGCCTCAGCTGCCATAGTGGGGGGAACACATTTTTATAAAGTCATTCTCCTTATTTCACCCTCTGATGGCTCAAACGGAGTTTTCAAAATGTAAAACAAAGTCATGCAGTGAACATACAGTGAACCCTGGGGTTGAATGGTTATATAAGGTTTGTTCATTTAATGCCAGTATCGTGTTGCCTATATATTTGCCTGACCTACAGTCGCTGTCACTGCACGCAGCTGACTCAACAACCCTTTTTTTTTTTCTTTTGCTTTTTGTTGTCACTGGGATGACAAACGTGCATTGGGTTAGTGCATCCTGCTGTTTAAAGAAGCGTCGGTCCAAAACTGCATACAGTGTCAGTCCCGTACGCTGATATGTGCTGAACATACCGACAGGGTCCAGAGGATTACTGGGCTGTTTCGACATGAGTTTAGAATGCACAGGCTATGTGATCTAAGGGGGCTTAAATAAGGTGTAATGGTTTGCAGAACAAGTGAAGCCGAGCTGCTCCCCGGGGATTTTGGCTCAGTGCATTTTTTTTTTTTTCGCATTTACAGCTGTAAAGATCCAGACCGTCCACGGGTTGCAAACTGCCTTCAGTGGCTGTGGCAGGTCAATAGCAAATCGGTAAAGCTTAGACAAGCCTCACAACAACAGCACACGACAGTGTGCAGAGGGACATCTATAGCGTCTTGTTAAACCCCCCCGATATAGATGGAGCAAAGCAGCGGATACTCCGGGTGAAGAAGCCCCTCATTATGGTGGATGTCCACATCGTGAGGCCACCGCTGAAATAAACCGCTGAATGTGGTATTTTTTTAAAGCGGTCACACGGTGCTGAAGGTTTGAGTCCATGCTTACAGGGTAGGAAGTGTCTCTCCAAAAGTCAGTTCACACTCAAGACTTGCACCATATGCACATTCTAAATCCCCCCCCAAAAAAAACACTTTACATTCAGTCCACTGGGCACGTGCTTGAATACAAAGTTGGAGATGACTGCAGCATCTCTGTAGGTATTTTTAAGTATTAAGGAAAAGTAACAACTTCCTGACTGTAATTAAAGTCTGTTTTCCTCTCACGTCTTACTCTCTCTCTCCTTCTTTTACATTTATCACCACCACAGTCAACACCACAAATTTTAATAAGCTGTGCCTAATGAAAAACCTCTGCAATGATTTACCCGCAGAATTTACAGGTAGCTCCCTGGCAGCGAAGGCATTTAAGGAAAGCGGTTGATTCAATTCTCCCCAAAGTGCGTTTTATTTATTTACTTTGATATTTAATTCAGATTCATATACAGGAGTAATGCTCCAGCGAAATGCTAAATATGCCATATGAGCGAATAAAAGAAACAGCCCAGGTATCTTTCACATTCTTAACACCTCCACACTTTACTCCTTGATCAATTATTGTTTTGTAGCTTAATAAAATTAATGGTGCACTTCTTAGACTCGTTGTAGTTCAATAACTGGCAGAAACGGTATCTCACTCATGGTGTGGTTCCATTTACCAACCCCACCAGAGTCATGCACACTACATACAGTAAAGCATTTACGTTCAACGACCAGTAGGAGGAAGCACTGAATTACCTTCGAGAACCTTTCTGACCTCGTTTCAACTTTGAGCGTCTGGGACATTTTGTTCTAGTCTCATCATCGTTCCTCATTTTCCTCACATGAGGCTGACCGTCTTAAGTAGCTGAAAGGCCAACACCTCTGCAGAAAGAGAAACATATTTCACAGTCACAGTACCAGGCAGGAATGTTTTCTTCCATTTAAAAAAGAAAAGAAAAGAAAAGAAAAGTAGATCCAGGTCCAACACGTATGAGGAATCGCAGGCTGAACAACAAAAGTCTGCTTCATGCTCCGTGTGCCATGCCATGACTTTTGTGGTGAACTGTTGTGGTCTGTTTGTTGTATCAAGCTCTCTCCATTTTTTTCCAGTCGAACCATACGCTAGTACACACACACACACACACACATATTTGTTGTAGACATTAGTTGCACATCTGCAAATGGAATAGGAAGTAGACACAGACTAACTGTTCCATCACTGTGCAGCTGTTAATAGAGTTGTTTCTAAAAGATCAGCACTAAGAGGTTATGTCATTTTGTGTATGTGTGTGTGTGTGTGTGTGTGGACAGGTAGGAAGGTGTCCTTATCAGTGCTGCTGATCACACAGTGACAGCGCAGGAGCGGGATCATGTGGGCGTCTACGTGCTGAGACACCTGTGAGATGCCTACATGTGTTTAAAGCCGTCACTAAACAAAGGGATTTAGATTAGATGTTGCCTCGCTGTCGCATGCGCACGTAACTGAGGCAGGATTTCAATGCATGTCATAGCAATTCTTCTTGTGCGTTGTTGTTGTTGTTGTTGTTGTGTGGTGTGTCTATTAAACTATGGAAGAAACACCTTCTTTTTTTTTCAATGTATTTACATTCATTTACTTTTTGTTATTCTATTTAGTCAATCTTTTTAATGATCCACGCTTAAAAACCTAACCAGGTTTTCATCAAAGTAAGGAAGAGTCACCAATGTCATTGATAACATAGTAATAATCCACTTTGGAATTTATTGCCTCCACTTTGTGTGTGCGTGTGTGTGTGTGTGTGTGTGTGTGTGTGTGTGTGTGTGTGTGTGTGTGTGTGTGTGTGTGTGTGTGTGTGTGTGTGTGTGTGTGTGTGTGTGTGTGTGTGTGTGTGTGTGTGTAGTTATATTTAATTCCACAACTGTAAATCATCATAAAAAATAAGGTTTTCAGCCAATGCCCATTTGCTAAAAAAAATTCCTCTCCAGGGAAGATATTTAGGCTTAGGAAAATCTCCGGCGGTATGTCTGTGCAGCAATTAGAGTGGCTCTGTGATACATGCGCACGAGGCAGACAAAGTTGCCGCTAACATAACCCACAGCTGAACAAAATGTACAGAGCAAACCACCGCTAAACCCACGAAAAGGCCTTGTCAGTCAGCCAACTGCAGCAGTCTCTGTTGACAGTGTCACTAATCTTCCACAAAATGTTTCGGGATGCGGCACGTTTGTGCTTTTACCACCTTTGTGGTGACAATGCGGAGCAGAAAAAACGAGCGAGGAGCCGAGGCTGCAGGAGGAAATGTTGTGAAATGAACTAGTCTATATACATACAACGCAAACTGACAAACCGCATTTAGACAGGGAGCTCCCTGTATTTTCTCAGGACTTATGTGGTTTGTTTACGCATGTGTTTCTGTGCTGATTTGTTTTGTTGTTGTTGTCTTTTTTTTTTTTTTTTTTCTGCACAGCTCCCTGGGGAAAACAATAAAGCCGTGCAATTATGTGAAAACAGTGGTAACAATAAATGGAGCTCACTCTGTACTTGTCTTGAATCACCTTGAGGCTTATTTTTGAAGGTGTGTGTGTGTGTGTGTGTGCCTTTGTCTTTCTTGCAGAAAACATGTTGCCGGCACATTCGTCACCAACCTTTCTGCGGCTGCTCTGCAAACTGAAAGCAGTCACATTGTGAACATGTTGTCCTTGGTTGGTTATTACAAAAGGAAGTGGCTGAAAACCACCTACACACACACATACCACCCTTCACTTACAGAGAGACACGATTAACAAAAGGGATATCACTTATTTTGCTGACAGTGAAAGGAAGCGACGCTGAAAAGATGTTCATGAAATAAATGTCTCCTATTTTCTAACGGCGAGTTAGTGATTGCTTCCAAAAGACGTCCTTTGATGAGTCATAAACCTCAACTAAGTTATTTATCAAAAGAGGCAAAGCAAAAAAAGTTTGCAATAAATTGGCTTTCCAATACAATAACATCGCTGCAAGGTTTTTTCTTTCATTTCTCTCGGGTTCTTTAGCATCAGCTAACACACGTTTTTTAATTGTAGCTTTATCACGCATGGCACACAACACGTTTGCAGACTTTTTAAATGAGAGGGGGAATTTCACACCGAATGCACCACTCGTGGCCTTGTTACATGGAAAGGTGTTTTATAGCCAAAGATTTGGCTGTGTGCACACTCCACTTGTTTATTTGGTCGTGGGGTGTTTTGAGTTCAGTCTCAAGGTTGTTGATATTGTGCTTTCTCACAGCGGGAGTTCAGCAGCGCCAGGTCGACCTTAAATTACCTGCAGCAGCTCCAAGAAAGTGCTCGCTGCCAATTGGGCAATCTTCACACAAATAGAGCTCATAAGCACGCTGAAGGAAACGTCGAGTTTTGAAGAGGTAAAAAAACCTGCAGCCTACAGCTAAAATAGTCGTAGCAGTAAATGTTTTTTTTTTTACTGACAATTTGAACGCTATCAGAGTCCGTGTTTGGCGGAGTGGAATTTGGCACAACAATCTCCACTGCATTCTGTGTTTAGTTTATCCACAGGAAGCAGGTCACCTCTGAAATCAGGAAATGGGTGTATTTTCTGTACAATATAAATAGTAAAATATAGCTCCAGGGCGACGTACAGTCACTTGCTGTTTATATCTATCATGTGCATATGGATTGAAAATATGGATGAAAAATAGAGCGGAGTCATTTCCCAAGCTGCTGCTGCTGCTGCTGCTGCTGCTGCTGCACTCTGCTCTCTTTGAATTAGCTCATCAACGCTGTAAAATCAAATGATGTGACCGCAGTTGTGCGATCAAATCTTATATCTAATATATCAACCTTTAAAAAATGAATAAGATAAGGATAGTAAAGAAAGAAACAACTCAATGCCGTACAGTGGTGCTCCCTTATTATTAATTAATATCATAAAACAGTCAGTTCCAACTGGTTTCGAGCAAGTTATAGGAAGGATATTCCGTGAGTGCTGGTGTTGAGTGTAAAAACATTAGGACTGTTAATGTAATCATTAATTACGCTGTCGGTCACTATCAATCAATCAATCAATCACATTTTATTTATATCACCCTGGATCACTGGGTTTGTCGCAGCCTGTAGCGAAGGCTGTTGTGGTCAGAGACTTGGGGATCACTGAGTCCTCGTTTTCCGTCCTGGTCTCATCCCGTTCACTGGTGACAGCGGAACTGTAAGAGATCAAAAATTAGTTAGATATATGCTACATGTAAGAGAAAGGGTGAGAGAAAGTGCGGCTAAATAACCTAAAAAGTACACTGAAAATACAGTATTCCAGAAATATCCAAAAGCAGTTGAATGAAAGTATGAATGGTCATACGGAGAGGGAACAGGATACCTCTGTGTTGAGTGGGCACAGGTGTGATACTAAATACTGTACAAGCTCCATGACTTATGATATAATGCATTGTGAACACACAACAAAATAAAGCCTGACCCAAAAAAAGAGAGAAAGTCTCGGCTTGATATCCGTAGCCGTGCTGACATTCAGTGAAAACAGCACTCCCTCTCATGGGATATTGCCTAATTATATTGTTTTACTGATAGAGTTTTTCTTCTTTGTGGGAACGTCTCTCATTTCTCAAAACGCTTTGAAGGGAAAGATTATCATCATTGCGAGAACACGGCTTGGAAATTGCACTTTGCGGTCGTTTCCGTTTGTGCCACATTTGGGTTTTTCCAGAGATGTTTTATTTGTAATTATAAATTCTGCGAAAACGAGAAATTAGAGCCCTGTAACACAGTCACGGTGACTAAAAACCTCCTTTGGGTACAATAATGTCTAATGTCCTACAGTGCTGCCAACTTCTTTCATCCACTGGCACCGCGTGTAGATGCTGTACTGAACATAAAAGGCTTTGACATGCATTGGCTCGATGATGAATGGGATCATTTTTGCAGGTGTTTGGGGCCCTCGGTCCCTCCTGGGCTATATGGATTTGTCAGGAAACCCCAATTCCCAAATATGCAGCAAAAACAGCCTACTTGTCTCCACCCTGTTTACATGTTGTTGTTTTTTTTCCCCATTGCGCTCTGGATATCCACCCTTCTAACATCTCATTACATTCCTGTTTACTCCTTTACACAAGTTTGTGTAAGGTCTGCACACACACAACAGACAACACCAAAAGTGTGTTTATGTTTTATGCATAATTTCATATTTGCACATATATCCGCCTTAATGGAAACACACGTGAAACAAGTAGAAAGAAAAATAGAAATGCATGCGTATGTCTTTACACTCGAGGGATGTGGGGAAAAGTTGGCATATCGATATAAGGTGAGGGTGAATAACTGCAGTGGAAACAGATTCAGTCAATAAAGTATGACCTTTAGAAATCACGTGACTGAAATGTCACTCCAGCTTCTACGTTTTCAGCCGCAGTGGAAAAATGACAGAAACGGCAGACAAGAGGGGTTATGTGTGGACTGATGAGGAAGCTCGCATTAGGGAGCAGCAGCAGAATGTGTGTGTCTGTGCTTTTTTTTTTAATTTTTTTTTTATTCACATCATGAAGCTGTGCCTTCTTATCCTTCTTATGCGGTGACCCATTTGAACCGCTGACTGCTGCTTATCTCGCTCCAAATATCCACATGACAGCAGTGAATGGAAAAACGCAAATTTCCCAACTTGTCTCAGTGAGGAACCGCTCCATATCTCCTGTGTATATACGGTTGACAATGTTTGGCGAAGACACACATGCAAATATTGACAAATGTTGTTGGTATGAAAATTGTCTCACATGCACACACACACACACACACACACACAGGTTTGTGCAGCTGCTCTTCTAAGGACACTGCATTGCCTTCCATTCGTTTGGACAGCCTAAACCGTTGGTTCTCAAAGTGCGGCCCGGGGGCCAATGGCGGCCCGCAGAAACATTTCTGGCGGCCCGCAATGTATTACAGTTGATAGTTTTAATCCAGGAGTTACTAAGCTTGTTA
The DNA here is from genome assembly GCF_963457635.1 of Microchirus variegatus. Classification (NCBI taxonomy): domain Eukaryota; kingdom Metazoa; phylum Chordata; class Actinopteri; order Pleuronectiformes; family Soleidae; genus Microchirus; species Microchirus variegatus. Next base: position 10,529,297 of record NC_139807.1, on the reverse strand, counting down.
AATGTTTATTGGACATTATTGGATACAGATCAATAAATGTAAACAAAAATACTGGGTATTTACCTGGTTTCTATATGGTGAATTTTAGTGTATTATTAGGTTATAAGCTGGTAATAAGCAGGTTGCTACAGCCCCCAATTACTAGCTATTTACCCAGTAAATATATGGTAATAGAAATGTGTTACTTGGTATTAACCTGTAATTAGAAGGTAAGAACAATGGCCAAAATAATTAATAATAATAATAATAATAATATTTACAGAGTAAATTATAAAGCGTTATTATATTAATGCTTAAATTACTTAACGCTAAACTGTAGAACTGCAATCTGGTCATTAAAATTATTACAAATGGGATTTCTTTCTGTTTTTTTTCTTCTTTTTTTTCTTTGGTGGCCCTCAGTCCAATGTTGGGTTCCTAAATTGGCCCTCAGGTATCAAAACTTTGAGAACCCCTGGCCTAAACATTACAAGCATGAAACGAGCATTATCTCTATAACCCTAAACCCCTCACTGAACCACAATACAAATCTTACCCTAAACTTAACCAGTTCCTCATTCTTCTGCCACATTAGGACCAGATTTTTGGTCTCAGTGAGAATGACAAGGTCAGTGTTTGTGTCAGAATTGGTCCTAAAGACAGAAGTGCACACAGTTTTCTGTACAGCACAGATGCAAATCTACCCAAGCAGTGGTGGCACGCTAGCAGCCGCCTGGGCATCGTGCCAGTCTTCAACAGGGAGATGTGGGGACAATCGAGGTCATGCTGTTTGTGTGTGTGTGTGTGTGTGTGTTTGTGTGCGCGCGCGTGTGCGTGCATATGTGTGCAAGTGACTGTGTGTGTTGTTTTTTTCTTCAACTCAGCACTTTTATTAATCAGAAAACAGAAGCAAAAATCTAAGGGCACATGCAGTTGTGGTTTCTTCTGTAGCACATAACAAGGTGTGGAGAGGAGTGTCTTGTTGTAAACAACATTTGATTTTTTTTTTTTTTTTTTTTTAAAAGAACAAAATCTGAAGTTTATTTTTACTATTTATTTCATGATAATAGGATCATAAATAATAATAACTCCCTTACTTATCCTCCACGCTTTCTGTCCTCAGAACCTTCATGTATGAGCTGGCGGACTTAGACACGTACTACACGCAACGCTTATGAGTGCGTGTTGCTGTTTGTTCTACATGTCACAAGTAAGAGATCAGTCATGCTGCTTTTGGTCCCTCCAGGTAACCGATAATACGACCTCTAGGCATGAGTTAGGGTGTAAAACATTGATGCTTTGGTCACAAAAGAACAAAACTTAAGCAAAAGTGGGACGTTGTATAAATAACATTGACTAATCAGTGTTCTGTAACAGCTGCTCAGCACACTTGAAGTATAACCATTGGCGACTGTGCTTGGTGCGCGTGGCCTCAGGCCTCTAGAGGGCCTACTAATACTACCTGTACTACCCACTGTCTTTGTAGTGGTGTTTCATCAGCGGTTTAGTGCTGGACTTCCTCTCTATCATGTGGAGGGCTTGCATTCAGTTCCAGACTTCAACATTGTCTTTCACAGCGAAATACTTGAGTTTCCTTTCACACACACACACACACCATAAACGTGATTTCATGGGGGCAGGGGGAACAAAAAAAAAGAGGTAGTTACAAATGTAGCATGTGCTTCGATTGTGGCCAGCAGCATAAAACAGGTCATAAACAGTGCAGGTGCGAATTAGTGGAACTGAATGGCTGTGTATCGAGGCATTGCTGGCAAAAACAAGAGTCTTGGAGTGAATTTTCCTCAATGTGCAGAGGTTGGAAAAAAAAACAGTGCCGAGCCTTTTGGTGACATGAAAGCCGTGCTCAAAAGCGGTGACATTTTAGTTACTTGTGTCATTAGCAGAGCAGCCAAACGTTATATGCGCCAGCATGCCATTACCACAACATTCCCCTTCCTATCCTTCAAGTGTGGTGTTAGCCACATTACTGCATCTGCTCAATGTCACTGACAGGCCTCTGGATCGAGCTGACTGTTGAGGATTTGTTGTCCCGAACAACAACAACACTGAGTTGTGGATAGTCCGATTTATAGGCTACAGAAAATGCATGTTCGAGGCTGAGCATGTGTGATTGCATTTCCTCAGGGCTGATGTTGATATACTTGCATTTCCTCCCGTTTCCACATAGATCAATAACGTTACAGCTCCTGCAGCAACTTGGCAACTGTCTTCACAACAACTTACCGCCAGCTGCCAGCAGCTCTTTAACTTGCACACAAACAAGCACTGCCCGGCTGTGATTTTACAGCTTCCATAAAGCTGCTTTTTTTGGGACAGTAATCTCACCCAATCTCTTTTAATTTGTTTGGCTTTTACTGTTCCCATAGGAAACTCCTCTCTTTGGCAGACAAATAAACTCCCATTTGGAGTTTGAGCCAAACTGCTCAAAGGAAACCTTTTTAGTTAAAGCTGAACTGAGAACCGCTGAGACTGAACCTGTTTTTGCCAAACGATGTATGCATTGGAATTACAGTCAAGTGCCATTGGAGAGCCCCGTGGATTCTCTTCAGTAGTCTGCTCGGGATGTCACGTGTTGTTTACTACTTTGTTTGCTATCGTACACACTTCTAGTTACTGTAAGTCGTGCCTAAAAGATTTTGGAGGATGAAGAGTGTCTGGCTTGTTAGAGCAGGAGAAACCACAATGGTGTTCATAGAGATGTTTTCCATGCTCGGCATTAAAGCTACACAGGAAATGCCCTCATGTGGTTTTTAGCTGGTTTGGTGTGCAATGGTGTGTCACAAAATTAAGAGCAGGGGCTTGTTTTTTTATTTGACACTGCACCTACGTTATTATCTTCTCGTCTTATCTGTTCATTTCAAATTTTGACTCAGTGGCTCAGTGTATCCGTTGGTAAATGCATAATACAGGAGTCGATACGGTGGCAGCAAGTCCTGAGTCCAGTAATCTTTCTATGCTGTGGCTCAGCCCTCGGCCAAATGCAGTCTGGGACACGAAAGCTCTTTGCAGAAAATGCAGAACCATCAAATAGATAATTATTTCATCAAAACACTGCACACAGTGCATTTCACCACCACAGAAGCTGGCATTCCCAAACCCTCTGACAAAATGTGTGACATTTCAATAGAAATATTTTCACCACAGGAAGTGAACCCTCCCTATAGGGTTGGGCTTTTTAGGGTCTGAGATGTTTTGCCACTGTTCTTGATTGCTGTCGCAGATAGGGGAAGAATGTGGTCACCCGAAAAATCTAGTGTCTCGGCGCTGTGCATCACATCGACAGGGCGTGATGGGAAACCATTTTTGAGAAGTCACCTCAGTTGTCACGTGGTCTACTTCTGTGTTTCGCAGAGGTATAAAAGCCACACGGGCTATTCTTGTGCACACAGCATGGCTGTGCTGCAACTGAACAACAGGTCGGGAACGCTTGTGGTTTTGTTTCGTAAACTTGAAGAATAAGCTGTTTGTTTCCACTTTTTAATAATTTCCTTTCTTTTATGTTTTTTTTTTTTATGCTTTGACTCTCAAAAAAAAAAAAGGATGGAATAGTACACCCGTTTTTCTCCTGGATAGATATGCATCATTTTGTGAGAGTGCTTATGTTTGCATGAGTGTATGTGTGTAGGTGTGCATGTTTACGCCGGCACCCATGATTATGTGAATGTATTAATGCGTGCCTCTGTTGTATCTATATAGATGCCTCTGTGTTGTCTGGCGTAGCACGAACATAGTGACTTAGCACCACATGATGCCTTCAAAATTATGCGTAAAAAACGGGCTTTTTAAACCTCCTGACTTCAACCAGACATAAGCCCCAAAGCAATTTCTTTGAACAAAACTTCCATCCTTTGATTTTTTTTTTTCTCCCTGCAGATTGCAGAGAATGTAAGATTTCTCTTATTTACCATCACCTCAGAACAAAATCCCCAAGAGCCCAATTTAGGATTCTACATGAAGAAACCTTTGTTTTCTCCTGTTGTATAACTTTGTGTAACCGCTGCGTTTGTACCAGAACAACCATCAGGGAGGTGGAAAGGGTATAATTTGTCAAGCAGCGAGGCACTTGGCATCCAGTTCAAAAAACGCACACAACTTCACATCGTGTGCAACGGTGCACTATAAAAAAGAATCAACATTAAAAAGGTTTATGGATGAATGCGAAATCCTACCCTACCCTATCTGGCTGATACCGATATAGAGGAAACATACAAGTTGCTCAAACTTTCCAAGCAGCATTGGAAGTTTCCTGTTATTTGTTTACTATTATTATGTCATTTTAAATGTCAGTGAGCACAATCCCCCTGTGCTCGACAAAGGACAGATAACATTTGCACTCACACACGATAACACACTTGCATGTGGTAAACTTGCCTATAGACCAGTAAACAGGAAGCCATGTGCATATGTTCCATGTTGTTTTACATAAGCTCATCTTAAACCTGCCTTGTTGTCATACCTGTGCAGAAGGTCATCGCCACAGTATTAGCCCCCGTCATTCTTAGCTCTGCCCTGCTCTGCTCAGACCAGTTGTTATTTAGTTTGGTCATTTGCTTTCTCACCTGTCTGGGGATGTTATGTAACTGGCAACAACATAGCGTCATCATCTCAAGTGGGAGCAAACACCAGTCCCTAAAATAAAACTAGTCCCTGTTCATAAAACCAGCATGCGTTGCAGTGTTTGAGTTTGATTTATGCAGCAGTAATGACAGTAGATATTACAAAAACCTTAAATGACGATAGGTGTGTGTGTGCGTGTGCGACTGTGCGTGGGTTTGTATGTGTGTAGAGTAGACCCAAAGGAAATAATTCGGAAAAATTTAGATAAATACAACACAATCAACAGTGCATGCAAATAGTGTCAACGTGAAAAAGATGTAATAGCAATCAAAGATGTCTTTGCACAACGTTATGCACGTACTTGAACAAATGTGTGTTCCTGAAGTGGTTACACTCACAAACACATAGATTAATAATTAACACATTGAAAAAATAGCACACCAATTCTCAGGTCATAAAGAGTAACTATGCAAATCACTCATGCATTGGTTTTGGGAGAAGTCGAGTGTGGTTCAGGTTTTGTGCATCAGTCTGTGCTGCAGGACTTTCTCTGAGACATTTAGTTCAAAGTGTTTGCTTAATACAGTGTGCTGTGTACATGTGAAATGTCTGCCACAGGTCGTGTCCGGCTGTGAGAGGGACGCACTTTGAATCTGACCTACTTGCTTCGGCGCTGCGCCAACACACTCGGATTAAAATAATTTGGAGTAGGAGGCAACATTTAGCAAACTTTTCACTGAAATCCGATGGTTTCGTAACTTCTTCTGTCAAAGCATTTTCCCACACCCTGAAATATGTTTCAAAATGTTTTTTGACCATGTGAAAGTGACAACGCAACACGCGCCACATCCTTGGCACTGACAAAGCTGACTCAGGACAAATGAATCCATGAGGTGTAGGAGTAAAAGACAATATATGATTAAATGTGATTATTTATCTGATTTTGACTGTTTTGTACCGAGTTGAAGTTTCCTCTTATTTATTTTGTCATCATTCCACAGTCTTGATTCCACAATGAATCAATGGTTCTGTTGCAGGGTGATTTGTTCATATTTCACATTAACAGCACCATACAGAACGCCTGTTTGCCTTATATGTCGCCTGTGTTCTCTTACCTGAGTTAAATCAACATGTTTCTTACTAATTTACTGAGCAGCCATGACAATGTATTGTGCCAAGGTGTGGAACTGCACCGGGTCATATGTAATTAGTCTTTAAAAGCCATAATCTTATTTCTTCACAATCGTCCCATAATCTGCAATAGACCTTGTCTCCCCTCTCTCTCTCCCCGCCACTGCAGTTCAGTTTAACTAATCACTTGTTTTGCAAATGTCCCTCTGCAGGAGGCGGTGGAAAAGAGGCTGCGAGTTGTAGCCAGTCATAAAGCATTGTGAATGGGTGAGCACCTTGTACCAGACACATACAGGGTTGTTAGCCGTCTGGATCCCAGGACTTAATCCGTGTGCTGGTAGAAGTTAATAAGGGTTTAGTGGCAGGGTACTGTCTGTTTGGGCAGAGCTTTAAAGTCCTGGGAGGGTTGGTGTGGCATTCAGGAATGTCCTTCAGCTCCGAAACACGTGTGCACCACCGACCGTGCACCTGGGTACAAAAAAAAAAACTACACCTTAAATGTCCAGTGAGGTGTGGACTGTACTGTAAATGCACCCTTTTCTTTAACAATTAAAACATTTTACAAGGTGCCCTGTCTGCTTAATAATGGAGGAAAAGTTTCCCCCTCTTCTGTTATGTTTTCCTTTTTCATCTCCTGATCATGCACCGTCACGATACTGAAAGCCCAACCCATCTCATCCCTCTATTATGAGACAGGAAGGTGAAAAGGGCTGGGGCGTAAGCTTCCCCACTTATTTTCCCACTAAACTGTCCTGCCCCGGCAAATCGTGGAGGGTGTGTAACTGTGTAACTGTGTAACTGGGCCCCAGGTATCCGATCACCCATCCCTGAGGACAGGATGTCAAGACGTCGACTGCCAACACACCAGCGTCATCAGGAAGAGGCTTGGTCACTACAATGCGAAACAACTCCTTCCTTTTGAGTCATATGGTCTTGTTTTGCGTGTGGATGCAATACACTGACACACGTCCACACATATAATGGGCAACAGCGTGGTATTAATAACTATCTGCTCTGCAAATAAAATGCAGCATCATCCAGACCAACTGTAACTATATACACTACAAAAATATGGCCAGTTGCGTATTGAAACTATTGTTTTCTTAGCTGCATCCCTCAGTAACCACCTAACTGCATGATATTTGCAGTGCTATCAATAAATCAGGCCTGTTCCAGGAAGTGAGAGGGCTGGGTTCACTTTCTGTTTCCTATTAGGAAGAACGGCTCTTTACTCTCTGACGGCTGAGCGGTATAAGTATATTATAACATTACACTTAATTCCTTAATTGATATGCAGCAAGTGTACATCATATGAAATGGATCAACATTATGCCCGAATGTCAAATGTGTAAACATAAGCATTCTTACACAAAAACATGTCAAAACAGCGCGAGCAAAACAAAGTTTTGCACACTATAGGAGAATTAAAAGTAGTTATTTAACTCTGACTGAGAGAGGAGGTGTTGTTTTGAGTTTTGAGTTGTTTTTTTTCAGACACACCGTGTCCTTAGGACAACCATAACCATAATTCAGCGTTACCTGCAGAGCCTTCGCACAGACATGATCTCATATCTCATAATTAAAAAACGAAGATGTCACTCGCAGGGTGTTGTTTGCCCTCAGGATGTACAGTAATTCTGCAGAAAATGAAGCATGTGGGTGGAGTCTCATTAGCAATAATGACTGAGTTGTACATGGTGATTACGCCTAACATTTCATAGGATCATTAGGTCTGTAAGACGTACGTATTGCGTACACAGTCGGCGTATCGTGAGATGAACCCGGAGATCAAAGCAGTTTGTTTGTTTTGCTTGGTTTGCATTCTCATGTTTTTGGAAAACCATATACGACAGATGCAAAGAAATATGCATATGGGGAGAGTCTGTGTGCATTATTCCTTATAATGGGTGTGAAGTTTTCTATATTAAATCTTCATCAGCAGCAGCACCATGTACCATGGATAATAAAGCCATTGCACAATAAAGAAGAAATAAAGTGCCATATCTAAATTTCAAAAGCAGATGATGCAAATTTTATCAGTGAAGTATTGCACACACGGGTGGACACCAGTGTGATTGATAGTTGGTATCTTCCAGGGGGAGCCTGGTTATAGGTGATGCCTCTAAATTTCCAGTTACAAATGTCGTTATTTAGGGTTAGGGGTAGGGTTACCCTAACCTTAACCCTCAGCTATGTAGAAATGGCCAAGTATGGTAATAACAAGAAGTACTGTATATATAGTCATCCGTCCGATCGCTTTATCCTCCACATGAGGGTCGTGGGGGGAACTGTGCCAATCTCAGCGGACACGGGGTGAAAGGCGCCCTGTCCACAAGAAGTATTCCTATTTTGGAAATACTCCACAAATGCTTTAAAATGCTTTTTATCCACTCTATGCTGATTAAAGGAACCCACTGGCTAAAGGGGTACATCGAACTAACATTGGTTTTATATAATTAACAGACGCAGATTAGCTTCCCTGGAAATTAGCCATTAATCACACTAGAAATGTCTGCCGCAGGAAACAAGGATCAGCCCCCCAGTAGACCTCCACTACCATGTCTGTTTTTTTGGCTGAATTAGCTCTCATTAGTCTTGATCTGCTGATTATTGCACAATGCCAAAACTGGTACTGAACTCACTCTTCACATTTTTAGGTTTCTCCTCCTCCTCATCTTGCCCACATCTCCAAAACAAGAACAAATGGTCCACTGCAAAAGTGACATGGACACACAAGTTCAAACAATAAGCTCTTGCATCAGACCACAGTCACGTTCCTGCTTCTGTTCCAAGAACTCCAAGAACAAGCTAGTCCTTACAAGGAAGTCGTCCAACTTGTGTGAATGCGTGTGTGTGTGTGTGTGTGTAATGTGGAAGTCAGTGATTTAACCTTATTTGACCCACCAGTATAACGTTCTGGGTGGTTGGTGAGACTGAGTTCTGCTCAACCTGAAGTACCTGTGTAGCAACATGTGCATGGGGGAAACATGCACACTGGAAAGCAGGGGTAATTAGCACATAAATACACATGCATAGCATGCTAACCATAGTCAATTGAAGATATTTCTCAACACAACTCATCACAATCACATTTTTGCCTAGATGGCAAAGAAGTACAAGCGAGGATTTAAAGTTTCAAAGGGACAAATTTCAGGTTTTCAACAAGACTTTTTTATTCCAATGCAAAGAGGATTATATTATACATGACCTTCACAGTAAGAATAGTTTATGCCGAGTGACTTAGATGCTGCAACGCAGCCATATACCAAATCAACTGTCCTGATCTCTGAAGGCTACTTTTATGCTCACTTCTATTCTACATATTTACCATCGCTTTTTTTCCTTACATTGTTCGTTTTTGGTCACGCTCAAATCTTGTACTTACAGTGTACTTCATTAAGTAAGCAGGGATTACAGGGTCCAGTGACCCGTGACAATGCAACTCAACTTGTTCATTTTAGTTGCATCATATTTGATGAGGAAAACTTAGTGCTACTCAAACTTGAGTGCCTACAAAATACAGATTAGCTAAATTAAGAATTTTGAAGAGAATTGTGCTTTTTGACCTTTCTTTGATTCAACACACATATTAGCAGAAATGTGTTCCCATATTAAATGCATTAATGGCTTTTCCCCTCCAATGCTCACACTGTGGTAATTCTGCTGCAAACGTTATGCAACACTGGGCTGAAGTTTCGGATTGTGATTTGTTCCAAATACATTCTGTTTCTTTTTGCCTCCCTCTGTATTTGAAGTGGCTGTGTGGGTGTTTTTTTCTCTTTTTTTTCTTGCTGGGCTGTGGCTGCTTGCCTGCCAGTGACCGTACTTTGAACCATCAGCAGCTGGGGCGTGATGCAAAGCCAAAGATAGTTGGCTAGCTGAAACCAAAAAAACATAGACCAACCTCTCTGTCCGTCTATATGTCTGCCTCGCTCTGTTTCTGTGTCTATTACCTCTCATCATTTACTTTTTTGCATTGCCTACTCTTTTCCTGTCACTAAACTAGCACTGCTGCAGCTCTAAAAAGATGAATACATAAAATAATCTTCTTTTTTTTTTACGCTAACCCTGCCAAACACATATTTTCTTGACCCGATTTCTCATTTTTAAAGCAGCACCCATTCCGAGCTAGCACCAGCAGAACTTTGCAACTGTATGTGTCCTTTGAAATCTACTTGAAAACATAATTTCTCTGTATTTTTTTTAATGATGACTCACTCCTACCATGTGTGTGTGTGGGGGGGGGGGGTGGAGCAATCCAAGTTCTTGCACTCCCATTTCCCAATCAGCTGCTTTGGGATTAATACAAAAAAATGTGGCAATAATAATGGATATAATGAATATAACACAGAAAGTATGTTGTAACAAAGGTGCAGAAGCATTGAAATTATATTTATAGAAGGTGTTGTGTCATGAGAGCCTGTTCTTGATTTCTGAGGCATGCAGTTAAAGTTGTTGTTTCCTCTGGGTCTTGTTCTTTTAATAACTTTTGCTTTTTCCCGAAATAAAACAGTCCGTGTAATGAACTACAGGTTCCCTTTCTTCCCATCCACTACATCTTGCTCACTGCCTGTTTTGTGCTCTTGTTGAGGGAAGGCAACGTGGTTGCAGCTACAGTATGCAGTGTATATATACAGGCTGCATTTGCCAATTATTTCAGGAAGAATAACACATTCATTTTTCACCAAATACTGTTTTTTGTTCCCCCAACTTATAGACTTGCTGTTGAATTCATGTTGGCTTCTGTTGAAAAGAAAAAAAGGCCCCCGTTGCAAAGTTTGTCTGATGTTGGTAATAAAGGACAGTAGTGGTGGGTTGCTTTGATATTCGCATGCTTTGTTTCACTTCCGTGTTTATGAGCGTTTAAAGATCATTTTCGGGGGGGGGGGCTGCCAATTGTTAATTCTTCTTTTCAGATCTTTGATATGTTTTGTTGTTTTTAGCCCTGCAGATTGACATCATTGAAATTATGTCCACACCTCTACAAACACCTCACTGTGTATTTTCCATATAGTAATGTGCAAATAAAACTTCAGATGACAACAACATCAATCTCTGTCTCTAATTGACATTAATCAGAGAAGTGAAATGTTGCACTACAACAACCCTACCAACTCATCAAAATTACTATCAATCTGACATACAAGTCATGTGACTGTAGATGAGTGTTCCATGTTTGTATGTTTGCATATTAAAGGTCTCATATTATGCAAAATCAACTTTTTAATCATTTTAATACTTTTAATATTTGGGACTCTGGAGGCCCTACCAGTCACCAAAGTGTGAAAAAGATGACTCTCATGTGTTTGTGGTCCTCCTCAGTCTAAGTACAGGAGATAAAACATGCTATGTTGACTTCCGCTCTCACTGGGACGTCACAATGTGCTAAATTCCTGGAATTGTTGTCTCGCAGATCGCCGCTTTATCCGTAAAACACGCAAGAGTGCTAGCGAGGTCAAGGGTATCCGAAAAACCTGAAGTCTGCGAAAAGTTCTATTCTTGTCTCCACGGTGCAGCACAGAGTCCTACACAAACTTCCAGCCTCAGAGGATTTATCTGTTATATATGACGGCAATGTGCCTGCTAGAGCCTGGAAATTATCACTTTACCAAATGCTAACTGCTGTTAGCTCCCAGTAGCCTCTGTGGCTGATGTCATTTCCTGTCCCTTAAGTTTCTTTTTGTTTGTTTGTTTGTTGTTGTTTTTTTAAGGTGGACCTAAAGAGATACTTCTAAACAGAGCGTTCTGAACAGGGCTGTTTTGGCAGGGTGATTGAACTGCTGTGGTGCTTCATCCTTATGGTATTTTGACCAAAGCATGTCACAGACATGTTCATTAGGACACCAGGGATCTAGGTTAACTTGAAGAAACAGCGTATAATATGGGACCTTTAATGTATATATGTTGATTTAAAGTGTGTGTGTGTGTCATAAGCTACTGTGCAGTAAATCACACTGGTGCATAGTTGTGGTTGGTGGTGTTTATATGACAGATGACATTTGCAATGTTGCTGTCTTCTGCTTCGCTGTGCTATAAAAATCAATAAAGAGCTTCATGTGAAACTGTATGATCTGTTTGCTGGATAGCAAGCGAGAAACATTGATCCATGTAATCCATTTAGTTCCTTCTCTGGCATTGAATCAATCTTTACCTGCATCAGCGAGACTTTTGATAAATGAATTTACCTCGTGTTCAGCCAACTGACTGCACATATTGATGAACAATCAACTAATTCACCTCCCTCTGTGACAAACTGTGATATTTTCTTTAAGTTTACTTCAATCACCAAAAAAAAAAAAACTGCTCTGTTGTTAAATCTGACCTGTATGCGAACAAAAATTCAAACAACACAGATTTATGAGACTTCCTCGAGTACACACAGGTGGTGAAAGGTATAATAAATGAAACCATATGACTGCTTAACCCTATATTCTGAAGGTTCTACCCATAATGGACCAACTTAAGCTCTGCCTGCTCTGTTTGCAGGTGGAATAAGTGAAAAAATATTTGTATGTAATCTTCTCATCGTCCAGGTGTGTTGCCTCTCAGCAAAAATGAAGCCAAAGAATATGAGTTAATGTGTTTGTGCAATTTTGAACACGCCCACCTGCGCTGGGAGAAAAAAAAATAATAATAACACTATTTACATAGTGAAGCATTCATTCATAACTTTGTTAATGGGATTGGGATTGTTCCAGCTCTTATTTTGGCCGCAAGCAACCATCTGTCAAGAGCCGGACACGTTACCCCCGCCAGGTTGTCTGTGGATCAGGAACCCTGGAAACCTGGACTGGCTTCACAGAAAGAGACACTGGTCATTTTGGTAAATAGAGCCAAAAGGAAGCAGGGGGGGGTATTTATAAAATTAAGCACTCTGGGCACTGACTGGGCCGGAATCAACAAGTCAGTAGGGCACAGGGGACAAATATATAGCACTTTTAGTAACCTACACATTTTAAATCATAGACACAAGTTACTGTATTTAATATAAAATGACATTAAACAAAATCATTCCAATCGTTACTATGTAAAAATCGGTCACCAACTTGTTTATGTGTGTTTGAGTACTGTGCACACTGGTGTTAATGATCTATTTCTTGCCTTTTTCAGCCAAGTGGATTTACAGGGTGTTGGGTTTGACCCACATTTGCAGCCCTGGCTTGTCTCTTCCAACACTTTGGTGGCTGCAGATGGCGAATTAAACCCAAGCTGCTAACCTAGTGTCACTTCTAACATCCTGGTGCCACGGCATCAGAGTTCTGAACGGTGACTGCGTTTTGTTTTTTTTGTCCAACTCATGAACCAAGACCCACGCCCCTCGTCATTTTCCTTTTCCATATTAAAAAAAAGTATACATGTCTGACTCCCGGTGGAATGATGGAAAAAAAAAAAAACTTAAAATAGACGCACATGAACGTGTGAATTGGCTGACTCAGATGCAGGGGAAAAGTTGAGCTTGAGGCCAGGAAAAGGCCATTTTGTTGCGATGAGGTCACTCCTGGAAAAAAAAATTATGGGGGCCCCCCAACCCTCTTGGGGGAGGAATAATGGGTGCTTCTTCCCCTCGGCGGAGGAAAACAAATATTAAATGCTGCTGTAGATGAGAATCATTTTAATGGCAAAGAGAGGATTTCTTGTGCCCATTTAGCTTTATAGCCTAAAAGGGTATTGTGCAACTTCACTACAATGGTTTCTTTATCACGGCATAAAATATGATAAGTCATTGTAAGTGAGTTGTGTGTGACATAATATGTTTCAACGGGAAACAAACATGCAGGGACATTTGGCTCTCTTAACAGTGATGGGAGCAGATTTTAAGAATCCAAAACCAAACGTGGTGGTGAACTTCACTGAGGGCCATAGGTAAAGTTAAAACACTTCATTAACTCACATCAAACCCCCCTCAAACCCCGAATGACGACAGAGTGGGTAATTTTGGTGTGGCTGGGGAGTGAGTGGATAAATGGAGCTCTTGTACCTCCACCACCTCTGCATCAACAGCATCATTGATAACCATCAGTGTTGATTTAAACACCAAATTTAGAAGCAGTACGCGGGCGTAATGCCCCCTCTTTAGAATCTGCAGTGTGGGCTTACGACCGTGATGGCAAGGTGGCATGACATCTTCAACAGCCAATCAAATTTCAGCAAGCTCTGTTTTTATATGTATTTTTACCCTATATGGCCAACGGTGAAGGAAGGGGATGACCATGAAATAGATGACATCACTCTGCTACTGTGCACTGTTTCAGCAGTTTTCACCAACAGTCAGTGGTTAAAGAGGGAACTTTGTCTCCTTAGCAACCCACTATATTTCCTACAGAACAAGTGAACGCACATTAGCCGATGGCCGTGTGCCACTGTTGACATCAAATGCCACAATAATACACACGATGTGACACAGTCAAAACAGTGCACTTGAGATATGATTGGTGCTCAAGCTGTTATCGTGATTCCCGAGGAAGTCAAAACATGTCCCCTGAAATACGGTTTTACTTCACTTCCTCTTTTAAAACAACACATTGTTCCCGTGGCAACAGTGGAACAACAATGCAACAAGTACAACAACAACAACAACAGAAACAGATAACAGCGCAACAGGGAGAAATATTGCAACTCAGCACAAACAACAGGAAAGCAGCACTCGACAATGGGATGGCTTTGTGTACAGTTGTTCGCAAAGGTGATTGCATTTTGCTTTTTATGGGCCACATAACACTAGAAGTCCTCAGGGGGTGAGGGGTGCTGAGGAGGATTTTCGGTGGAAAGGCTGTCTGGTTCTCTTCCTGACAATGACTCAGACGGGGGGAGTGGGGGGTGGTGGGGTTTCTCCTATGTCTATGTTGTTGTTTTCTGTCCTTCATGTTACTCTCCTCCGTCATGCTTCACTTCAACCGTTTTAACTCAACCCTTCCCATTTCTATTTTTGCCCACCAACCCTGGTCCGTCTGTCCCCTCTGCTTTGGCTCAGAGGTGGGACTCGGCAGGAGTCTGTCCTTATAAGGCAATGGTAATGGATCTGGTGACAATAGGTCCTGCTGCTGACATTCACCACTGTGCCCTGCCTCCCTCTCATAGGGAGCAGACGAATAGGTGTTCCTGATGTTCTCGCTGACATATGCAGATACAGAAGAAGGTAAACAGGAAGTAGACAAAAAAAAAAGCTGCTCAGCTCCCTGGGCTGACATCATCGCCTGTTTTTCAACCCCTTTCTTTAAGGGCTTTGGAGAAGCTTTCCTTTGTTGCAGCATCTGGCGGAAGACGCTTGTTAAACAGAATAGGTCTGTGAAAGTCCTGTGACTTTCTACACACTGTGGTGTTGTTTTTTCTTTTTGTCTTTCGTTCCTCATATTCCTCTTTGAAGTCCATAAAACTGACATCAAAGGTTTTGTTTTGTGTTTTGTATTTACTCACTTAAGATTTACCCAGCCTTAGATTTGTGTGATTTTCATCACATGGTGGAATAGGAGGAAATTCCTGTGAAAGAAAAGTTTTTAAAGAGTACGGATTCTCTTTTTCAGTTTGAGAAACGTGTTGTCAAAGCAATGGAAACCAAGTGACAGTGTTTTACTTCTACTACTTCTTGCCCGAGGTAGGGACACGATGCTAACAGGCTACGCAGGGTGCTCCAGGTATCCCTCTACCCCACAAAGCTTTCCTTAACTATCCTGAGGTGTTCCCAGGCGTAATCTAATCCCTGCAGTGGGTTGTGGGTCTGCCCTGTAGTTTCTTCGCTGCTGGGTGTGCACAGAAAATCCAGGAGGCGTCTTGATCAGACACCCGAACCACCTCAAATGGCTCCTTTCATTGCAGGGGAACAGTGCAGGCTCTACTCTGAGTTCCCAAATCCTCAACCTAATTAAGTGACACTGACGCTAAATCTGCAAATCGTTCACCATAAAAGTCCATAGGTCATTTAAAACATGATTGTTGGATCTGTATAACAACATTGATGAGATTCCAGCCAAATAAGTCAAACATTTGTACCTTACGTGACTCCCATGTACATGGTATCTCGTGTAAAAAGCTCAAGAGAAGTCATTTTAGTTATCTTTAATTTCCTTCCGTTGAAGCAGCGCGATGTGCTAAGAAAAGAGAATAAAAGAAGGTCCTAATCCAGTGTAATACATTTAAAAATCCACTCGGAGGATTTGAGCTTCTCACACGGATGAGTTATGATGACGATCACATCTTAGGCAGCTGACGAAGGTCACCTCGAGTTTAAGGTAATCGCAGGTGAGATGCCTTACATTCTACTAATTTGAAATGTGAACACCGTATATCTTTTTTTTACTTACTGACGATCTGGAAGAAAAGGAAAACGCTGGCTTCTCTTGAGCAGTAAGAGCATTCCTCTTAGTACAATACATCTTACACAATACATCTCTCATCGTGGACCTACATGTTAAGTGTTTAAGTGTTGCACAAATCATAAGCATACTTAAACTGCGGTTATCGTTTTAAAGATTGGTGTGGTTTGATAAATTGCTCCAAACAATTAGCAAATTATATCAATTAAGAACAAACTTGTTTATCAAGGGTCTGATTGCGTATGCTCAGTCTTTGACTTTATAGATATTATCCAGCTCAACCAAGATGTTTTATTCGTAAACAGGCAGTGATAAAAAGCTAAGTAATAAAACTCAATATTTTGGAGGGGGGAAATATGAGCCTGGAAAGATTTGGACTGGAACATTTTTGAGATATTGCTAGAAAGCCTGAGAGCAAAGAGGAGTCGAGCTCTTAAGAACATACTCGAAAAGCAAACAAACGGGGCATGTGGAAAAAAAGAAAAGAGGGTAGTGATTGAAGTGAAGAGGGGTGGAGCTGTTGGAGAGAGATAATTGTAAGACTGCGAGTCCTGGGAATTTAGAGTCAGGATGTAGAACAGATTTGATAAAAGAGAGAATACTCTGGTCACAGAACTTTTTTTTTTTGCATCATCTTTTATGGAAACATGGGTAATCCTTACATTGGCGTTGTAAAACCACACCATCCTGTGCACACACACAGTTGCCATAGAGCAGCATGACACTGTTATTGTGTTAGTAACCAGGCACGAAACGAACGGCACAACAAAGTCTAAATGACTCAGGCAGAGAGTGACTTGGTCATTCTCACCTTCCCGCGCAGTCTTGACAGAAGTTAGAATGAAGTGATGCACACTTCCCCTTACTTACGTTATGATTTCACTTTGTAACGCATAATCCCGCCTCAAACCACTGAGTCTATGACCACATTACACACGGATGTCAAACGATCGAATATGCTGCTCGTCAGTGTTGTGACAACTGAAGAACAGAGCCTGAACGGTGACACAGAAGTTGCCACTTAGAGAGGCCGACGAAAAAACGTAACACGCTTGTGAATGTCAGCCACCTCTGCAGAACAGAGTAAACAGAGACAGATGGCACTGACAACACGCTGCTGGTATGGGTAGAGAGACCAGCACAGAGAAGAACACTTTAAGCAAAATGGGACGTGACGAGGAAACGCGCTCTTACACACAGAGGTCACTGTGTCACACTGTGGTACTTGTGCTGCAAAGCTGCATCCACAAGACTTTTACACATGCTGCACAGCTCCGTGCAGATGTGGCCAATGTTATTTCTGCAGGAGTCTGATTTAAGGACGAGTCAAAGTGCCACCATGCATTAAGTGGAAGTGGATGCCATGTGGTTTGTAGTTATATCTACTAGTGCAGTGCCCGTAGGAAGTATGTATTCCTGTAGTGGCTGACAGTCACAACATCTAGCTAGGCTAATCCTAATCGAAAATGAAAACATTTGCGTTGTGCCTAATGAGGTTGCACAGTGTTTGTATTATGTTAGCCAGACGGTAAAGCTAAATGTAGCCTCGCTAGGTTACCTTTGGAAACAGGTTCGCCAAGTTAGCCGCAAAGTATTAGCATGCTAATGCAAAATAAATATGTGCTCGCGTATTGGGGAATGGACGCCTCGTCGTTTCAGTATAACGCCATGTTCTGCGGTGAACCGTGTGAAAATGTCACTCCCACCTCCCCGCTACAGACAGCGCAGCTACTGCTGATGAGCCGCTGCCTGCATGTTGTAGCGTGATAAATAAGTGAAAATTAAAATTCCTCCAAAAAAAATTTAAATCAAGGATGCACACCATCGGGCCATGCTCAACCCATATCCAAAGTCTTAGGGTAATCTGACTAATGGTCAGTGAGATATGCCTGTCACAGACAGACACACGGACGCAACTTGCTTTATAGATAGATAATACTCATGCAGAAACACCCTAACGGTGCGTCAGCCTACAGTGTTTATCCGTGTTATATGACTGTTACAAATGCCGGCCCCTCATAATTCACTTCAGGGGAAGTGTTTTTTTTATGTCTGCCATGATATCAGGCAACTGCAAACATTTTCTGTGATTTCAGATTTTCCTCAACTTACAGAAGAACCCTGTGTCTGCTGCGTGTGTGTTTGCCTTTGCATGTCGTATTCCATTTACATCTTGGACACGGTCTCTCTTCCTAATTATCTTTTGTCACGGTGTATTTGAAGTGAGATTATAACAAGGACACACCCTCAGAGTGGTCCTACACATGGGGCTATTTCTCTTTGGTGTCATTACCTAATCACCCATCCATTCCTCCTAAACAAACAAGAGGGACACTTGCAAACGTCTTTTCCAAGCCCTGTGTTTCTCTCAAGACAGCCACAGTAATTCTGTTGTGTGTTTTAGTGTTAGACATTATCCGTGTGTTTACATTCCCATCTGTTTGCAGTCTGACACGCCGCACACAGCCAAAGGCCTGCTCGACTCAAGGCCACGCATGCGGATGTGCGCGGCCTTGTGTGTCTGTTGCATAACTAATGTGTGCGTCAAAGAAGCAGCTTAACAATGTCATGTTCACGTTACGGTATGTGTTATGTCAAGAAAACGTCTTTTTTTTTGTGGGTTGTCTTTTCACAAGGTAGTTTGACAACTTGTATAACTTAATCCACGAGGGAAGAAAAACAGCATAGAGTTGTTTATGATCACTGAGTGCATCTCGAGTGTATCTGGGTCAAAGCCACTACTGCAACTGGACAACAAGGTAATCAGATAAACGGAGAGATGTATAGTCAATTATTCCTGACACGATTGACCTTAACGATTAAGAGTTGACCTCAGTCTTTGCGGGAGAAATGTTATACAACGTGTGTTTTGTCGCAGCACCGAATAATGATCTGAACAGCACTATGGACAGCACTTTTGGATTTGTTTTAATGTATGTACAGAGTTCACACTATGCTGATTAAGCCGTATCAGCTCCACACAACTCTCTTTGTATTATGGTTGTTTAGGTGACATGTCACCTAGCAACGTGCCCACACAGCACACAGGAAGTGATTTGTTTAATGTAAATACAGACGGACGCGACGGCAACATTGTGCTAATACAGTGAGACGGCTGCAAACAGGTTGGAGTACGACTAAAAATGCAAAGATCATATTGCTTGACAGAGCACATGTTGCACATATCGCATCTTACCATTCATGAACAAAAGTCACTGAAAGTTATGTAATGCAGCTTTAAGATTTGTGTTTGTTGTCTCACATTATCTGGTTTTACAGACCTGAAAACTTCAAATGTTCAGTATAAGTTACAGATACTATTGGTTTTGCTCAAATTGCCTTGTGTGTGTTCCATGTCTATCTGTACATACGGTAGATTATTTATGACATGTGATTCATGGCAACATGTCTGAGTGCAAGTCTCGAGGGTGGAATTTTCGAGTGGGTGGTTGGAAATAACGGAATCACCCATTAACCCGACTCCACAGATGACTGTGTACTGTACTGTACATCAGAATGGGTGACGTGAAATGGAGCCCAACACACCCAGGGAAAAGTAAACTCACCCTGAGACGAGTGCTAACAAGTATCCCAGGCTTCTTTCACTTTGTCCACACCTAAACTTTCAGTGTGTGACATTAACATACCTCATTTTGGGGCTGGGCTATTTTAAGACTAATGACTAAAACAGGGATGAGACGGTGCTTCCTTTAATTTATCACATCATTCTGCCGCCAACTGTGTTTGTGTGCTTGGTTGAGTGCTTTCGTCACCATGGTAACGGTGGTGGAGGGAAACCCGTAATGATGACTAAGAAATCCCTCCACTGCTCATGAGTGAAAATCATCACTGTCCTAGAATATAAGTTTCTGGGCCCCAGGGGCTTGGACTTTGTTCTCTCATGTACTGAGTCTGAGAGTGTGAAGGGAGAAGTGTTGAGCTGTGATATTTAACACCGACAGTTGGAAGCGATTCTGTCAAAAAACTTTTTTTCTCAGGCCATGAACAGAGGGAGACATTTTGAAGAAACAAAAAAGAGAGCACGCTGGGTCACGCCCCTGGTCAGCTGTGGAAATCTAACTCAACACAGATGTGTGTCACTGGGAGTTCTGGCACGGCTTCTTTCAGTGGAAAGGCTGGATAAAATCTGTCGGCGCCTGGTGGCTATTGTCAAAAAAATCTTTTTTTTTTCTCAGGCCTGCATGGGCGACCACAAACAAAGTAATGTCACTGAAACAAGCACTAACAATGGATTATTTCTGTTACACTTCAGCGATGATAAACGAGACCTGGCTCACTGTGCTAACGATCAGGTGTGTGTTGTGCAATAAACTATACAAAGCCCGTTGATTTATTTTATCTGTTATAACACCGGAATACCATAAGAGACCATGGCTGATGTGCGCAGCTGTCTAAATAGCCTGTGAGGCCCTGAAGCAGTGAGGGAGGAGCGGAATTTTTGTGTCCAACTCCAGGACAATCAGCAAAGTTGCCGCCTGCAAGAGAAAAAGAGAGATGTAATAGTTCACAGTATTTAAAACAATTGTTAATGTCATTTCTAAGGAATAGGTGTTGAATATATATTTTATCAAAATATGGTATTATCAACACTGCTGCTTTTTAAATATAATATTTAAAGGTGCTATATGTAAGAATGTGGCCAAAAACGGTTACTACACTCAAATTCAAAATACCAAGGTCTTTTAGGTTTCGTTTTCTGACGTAACTGGCAACCCGTGGTTGCTCGGCAGCTGAGACTCTACTGACTTCAATGATTGGTAGACGGCGGTAGGTGGCGCCACATGCCAAAACATGATTTCAAAACATAAACATGATTTGCAGTCTGCAAAATATTTTTTTTAATGCAAATATTTTGGCTGTACTGTTGTTGTTGGTGAGTTCAGTTTGTTATATGAACATTATCCCTGAGTCTCTGTGACATATTAGGAGGATTTTATGGCCAGTTGCTTTAGATGTATTACATAATGCACCTTTAAAATAAAATATGTATATACAGTAGATAATGATATCCCATATCAGCAGAATAGAATATGTAAGAAATTCCAATTTTAAGCTACTGACCCCCCCCCCCCCCCCCCCCCACATAGGCCTACATATCAAACTAACTTGCCACCCGTGTTTTTGGGCCACCAACATGCACAACAACAGTGATGTCTAAAATTAACCTATAGCCTTTTTTCTAAATTACAGATTGCTGCCTTCCTTAAGTGAACATTAATCCCAGCAAGATAAACACACCCAAGTCCTGGAGGACAAGTGCGGTGTTCTTCTCTGCCGAGAATTATGGGATTTCCCTCAGCTCCAGGCCACCAGAAGTTACATCAGAATGGTTAGACGTGCTGAATGAACTCGGCGGTCGGTGGAGCTCAGGGGGCTCACAGCTCAGCACTGTTTTGAGAGAGGATTTTGTTTTGAAAAATATGAAACCAAAAATAACATGTTGTCCTGCTGTTGCGTACGTATGAAAAGATCAGCAGAGCTGAGACAATTTTTCCTTTCTTTTCTTTCTTTGGAGTTGTTCATTTTCTTTCCCCATAGTCTGACTCCTGAAACCCCCTGAGGGGAAAGCAAGAGACCTGTGAATTGTATCCAGTGTTTGTTTTAGTTTATGTTATAGTAGCTTCGGTATGTCTGCAATTTGTAACCCTTCATAAAGTGTTACCTTTCAGCGGAAATATCACCTGAGGTAAAAACTACCTGCAGAGGTGAGGTTTGTTACAAGTCATTTCTTACAGTTTAACATGATTTATTTAAGTGCAATCCTTACACTTATCCTGAGCCATATTTGACAGTCCTCTTTGTTGCAGGCAGGTTAAAGGGGATATATTATGCCAAATCAACTTTTTAATCATTTAAATCCTTATATATGGGACTGTGGAGGCCCTATCAGTCGGGAAAATGTGAAAAAAGATGACTCACTCGTGTTTTTGTGGTCCTCCTCTGTCTAAGTACAGGAGATAAAACGTGATGTTGACTTCCTGGGACGTCACAATGTGCAAAATTCCTGGAATTGTTTTCTCGCGGAGCTCCACTTTGTCCGTAAAACACACGGGCAAGGGCAACGATATCTGAAAACCGGAAGGCCGCGAAGTCCGCTTAAAGTTATATTCTTGGCTCCACAGTGCAGTGCAGAGTTCTACACAAACTTCAGTATCCACTGGACAGATAAATCCTCTGAGGCTATATGACATTGCTATATGATATGTCTATATGACATTGCCGTCATGCTAGAGCCTGCAAATGATCACTTTTCCAAATGCTAACTGTGCTAGCTCCCAGTAGCCTGTGGCTGATGTCATTTCCTGTCCCTTAAGTTTTGTTTTACCTTTTTTATGATTATTATTTTATTTTATCTTTTAAGAGATACTACTAAACAGAGCGTTCTCAACAGGGCTGTTTTGGCAGGGTTATTGAACTGCTGTGGTGCTTCATCCTTATGGTATTTTGACCAAAGCATTTCACAGACATGTTCATTAGGACACCAGAGAAGTAGTTTAACAGAGAAATAGGGTATAATTATGTCCCCTTTAAGCTGATCCACATATGCTAGTATAGTGCAAGTTGTTCCTTCTGTGGGCAAAGACCCCAACACCACCAGCCTCTGACAGGCACCCCACCGGTCCAGAAGACTTGACTAATCCCCCCTGAGAGCAGAAATAGAAGCCATTATATAATGAAGCGAGGTCACGGTATACTTAGTTTTGAGCCACATTTCAAAGTAGAAAACCTGCACAATCTGTAAGAAATAAGAAAAGTAGATAGTGAATCAAATTTAGTCTTCTATGCCTATATCTCAGTTATATGTTTTAAACATTATCAAGTGGGGCCTTTAAATTGTATACGACAGGAGCAACTACATTTAATGCATTATGACCACAACGAAATTCCAACTATAGCTTGGGCTATAGCAGTTTAACCTGCTTGCTGTTTGTTATTCTCTTACTTTCTCTGTCCGCTTCAGATGCCAAATTATTCCCGGGCAACAAAATCTCATTTGTTGATATTGGGACCAAAGCGAATTCCTTACTTGTTCAATTTGTTCCCCTTTTGTTTGTGTATTTGTCTGTCAGGAGTCAGGACAAAGCTGCATCGCACACATAGTCAGCCACTGACTCACCCGTGCCTACGCGATTGTACTCGTAAGGCAGCGTTTGACATTATCAGACAAGTGGCAGTGTCTCTCGACGATGCAGTGGAAGCCGGTATGAACAAGAGCCTCCACTGTTGTATTGTGAAGGCACTCCAATGTTGGCAGGGTCCAATAACATGGAAAGTCATTTTCAACAAAGATGGCATTCTCTGCGTCTGTGCACACTATGAACACATTTGGTCTGTAGCATGACAACGTTGCCTTAAAATCCCCTTCGGCATCTTCGATGTAGGTCGCAAAAGTGTATTTTTTTTTAATTAGAATGATTTAAAACACAGCGCTCTGTATTGGATTCTGCGTCTTAATTTAGATCTGGCAGTTAAAGTTGATGAGAAACTTTCACCACTGTCACATAATTTACCACAGCTCAGACATAGGTTGCACACAAACCCTTTACTGTGCCTGTGTTGAATTCAAGACCCAGTAAAGTCGTGTTCTGCCATTTCAGCAGTAGTTTTCATTGACTGGTACTTTATAGGTATATTAATGGGCATGCATGTCAGTGTATTTAGGACTTTGAAACTTTGAGGTTGTTTGAGATAAATCCAGAAGGCATTGCATCATCTTTGAACATCTGCTGTGTTACTCTTCACAACCAACAAAATCCTTTAAATGGAGGTATAAAACTCCCAGCGCTTTCTCTGCCTAATTAAACTATAATGTCTCTTTTTCTCACTATTTGTTAGGCATATAACCAGAGTCAATTAACTACATTTACAGCTGTGCTGCTGTCAGGATTTCTTTAAACCTTTGTAAACAACAACAACAAACTAAATATAAATATGCACAGGGTCAAATATAAACAATATATATATTTATAGTATATTTGTATGGTTACGGTTGGACTGTTTGATCTGCACTACTGAGAATAATTATTGCTGCACAGAATCGATGCGTCATCGCCATGGGAAAATATCACCAGTTGTTCCCCATTGACCCTATTTAAAGTGTTAAGCACATTTTAGCACATCTTACACATGCTCTTAGAAGGAGGTAAATCTCAGCTCTGATCCGCTTTCAAGTTTTTGTATCAGATTATGCACCGTGCGGCGTTTGTACATGTCAGCGTGTTGTACTGGTTCCCAGCAGCAGTAAAAAAAACTCATATCTGCTGGCTGCTAAAATCTAACAAAGTATCAGGTCAAAATGTTTTATTGTTTTATTGTCTTGTTCTTGCAGGTTTCATAGTGTGCATATAATGTCATATAGCATATTCCATTTGTATTATTCTGTCATAACAGTTTGTCTTATTTATATATGAAGGCACTAGAACTAGTACTTCAACTAGGAGAAGAACTAGATCAGAGACACTGAAGGGGACACACAAAAAGGAGAAGTTATACAACCATGACCCTAATCCGTCTATTGTATTTGTTCTATACAGAAGAACTACACACGCCCAGTTTACCGCACACTGGAGTCCTTCAAACATCTTTAACGTAATGATGGTCAGCAGGAATGTTCTCGTTTCCAGTACATCCACATGACCCGAAAACAGACCAAGTGAACCAGAGATTATTCTGTGTATTGTGCACATACAACATGTGAATGAATGTAGGTCAGCTGATCCAACACACAATACAGTAGGTCACACCATAGCATAACTTTAAGTGGAAGGGTAAAAGTTAATCCTCGGTTCCATGCCTGGAGTCACTCTTTTTTCGAGAATCGACGCTGAGCTGGTATGTAGCGCACATGCATCGTCAAGTTTACAATCTCCTTCATGTCAGATTATGTCATGGTGCAGCACTTCATCTGTACTAACACTGACACCTCACGTTCGCCTGTGCTGACTTATAGTTACAGTCTTTATTGTAACGTGCATGTACCGAATTTAATGTTCAAAGGGCGAAGGTAGGTTTTCTGGGACCAATGTGATCTCGACCTTTTGTGTCATTTGTGTTCCTAAATGAAGGCAGTTAACCAAGAACACACACACACACACACACACACACAGCCCCTCCCAAAACCACAACTTGTTTTTATTACACTTTGGTTTCAGTACAAATTAAGCGAGCATGATTAAACATGTTAATGGGTGAACCTAAGCAGTGCTGTTATGTATTGTTATAACTTTGAACCGAGCCAGGGCAGCTGTTTCTGCCTGTTTCCAGCCTATATGTTAGGATGAGCTAACTTTCTGCAGGGTGTGGCTTCATAAGGTGTGGTTTTTAATCTATTCCATAGAAAGCGAACAAGTTGCAGTGTTTCCATGATGCTGAACTGATCCTTTATACTGATTGCTGCTGAAGTAAGTTGTAAATCATATTCAGCTGTAGGAAAACTGAAAGTGAAATGAAGGCTATGAGCCAAGAACTACATAACCCCATGTTACCTGAAACAAGTCATTACATTTATTCTGAAACCGTCTTCTCCGTTCTTCAGGTTTTCCCTTTAGGGGTCGCCACAGTGGATCCTCTGCCTCCATCTTGCCCTGTCCCTCTTATTCGGAAACATTAAATGGACATCAGTTCAGTTCAGTTCTGGTCGTAGGGGCTTCACGACAGCCAGAAACAGTGATCCATGCCCATCTTGTTCTGTCCTCGGTTTCCCTGATGAGTCGTGCTGCAGCTCAGGCCAAGTCCACTCCTTGATGTTATCCAGCCACGTCTTCTTTGGCCTTCCTCGTTTCCTCCCTCTGGCTACCGTACCTTGCAGAATGGTCTTAGCAAGACTGTAGCGTCAGGCATATGTGTGCCCGAACCAGTTCAGCTTCCGCCGCTTGACCGTCAACAGGAGTGGTTCCTGTTTGCCTCTACCTCCCACCGCACCAACTTGGTTGGTCCTCCGTTGCAGGTAGGAGATGCCCAAGGAACTCCCGCAGGCATTTCATCTCAAAGGCTTCTGTGCGGCGCTCTGTTTTGGGCCGTCGTGGTCCAGCTCTCGCAGCCATCGAGGAAGATGGAGACAACGAGTGATTTGTAGAGTTTGATCTTGACTAGCAGGCTGATGTTCTTGGTCTGCAGGATGGGCCTGAGTTTAGCAAATGCCTCTGTTGCTTGTGCAATTCTTGTTTTGATTTCTTGCGCGGAAGTTCCGTCCCTGTAAAGGATCGAGCCGAGGTATTTAACTTCGCCACCCATGGACACCGTAATAATTGGACATACAGGCCAATATTAGGGATGAACAAAATAAACACAAACTCCCAACAATACACACTAATGTTTTCATAGTTTGGTGTGAAGTTTTTGTTGTTACTGTGACTTTAATTCTGTTTACCTCACATGTAAGGAAGGAATTTGTTTCTTTGAAAATCAGCACCGTCAACAACTCTCCTTGGGCGAATTGTAGTCAGAGGCAGAGGCTCGAATAGACACACAGGAAATATCTGAGCTCTTAGCCCAAACAGTTCCAACTCCACATTATCGGGGAAGTTAACCCACTCTTGAGTGGCTGAGTGCTGCTTTGACAGCTGAGCGGAAATGATTCTGGAGTAGGCCGATGATCCCTCCTGTCCAACTCACAGCCTCACAAGTCCCTGTGAGTGAGCATGCTTGTCTTGTCAGTGAGCCAGAAAAGCTTTCCCCCGAGGATACTCCTTTGCAAAACGCAAAGTCAGACGTGAATAGGTCGTTTTGAGTCTCACACTTTGGCCAAAGGAGCAGCAGGAAAAGCAAGGAGGATATCGACTCTCTCCGTGGTTTATTTTCATCTGTGTGATACAGTGACGTCTGATTGTGACTGGACGGCTCAGATAGCAGGAAATAACAGGACTTCAAAGTATCCGTGTTAAAAATAGTGTTTTATTTATAAAAGAAAATGTACAGTTTTCCTGTCACAGTAATAGACGTAGAAAGATTTACTCATGACCCAGGACATGAATGTGAAATCAATTATAAACAGCAGTGAAAAAAAAGAAATTGACTGGTTCTCCTGTTTATTCAAGAAGTGCAATAAAAACAGTTCATGGAAAAACGTTTCCTCGGGCCTTCATGCTACTGAGACAAAGAAACAACGTCACTGACATTTCCTTGACCTCATTTTACTCCTGTCAGACAAACCCTGGAGAATATTAACAGCCATTGTACTTTTCCAAACATTGTTTTTGCTGCACAGTCAACCACTTCCTCTGTTTTTAATGATCGTATTTATCAGCTCAGACCCATATTGGTAATATTACAATCAAGCGTGATTCCACTTTGGCAACTGTTGAACACTCTTGGTCAATGATGAAGAAAACACACCAATGAAAATGCTGTGAAGTGATCACTGAATCTGTGTCAAAGTACATGTACTACACTCTTAGAAATAAAAGTGCTAAGTAGAACCATATAAGGTTCTTCAGCCTTGTCCTCATAGGAGAACCCTTTTTGGCTCCAGGTAGAACCTTTTTATAAAGGTTCCACCTGAAACCCTTTTAAAACCCTTTATTCGGGAAAGGGGTTTTAAAGGGTTCACTGGATCAAAATGGTTCTTACTGGAACCATTAGTGTTACCAAGAACGCTTGAAAAACCCTTTCTTCGGGGAAGGGTTTTTCAGAAGCAAATGGTTCCAAGTAGAACCTCAGTCCTTGTAAAAGGACCCTTTTGGAACCCTTATTTCTAAGAGTGTACTACTATTTAGCACAGATGTGAAACAAGTAGGTCAGCGACCAAGGCTCACATTTTATGTAACCCGTTTATGTATTGATAAATATTCTTGATTTTGTAAATAATTAATTACAAACAGTACTTAATGAACATGTATGCCTATACATTAATTGTATCTGCAGGTATTGATATTGAAAACTTAAATCATTTGTAGAATGTTTTTTTTTTTTTTTTTTTAAAGGATTAATTTAGGCTTAAGAATGGTAGCGGTGTAATATGAATGTGCTACGTTACAGTCTGGGTGTCAAAGCACACACAGCAAAGTGAGCAAGACTTGATACTTGCTCGAGGAGTGTTGCGTGTGAAGATTGTTGAGTCTGCAGAGCGAGACAGTCTCTGCTCTGGATTCTGTCTCCCTCGGTTATGCAACGTAGACTTGGCAACAACACATGCTGCGCTCTGATTGGCTGTGAGGTTTACCCGCAGATTTGAATGCCCTTCCCCCTGAATTGGTTTCTGTGTAGAGTACATCTGACTTTGAGCGGGGGCTGTTTTGAATGAAGTGCAGAATGACTTTGAATGTACTTTGGAATGAATGAACATTATTTTTGAACATTGTGGAAACAAATAAAATAAACATCTTGTCCACAGTCGGTGGACACAATACAGATCCTGAGGAAAGAATAATTCTCATCTGTTCGGGAAATAAACTGAGTGAACTGGAAGAAGGAAAATAAGAAGGAACAGAAGAAACTTGATGCTAATCTACAAATTTGATGTACTCTGGGAACTAGTTTCCATAGTGTTATCGAATATGAGAGGATACAGTAGCTACTTTGAATGCATGACAAGTCAAAAGTTAAAAAATACCTGTCAGACGGAAGAATCCAAATTCCATTTTTGCCTGCTATGAGACACATGGGAAAATATTGTTTTAGATATAGTTTTATCTACGCTATTGTTTGTTTGCACATAACAGGACCAAATATTGAATGACTCACGCTAAGCCCAGGGGCCTCAGTAAAGTAAACTTCAGCTATAATATAACCTGGAAAAACAGTGAGGTTTCAATCAAAAATTGACTCACGCACAGTTCTGACATAACAAAAAAACGGCGGTTGCGTCACTGGATCACTTTGGAGTACACCTCCAGATGTGCTGTACCACGAGGAACGTTTAAGTGCGCTAGCTTTCTTCAATCCAATGAAAATCGCTTCTTAGAAATTATAACATCGTTGTTTGCATAACATTTAAGAGGAAGCTTCTGACGGTGGTTTTCACTGCCTTCAGATATCGCTCCTATGCTCATCCACCTTTTTAAATAAAAAAAAAATAGGCCAACATTGTGTTAGGATTGGCACCAGCGTCCCCCTCGACCCTCATCTGGAGGATAAAGCGGTAGAAGATGGATGAACATCGTGTTCTTAAAACAATATGAGTTGTTGTTGTTTTTTCTCTCATGAAGCCACGAACTTAGTAGATCTTATTTCCCCTGCATTCATTTAATAAAGAGAGAGAGGGGGCGGGAGGACACTTCAGTGCAAGCACATGACTGTCCTACAATCCAGAGTTCTTTGAAAGTCTCTAATGAGAAAACTGTGTTGGCTCCAGACCATGTCCATCGACGAGCAGAAGCATGAGAAGCTGCGATCAAAATGAAGATTGACATTGATAACCCTATCTTCAACAGATTAACATTTCTTCCATAATGGACCATATTGGACCACAGTTTGGTGTGTTAACATGCTGCGTGTTCATTCTGACCAGGCTTTTGTTCCAGTTGTTTCAATGTAAACAAAGCTATTGATTTATGTTGCCACAAAAACGAACATTTATAGCCTACTGCTTCCGTTTATGTCGAAGACACAGAAACAGATGTGGCACGTAGGTGAGTCTCCTTCCAATTCTGCCTGACCTTTGTCCTCCTGACCTTCCTGACCTTGAACAGCATCGGCATCAGTAAATCAGTGAATCAGTAAAAAAAAAAAAAAAAAAAAAATCTCCTTTGCTGCTGCTCCACTTCAGAGGAGAATCATCAGCTAAAACAAACACACCAGCAATGAGGGCATCTATACTTAATGCCAAAAGCTGAGCTGATAAATGTGGAGAGCAGTGACCCACCTGATATCAACCCATGTTGCCAGGTAAAATGAGGTTATGTTCTGAGAAACGTTGCGTCATACTTGGAAATCCAATGATGAAGGTTACGGGGGTCATCAAATGAATTCTGCTCTATGTGACTCCTGCTGAAACTCTTCTGCGATACAGGGTGGTCAGTTGCACATCTGTAATAATATGGTACCTCAGCATGTGTGAAACTTTAAATGTGATTACACCATGGGGGGGGTTAATAGATTACATGCATAGTTGCTTATCATACCATTTTTGGACTCTTCCGTTTGAGACAGTCGGACTAGAAACTGCAATTCATATACAGAGTTTTAACAATTTTCTACATTCATTCAATTTGAAAGCATTATCATCTTTTTCAACAATTGCAAAAACATTTTACTTTGCAACACTAAATGTACGGTCTAAGAACAGAGAGGTTTCAGTGTCAGTTGCTCTTGGTTTCTTAGATAGTGCATAATCCTCGCCTCCCTTTAGAGAAGCAAGCAGATGCAGTGCAAGGGGAAAATCCAGTCCATCACTCTGAAAATTGGCCTATAAACAAGAACATAGAAAATCTCACGACAGGATCAAAAACCATGGCAAACAATTTTAGCGAAGAATTTGCAGAAGAAGCTCCAGCAGCAGTCACACTGTGACACTGATCTTTGACGCAGTACAGAGAAAACAATGACACATGGGAACATGAACCCGGCTCGCGTTGTTGCCGACTAAATCTCACGACCGTTGCTTAAGAGAACACTGACAACAGGTCGCAGCTTATAGGTGCTTGTCACGATAAGTGGCTGGTGTGAGTGTACGCTTGGCCACACAAGAGCAACCTGATACGTGTGAAACTGTCTGCGCCGAGTGTGCGGTGACAGACAGACATCGTCATCTACCTCATTATCATCTTATTATCTTCATGTAAAGCTATAAAAGAATGCGGGGGGGGGGGGGGATAATTGTGTACTTTTATATAACCCTTTGTTTCTTACTCTTTTTTGCCAACTATTTGTTTTTTTAGAAGTGCAGTCTTCCTTGCAAGGGTCGATGCCGATGATGTTGCCTAACACTACTACTAAAAACAAAACTGTTAAGTTATTGTTTACAGTTTTGTTCCTTGTCTTTAGCTGGTCTGATAAGTTATTGTTTACAGTTTTGTTTTTGTTTGCCTAGATTTGTCTTATTTTTATCTTAACCTAATATGCACCTTATTTACATTCACTCTTATCTTATTTCTTTCCATGTACAGTTTTTATAATATTTTTGTGATTGTTTATCTGTATACGCAGCTGCTGGAACCCTGTTCTCTCCCCACTGTGGGATAAATAAAGCTATCTTATCTTATCTTATCTTTTTTTATAATGAACAGGTAGCTTGAAGTCTGTGGGAATTTCTTTGGAAAACGAATGCTTTGTTTGGTAGTGTGGACGTGCGCTTGGTTCTCTTGGTTGTTGTGTTTGAGTTGAGTGCAGAAAAGCATGCTGGGATCCTTTTTTCTAACGTGAGCATGCTGTTATAGCGACCCTTACGGTGCCTTCGTGGCCGCGCAGTGCAACACAGCACGGTGACACTTATTCCTAATTCTCCTCTGACACCAACAGCATTCAGAACCTCTGCAAAATGTAGCCTGGGAATTTAAGCGATGCCAACAACACCACCTGAACAATAATAAAGAAGGCGAAGCCACAAACAACCATTCTTCACATAGTATTCTCCCTGCAAAGAGCACTTTGTCTTGTGTCTAAAATGACACAATGTACTCCGGCTTTAGCGATTTGTTATACTCGACTAGGGTTTGACTCATATTTGTCCTAGTGACGGGTTTTCATTTTGGGTTTTAATATCTTGGGAATGTACAAAATGTGCCTGTTGTATAAGGATGAATGTCTGCAAGCATTGCTTGCACTGGCACTGAGGAACTTTGAGTTTTGTTTTGGTCGGCTCCCTGGCGACACACACACAACAAAAAAAATAACTACACAACTCTAATTTACTGGATACAGTTTCACAGTAATAAATTTAATAAAGTGTGAATTGCCTTGATGCATTAATGTCGCCTGAACTGAAATTGTGACAGGGCATTACAGCCGCGTAGGCAAAGCAGGTCCCTGAACTGAAAACGGTGCCAACTGATTACTTTAGTCCACAGAAGTGAAAGATTTGTGAACCCACTTAAATTCTATAATTGACCATCTAGAGGAGGCTGCGACGGCATTACGGTTAGAAACTCCCTAATGAAGGTCTATACACCACGAGCTGCCAAAAGCTGAATGATTTTCAAAATAGGCTGTTATCAAAAGTTGAATATTATATTTGTCGCAACTGAAAACAGGAAGTTACAGGTAGAATAGATGCTGTCTGAAGTATGTCAACAATAGGTTTTCCATGCATATTTCATGCATTTACAAATTTGTACTACTCTAATTACACAGAGACACATTATTATCAATAATAAATTCAGTTTAACATGCACACTCAACTACTTAGATAAACACATAGGCTAATCGCCCTTTATGGTATGGATTAGAATTAATATTAACTGAATCCTGAACCGTTATATATATTTACATAGCCTTTAATGCAAATATTTAAACGCAAATACTTCTTGTTTATTATTATATTATTATAATAGGAAAGAGGGGGGAAAAAATCCAACTCGTAATTAAAAAAGAAAAAAGAAAAAATACATAATCGTCAACTGCCAGTAGGGGAACAAAAGAGATCTGATCCACAACAGCTCCACACAGCTGACGACAGGTTCAGTGGCTGTAAAGCAGACGTCGTAAAGTTCACAACCCTGGAAAACCACAGGAAGGCAATCAACCGTCCGAGAACACGGTGTTCCGCAATCCAAGAAGAAGGCCTCAGAGTTTACAGACGCCCACAACGCTATTCAGTCTGGCACCCAGTGTGCAATTTCATGATATAATTATAATGTGTCCAACTGCATATTCGGTTATCTGTGCCCTGTTTTTTAACGATCAGATGTTGACTGCATAGTAATGTGACAACTCTTGTAAACTTGAATTAAATTAAACGTTTGTACGTCAACACCACAAAGAAGGAACGAGGGACACATCGACGATTTCCCACCGTCTGTGTCGTACTTTGATGAGAATAACGATAAAGTTGATTTAGATGATGAAATCAAATGTGTGCTGTGCCAACAAAGACGAATACAATGTGCTCTGCCTGGCTCGCTCCGGTTCAATTTATGGGTTATTCAGGACATCGAGTCTCGCTTTAATATTGTTTGTGCAAAGGTGTCTTATCATTGCACAAGGTTTTTGGCATCAGCCGCCTGAGGTTCACTTTCAGGACGTCAACCTGTCAGACACACCTCGCACAAGACTTGCGAGGCAGTAATTGAAAAGATTTTCTTTGATACTGTCAACGCGCGCTGTGCCATATACCGCTTTCCGTCTGACATGATTCGGTGCACATAATGGATCGCGCGTTTCGGGGGTGGTTTTGAAATGCGTTTTCTTGCAGGATGATTCGGAAAATTTGAAACGGCGGCGTTGACGCATCATTTAGCACGCGAACGTGTTAACTGCAGACGCTTATCCGGCTGTAATTTAAAAAAGAAACTCTCACTGACGCAATTGAGCCATGAGGAGGAAGCGATCTGCAGATGATCATGTGACAGACACACGCTGAATCTCAAAACTGTCGTCTTATTAACATCAGGGGGGAGAAGAAAAAAATCACTGGAAAGCATGTCTCACATTGTGTTCTGTCTCCCTCACTCGTGTGAATTCCACAGATGTGTTTATAGCCATCAAGGAAAATGTGTGACTGTGACAATTGCTGTTGTTCTCCAGCAGGTTTCAAATCGCACAAAGGTTTGATTGTGTGTGTGTTCTTTCTTTTTTTTTCTTCCAGACATTGAGTAAACATTCACAAGACAGAACAGAAATATTATCTTTTACCTGATACACTGTGTTCAGACACACCACAGGCAGCTGGAATGCTGTGATCCTCTCGCAAAAAAAAACAAGAAAAGGTGTTTACTCTTCAGCAGATGCATTATTCTCAATCAAACAGATGCCATTTTGACAACTTTTAATGTCTCGTACCATATGGCAGATACTGTATGTGACATGTCACGGCAGGGAAAAGTGCAGCTGTGATTAATAACATCGACCAAACCCCCTTGTTTGATGTTTATGGTGAACCAGTCACATGGTGAGCTAAGTGGCTTAATGACACTTTTATGGAACACAGCCACGGATAATAATAGAAGTTACACCTTTCAAATTCCCTGCTACGACATGTCATAAGGTCATTGAGTGTGGCAGTTTTTAAAAGGGTTCTGCACATTACAATTTTCAATTAATGAGAGAAAATGTGCTTTTGTTTTTTTCTTTTTGCTTTTTTTGTACATTTTACATTGTGCCAGCATTGTGACTGGCCCCGGAAAAAACCAGTACAGGGTGAACTTCACCTCTACCATCACTTTCAATGTGCTTGTCAAAAAAGGAGAGGAGAATGATTTATATTACATCCATTCATCCATTATTTATCACACTTATCCTAACGTGGGGAGGAGGCAGGATTAGAGGGCCAACAAACAACCACTCGTGCTCAAATTCACCTACGAGCAATGTAACATGAACCACACACATTTTTTTTTTTTGTTACTGTATATGGAAGCTGTATTATTAACAAAAAGGCCATAAAATCTCAAAAAAAAATAAAGGTCCAGAAATAGACAACCTACTTGATGTGATTTTAATGCAAACCTCTTGTCATGACCAGAAAAACAGCTTGTGTTTTGTTGTTGTCTTGTGTCAACGTTGTCTTGTGGTTTCCTGTTTTATTTTGAAATTCCTCTCTCCTCTTTCCTGTCAGGTAACTTGCCCCTTGTGTTTTTGATTGTCTGCCCCGCCCTGATTGATTCCACCTGTTCCCCATTACCAGGTGTGTGTATATATGGTCTGTGTCTCTGTTTGTCTGCTGCCAGTTCATCTGGTCTTGCGTACCTGGAAACCAGCCTTTGTATCAAGATTTGTCAGTGTTTTGTACTTTTGTCAAGCCCTTGTTTTTTCCTCATATGAGTGGTTTTTCATTTACTAGCTAAAGTGGGTTTTTTTTTTTTTTTCTTTTTGGGTGATTTTTGCTTGCACTTTTATAATAAAAGATTGTTTATTTTTTACCATGTCTCCCGGGTCGTGAAATTGGGTCCAAGTCCTTGTTCGGTTGTGACACCTCTTCGCCACTGTGCTGCCAACATTCATTTATGACTCGTAGTTTGGCATTGATGAAAACATTTGCGCAGGGACAGCTTTCCTCGCATAGTTTTAATAAAGCAGATATTAAAAGTGCTCGACCTACATCGCGACAGCTTCTGGTTTTTTTTGGGCTCATGCTCGAGGGAAGCAATCTCACGCAAACCTGCAGAGGCATTAAGAGAAAACATGAATCCGCTGTTATAATGTGACATATACCTTCGCAAATCCTTCCAAATAAGCGTTAAAACCCGGATGTGTGATAGAAAGTAACCTGCCTTTTAAAAACACTCCTGTGAACTCAACGCTGTAAACCTTCAAAGTGCCTTTTTCTGCCTTTGTGCGTCTGTAGGAGTTAAACTGAGACGAGCTCATTCCTCTTCAACTATGTTCAATTACGTATACACAAGAGGATAAATACCGATTAAACGCTGCCCTTTTCAATATTGCAGCAGCAGAACACTTTGCCTCGGTGTTCAAAACAACAGCGCGGCTCC
This sequence comes from Microchirus variegatus, assembly GCF_963457635.1. NCBI lineage: Eukaryota > Metazoa > Chordata > Actinopteri > Pleuronectiformes > Soleidae > Microchirus > Microchirus variegatus. The sequence continues at coordinate 10,493,755 of NC_139807.1, read as the reverse complement.
TCTGTGCATTTTAAATTAAACTCCATTTGCATTGATTAGCCCTCTTGTAAATTCTGTGTACATGGAGTAACACTAAATGCACCAAGTTCTATTGGGATTTTGCAGCTATTATGAAAACCATATTATATCATCTCACACATTAGATTGAAGAAATAACCAGTGTGCTTCCTTAAATGCAAGGAATTGTATATTGTGTGTGTGTATATAATATGGAATATTTTCATCAATCAAGACTTGTGGTCTTGTGATCAGCGAATACCGCAGGCTATTTTTCTCCATTGTGCTAGTTATGCAACCACCTCTCCTTTGACCCCGCATGTGTCACATGTCAGGATGGGGGTCTGCGGGGCTTTAAAGTATGTGCAGGCTCTCGCTGTGCAGTGGTGCCATGAAGTTGGGGGTATGACAGTAAATCTGAAACCAGTGGCTGACCTGACCTTTTGTCTCCATGTATAAGATGTCCTGAGTTGGCCACATTCCTAACGTGGCTTTGATCAGTCGGAACACAAATACGGTCACCACCACCTTGAGTGGAAAAACAAGTTCCTCGAGCGATTATTCGCAGAAGCAATGACGTAAGATACCAAAAATAATACCAATTTTCTTTTATCCAGTACATACGCTACCGTTCAAAAGTTTGGGGTCACCCATGCACATTTTTTGTTTTCCCATTAAAACTCACACTTTTATTCATCACAAGAATTGCAAAACAAATTGAAAATATAGTCAGGACATTGCCCTTTAAACTTTACTTTCATCAAATAACCAGCAAAACTGTGAAAGGGTTTTCAAGGGTTGTCTTATCATCCAATAGCCTTCTAACGCGATTAGCAAACACAATGTACCACTAGAACACCGGAGAGATGGTTGCTGGAAATGGGCCTCTATACATCTACACTCTTAAGGGTTCCAAAAGTATCCTTCTACAAGGGCTGAGGTTCTAGCTGGAACCATTTGCTTCTGAAAAACCCTTTCAATGGTTCTTGGTAATACTAATGGTTCCGGTAAGAACCATTTTGATCCAGAGAACCATTTAAAATCCCTTTCCTGAATAAAGGGTTTTAAAATGGTTCTTGGTGGAACCCTCCAAGGTGGAACCTTTATGAAAAAGGTTCTACCTGGAGCCAAAAAAGGGTTCTCCTATGAGGACAAGCCGAAGAACCTTATGTGGTTCTACTTAGCACTTTTATTTCTAAGAGTGTACAGTATGTATTCCAGACGTTTGCAGCTAGAATAGTCGTTCACCACATTAACAATGTATAGAGTGTATTTCAAATTCATTTAATGTTGTTATATTTGTTGAAAAAAAATGTTTTTCCTTCAAAAATAAGGACATTTCTAAGTGACCCCAAAACTTTTGAACGGCAGTGTATATTGTAAAGTACTTAGTACTTGTCTTTCGTGTTTGTACTCATCAAGTGCCAGGCAAGGACTAACAAGATAAAGTACATCAAATGAATCGGACCAGCAGTTTGGATGAAGGTCAAGCTCACCCCCCCCCCCCCCCCAACTGGGATGGACATTTTACATTTAAACCATCGTGACAAACTCCAGACAAGTGACCCACAGACTCCCTTGTGCACCCTCGAACTCCATGGGTTCAACGGTGTCGGCCTCCAACTAGCATTAGCGATGGTGCTTACTTGCCATCCAGACAGGAAGTCTCAAAAGATTCAGTGGTTCAGTGACCTTTCTCTCCCAAAACACGGCGATTTCGACCATGGCATTTGCAAGTTCAATAATTTTTGTCCACAAACCACAGGGACATTGTTGTATTAGGGAAATTGATGTTTTTTTACCAGGGAGAGAGGGGAAAAAAAGTCTTGTCAATTGTGTAAAAACAGATTAAAGACATCTGGCACATTTTTATTTTTGTGGGAAAAAAAATCCCCTCTCCGGTCATTCCTCTGACATCCATATCTAATGTTGCCAAACTTGAAGGATTGTTGTTTGGTTATTATGACATGGGATGGAATGAAGTACAGTGCATGCGAGGACGATAAACAGGAACCAAAATCATAACTCGCTCGATTCAAGATATAACCGGGATCAAAATGTGGTGCAATGTCTTTGTGTGTCTAAACTTTGTACATTTCAGGAGGTTCCAAAGGCAACAACTGTGTCCACTCAGTGTACGCAGTCGTGAAAAAAAAAAAGGGCAGCGAAAAAATATACAAATGGGAGCAAATAATGTACATCAGAGATAATCACACAGATAAAACAATATATAACTGGGGCATAAGGCAGTAATAAGCCACTGTGGCTCTGATGTGTTGTAACCGACCACTGTACCTGTCTGTTTTTTAGTTCACAAAGTAACTAATATGCAGAAAGCTATCAATTAAATCATGTTTTTATGTTGTGTAACGTGTTCTGTCCTTAAGGATTCTAACCTGGTTCGTTATGCGAGAGTGCTATTATGGAACATTGACATTACATAGCCATTTGTCATCCATTTATAATCTCCTGACTTGCCTTTTTTTGTGGGGGAAGAAGAAAACAGTGACTCCTTGTTCATGTTACAGGAACAATGTCGTGCATGACACTGCATAACAGCTGTGTAATGTGCTTTTTTTTCCAGTATGTTGCATGATATAGGTTATTTGTATATGTAAGTGGCCGGCCAAGGTTCCTGGAAAATGGCTGGTCAGCTTTCAGGGCTATTACTTTGATTTCGGTCAGTGCTATGAGATTCTGTGTTATTCAAGTAACACAATGTAGGTATTTGCTCTTGGGGGTGCAATCGAGGAGCAATATTGTCTGTTACAACTGCCGTAACACATATTTTTGTTGACAAGCTAACAATATATGAAGCTTCTAATGTGAAAACAACCATAGGGGACTGTGACATATGCCATAAAGTTTAATTTGGTGGCACTGAATCATGATGAGGACCCCAAACCCTGAAGTTTCATCCTCCTCACTGTTGGACTCTGGAGTAAAATATAGAGTGTGCTGCGTGCCTCTCCATGCATGGTTGTTACCATGGTTGTGTATAGAGGCTGGGTAAGAGGCTGCCCAGCATGTTTACGTTTAAGCTGGTGGAGAGAGGTGCTGTTGGTCTGCTACAGGCTTCTTCCTCCATCCTGTCAGACTTCCTACACGTCCTGGAAGTGGTTGACTAATCACAGCAGACCGTCTGTCTGTCTGTCTGTCTGGCCAGACAGAGCATGACTCTGTTGTTTCGTGATCACTTGAACATGTAAAGCTTTTCAAGTGGTGACCTAGATTAAATATATAATAATGTGCATCATGTGTTGGCTACAAAGCCACGGTGACATGGTGAATATTTGCTGATGTAAAGATAACACACGTCTGCATGAAAAGCAGTCAGACCAAATTATTTCCCTGCATTTCAACCAAACCACACTGGGTCAGTGTGTGTGTATTCCAGCTTTTTTTTTTTTTCATCTGAAGCAGATGTTCCCTTTTCGTTGCATAACACCAGTAATCTAACACAAGATCTCCTCATGGCTACCTAGTTTATCTCCAATCGAAAGTGTTCTTTTTTTAAAAACTGTACCTAACGAAAACATGATGTGGGATCACTGTGACACTCTGACTCACTGATTCTACGTGTGCTTTGGCCTTTTTAGAAGCTGAAAGACGGGTGCAAGTCTTTACTCATTAACCAATAAATGAATGAATGAGTGAACATTCCCCACACATAGGTTAGTGAGCTTTTAACCAGGAGTGAGATTAATGTTTGATTAATGAGAATTGGGTCGGGAACACCTGCAGCACTGAAATGGATGACATATTTAGTGCTTTATTCACATACTGTGTGTATATATATGTAAATATATATGTATATATGTGTATATGTGTGTATATATGCGTATATGTGTGTATATATGTGTATATGTGTGTATATATGCGTATATGTGTGTATATATGCGTATATGTGTGTATATATGTGTATATGTGTGTGTATATGTGTGTATATATACATATACGTGTGTATATATGCATATATGTGTATATGTATGTGTGTATATATGCATATGTGCATATGTGTATATATGCATATGTGTATATGTGCATATATATATATATATGTATATATGTATATATGTATATATGTATATATCCATATGTTATACATGCATATATGTTACAATAATGACAATAAACAATATATATGACTACAATGGGGCATAATCTTAACAGTGGCACAGAAAGCAAATCTTCTTGTTCAGGGTTAAATGAGGGGAACAAATAATAAAAAGCATGAGCAGGAAGCATAATGTTGGCAAAGACACAACTATGTCTGCAGAAGTATTCTCCTGATTTGGCTTCAGTTGTGGGCATCAGATTTATGGTGAATTTGTTTCCACTGGAAAGATCGCTTGAATTGAAACCACTCTCTTATTACTATGGTGTCTTAAATACTCGTATTAGCCTTCAGTGAAAATGTAAGTGGTAAACTTTTTGTGAGTCATTGGCTTCACCGCTCTGCTGCCGGATGGATTTTCCGCTGTGTTTGTCACTGCGTTAGCCATTAGAACAAGTATGATTAGGCGGCAAGGTTAGCCGCCGCAGCCTCTTTTCATTGACATGCACAAGGTGTTCAGGTATGTGGATGGGAAGCTTAAAGACCGAGTCTAATTATCTTGTGCATAAGAGCCAATAAACACCTGTCCCTCTCCTGTTTGCTACATTAAACAGATGTACTTAGGTCAATAAAACGTGCATCGGATCCTTCCTCCCGCTAATTAAATGCGGGCTGCATTTCAGAGACGCAGTATTGATCAGGAACACAGGTTTCACATTGTATCGGCTGTTTTGACACAAACCAGCGGCAGAGGAGACCACGGTTTAATGTGTAAAAAAAAAAAAAAAAAAAGTCATGGGAAAAGACGCTGTGTTTACTTCAGTGCTTTGTGATCTGTGATGGTGGTTCTAAAGCTCCAGCTGAGTTTCTCACTTCTCAATGAGAGACTGATGTGAATCTGGTCTGTGCTCCAGGAACGCCAGAACATATCCAATTACACACAAGCTGTACTGACTGGCTGCCAATCTGTCTGAAGGGAAACGCTGCGAGGACAAACTGTTTCGGTTTATTTTTTTCCTCTGCTAGATTCCAACCCACTAGCAACTAGCAGCTCCTTCACTGTCATTAGTGGTCATCCTGTTTTTGAATTTGGAACAAAATACTGTGTACCTACTACAACATTCAACTTATCATATCCATAGTGTCAGTCAGGAAAAATGATATTCTTCTTCTAAGTCTCAGGATCCAGTGAACTAAACAGACTTTATCTTTGTCTGTAGCGGAGCCTTGTAGTTCTCTGCAGCTTTGTGCGGAATCATACGAATCACATGCTCGTCATACTGACCTTGTGAAGTTAAACAAGGCTCACAGACTGAATCAACATGCATTCAGAGGTGTCGTGGAGTTGTTCAGACCTTTAGGAATGCGAGGTTGCTTCCATGGACTCACTTTGTGTGTGTGTTTTTTTAAGAGAGAGATTTCACATTGCAAAAGCAGTAGAAAATAAAATTACCATGGGTGTCGGTGCAAATGTCTCAGCCCTGACTGTATTTCCACTGAACAGATTTCTCCATTGGATACAATTTCCTTCTGAGCACGAACCATTTTCATGTGCTTGACATCTGTGGTTCTCTCCTGTAACTACAGTGTAATAATATTATTTAAATAGCCAGCAGAAGTGTCCACAAATAAACTCATTCTTGAATGAATTGTAGATCTTTTTTTGTAGTTAAATTCTTGACATACTCAGGGTTTTCACGTCTATTTTGTTTTTCTTTAGCGTCTCAGAAGAGTGTCTATAGGTGTCACATTTTAGTATCTCCTGATCCAAGTGTGTTTTTGTGTCTGCATGGAATGAACAAAAAGACAAGAGTATCGGCGTACTTGTGATGTAAACATAAGGTTTATTGCAAATGTGCAGTTGTATCCAAAGATCCACAGTGAACGACCATTTCAAGGATACTGTACAGCAACAACACCGTTATCTTTACAAAACACATAGAAAGTTCAGCACTCGCCACAAACAAAACTTCTCCCTGTGAAGTTCCACACGTGGTCCTGGTTTACTCGGGCCTCCGTTGTTACCGAACAGAAACAAAACAAGTCTTTGGTAGCAAGAAAACAACAAAGTTCAACGTGGACTCGTGCTCCTCTCTCTCACTGGGGACAGGCAACGATTGTGATTGCCTATTTTTCAAGTTGGCTTTGGGAGCAACAGACTGAACGGATACTAGACAACGACATGACTAAAAGTCAGGAGTGCATCTGCAGCGAGTAATGCAAGGGTCTGCATTCTCGCCATCTCCGCTACATTTACCTCAAAATGTTGTCATACATTGTAGTTTTCCTTTACTGCAAACACGGCGGCCATATATGCCTGGCCCCCCAAATAAAACTAACAACCAATCTCCTATTTGTTACAGTGGTTTTTGCTTAGAATCATAAACAAAAACTGAAGCTATAGCAGGATTAATTTCCCCCATAAGCAATGAGCCCCAACTGCAGACATAGCATGATTACATTTTCTGACTCATTACAGCATACAGATCAGTCTACTGCAGTGTGCACCAGCTCAAATAGGCTATATTGCATAAACCTCCACCTTACTTGCCTTAGCGTATTCGGATGATTATTTTTTTGTTAGGCATAAACAAATGCATTTGAACGCATGAGTAATACATTGTAGGTACACATAACGGTTCCTCGCTATGTGGATGAAAAATCTGGCTGGTAGGGATTGAAACGTGTGTCTGGAGACCAGATGAATCTGCATAATGGGGCTCTTTTCGTTGAGACTTTGGGGACCACCTCAGATGGCTCTCCTCTGGTGGAGCCAGTGAGCAGACTTCCCTCTGCTCTCCAAGTTAGCACCTGCAGGGCCAGCCCAATCAACACCTCCTCACCCTTCTCTCTCGTGCAAAGGGTGTTTTGTTGGAAGGTTTTTTTTTGTTTGCTAGGCAGGGAATTCCCCCCCTCTGTCTCAAAGCAAGCGCTCGTCGGTGACTCGTCTCTCTATTCTTAGCGCTTTTGTCAACAAAAGAGAGACTACGACACAGGGTTGGACGGAATCATAGGACAGGCCTGACACCGCACCGGTCAAAGCATCTTAAGTTCTGTTTTGTGCTTCATCAGTGACATCAGTTCTTTAGTGTCCCGTCGATCAATTACAGCCCTGACTCTTCACCTTCGATATTACGAAGGGATCTCAGAGGCGAATTTGTAACACTTTCATTTGAATGGAGGTCCATTACTGTAAGGAGACAGTGGCTCTGCCCGCCCCAAGGCAGAGCCACTTACACAGCAGAGCCACTGCTGTAGTTGCAGGTCTGCTGATACAGCTGCTGCTGGTGGTGGTCCAGGGTCACCTGGCTGATCTGATTATCCAGGGGCAGCAGCGCATCCGCCGGGATGCGAGACTGAAACTTCTCCATCTGTTCTGGACTCGCCAGGTTCTTCAGCAGGCAGTTCTCCCTCTCGAGCTGGTTGTTCTTCTCCGCCAGCTCTTTGATCTGCTCTTTGAGGATCTCCACCTCCTCACGCACGGCGTACATCAAGTGGTTTTTGACCAGATCCTGTCATAAAAACATAGAAGGAGAGATGAATTAGTTGAAATATCTGCAGACTGGCGTGGCTAAATCTGCTTGGCTGCGCAGCTGATGCATGTGATAATGACTCAACGGTGAGGTTTACCGGGAAAGTTATCTGTGGGACGATTGCTTCAGTCATACTGTCCCCATTTCGGGTTGTAAAATGGTCATATACTATTGTCAAAGGTTGCATAGAGTACAGTACACAATACAACTTTATATCCAAGACCTAGGCTGCAGTATTTATTGGTTTGACATCTTGCCATTTAACTTGTCCCTCTCCTTGGTGACATGAATAAAGCATGCAGGGATCTGTGCAGCCTTTACATAACTGTGCGGTGCATTCAAAGCGACCTTAAGCTGTGTGGGAGGCAGTTGATGTTTTGGGAAGGTCAGTGTTTAACAACTGGTTTATAAATGCTCCTACACAAAATGAGTGAAACGTCTAGTGGATTAAAAAGGTCACAGGATGGACAGCAGTGGAATAAAATGTGAATTCACTAGCACTGACGCTATATTCATAGTTATTACACACCCTAAACTAATAATTACAGCTTAGCTAACTGTGTGTTGTGGATCTCGTGATTGTGTGTGTGTGTGTGTGTGTGTGTGTGTGTGTGTGTGTGTGTGTGTGTGTGTGTGTGTTAGCTCAGCTTACCATCGCCTGTTCAATCTTGTTATCAATGGCCACAACGCTAGCACCAGAGGCACTGCGGGAGAAGAAGGAAGAAAAGAGCCGTAAATAAGCAGTCGTTAACCACAACAAAGTAAACATACAGTGTCTACACAAATATAAAAACATTATAACATCGAAACATATGGCGGTGCAGCTCTATAAGAGTGAAACAGAAAGCTAGCATAACTGAAAGGGAAACTTTTTTTTATCTTAGTTGTGACCCACTTTATTTATTTATTTTTTGTTTTCTGTGTGAAATAGCATATAAAATGCAATAAGCATAATAATAATTATTATGCTTGCACAGACTGGTGCTGCGTTGTTGTTTTTTTCTGTTTGTTTTTGTTTTAAGTCCGAATAACCGGTAGCATAGCAACTCAACACGACGCACTGACGTTAACTTTTAAGGCCTGGCGGTGAACTCTTACTCTTACTGACGCCGCATTTCTATTTACCTGTTGTCAAGTTTGACCGACACAACGTCTCCTCCGACTAGCGAGGAGAAAAACGAGATGGAGAAGTTGTGCAGCTGGTAAACGGCCACCTCCATTGGCGTTTTAGCGAACATCTCCGTGCTCATGTTGAGTACCACACTCGTCTGGATTATACTTCTCGCCACGTTTGCGGCTGGTTTGGGGTCTCCCGACTGACTGAAGAGAAAAATCCGGGTTGTGTTTCGTCGGGTGGTCGCGATGCACTAACTCACGGAGAGCAGTGCAGTGTCGGGTGTTTTTGAGCTTCGCTGGTTTGTACGAGCGACTGTCTGAGGGTATTTTTACCACAGGCTGCTATTTGAAAGGCTGCCTCCGTGACGTCATATGACGCGTGCATATATTATGCAAACGAGATGGCCGCTGGCGGGTCAGGCTTCATGGTGCCTTCGCGTGCCGTCAGAAAACTACTAATAATTTACGGAATTGAACATTTTAATAAACTCACAGTACGTTTTTTTAGAGGGTGAAATAATATAATTCATCGAGTTTTCACAAAGCTGCTGTTTAATAAAATAAAATAAAATAAACATTCCACCACTGTTCTACAAATGAGGTTGTATTTTTCCCCTCTGTATTGATGTCTGTGCGGGAAGATAAGCATGTAACACATTAAGCCATAAAGCCTAATGCAGTGCAGAGTTCAGCCAGCAACGACGCGTACGTTACGTGGTCAGTGCAGTTAGGTTCAATACCGCTTCAATAATAATAATAATTACACAATAACAACCACATAATCGCTGTGTTATTAGTTGCGTTCAGATACCATCTATTACATGCAAACCTACTTGTAATCTGTATCACGTCCTGACAATGCTCCAATGTAATTAAACGTAGAATAAAAATGCAGAAACAGTATTGTGCTTGGTGCAAAATACATTAGTTATTCCTCTTCATCGAAATTATGTGTCTTTATTCTGCATTGGAATGCAAGGTGGAGCTCTCAACTATTACACATTTAAATATCAGTAAAGTAGTAATGACTATATCAACAGTTATGCACTTTATATTTTGGTAAACAACAGTGAAGCTGAAAACAACGAGGGGCACTTGAATGCAGCACCGCATCTGCCCCGCTGCTGAACTTTTCCTCTCAGTTTCTGCATGAAGCCCACAGACCTTTTACACGTCCTCAAAAACAGAGCATCATATCAACTGTCATAACACTTCTAACCAGACCATGTGTCTGTGTACAGATGACACAAATACATGCTGCTGACACTAACTCGATATGCATGATCAAATTGTACAAAGTCACTGATCTAATCTGGTGCATTACTAAGTTAAAATGTGCAATAGATTTTAATTCAACTTTGAGATTCTACAGCATGATTTCAAGGATGGTAAATCAACTCGACTGTTTACTCTCATACATGTGAGAATAACATTGTGTTCCCATCCTTGTGTTGTTTGTAACATTGGTTCATATTGTGCCGAGACAGCAAAGGTAATTTTCCACCTTCTCTCTCCCTGTAAAATTCCTTTCACTTTACATCTGAACTCTATCGGTCTCTAGTGGTGAAAGACTAAAAATGCAACGGCTCGCTGGACACTGTTCAACCTTGTTCCTGAACATGTTTACCAAGGAAGTTTTCCTAAACCTTTTCCTGGCTCTATAATTTCCGGCTCTGGGTTGTTTTTCTGCTTAGAAAATGTGTGGAAAATTCGCCAAGGACACTCAGAGACAATTATTAATGACTTTTCTTGGGGTTTTTTTTTTGCTCACTCTGATTTGCAAACAGCTGCAGATGTTTAATCGTCCACGTGAATTGTTTAGTTGTGAAAGTCTACCTTCGTTTAAGAGGGAGTCTGTCATAACCTCTCGCACTTGAAACCGTCTTTTTCAACGTGCATGTTGCCACATGCGACGCCAATTCGCTCATACCTCATGCAAAATGTAATAAACACATTGCGGTTCCAAGTCGACCACAGACACGGAGGAGAACATACCTGTTCTGTTTTTTTGTTCTAATTCTTTTCCCTCTCTAAAGCATTTTTACAAAACCGAAAGGCTGACAGTGGCTGTGATTGAGCAACAGTCTTTGTTTGCACTGAGGTGTCCTTGCAGGTTTTTTTATAGCTTTAGTACAAATGCACATTGTGTTTCCTTTTGTCATACAACTATTTATTATAATACTGATGTTAGAGCAATTGTATTTTAATTGGAGAGTCTGTGCTGTGCCGATTATTGAAAGGAATGACCCAAGGCCGTCACTGATTGCCGTGCAGGGCCTTAGTTCCTTGGTGCCTGGATAAGGTATGTCATGTTTTTTCTTTGGAAAAAATAGCAGCATTCAAAGTGGCATTGCTGACTCCTGGTAGGCCTAACAAGGAGAAGCAGAAGGCAGATTGAGTGGGAATTTGGGCCCGTAGTGCCTGTCGTCTCAGATACCGCGCTGTGACAGTGCAGCTGCCAGGTTTAATATCAGGCCCTGTTCTGGTGATGAGGTGCTGAGTTACTTTGCCCTGCTGTGATAGTCCCATTCAGGAGGGGGGCAAGACACGGTGATTACCTGTGGCTGAGCTGAGACACACTGAAACCACAGACAGTGGGGGAGCTTCTCTACACTGACACAAACATAAGCCACAAGCATTAAGATGATGACAGTGTTAAGTAGGCGGCACATAACCTTTCCAACTTTGTCCGATTTACTCGGTTTCGTCCGCCGTGTTTACGGACACTAGAGTTTGAAGTGCATTTACAGTCTGTTGTTCCATGTCTGTGGAACACCGAGTGCCCAACCATGTGTTGCCAAGTTTGGTGAGTCACGCTTAAGCTAGGCAATGGACCGCAGTTTGCATCAGATGTCCATTACATAAGAGCCAACCGCGTTATATAATGCTGTGATTCATTTGCACCAAAAACCTGGCTTGGGAGACTGCGGCGGAGACATGCCGGCAGCCTCCCTGGTTTTGTTATGATCAGCACTATGGGCTTTTGACTCACCAGATTTAGAATGTAAACAGTGCAGCCCGATGAGAAGCAGAATCCAAATGAATGAAAACGGCTCAATGATTCTTTGGCGTTTGTGTCCCGACTGCAGGTTCACAACTATAGGAATGCGTGGCATGTGTGAGAGTGTGGCTCAAGAACACATAAGTACTGAAGCCGTCAGTGTGGGCAACACGACTGGTTCCAACCAATTAGTACAGAACACTCAACAAACACCAAGACAGCCGGAGGTTATTTTTATACACAGATATATTAGTGCATCATTAGTGCAAATTAAGAAAGTGACTTTCACCTACCAGGTTTACACATGGAGCGATGCACAAATAACAGACAACAGATTGCAATATGATCTACACCACACTCCATTTGAGTGGAACTACAGGCTTTCATGACAAATGCCTGCACCAGCAGGTCTTAATCACGCTGTCCGTTCCTGAATTCTCTTTAATGTGTGCCCTCCGCTGCCCCAACTTACCGCCGATCTGGTCTTTTGAACAGACTTGGTGAGTAAGGGGGTGCGTAGATCAGAGCTCTCTCTGGGTAGCTGAAGTGCTGGTAGCGACAGCAGTATCTGTGGGAAGGCTCGGCCAAGCGGAGGGCGCATAGCGTTCTAGGAGAAGGTGGCCGAGGCCCAACAGAGGCAACTTCAGTGAGACGTGACTGAGACCGTCCCATTTCTGCGTCCAAATGAAGAGGCAGGAGAGCCTTGGACTGTTTGTTCAATGTTCCGCTGTTCTCGGTGCACAAAGAATCGATTGAGCAATGGCGACACCTCTGGATGTGCAGTCATAACTGTGAGTGCCATGCTCAGACTGGCACTTGTATGAGGTGCCTCCAGTTCACTCGAGCACAGTGGCTCCAGAGTCACAATGAACATCACAGTTTCCTGAAAAGACTCATCTCTACACTGACTGACACGGCAAAAATATTTCGAACATTAACTAATGGGAAACATCATCATGTGCCATAAATCAGTATGGGCCATTGTTCCCACGATGTAAATCAAACTTGTCTGGCAGCAGACTCTCCGAGACGCTGAACACAGCCCAAACAAGATCAAGATCACATTAATCTCTCACTAATATCATCACCTAGGACAGTTTCAGAGGTCTTCATTTTAGAGATTATCGTTACAGAACAACTCACAATTCATGACGTTAATTACACAAAGATGTTAGCTCGGTGGTTTCTTGTGTAACACACCGACTTAAATGTGGTGATTCACAAGCTCTTAAAACACTTTTTAGGCTCTGAGTGAATGGGTTTGTCAGTTTAAACTGAGCTTATTTTTCATTATGGGTGTAATTTACGCATTAACATTTTTTGGAGACATAATGCCGCAGGTAAACGTGTAACAGCAAAAAAAAAAAAAAAGCCACTCTTATAGTGATTTATTACATGTCGCGTTGCGTCTCACACTCATGTCACATGCATTTCATTCATTCATTCAGCTGGCAACAAGACGAGGGATTTGATATTTGATACGGTTTTACATGACAGACAGTGGCGTGAAGCCTGTTTCTGCATGTTGCCTTTAGGTTGTCATATCAATCTGACTTCATGAGACAAAAATGTTGTAAATGATTATGAAGTTTATGGCACGAGTTCAGAATACACAGTAAGTGTATACACTTAGTAATAAGGGTTCCAAAAGGGTCCTTTTGCAAGGGCTGAGGTTCTACCTGGAACCATTTGCTTCTGGAAAACCCTTTTCCGAAAGAAGGGTTTTTTTCAAGGGTTCTCGGTAACATTAATGGTTCCAGTAAGAACCATTTTGATCCAGAGAACCCTTTAAAACCCCTTTTCCTGAATAAAGGGTTTTTAAATGGTTCTTGGTGGAACCCTCCAAAAGAGTTCCAGGTAGAACAAAAAGGGTTCTCCTATGAGGACAACATCAACAGAGGTTGGCAGATGTAACTAACTCAGGTAGATTGTGAAAAAAAGCAAAGAAAAACTATAAAAAATAGCCGTAGATCTCTCATTACATACCAGGACATGCAGTTTCGCAATGTTTGCCCCCAGCAAAGGGTAAAATAAGAAGTATTTCTGATTGTGCTGTAACGTAATACTCTCTGTATTTGTTGTTTGAACATTCTGTTTTTATGTTATTATATTTCCAGCAAAATTGCAAAAAAAAAAAAAAAAAAGCATGTATTATTATTATTATTATTATCATTAGTTTATTATTACTATAACTTACATAATTGCAGAGATGTCGTAACTCCTGAAAATGACGGTAAAATCAGGTTTAAAGTCTCGAGTTACATTATGTAATGAAGTTAGCGTAACTAAGTCTGCTGCTTTACGTTCGTTACCCACACAGAAGTAGGAAACAAAGAGACGCTTCTTCTCCGGGTTTTTTTTACCCCCGATAGTTCACTGTTGCAAAACCTGAAGACACCACAGGCTGCGTCCACGAGGGAATTAACGCATTATTGTCTTGCTATGGAACATCGGCCTGGATGACATGCTTGCCTTTGATCGACATTACCAGGAAGACAAGAAAGGAGCTTGTTCTCACTTTCGTTGAGTCAGTGTATTCCACGAAACGCACTTTAAAGTTAACAGTAGCCTTCATTGGAGTACAATAGGATGAGCAGCACTGAAGTAAATGGTGCTGTGTGGTCTTTACTGCAGCATCTGGCAACAGCTTGTGATGCACTAGAAGTCAGGCATCATAACGGCTTATGAGGCCATTCAATATATTTAGGTTTACCTTGTGTTCTAATAGAGCAAATGTCCTGGCTAAAATTTACTGTGAAAATACTGAAACGGATCCGAGTCCCCGGAGGAGTTTGTTGAGGGAGCATCTCACTCCTCACAACCCCACACACACCCGGCAAAGAGAATCAACATCATGTGCTATTCCACAGCCCACAGGACTCCCCTTTGTGTTTGAGTGCAAACATATGTACACAACAGAAGAGACGACACACTTACACTAGATTAAACTCTCAGTTAGATGATCATACTGGTGATGATACAGGAGGCGCAAGGGTTTTTGGCTGAGCAGCAGTGATATTTTATTTATGGGCCAACTTACCCATGAAAATGTTTGAGAGAGTTGATTCTGTTCTGGTGTAGTTAGGGTTAGGGTTAGGGTTAGGGTTACACACAAAACAAACAACAAAGGAAATACAAAGAGTATTCTTATATTAAATCTACTTGTATCAGAAAAGGTATTCCAGCATATAGTGAGTAATGGCTAAGAATGGCTGCTACTCATCATGGCACCCGTGATATATTAGCCTGTTGCATGGATCATGTCCCAGAACAAAAGGTTAGAGAGGTCAGTGCCATCTGTCCGGCTATAAGTCTGCAATACATCTCAGCTGTCTTGAGTTGGTGCAGTTGCGTGTCAGACATCATGCTGACATTGGTACATGCTGCACCCCCGGAAACTCCATCACAAGACCGTCCTGATGCTGAGAAATTGTAATCTACAGTAGTGTGCAGTGATTTGCTCTAAAGGGAAGCGTGCGTGTTCTCCCACACTATCAGCTCAGACTGTGTGTCCACTTGTTGCATTACTTAAAAATAGTTTGAAAGCGTAGGTTTATCGGCAGCAAAGAATGGTTCTTCACTTCTGCGCTGCGAGTAAAGCAAATGGATCGGCTAAATAACAAATTGGTGACGGATGACAAAAAGTATTTTCATGAAAAACAATAATGTAAGTGGTTTTGTTTGTTGTGGAAAACAAAAAGAATCAACCAATGAATTCAAATTAGACAAGGATGATTAAACTCTTGTCCCGACCTGTCATTTTCCGTCTTCACTATAGCATCCCCGACTCTACTTTTTGTGTCATTTTTCAATCTTTCCATCGTCCCTCTTTTCTCATCTTTTTTCCCACTCATGTATTTGGCTGACCTTGCAGCTGCGTGACCCAAGCGATCATCAACTGGGACAACACCGGAGGGGGAGCTGGACCCTCGATGAGCCGTTCCCCCCGGCGTGTGTGTTTGTGTCTTTGCATGTGTTTTTCTTCTCCGTGTGTAAAAACGGCGATGCGTTGCGGTTCGGGCCACACACGTGCACACGAAGCACGCGCTTGCTCTACCCTGGCCTCGTCAGCACAGTTTGGATCTGACTGGATGATAGGCGCCCTGCTATCTGTCGCCGCGAGTGTCATCCCCACGCTGAAATGTTCCCACAGACTCCAGCAGGGCTTCTCTGCTGAGCATTAAAGCGAATCTTTTGTCACCTGCTAGATAACAATTGAGCAATGACTATTTTCCCATGGAGGATGCGCGATAAGTCATTGGCGGTCATCGCTGTAGGAAAGTGCAATAACAAGTTAAATCTATAATATAATATAAAAATAATATAATTGTTTGATATGTCATCAGAATGGTTACGTATTAGAGAGCGACAAAACCTGCATTTCTACTCGGTTGCTCACATTAGCCCCGAGGACGTTCCGCTAATCTCTTCAGCCAAATGAATCACACGATTCTTCTCAGACAAGACCACAGGAATGATTCACATCATAATTCATCCATTCACTGTCATCCTTCAGCACAAACTGGGGATCCGTAAATATAAACAATGATCATTTAATTAGAACTATCATTCGATCAGTTGAGTGGTAGTAAATCACAAAAATCCAGACAGATATTAAGGATTAGTATTTATATTGCGTTTTATCGTTCTGTAATCAAAATGTAAATGTACCGATTATACATATATATAAGTATTTTATACATTGTATGTTCATCCCCACACACACACACAGGCTATTTATGTCGAAGAGCTCAAAGGAGGAATTGGAGAATGAATAAAAGCAGGACATGGAGGACCTCTTCATATGAATGAACTCTCCGGTTCCCTCCAGGGAGCTTCATCCCTGTTGTGTTTGAAGTTGATGCAGCGCTATTGAAAAGCGCGATTGATTGCTACAGAACGCACCATCAGAGCGCTCGGCCTTTTGAGCTACGCTGTGTTCATATGTAAATAATCGCATAAATTTAGTTGAGCCGTACAGTTGCATTTTAAACTATTTATATGCAACTTTCACTTTCTCTCCAAAGGGGGAGCAATGATTTAGCTCAGAGTGCAGCTGTGAAGTGGTGTGCAACGGGGGGGGAACTCATGTATATTCAGCAGCTCATATAACTCTGCTTTCTAAACAACATCGCGCATTAAAACTATTCAAGTCTGGAAAAAGCACAGGGGGGCAATAGGTCTTTGTAGTCTCACAGAGGTGCCTTGTGGATCATGTGCAAACAGAGAACATAGTGTACACAATGTTTCCTCAGCCTTTCAGCCTGGAGAGGATCCCCTACCTACGGCCGGGACAGAGGAGGTGGACAGGGCCAGATGCGTGGGCCCTGTTCTGTTCAACGGATGCTTTAAACGGAAACATGTTGTGGTTTTAATAAAGAAAAAAACACTAACGAGAATGAGCAATTAAAGGAGCCACATCTCTGAAAAAAAAATACACGAAAATGTACATCCAGATGCAGGCCACCCGCATGAAAACTGTAAAACAAAAAACGTTCAAGCTGTAAATATGCACGTTACATCATCTGCGCTGCTGCTACCGTCTGTAAAATTAATGAAAACATTAGCGTTAATCGCGACGCACTTTAAAGGGAATAAAGTTAAAGCAGTAATTGCGGGCCTCGCTGATGATTGATGTCTATTGTTAAACTGCCTCGGCCCAACATTTAATGACGTTATATTAAATGAATTGACATTTATCTTAATCATAAACAATCATAACGTTTTTATTACATTCTGATATTAAACGTGTTCATAGGTACGAAGTATGATGGACAGCAGCATGTACTGCTTACATGTGAGTAGTACTGTATGTAACAGTAGATCTGTCCCTGCACGGATAGCTTAGATACTGTAAATATACAAGCTATTGACAGGTCTAAAATTATATATATATATATACACATATATATATATATATAGTTCCCTGCACACAACCGCAGAGGTTATTTAGTCTCTAGTGACATAACATAACATTTTGCCTACTCATGCCGCAGTAGGTTTAGATATAAACCTTATTCATTGAGCAAAGTAAATAAACGCAAAAAAAGATAACAGTTGTAGAAGACGCGAGCATTGAGGTCAAGGAGGTAGCAGCCTATTATTGTAGTCATTAGTCATATCTGCATATCTTGTTTGCCGATATAAGAAAATACATTTTGTGCATGTCTCATATATTTACTTGGTTTTTCCCTGCATCTGAAGGTGGAATCTAAACTGTTGGAAACACACAGTAATATATTGAATAACTGCCAGATACTGAAAGTTGAAGTTATCTTGTAGAAAGGAGCAGAAGCACTAACTTATTGAACATTTTTGTTGACAATGCTACAGCCATAAAAAAATCAAAATAGATCCAGGCGGCCTGAATATAATTACGGCCATAAGAGGGTTAATGATTGATATCAGCCCAGCAGGATTTATAGTGTAAGGCACACGCACTTTTCCAGGATGTAACTCAGGCGGGGGAAGGATCTGTATCAAAAGCTGCTGTGTGATCCAAATAAACTAAGAACACAGAGATTTCCAGCACTGGGAGTTTACAGGAACCCCAGCCTATCCTGCCTTCAAAAAGCCAAAAAAAAAAAAAAAAAAAGCCCTTTTGACAAAATGCAAGTCTTAAAAGCTGACCTTACCTTATTTAGTCACAATACAACTTTATCTTGCATAAACAATAACAAAATCATAACCCTCCACAACAACAGTAACAAATAACTTGGATGTCATTTTTCTCAGTAATTTTTTTCAGGCTACTTAAGCTGTGAGTGTTACCGTGACAAAACAAATGAAGAGTGCTTGTCTTTTCATAATGGGATCCCTCTTGAGAACACCTCAACAGCTCATTGAGCGCGGTGCCTTGTAGTGAATGCAAATGTCGGGAAACTAACACTCGTAACACTGTTGTGCTGTAGTTGCAGAAAAATATCACACCGTGACTACCTTGCACCTTACAAAACCAGAGGGTTTAAGGTCGGGACAAGGTTTCAGGGAATGTTTTACATGTGAGCAAAATATTAGGTCTAACAGCAAATTTGCATGATTGATTTTCAAAAATGAAACATTCAAATGTGAGGATTCCACCCGCAAATTGTTGTCTCTCAGCAGCAGAGACCAGGTCCGAGCTCTTTTTTTCAAGAAACAAAACAGGAAATACTTCCATTTCAAGTGAACTTGAACTCGGGGGGGGTTGGTCAGAGTACACAAGACGGACTTTTTTCGAGATGCTGATTTTCCTGGTCGCAAAGCTGCACAGAAGAGAGAGTAAACACAATCTGCCAGCACAGTCATTGTATAAAGGCCAGAGTAAACAATGCCAGTGCTGCTTCCAGCGTGTACCCAGAGGTCCAAAGTTCACCGAGGGAAACCGCAGAACGCTGTCGCGTCTGGTTCCGCAGCCGGCGTGCGCCGCACAGGTAGTTACAGTGAGACGGTGTGTGCATTCAAGCATGGATACCGCACTGACATTCACAACAACTTGTGCATGCAAAAATGTGAAGGAGCGTCACGTCGACACACGTAGACACACACATTCAGAAATGGATATGCTTATGAACACGACGTTGAGGTCGCCGACATGTGCAGAAAGGCTCGAATCCACACGCGAATGCATACAAGTGAGCACGCACAGGTACACACATTGTTTTTGTTTCTGTCTGGAAGTGTGGAATTACAGTGTTTGGCAGGGGGACGTCTCGCATTCTTACAGCACAGACTTTACACCTTTGTTCTTTTCCAAATACACTTTGGATATTTAAGCATTAACACCGTGACAAGTGTTATGACCCTGGGTCATAATGTATTTGAGTTTGCCTGTTCTGCTGTTATTTCTGTTCTGCTGTTGTTCCTCCCTGCCTGAGGGTGGTGCTACTACCCTGGGTGTCTCTTTTCTTAGGTGCAGGTACTGACTGCTGATTGGAGGAGGAAGATTGGGAGCAGTATAAAATGGCGGCCGCTTGAACTGTTCTCCCTCTTCTCTTGGCCCTACTCCCAACAGCACCATGGCTTTGTTCTGTCTAATAGTATTTGTGTTTATTGTCCAGCAATGCAGGTAGCGGTAAGGGTGGGTAGCTCTTTTCTTTAAAGCTCTTTTTCTCCTGTTTTTTTCATAGGGAGTCAGGTCAGAAACCTGTAATTTATTTTATTTACTTTTGATAGGGAAGTTAGGTTGGGTTATAAATTGTTTTGTTTGTTGTTTTGAGCCATGCTCACCCTGACGATAGTTGCTACCATGTTTTTTTGGAGTATTACAATAAATGACTGTTTGTGAGCTCCAGCCTTGTGGCCTTGGTTGTCCTTGGGAGTGGGGAAAGAGGGAGCAACGTTTCATGTTATGCACGGTGACCCTAGGCCGGTCGTAACACAAGCTAAGATCGAGGAAAAATGGCCGAGTAACTCAGAGACGTATTTATGTGGTGTTGATCAAAAGAACCAAAGAACAATTAGATAGTGCTGGCTATGTTTGAAATCTGCCGGAACAAAATGTGTGGGTGACTTAAAAATCAGCTAATCAGATCTGGCCTTTCAGCAGAAGTTTGTACGTAAGAGTCTTTTCTTGTTTTGAAGATGGACAGATTTGCCAACGTAGGCGCTGGTCGGGAGCCAGTAAGCTGTCACGTTATCATTGTGTCCAAATCGCACTGTTCTGGCAGTGATGGATGAGGTTCCCACCAGCACACACTGCAGTGCTTCAAGAACAGCAACAGTGGTGACATCGGAGGCAGCAAAGTAAACGTTAAAAATGCAATTACTTCTTTAATAAGGGCAGCTTTTTTCGACTCAGAAAAGCAAAAGGGAGAGACTGGTAGAAGTCAGGGAGGTCCAACATTTAGACAATGCTCTCCAGAGCACTCGGGTTCGGATCCAGCATTGTCTTTGGCTTCTCGCGCTGTAATAACACAAGAGCAGGCTGCAGCGCATCATGAAATAGGAGAGATATGACAGGCTTTGGCTTTGTTGTTGCAAAATATTATAAACAGTACATCGAGCAGCAGGAATGTACCGCGAGTGCTGCGCCTTAAAAGATAAGTCTCCGAGTAAAAGTGCATCTATTATTCAGTCCGTCCAGCTGAGTTGCAAACAGCGAAGCGCAAAGAACGGAGAAACAATTCCGTTTAAACGATCACATTTCTGGGAAGACCAATACACCATGAATCCTGTGGCTTCCCCGTGTGTAAGGATCAATTTAATGAAGTGAAAATGAATTTCAATTATACGTGTAGTTTCCTTTTGTTTACGACAGAAAGTGTGCGTACAATAGTAAATGAAACTAATGTCAGTTCGGTGATAGGAGCCGTTTTTGAGGAAGTATTTGAAGATTTGCAGAACTGAAATAAAATCGGAGCATTTCATAGTTCCCCCCCCCACACCCAGTGATACACACACGTACATGTGTTATGTCTATGTGACTGAGTCTCATCTTCCCACCAGTCCACTGATGATTCATGCAGTGTTCTCTCTCGGTAAAACTAAATAAATCGCGTCCAGTTAGATACCTGTAAGGTAGCTGCAAAATCACAGTTTTATAAATAGCATTTTTGACTGGTTGATTTGGCTGTGTCATTTCTGAATCTAGTCTGCCACCTTGTGCACACTATTACATTGTTAATATCCCTTTCACTTGGTCTCTGTATGTGCTGCAGGCCAAACATTTTTGCGCGGTATCTCCGAGCAGTGAATCCTTTCTGACTGGCATGTTGTAGAAAAGTCTAAACCTGAGCCTTCGTTTCGTGGGCAAAATAAACCCGTCTCCTGCTCGTCTCGCTTACCTAGTTGTTGTCTGGTACACACACACACGCATATTCTTGGCACTTGCTCGCCGTTGCTATTACTGTATGCATTACATGTTGATCTGAGGGAGGGTGAGGGAGTGCGAGACTGTGCGCTCTGTATATGTAAATGTGAACTGTATCTGGCTGGAAGAGGGTAGGTGAGGTCACAGTGGAAAACAACAGCCTTGTGTACAGTGAGCCTCCCAATGCCTGGGCTGTATTCCTAAGGAAAACGCACAATAATTATGCCTGGTGCTGCCCTTCTCTCCTACTTTTAGGTATAAAAACATCAAAAGAGAAACATAATGTCTTGAGTTTGTGCCGAAAAACACAAAAGTACACGTCGACACACAACTTGCTTTTGACTTCCTTTGTGAGACACAACCCAAATACATTTATCAGAACTTTAAACATTTATTAAAAACTTAATGACACACCGATGAGGTCAAGGAAGTGTTGCAAGATATGTCTATTTCCCTTTTACACTGACAGTGAGTCGCAGTTTGCAATCTGTTTATGTAAAAAAAAAAGAACACTGTGAAACTGTGAGACCACAAAATATTAGTCACATGTCGGCTTGATTTCGCCGCTCGTCTGCGAAAAGGAGTCGGGGGGGGGGGGGGGGGAGTTTCAGACCCGTCGTCTAGCAGACGTATAGAAATGATCACAATAACGAGAGTATTCGGGGTATCTCTTTTCATCAGAGCGCACAGTTCACCGGATACTCTGTGTCTGCGCTCTGCAAGTGCGAGGACAGCCCTTTGTGCTTTGTATCAAAGTCTCAGCAAGAGAACTCGCACCAAAACAGGAAAATGCAAAAATGAGGAAGAGAGAAAAAAAAACGAGAGGAGGAGAAAGAGGGAGGAAGAAGGAGAGGGCTTTCTTTCGCAGCTGTTATTAGGCAGTGTTTCCTCTGATAGGCACATTTGGCTGTACTCCCAGTTCTTAAGGTAAACTGACAAAAGAAAAGAAAAGACAAAAAAACAAACATGGTAACCTTAAAATGAGGGAAGTGGGTACTATAAAACTTGATAAGTATTATTTCACAACAACATTATGTAGACACCACAGACACAGTTATAAAACACGGTGTTGCAACTGTTTAAATGGTAAATAACAGAAATAACACACCGCACCACACCGAAATCTTAAGATTGACAAGCCCCGACATTTACTAATAGGATGTGGTGCAAGTGTAACCCTGCAGACATCTGCAAAATGTCTTATCCTCTTATCAGGATCAAGGTAATAAGCAGAGACCCAGTCTGTAATCTGCCCTATACTGCATGTCTCATTGTGCTTGAAACAGCAGGTGTCGTGCACCGATTAGACCTCGAAGTGGAAATCTGGTCAAGAAATAAATTGAAAATCTGAATTTCAGTCTGTTTTCAACTTAAGATGCTACTTTTTAATTAATCTTTGAACAACCGTTATCATGCTTTGTCATTTGAATTTCAATCAATTTAAATGGGAAATATTATGCACTTGATTAATGACTTTTTATTCATTTAAATCCTTATATTTGGGACTCGAGGCCCTACCAGTTGCCAAAGTGTAAAAAAGATGACTCACTCATGTTTTTGTGGTCCTCCTCAGTCTAAGTACAGGAGATAAAACATGCGATGTTGACTTCCGCGCTCATTGGGACGTCACATGACGTTAAATTTTAGTCTCGCAGAGCTCCACATTGTCCATAAAACACGAAAGAGTGCTGGCGAGGGCAACGGTATCCGAAAACCAGAAGTCCGCAAAAAGTTATTTTCTTGGCTCCACAGTGCAGCACAGAGTCCTACACAAACTTCCAGCCTCAGAGGATTTATCTGTCCAGTGGATATGTATGGGCATATTATGATGGCAATGTGCCTGCTAGAGCCTGCAAATTATCTATTTTCCAAATGCTAACTGCTGTTAGCTCCCAGTAGCCTCTGTGGCTGATGTCATTTCCTGTCCCTTAAGTTTCGTTTCAGGTCATAATATGGGACCTTTTAGATTTTAACAGCATTGTTTTTCACGGCAAAAAGTGAGGCATACAGTAAATATGATGGCACCTCTGCAGTCTCCGTCTGTGAGGGTGCACACACATGTTATTGCACAGCTATTCTTCATTGACTTCCAGCCTAAACAAAGTGCTATCCCTAACCTTCACCATAACCATGTCATACCTTAAGCTTAACCTCACCAGCTCCTCATGAATGCTGTTCTGCCTCATTAGGACCGGGGTTTTGGTGTTTCAGTTTTTATGCCAGAAAAAAATGTCCTAAAGAGGTAACAAATCCACGTACGGACATCAGTGAGACTTAAAATGGCAACAAAGGGACAACACTCCCAGGACACCCACTGCTGTGTCTGAATCTGATATCTCCTACTAGAAAGCATTTGAATATGAAAAGGAGGAAGTATCCTGCTAGTTTTTAAGTTTTCTTTTTTTTCATTGATATTTACCTCTTGCTGTGCGGCTATCATAAAGCAACAGCGAGTTGCTTTGTTTTTTATCAGGGTGTTTCTCTAAGTTTCCCACTACTAACGGCTAATAGTATCCTTTCCCACAAGAGGGCTAGGCAGTTCACCAAAGGAATAAAGAGAGCACTATAAATAAAGCAAAAACTCATACTTGGATCACAAAACATCAAATTCATTTCAGTTTAGATGATGATTATACTGGCAAAGGCCTTGAAAAGCCATGGAAGGACTGCCGCTGTTGTGCCAACATGTTGTGTCTATTTGTTTCATAAGCACTGGAGAGTACAGGACACTGTCTGGGAATTAAGAATGAATTACATCGTGCCATTATAATCCAGCACATTGTGAATAATTGAGGTGGTAGAAGATTCTCCTGTCCACTGCTATAGTCATCACCAATATTTTAACTGCAAAAAAAAAATGGATTTACCCTCATGCACTGACCATATGAGACAGCGGTGAGATTTCTTTCACTTGAAGCATTGATTTTATGTCAAATCCAATGTAATAAGTAAGAAGTTTCTCAGTCATCCAGGTCACAGTCTCTTCAAGACTGCAGGGAGTGTAAACAAGTCAATTTGCCTTTGCAGTATCAACACTCTTGATATTGTATTAAAAAATAATAATAATAATAATACATCTCTATTTTTTGTGCATCTACTAAGTCTCACAGCTTCATGTTGCCTAAAAATGCTACAACAGCTGTTTTAATTTTACCCTCTGGACACCTGACAACTCATCAACCTTAAAAAGAAAGGGAAAAAAAAAAATAGGAGCAAGCTGTTTTTTCCCTCCAACACATCATGGCCTTAAATATGAGGGTAGACTCGAGCAAAACAAACTTAAATTATGCTAAAGAGGCCCGTAGGTGACGGATCGGTAAACACATCAGGATTATGTGGAGATGACAGATGGAAGTGTGCACGAGAGGAAAAGAAGAGAGTCCTGCTCCGTACTACAGATGATTGTGATTTCCTCTTGCATTCCTGTAGATGTGAGCCTTGACTTTGGCAGCATACAAAGGGATTATAAGCAAACTGTTAACTCATTCACAATTAAAAACTGTGGTTCCATAGTTTTTCTAATATAAAACCTTTTGCTGTTGTTGTTGTTTACTTGGACTTTGGCTTGAAAAGATGCTCCTACTTGACCCCAACTAACTTCCACACCCTTGGATCACAAGTACTAAAAGGCTGTGACCTTGAGTGTTCCATTAATTTCCTTCTTTTGTGTGTGTCTCTCTCTCTCCGAGTGCCGCAGGCTCCACTTCCCCCTAATAATATGACACCTTGCTCTCAGGTCAGTAATAACTAGGTCTTTGTGTGCATTGTAGCCCCCTGACAGACTCGTGCCAGAGACGTGAATTGCCATCTGGCTGGAATATGAGTGTGTGCATTGTGTACATTTCATCACGCATGTGGGATTAGAGATATTTTCGGGAGGCACACATGATTTGTCGCGGCATTCCTCAATACGGCACAATACAGTGACCTCGCAGGACCCCTGAGCCCAGCATCACCGGGGCTGTTGACGCCTAACTCTATTCCAGATAGTTGTTGTTTAACCTAATCCCAGACTGTGTAAACACCACAGTATGCAAACACACCGAGGAGTGTGTGTATGTGTGTGTGTGTGTGTGTGACTCACTCCCCTCCATGACACCATACTGGAAGGAATGCAGGACGATGTCATTTAATTTCACTGGTGCTAATTGCTCCTCCTGATGGCACAGTAAGATGGCGGAGAGGGGGAGAGGCCTGAGGTATATTGTCCCATCAGATAAGGCTGCCCCATGACTGCCTGTGTTGGATCTTTTCGGGATTGTTCGCTCATTTGAGTGTCTAGTGCCCCTCTCTCAGAAACAATCACAGGCTCTTGTCTGCCAGAAAATTATCCAGAGGGGGAAAAAAAAGGCCTGGCAGAAGAGGTCCACCTTTTCATTCCGTTACCACAGCCTGCCAGTGGAACCAGTCGCGAGTTCCAGCCCAGTCTCTCATTGTGTCTGTTAAAAGCTATAGTGAGGATTAACAACAAAAATCCTGATCAACCAGACTTTTAGATCTTTTCACCATCTATTTTATTATCAGAGAAAGAAAATGTGTACATGTGGATGTTTATCCTGCAGTATCCTTCTCTTTCTTTTCTTTGCCTTTTTTCCCCCCCTCACTCTGCCTCACAGAGTCTGCAGAAACATTACAGGCCAAAGAGAGTTTGGAAATTTTAATGCACCGGTCACAACCAGGAAACCATGTTTGTCAAAGATCGATTATGGTTCGTGTTGATTTGCCATTTGTCATTTTTGGCTCAGGGTGGCAAATATGTGAACTTTCCCTTTTGCCTACTTTCTTGATTTAGCAATAAACAAAAATTGCATACTTCAATGCATCTGTTGAAACGAACTCATTGCACCAAAGCGTGTTGCCCAACACTCAGTTTCCCAGGCCCGGGGCGGCTCTGAGGAAACACTCTGTTTTTCTCCTCCTCTCTATGCTGTGCAGAGGCTTAATTTAAGTATGCAATTACAGATACAGTAAGTACAACACAGAAGGTCCCAGGGTGCTATAGCAATGACGGATCTTTCAAGAGAGGATGTAAATACATCGAAACTAAATGTTAAATGCCGCTCGGTTCCCGAGGATTAATTCGGCAACATTGTCGTGTAATCGGGAAAAAAAAAAAAAGGAGTCACTAACTGCAGCGTAAAACCATTTATACCCGCTTAATTACATTATATTCAATGGACCGTGACACCTTTATAGGAATTAATGGAGTTTGAAATAAGCTCTCCAACCTAATCTGTGTTGTTGTTGGGGTTTTTTATTTTGCTTTAAAGACCAAATGCATTACCGTTCTGCCCACTGAGTGGTAGGAAAGTTGTGTTCAGGAAACTTTGAGCTCTCAAATTACTCGTCCACCCAAAGACTTTAAAATTGTTAGTGAAGACAGAAAAACAAAAGTCTGTTACAAAACTGTGGATGTCCACTATACTGTAACCTCAAAAACAGAATGATGTGATTGGATCTGTTGCCTTTCCTGTGTTCTAGTCAGCATAGAGTTCATGAACTGAAGAAGTTCAGAGAAGTAACTGTTTTCTTTCCCAGAGAGTTTTGGAGCAATTCTTCACTTCTGAGTTTGGGCTGTGGTGAAATCCCTTGCTCAAGTTTTATAATGCAGTAGTTATTGCATGTGTGTTGTGAACCCATAAAATAGGGAGTGAGAACATTTTGGAAAGTGAGGACATTTTGGCTGGTTCTCGCAGGCTTTTTGAGCGTTAAGACCCGGTTTTATGGTTAGGGTTAGAATTCGGTTAGGTTTAAGGGTTAGGATTAGGCATTTATTTGTGATACTTAAGGTTAATACACATTTTGATTGACCTGCATTTAGGCGTTCTTTCTCTTGTGTGTGTGTGTTCCAGGTGTTACTCATGCTGTGGTACACCTTAAACTCTTTACATAGTCATATTATGGAGACTTCCCCTTAATGTAAAGTGTTACATTTTAAGGTGAAGACATGCTGTGTGGTTAGGATTAGGTTAAGGTTAAGCCAGGATAGAGTGCAGCACTCTGATGATGATGATGATGATGTGCATATTTACCTACGCCGGGTACATCATGTACCCAACCTGTGTGTGAATAGACGCCAGGGGGAATAAGATAGGCTAATGATAGGCTGCTCCACAAAAGCACTGTCTGGCTTCCTTGTGTATCAAAACGCATTCATTGTGGCATGAAAGTAGATGGGAATAATGAACCAGACAACCAGGTTGTGAAACAAATGGAAAAAATAAATTCTAAATTCAATGTGGGTAGCTCCCTCTGTGCTGACAAGCAACAAGTAAAATGTTTTCTTTATTCAAACTCTTTCCAAATGCTGCTCTCGATCCCAGTGGATATGGAGAAAGATGCAGAAAGGAGAACATCCAGCCTTCATCTACTGTTCCTCACCTTTAACTCGTGGCTCAGCAGCACGGCGAGTTACCACATTCTAAATTGTCCTGCGGTTCAAGAGTGGGAATCCCAAGAAAGTAGGACACATTGAAGCTGGGCTCAGTCTCGACTCTCACAACAGCATAAATTCAGCTTCATGAACTGTAGACAGTGCACGTGTTTTCAATTCCACTGACTAATTCTCAATGATATACAGCAGGTTGCAGTGTGCCAGGCACTGTGCAGTGTCTATTTAAAGAGTTTAATAATAATAATAATACATTGACAATTGGTGATATGATTGCTCTCTATCGAGTACGGCGTGCAAAAGTGTTTGTGTGTGAGTTTGTGCGAGCGTGCGCGCACACTCGTGTGTTTGTGTGTAATGGCAAGTGTTGACAGGCCGCCTTATTATCTAAACAGGCGCCATTGCCATGGTCCAAACAGATAAGGCAGTAAGCACAAGCCACGGTCAGCCCATATAACACCCCCTCCCTTTCCCTCCATCTGCTGCCAACTTGAACAACTGAGATGTAGAGATGAAGAAATCAAGATGGGGGAAAAAAACAAGGATAGATAGAGGTAGAAGATGGAAGGACATAAAGTGATTTTAATGGACGGGTGGTGCTACTTTGCTTTGTTGAAGTATTTGTGGAATATTGTTTAAGAATACTTATTTTTCTTCCTTGCTTCCCAATTTCTACTTTGTATATGTACTAGTGCAGTGCACGTATGAAGTAAGTGGGAGCTGAAGTAAGATTTTACAGTTATGGTAATGCATGATAATGAATGTAAAGGCTAACACAATACAAACACTGTGCAACCTCATTAGGCACAATGCCAATGTTTTCATTTTTTTCTATTAGCATTAGCGTAGCTAGCTTTTTTGTGACTGTCAGTCACGCCAGTGACACAACACCTTGCTATGCTAATGCTAATCATAGCCTCGCTAGCTTACCTTTTGAAACAGGTTAGCCAAGTTAGTAGTAGCAAAAGTAGTAGCATGCTAATGCAAAATAAAAATGTGCTCGCATATTGGTGAATGGACACCAACTTCGTCATTCCAGTATAACACCATGTTCTGCACTGAACCGTGGGAAAAGGTCTCACCAACCATGAGGACAGCCTCTTCACTCCCACCTCCCCGCTCCAGACAGCACAGCTGCTGCTGATGAGCCGCTGCCTGCCTGGTGTAGCGTGATAAATCAGCGAAAATTAAAATTCCTCCAAAAAATTTGAAAATCAAGGATGCACACCATCGGGCCATGCTCAACCCTGATCCAAAGTCTTTGGGCGATCTGACTAACGGTCAGCGAGAGTGTAGACAGTATATATATATATATATGTACACTCCTTTTTCCAATTTTGCTCCGTGACCACAAAGTCATAACTTAAAGAATGTGTTCTCTGTATTCCCTTACATAATTCAACATTTTTCACTGCAGTCCTAATCTCGAGGATTTGACGCAGATGACAAACTTCATGTGTTACTCGAAGATGTCTAATCCACCTCTGGTACAGTCTGTATCTGGACAAAAGAGCTTAGCTGGATTCTGCCTCTGTGGTGACGCGTCAACAACAACATAATGCCGTGGGTCACCTTTGTATACTGTACACTGTGAGTGTGCTTGCGTTTGCGTGTGAGAGTCTGCATTGCCAAGGAGTGTCTGACATTTTCCAGACAGACAGATGAGCTCCACTAATCCCCTGACCGCTGCAACTGTCATTGACCATTGTGTAATATCAGTAATTAAGAGATTATAATTAGTCATTCCAAGAAATTTAACAAAATATTGCCTTTGTTCTCAACCTTTTGAAATAATCCTTAATATTTCCACCAGTGTCATCAAACATAAACAACAATCCATTAATTCAAGTGAATCAACATGTTGAGACTCAGTTTCTGTCATGCCTTTTTGTTATTTGTGATAATCCTGAAGCTGTGAACTATTGTCATTATTACATAAATTCATTTTCAAGACAATATGTGGGCACTAAAAAAAGAAATAAAAAATAAACTCTCTATTTTAGATGTATTTTTAGCTTAGATTTATTGTAATTTTAGTTGCAAAGTTTATTATAATGTCAGGAAATCTAATCCAGTGGTGTTCCTCAGTATTGAGACTTGACACTTACAGGAACACGTCTAAGTGATAGTATAGAGGCTTTTTTTTTTACAACCACTGCAAAGAAATGGGTTTGGGTTAGATTACCGGATTATCATGGTATGTTTGTGAGGGCCAAGATAACGTGGAACTACAGTGGTGTTTATATAAAGACACGCAGGTACAGGGTGTGTCAGTGAGTTTCTGTCTGCCGAGGACAAAAGTAATAATCACATTCATTTGTGTCTGTCTGGCTTTCTGCTTGTGTGTGTGTGTGTGTAAGGAAATGTACACATGTGGATCGCCAACAACTTCTATCGCCGAGTTGACACTATGTGGCCAACAGGAACGCGCTACAAAAGTACCACGTTCGTTCACGTCACGTATACAATGACACAAACGCGCGCACGTAATCGCACACAAACCATTCAGTTGTTGCACCCCAGGCAGCTGCTGGCAGAGCACCAAGGGCAGCCCACTCACACAGTCCCAACACAACGAGGCAGTAACTCAAGAGGTCCATTAAAAAAACATTATTGTACATCCCTCTTTAAATGAGTCCCACAGTGATAAAAAATGCAGGCACGGAGATAATCTGAGGTACAAAGACACAAAATACTATGTATACCAACATGTGTAAGGGAATCCACTGTTTTCCTCTACTTTTAGCCAAGATCTTGCTTACTTATGTGTTCTGTATGAGGAAACCTGTGGAAAAAAATGCTGTAGGAATAACACTTTTCTTGGCTTTCACATCCTCTGGCAAAGGATGACTTCCTGTAGCCGTACAAAAAAAGTACTGCAGTCGCCCTGTATCTACAGTTTGACTACACGTGTCAACAGCACACTATTTTTAGTATGCCATGTCTATGTTTTGTCTTTGCCAGTGTCCTGTCTCGCTGTTTGTCTACCTCTGACTCTTTGACCAGCAATCTCTCCCACTGACTCTCCGTCCACTCCTTTCACTCACATTACTCAAACCTTGCCAACGTACCCTTTGTTGTCGGGGGGGGGGGGTTGGCTCCCGAGACCTGGATCTGCTTCTTTCACGCCGACTTCCTTCCCTTCGCCTTCTCGCCTCTAATCCCCGAGTTTTGTTTACATCCGCCTCCCCTGCCACCTGCAGCCTGTGAAGTTCTCCAGCTCTTTTCAGACTTGTGTGGAGCACATCGTTTCTCCGCCAGACAGTAGTAACATAATATTGTACCTGTTCCTGCTGCCTTCAAACTGAAGACAGCAAAACCTGAAGCGATAACAACAATGGGAAGGATACAAACTCAGCATATTTTTTGTTCTACCTCCGTGTATCCATACACATGACTTTAACATAACGCACTTTTGTCTGCTCGGACGTTTCTTTGTAGCAGAGATGCCAAATACTGAATTTTAACACTGGTGCAACAGTGTGTCTCATTTTGTATCCCTGTGCATGTTACAGCATGTAGCAGCTTACATATGAAAATTCATAGACAGCGGTGCTGTAATTGTGCCGTCTGAGTGCACTCTTCGCTCTGGAAGGTGTTGTTTTCGTTACATAGCACTGGTGTGGAAAATGGGAGCAGACAGCAGTATAGAGAATAAAGAGGGAATGCGTTTTGTTTACCTTTTCCTACACATTTGCTGCCTCTATAACAACACTACAGTCTGTATACACTGGTTTTCCTAGATATCTATCAACTGATAATTACCCAGAATAAAGAAATCCCAGTGCAGACTGACATGAAACCCCTATATTACACATTTGGATGGATTTCTGCAAAGACTTACACAAAACACTTTCCTCAACCTTTCCACACTGCATCACTAAATATAGGCCTGCACTCCAAAACGCTGACATCCAGTGGCAAACTGCGTGGTTCATATTTGGGGGGAAAAAGACACAGCTGGATCCCGTCTCCTTTCAATTGCGGGGAAAGGCTGCGACATGTACGGTAGTCGACTGGACCAAAGCCAAACGGGACCGTGATCGTCTGAGGCCAAAGCGAGGGGACGTAAACCATTGTAATCAGGCCTGGGTTGTTAGGGCAGAAGGACCGGAGTCTAAATAGTTATGTCAGTCGTCAAAGAGTAGTGTTTTCTGTGGGAGAGGAGGTCTCCCTTTTACCACAGACTTTGGCTTCTGAAACTTAGCAGACTTTTCACATGCACAGAAAAACTGTAGCATAAAAGTTCTCGTCTATAAATCAAGTTGTCCTCCTGTTTAGCCCTGTTCCGCAGTAACATGAGGATTAGTCCCTCTTTTATGATGTCTTCAACACCTCGTTACATACCATATTGTGTTGCCATTGCTGCTTTTGACGTCCTTATTACTTTGTGTTTTGACTTGGCTTGGGCGATGAACCGCAGACATGTCGGTGTCATCGCTGCAGGCTTTTCACCCCTCTTGACCACGTCATGGTGTTTTAGTGGCTGCTAAGTGCTAAGGCTGACCGCCCAGTGTGAAGGTGCGCAACAGTATACTTCTCCCTTTCCCCGTCCCAGAGTAGCTCTCTAAGCCTCAAAGCCCTGTCCCTCTCAGGAGTCTCTGACTTGACTTCAAACTAGATCAATTCACCTCTCGGCACATTCCTGTGACCCCTGAATAATTTACATTACATATTTCCTGTCCACTGCCGCTGCTTTATACACATTATTCAATCAGTCTGAACAAATATCCTCGCATGAATCCTCATGGCTATGCAGAAGATTTCCGAACGACAGCTGCTCGGGCAGAGTGACTGCCCAAGGTGAGGTCACAGTAAAGACCCGGGCTTTCATCAGAAGTTGGGCTCGCCGCGAAGTACACTGTTGAAAAATGCATGAACTAGTCTGCAAACCTCAGCCCGACAAGGCACATCTTGCGTGTTTCAACCGGCTAGGGTTGGACTGTGAGTGCATGTGTGAATGGATGAGTGCGTTTGTGTTCCACAACATTTTTAAAATCAGTGTTTTAATCCAATCCGCGAAAGCCACACGATCCGTGTCTGTGACTCGCTCTCAAGAAGAAAAAAAAAAAGGTTCAGGGACAAAGTGTTCTGGCTAAAGACTCGTGTTTGCCTGACAAACAGTTGGCAGAAACAGGTGCACCAACACAGTGGCCAATGGCACAGGAGAATTCATTTCCGCTGTTTCAAACGTCAAACTATTGGCACATAGGATCTTTTTTTTTTCTGACCTCGTGTCACATTCTATCTATCATCGATCTGCACTCCATATATGTGCATATGAGAACAATACATGCCTATTTTACAAAACGGTTGCTGAAGAAAGGCACAAAGGACAGTTTTTAACTCTTGTGAAACTATTTTTTTAAAGTGTTGCTCAAAGTACGATCGTGTAATCACTGAATGCAGAGCAAAAAACAACAACCAGTAGCAGAACTTTGACTGCGCGGTCTCGAAATGAAAACTGCATTCTTTGTTCGTTTATTCCTTAAGGTTTCGTTGCCAAAGGTTGTGCCAAGCTGGTGTTGCAGAATTTCTTTACCTGTTGGTCTCTAGCCCTAACGACACACCCTTGCTATAAATAAATCAAGAACAGATTGTGCTGTCACTGAATAACGCAGCTCAAAATCAAGAGCAATGTCTGCGAATATGCTATCACATTATGACAGAATATAGAGCATTACATATACACATGTGTTATACAACTTAACAAATGGAGAAACAGACAACACCAAAATCAAGTTATACCTGGTTGAGGTCTAATTATCACTGCCCATCACCGCCATCACTTTCAGTAAAAGGGTTAACGCCTATTCACTGTGGTCATGCAATAACTATCAGTAGGAGATAAGGAGAGTCCTTAACTGCCACAGCGTTATAGCAAAGTGAAAACAGGTTAAAATTTAACTTGTGTAGATATTACGTCGCAGCCTGACTTCTGGAGGAGTTTCATAATGTGCTGATAATACGTCTTAGGCAGAAAACATTACTGATACGTTATCATTAGCAAATAAGTGAATCAATGCGGGCAAATACCTGACAATGTGCACACCAGGTAAATTGACATCAGAATAGACATTATTCCAGATTATCTCGAAAAAAGAAATGGGTCACTTTAGGTCAGTCAGTGTAAAGGTGTTTGACATTAATCCAAGAAGGAACTCAATTTTGATCAAAGTTCCCTTTTATGACCAGATTATCAGATTCATGTTATCATATGCCAAATTATGTTTATGTGACACAGATTATGTCATGTCTCCGGTTTACCGACCCAAATAAATTCAGGATTATGACATTCAAAGGTGGCTCTTACGATGATAACAGCTTTGTGTTGTTGTCAACGTACATATCTCCACTTTTTACTGCACCGATAACCTTGCAGACCAAGCGTAATGACAACTTTTACTAAGTACAGTATACGTTGGCTCGGGTTCAGGAGTTCAGTGACAGTCAGAGCTGTTACCCGTTGTAAAGACGGTAACCGTTCATTTGAGGCTGAAGTCATTTGACGGCAGCTGCCAAACAAACTCTCAAACTACCTTGGAGCAGGATATTCTATTCCTGACAAAAAACTGTGCCGTTAGCTGCCAAAGGGCTTTGTTTAAATTGACCTGTGGCAATAAAAGATCGTTTTAACTGAATCAGAATGAAAACAAGATGTCGATTTAGAGTAACCTTGTGTTTTGTTTATTGGATAAGATTAGTTTACCTCTGTTTTCTGGCTTTTTTTATTATATAGATTTTCTTGTTTTGAAGTAAAATCCTATTCATATCGATCAGGTGTTTTTTGATACTTTATGACTTTCTATAATATAGAAAGTCATCTATTTTAGAAGAATCTAAGCAGCATTACCAATCTCCAAAGCCATCTTGTTTGTTGGGTTAAAATAGAATCCCTGAGCAGAAATACTACTTTGATTTGACACGTACAGGTCCAGCAGCGGGAAGTTGGACTTTGAATTGAATGTTCAGCTGATGTTTACGATTGATCATCAAAAACAGACTTCTTTTTATAGCTTATCTGATCAGACATACCTGTGGAAGAAGAGCAGAATGGACAGCATGGTCTGGTCAATGTTGCTGTTGCAGATCCCCTCATTGAGAAGGAAGCAGGGGTCCCTCACCACCGAATCCAGGGAGTCTTGCCTCATGATGTTGTTCAGCTTGTCCGTGTTCAGGTTCTGATAAACCAGCTGGTTGCGGAGCTGGCGGAAGTGACTGACACTGGGACTGGTGGGGCTTCCCGGCAGGCCACCTGTGGTACCGAGACCCTGAGCTAGACTGCTGGACATGGCATCATCGCAGCCGTTGGCCAGGTCCAGGCAGCAACTGCAACAGTCCAGGCCGATGGGCGAGCGGCAGTCATCGTCAGACATCTTGGAAACGGCAGGTGGACGTGAAGGAAAGATGCCCAGGTGGAAAAGGGCAGGTGCAGGAATCTCAGTGAAAAGATGAGCAGAAACCTGAAAATGTGGATACAGAGAAAAGTGTCAGTGAGAGGGTGTGCTCTTCAGATACAGCAGACAGACCTTTCTAATGAACTGTCTTGTCTTCACCTCACAGCCAGGAGGGTTAATGGCAGGTTGAGTTCCTCCCTGAGAAGTGCAGTCACGCTGGGCCACTTCTGTCTGCTCCTCTCCCTGAGTTTCCCCTCCTGTGGCTCTGCTGCGTTTAGCCTTTTGTTCAGAGGCTGACGCTACTGCAAGTGTTGCTACTGTGGCAGGAGAAAGAGTAAACGCCCCGTAACGCAGCCACAAACACACATACACACTCGCACCGATTCAGCAGGAGTGCTCTTGAAAGCAAAACCCAGAAGCTGCTTGCTGCTATCACTTTTTTCCCCCTGCACTTTTTTTTTTTTTTCCCTTTCGGTTGGCGTGCTTAGAGACAAGAGGGAGGGAGCAAAAAAGGGAGGGAGAGAGTCAGAGAGGGTGGGGAAACAAATGTGATTGGTAAAATGCATAGCTGGTTATACACTGCACCCTCCTCTTTTCATTTTCGGGCTTAGCGGTGCAGGCATTAAGGAAAGAGAACTAGACGGCGAGGGAGAGACGCACCAGGGCATGCTTAATACATGTGCAGTTCTGTCAGCTTCCACCCTGCCATGCTGACAGCACAGGGAGTGGCCGAGTGAGGGCGGCTGCAAGGAAACACACACACACACAAAGCAGCTCTATCTCTATCCTGCTCCTTTGTGGAAAGAAGAACAAACTTTTTCCTTTACATAGTTGCATGGTATTGTGCATGTGTTTTAAATTTAAGTAAAACAATTCTTGAGCTTAAGTGTTTTTCTTGAGCGTGTGTGTTTTTATCCATTATTGACTGAGTTTTACATATACTCAGTACTAGCATAGTAATAGCTCTACTTTAGTTCAATTCTTAATTGCCAAAGAATTGATTGTAAATTCTTCTGCATACTCACAGGGCAGCATTTATTGTTGGTTAGAAGGCTACTTTATTGAATGTCTCACTTTCTGTTTGGTGTTTTTTTCTGTGTGTAGTTTGAATGTTCTTTATTTTGTTTGATTAAATTGTGAAATGTTTGTAGGCTATGTATGTGAATGCAAATCATGATGATGATGATGAAGAAAATATAAATAACAAAAATAAACCCATTATATTCCCATACCTCATTATCACCTTCCCCCTGCAGCATTGTCAATGGCTATTTCATTGTGTATGTATATATATATATATATATATATATATATATATATATATATATGTATATATATATATAATACACTTAATTGAACATATTATCATTCTCATTATTTTGACATTATCGGTATCACCACATACACAAAAATCCTGAGCCTCATTAAAAATAATACTTATATAATACTCATATGCAAGTATCACTGGTAAAATTACAGTTACTGCCACCACTATCACTACTACCACCAACGACAAGAACAACAATATAAATTACATAATAGGCTCAAACAAAGTGATCCCTGTGTGAAGGAAGATGACTCACTCATGTTTTTTTTGGTCCTCCTCAGTCTAAGTACGGGAGATAAAACACGCGATGTTGACTTCCGCGCTCACTGGGACGTCACAATGCGCTAAATTCCTGGAATTGTTGTCTCGCGGAGCTTTGTCCGTAAAACACGTGAGAGGGCTGGTGAGGGCACGGTATCCGAAAACCGGAAGTCTGGGAAGTCCGCAAAAAGTTTTATTCTTGGCTCCACAGTGCAGCACAGAGTCCTACACAGACTTCCGGCCTCAGAGGATTTATCTGTCCAGGGGATACATGTTATATATGACTGCAATGTGCCTGCTAGAGCCTGCAAATTATCACTTTTCCAAATGCTAACTGCTGTTAGCTCCCAGTAGCCTCTGTGGCTGACAGGTCATTTCCTGTCCCTTAAGTTTCGCTTTACTTTTTTGGTGGACCTAAAGAGATACTACTAAACAGAGTGTTCTGAACAGGGCTGTTTTGGCAGAATGATTGAACTGCTGTGGTGCTTCATCGTTAAGGTATTTTGACCAAAGCATGTCACAGACATGTTCATTAGGACACCAAGGAACTAGTTTAACTTGGAGAAATATGGTATAATATGACCCCTTTAAAATTCAAAATGGCTATGGGTAACTATGTATAAAAGGCAATAGTTAACATTACAATGCATTTCATGAACTATATAACGCAGAGTGCTTCCATGTGTGTCATTGAGATGAGGAAAAAAGTTTGTACTGATGACCTACATAGTAAAAGAAAAAAAAATGAATGCACTGTATTGTAATGTATTATCGAGTGTTCCCGGTTCATTGTTCCTACACAGTTTGGGATCAGGCAAGAGTGCCCTATATTATTTGTCTTTGAGACAAGTGTTTCACATGCACTGGTAAATACAAGGACAATGTCATTACAGCCATAGAACAAAAAAAAAAAAAAGAGGCTCGAGGCAGAGCACAACACACTGCTGAGGCACTGACCTCCGTCACTGACCAACAAGTGTACTGCATGCCGTATGCAGATGGCCGGTCACGCAAGAGCACAACAACAAGATAATTACAAATAGCATGTCGAACTCTGAGGCATGCTGCTGTTCCTGCTGCAGTAAAAAAAATGTCACAACACGCATTGTTGGGTAGCAGTGGGATCAATTAAGCAGAGAAAATGACTGACTATTGCTTTATTGAGTGTGTAATGATGTCCTCGGGCAGCTGGTTCGTGGAAGGATGGGATTCAGGACAGAGTCGGGTAGAGGCTGCTCTCTAGTGGGCAACTGTTATTATGCAACATTTGAGGTCACATGGACGACGCAGCCACTGCCGGCATTAAAAATTAAAAATGCTTCAAAGAAAAATAGCCACTGGAACTTCACAGTTCGTACTTTATTCTTAAAAAGCATTTTATCATAACTGATACAAGCCTCAAAATTAATGTATGCATATAGGAGTTTAATATGTGCATTACTATGCCTGTTTGGGGATTAAAGAAAACTGTGTGCACTGTCTCAACCATGTAAAAGCTGTACATTATTATTCATTGCACTTATTTTTGTAGCTTATTTCTATGGATTAATGTGACATTTTAGACTACGCTGTATGTGCTACGCAGCTAAAAACACATACGTTATAGGCGTTAGGTTGGAGTTGGCATTTACTGGAGGCCACTGAGAGACTACAAATACAACACTGGTCAATACACGATGGGCTTCACGAATAAGAAACTGAGATACGACTAAAAAAAACAGTTAATACTAGAGGCAAAAATTGGTCCAAGAAAATGTAAATTCATATTAAAAATTCTCCTCTGCAAACAATAAACAAAGTATCACCCTTGAAAGATAAACATGAAATCAATATCTTGACACGAGGGAAATCCACATATTCATATTCTTGCCAAGATTCAGATGAGATGATCAATACCACTCCCACTTGTGTAATAAACATAGAGCCAGCGTTAGCGGCTTGCTATGCACTGCAGGAGGCGAGAGCGAGATAGACGCTGTGTAAAGGTGAAAAGATCCACCTACGAACATCTCACACGTATCGCGGTTCAATTATATCCCATTTTACTGCATCTTATAAACAAAGCAGGCGTAAGGTCTTGCATTTTATAAAAAAAAAAAAAAAAAAGGTGTTTTATTAAATAATGGAAAACATGATGTGGCCAGTGTGGAGAAAAAAAAGCATGAAAAGGACTACAATACGCAGAAGAAGCATGTCTGAAGCTTTAATTCGATGTTTCAGTTTTAGCACCCTGGTGTTTTTATTTTGGCTCCCTGTCACACCGTCGTCTATTTTAATGTCATCAGTCTCACGTGTGCTTATCCTGCGATGGCATGTCAAATTGCACGTTTAGAAAAAAATACTTATGTCGATATTCTCTGTGAAACTATATGAATGTACTCATATTTCTTCAGCTGTAGCTGTGTAAAATATTTCTGGTATTATTAGGTGTAAATAATGTTGTCCAGAAAGTTAGATTGTGATGTACTAAATGATTTTGATGGTGCATCTGAATGATTAATTGAATCAGATTTGCCTTTTTTGCAGACAGACTCCCACAGCTGTCTGAACTAGGTCAGTGAAACTAGGATAGTGTAACGCTCGTTTGCTATCGGCGGCACATTCCTAAAAAATCTGTCCAAATAACACTGATAAGTTCGACCAGGCCAGGAGCCATGCACATGACGACCATTTGTTCTCATGCTCAGATTGCATAAAGGCAAGAGATAAGAGGCACATGGGGTGCTTGCATTGTAGTAATAATAATAACTAGCACCGCAAGCGGTGGTAACGGGTTCGAGCTTGACGCTACGTCGCGACCCGCGCCCACCTCGTCGCTTGCGCCCTGATCTCGTCTCTCGTTCATTCGCTGCTTGCTGTCGTAGTTCTAATTGGCGCCGTCTGTGCGGATGTTGGGCTGTGGAGTAAAGTCATATATTATTTCATGTTAAGTGTGTTACACTTTCTGTCGGGAGGACATTGTTTGCGTGTTCAGGATAGGTCCCTGGCCTCACATACCAAGTTCCGTGCAGAGCGGTCAATGTACAGTAAAGTTAGAGGGCACTTCCTGTTAAAATGGCTGACTTCCTGTTGGGTCAGAGCGTGTCTATTAACATGTTCAGGGAAGTTCCCTTGACACACATATAATGTTTCGTGGAGATAGGGCAACGTACGGCAAAGTTACATTCTACTTCCTGTTTTGGCGTTCCACTTCCTGTTTGGAGTTTAGCTTTTGCAGACATGTCCAGGATAGGTTCCTGGTCTCACGTGTCAAGTTCCGTGCAGATTGATCAATGTACGGTAAAGTTACAGGGGACTTCCTGTTTAAAATGGCTGACTTCCTGTTTGGTCAAAGGTGTGTCCATTAACATGTTCAGGGAAGTTCTATTGACTCACATATCATGTTTTGTGGCGATCGGGCAATGTATGGCAAAGTTACATTCTACTTCCTGTTGCGGCGGATCCACTTCCTGTCAGGAAGTCATCTGTTGCTGACATGGTCGGAGCGGTTTTGTGGTCCCACATATCACGTATGAGGATTATACAACAATCCCTGTTATAGCAGCATAAAAAAGTGTGATATGTAATGTTATATCCAGCAACCAGGGGGCGCTGTTTTATAAATTGAAGATTTTCATATAGACTGCTTCAGGGTTGGACTGTAATCAATCCAAGAAAATTTGGTTCAGATTGGAACAGGATTTACAAAGTTATACCAGTTTCTTTAGTGTTGCACAGTAGATGGCAAAGTCTGCTGCCACCAGGGGGCGTCGTTAAGACATTGAATATTGTCTTATAGACTACTTCAAGGCATCAATCCAGGGAAGGACATTGGATCCTCCATCGCAAAGTTATAAGCGTTTTGTTGTCTGTTTTTACAAATCAGAATGTTTGCCAACTTTAGCGCCCCCTATCTTGTACGCCATGCGACATTTTAAAAAACCTTCACTAACTTTTGATCCTCAACTGGTCCACATTAACCTCGCCAAGTTTGAAGGTGATAGCACAAAAGCTCTAGGACAAGATAGATTTAATAGCAAATAAAATTCTTTCTGTTGCCACCAGGGGGCGCTGTTTTCGAAATTAAATATTTTCAGGTAGACTTGTTCAGGGTCGGACTGTCATCAATCCAAGGAAGTTTGGTTCAAATCGGAACAGGATTCACAAAGTTATCATCATACATGTACTTTTTTCGGGTAATATTCCTCTCACCACTAGAGGCGCTGTTTTCGAACGTGACCGTTTTTTCATATTCATCTTTAAGAACTATCGATCATGAACCACGGCAAGTTTGGTTCA
Source organism: Microchirus variegatus (assembly GCF_963457635.1). Lineage (NCBI taxonomy): Eukaryota > Metazoa > Chordata > Actinopteri > Pleuronectiformes > Soleidae > Microchirus > Microchirus variegatus. The sequence continues at coordinate 10,452,607 of NC_139807.1, read as the reverse complement.
TATCTGACCTTCCAATGCAAAGTTATAAGAGATTTGGTCAACATCATAATGATTGCCAACTTTAGCGCCCCCTATCTCGTACGCCGTGCGACATTTTAGAAAGCTTTCACTAACTTTTGATCATCAACTCGTCCACATTAACCTCGCCAAGTTTGAAGGTGATAGCACAAAAGCTCTAGGACAAGATAGATTTAATAGCAAATAAAATTCTTTCTGTTGCCACCAGGGGGCGCTGTTTTCGAAATTGAATATTTTCATGTAGACGTCGTCAGGACTGGAGGAACATCAATCCAAGGAAGTTTGGTTCAGTTTGGACCAGGACTCGCAAAGTTATAAGAGTTTGTTTTTTTGTCGCAAAAATCCGACTTTGCTCCGCCCACGCTGCTACACCGTTAAAGAATGCGCTATCATATTCAACACGCATCATCTACCATGTGTTTTCAATGTTTCAGTGTCATTTTGAGTGACACTTTTACAAACTCTGTAAAAGTTATTACCGAAATCGTAAATAAACTTTTTTTTTGTATATTCTCTTCCACCACCAGGAGGCGATGGTTTCAAACGTGATCATTTTTGCATAGCTGTCTTCAGCAACTACCCACCATCAATCATGGCAAGTTTGGCTCCGACTTGACCTTCCATCGCAAAGTTATAAGCGTTTCGTTGCGTGTTGGGAAAATTTGGAATTTTCGCCAACTTTGGCGCCACCTATCTCGTGCGCCATGCAATATTTCAAAAAACTTTTCAGATTAGATCGTACCTTAACTGGTCCACATCGACCTCGCCAAGTTTGAAGGTGATTGCTCAAAAACTGTAGATTTTGGTATCTACGGCAAGTTATGCTGTAAATTCGCCAAAAACGCCTCCGTTTTCGCCTTCAACCCAAGATGGCGGCCTTCCTGTAGGACTCACAAAAAACTTGTGATTGACTTTTGCCCATGGCACAACCTAATGAACGTGTGTACCAAGTTTCGTTCATGTACGTTATTCCCGACAGGAGTTGACCTAGAAGCACTTTTTTGCGTCAGTATTTAGCCCCGCCCACTTCCATTTTTTGATGCACATTCCCCGAACCACTTTCGTTCGGCGATTTAAGCTAGGTCTGATATTGTCCCAAAAATTCGTGAGGTTTGAGATCCGTTTAGGCCTTCAAAAAAGCACTTTCTTCGTGGGAAAAATAATAATAATAATAATAATAATAATAATAATAATAACTAGCACCGCAAGCGGTGGTAACGGGTTCGAGCTTGACGCTACGTCGTGATCCGCGCCCACCTCGCTGCTTGCGCCCTGATCTCGTCTCTCGTTCATTCGCTGCTTGCTGTCGTAGTTCTAATTGGTGCTGTCCGTGCGGATGTTGGGCTGTGGAGTAAAGTCATATATTATTTCCTGTTAAGTGCGTTACACTTTCTGTCGGGAGGACATTGTTTGCGTGTTCAGGATAGGTCCCTGGCCTCACATACCAAGTTCCGTGCAGAGCGGTCAATGTACAGTAAAGTTAGAGGGCACTTCCTGTTAAAATGGCTGACTTCCTGTTGGGTCAGAGCGTGTCTATTAACATGTTCAGGGAAGTTCCCTTGACACACATATAATGTTTCGTGGAGATAGGGCAACGTACGGCAAAGTTACATTCTACTTCCTGTTTTGGCGTTCCACTTCCTGTTTGGAGTTTAGCTTTTGCAGACATGTTCAGGATAGGTTCCTGGTCTCACGTGTCAAGTTCCGTGCAGATTGATCAATGTACGGTAAAGTTACAGGGGACTTCCTGTTTAAAATGGCTGACTTCCTGTTTGGTCAAAGGTGTGTCCATTAACATGTTCAGGGAAGTTCTATTGACTCACATATCATGTTTCGTGGCGATCGGGCAATGTATGGCAAAGTTACATTCTACTTCCTGTTGCGGCGGATCCACTTCCTGTCAGGAAGTCATCTGTTGCTGACATGGTCGGAGCGGTTTTGTGGTCCCACATATCACGTATGAGGATTATACAACAATCCCTGTTATAGCAGCATAAAAAAGTGTGATATGTAATGTTATATCCAGCAACCAGGGGGCGCTGTTTTATAAATTGAAGATTTTCATATAGACTGCTTCAGGGTTGGACTGTAATCAATCCAAGAAAATTTGGTTCAGATTGGAACAGGATTTACAAAGTTATACCAGTTTCTTTAGTGTTGCACAGTAGATGGCAAAGTCTGCTGCCACCAGGGGGCGTCGTTAAGACATTGAATATTGTCTTATAGACTACTTCAAGGCATCAATCCAGGGAAGGACATTGGATCCTCCATCGCAAAGTTATAAGCGTTTTGTTGTCTGTTTTTACAAATCAGAATGTTTGCCAACTTTAGCGCCCCCTATCTTGTACGCCATGCGACATTTTAAAAAACCTTCACTAACTTTTGATCCTCAACTCGTCCACATTAACCTCGCCAAGTTTGAAGGTGATAGCACAAAAGCTCTAGGACAAGATAGATTTAATAGCAAATAAAATTCTTTCTGTTGCCACCAGGGGGCGCTGTTTTCGAAATTAAATATTTTCAGGTAGACTTGTTCAGGGTCGGACTGTCATCAATCCAAGGAAGTTTGGTTCAAATCGGAACAGGATTCACAAAGTTATCATCATACATGTACTTTTTTGGGGTAATATTCCTCTCACCACTAGAGGCGCTGTTTTCGAACGTGACCGTTTTTTCATATTCATCTTTAAGAACTATCGATCATGAACCACGGCAAGTTTGTTTCATATCTGACCTTCCAATGCAAAGTTATAAGAGATTTGGTCAACATCATAATGATTGCCAACTTTAGCGCCCCCTATCTCGTACGCCGTGCGACATTTTAGAAAGCTTTCACTAACTTTTGATCCTCAACTCGTCCACATTGACCTCGCCAAGTTTGAAGGTGATAGCACAAAAGCTCTAGGACAAGATAGATTTAATAGCAAATAAAATTCTTTCTGTTGCCACCAGGGGGCGCTGTTTTCGAAATTAAATATTTTCATGTAGACGTTGTCAGGGCTGGAGGAACATCAATCCAAGGAAGTTTGGTTCAGTTTGGACCAGGACTCGCAAAGTTATAAGAGTTTGTTTTTTTGTCGCAAAAATCCGACTTTGCACCGCCCACGCTGCTACACCGTTAAAGAATGCGCTGTCATATTCAACACGCATCATCTACCATGTGTTTTCAATGTTTCAGTGTCATTTTGAGTGACACTTTTACAAACTCTGTAAAAGTTATTACCGAAATCGTAAATTAACTTTTTTTTTGTATATTCTCTTCCACCACCAGGAGGCGATGGTTTCAAACGTGATCATTTTTGCATAGGTGTCTTCAGCAACTACCCATCATCAATCATGGCAAGTTTGGCTCCGACTTGACCTTCCATCGCAAAGTTATAAGCGTTTCGTTGCGTGTTGGGAAAATTTGGAATTTTCGCCAACTTTGGCGCCACCAAATACGTCCGCTATGCGATATTTCAAAAAAAATTTCAGATTAGATCGTACCTCAACTGGTCCACATCGACCTCGCCAAGTTTGAAGGTGATTGCTCAAAAACTGTAGATTTTGGTATCTACGGCAAGTTATGCTGTAAATTCGCCAAAAACGCCTCCGTTTTCGCCTTCAATCCAAAATGGCGGCCTTACTGTAGGTTTCACAGAAAACTTGTGATTGACTTTTGCCCATGGCACAACCTAATGAACGTGTGTACCAAGTTTCGTTCATGTACGTTATTCCCGACAGGAGTTGACCTAGTAGCACTTTTTTGCGTCAGTCTAGAGCCCCGCCCACTTCCATTTTTTGACGCACATTCACCGAACCACTGTTTTACAAAATTTTCAGCGAGGTCTGATGTTGTCCCGAAAATTCGCGAGGTTTGGGATACGTTTAGGCCTTCAAAAAGGCACTTTTTTTGTGTGAAGAATAATAATAATAACTAGCACCGCAAGCGGTGGTAACGGGTTCGAGCTTGACGCTACGTCGCGACCCGCGCCCACCTCGTTGCTTGCGCCCTGATCTCGTCTCTCGTTCATTCGCTGCTTGCTGTCGTAGTTCTAATTGGCGCCGTCCGTGCGGATGTTGGGCTGTGGAGTAAAGTCATATATTATTTCCTGTTAAGTGCGTTACACTTTCTGTCGGGAGGACATTGTTTGCGTGTTCAGGATAGGTCCCTGGCCTCACATACCAAGTTCCATGCAGAGCGGTCAATGTACAGTAAAGTTAGAGGGCACTTCCTGTTAAAATGGCTGACTTCCTGTTGGGTCAGAGCGTGTCTATTAACATGTTCAGGGAAGTTCCCTTGACACACATATAATGTTTCGTGGAGATAGGGCAACGTACGGCAAAGTTACATTCTACTTCCTGTTTTGGCGTTCCACTTCCTGTTTGGAGTTTAGCTTTTGCAGACATGTCCAGGATAGGTTCCTGGTCTCACGTGTCAAGTTCCGTGCAGATTGATCAATGTACGGTAAAGTTACAGGGCACTTCCTGTTTAAAATGGCTGACTTCCTGTTGTGTCAAAGGCGTGTCCATTAATATGTTCAGGGAAGTTCAATTGACTCACATATCATGTTTCGTGGCGATCGGGCAATGTATGGCAAAGTTACATTCTACTTCCTGTTGCGGCGGATCCACTTCCTGTTAGGAAGTCGTCTGTTGCTGACATGGTCGGAGCGGTTTTGTGGTCCCACATATCACGTATGAGGAGGATACAATAATCCCTGTCATAGCAGCATAAAGAAGTGTGAAATGTAATGTTATATCCAGCAACCAGGGGGCGCTGTTTTATAAATTGAAGATTTTCATATAGACTGCTTCAGGGTTGGACTGTCATCAATCCAAGAAAGTTTGGTTCAGATTGGAACAGGATTTACAAAGTTATACCAGTTTCTTTAGTGTTGCACAGTAGATGGCATAGTCTGCTGCCACCAGGGGGCGTCGTTAAGACATTGAATATTGTCTTATAGACTACTTCAAGGCATCAATCCAGGGAAGGACATTGGATCCTCCATCGCAAAGTTATAAGCGTTTTGTTGTCTGTTTTTACAAATCAGAATGTTTGCCAACTTTAGCGCCCCCTATCTTGTACGCCATGCGACATTTTAAAAAACTTTCACTAACTTTTGATCCTCAACTCGTCCACATTAACCTCGCCAAATTTGAAGGTAATAGCACAAAAGCTCTAGGACAAGTACAGTCAAATGCCAAATGTAGTTATATCTGCTATCACCAGGGGGCACTGTTTTCTAAAGTGAATATTTACATGTAGACTTGTTCAGGGTTGGACTGTCATCGAACCAAGGAAGTTTGGTTCAAATCGGAACATGTTCCACAAAGTTATCATCATAAATGTACTTTTTTTGGGTAATAATCCTCTCACCACTAGAGGCGCTGTTTCCGAACGTGACCGTTTTTTCATATTCATCTTTAAGACCTATCGATCATGAACCACGGCAAGTTTGGTTCATATCTGACCTTCCAATGCAAAGTTATAAGAGATTTGGTCAACATCAGAATGATCGCCAACTTTAGCGCCCCCTATCTCGTACGCCGTGCGACATTTTAGAAAGCTTTCACCAACTTTTGATCCTCTACCTGTCCACATTGACCTCGCCAAGTTTGAAGGTGATAGCACAAAAGCTCTAGGACAAGATAGATTTCATAGCAAATAAAATTCTTTCTGTTTCCACCAGGGGGCGCTGTTTTCGAAATTAAATATTTTCATATAGACATTGTCAGGGCTGGAGGAACATCAATCCAAGGAAGTTTGGTTCAGTTTGGACCAGGACTCGCAAAGTTATAAGAGTTTGTTTTTTTGTCGCAATAATCCGACTTTGCACCTCGCACCTCGCTACACCGTTAAACAATGCGCTATCATATTCAACACGCATCATCTACCATGTGTTTTCAATGTTTCAGTGTCATTTTGAGTCAGATACGACAATCTCTGTAAAAGTTATGACCGAAATCGTAAATAAACTTTTTTTTTGTATATTCTCTTCCACCACCAGGAGGCGATGGTTTCAAACGTGATCATTTTTGCATAGGTGTCTTCAGCAACTACCCATCATCAATCATGGCAAGTTTGGCTCCGACTTGACCTTCCATCGCAAAGTTATAAGCGTTTCGTTGCGTGTTGGGAAAATTTGGAATTTTCGCCAACTTTGGCGCCACCTATCTCGTGCTCCATGCAATATTTCAAAAAACTTTTCAGATTAGATCGTACCTCAACTGGTCCACATCAACCTCGCCAAGTTTGAGGGTGATTGCTCAAAAACTGTAGATTTTGGTATCTACGGCAAGTTATGCTGTAAATTCGCCAAAAACGCCTCCGTTTTCGCCTTCAATCCAAGATGGCGGCCTTCCTGTAGGTTTCACAGAAAACTTGTGATTGACTTTTGCCCATGGCACAACCTAATGAACGTGTGTACCAAGTTTCGTTCATGTACGTTATTCCCGACAGGAGTTGACCTAGTAGCACATTTTTGCGTCAGTCTGAAGCCCCGCCCACTTCCATTTTTTGACGCACATTCACCGAACCACTTTGGTTCGGCGATTTAAGTTAGGTCTGATGTTGTCCCAAAAATTCGCGTGGTTTGGGATCCGTTTAGGCCTTCAAAAAGGCACATTCCTCGTGTGAAGAATAATAATAATAATAATAACTAGCACCGCAAGCGGTGGTAACGGGTTCGAGCTTGACGCTACGTCGCGACCCGCGCCCACCTCGTCGCTTGCGCCCTGATCTCGTCTCTCGTTCATTCGCTGCTTGCTGTCGTAGTTCTAATTGGCGCCGTCCGTGCGGATGTTGGGCTGTGGAGTAAAGTCATATATTATTTCCTGTTAAGTGCGTTACACTTTCTGTTGGGAGGACATTGTTTGCGTGTTCAGGATAGGTCCCTGGCCTCACATACCAAGTTCCGTGCAGAGCGGTCAATGTACAGTAAAGTTAGAGGGCACTTCCTGTTAAAATGGCTGACTTCCTGTTGGGTCAGAGCGTGTCTATTAACATGTTCAGGGAAGTTCCCTTGACACACATATAATGTTTCGTGGAGATAGGGCAACGTACGGCAAAGTTAAATTCTACTTCCTGTTTTGGCGTTCCACTTCCTGTTTGGAGTTTAGCTTTTGCAGACATGTCCAGGATAGGTTCCTGGTCTCACGTGTCAAGTTCCGTGCAGATTGATCAATGTACGGTAAAGTTACAGGGCACTTCCTGTTTAAAATGGCTGACTTCCTGTTTGGTCAAAGGCGTGTCCATTAACATGTTCAGGGAAGTTCTATTGACTCACATGTCATGTTTCGTGGCGATCGGGCAATGTATGGCAAAGTTACATTCTACTTCCTGTTGCGGCGGATCCACTTCCTGTCAGGAAGTCGTCTGTTGCTGACATGGTCGGAGCGGTTTTGTGGTCCCACATATCACGCATGAGGATGATACAACAATCCCTGTTTTAACAGCATAAAAAAGTGTGATATGTAATGTTATATCCAGCAACCAGGGGGCGCTGTTTTTTAAATTGAAGATTTTCATACAGACTTTTTCAGGGTCAGACTGTCATCAATCCAAGGAAGTTTGGTTCAGATTGGAACAGGATTTACAAAGTTATACCAGTTTCTTTTGTGTTGCACAGTAGATGGCATAGTCTGCTGCCACCAGGGGGCGTCGTTAAGACATTGAATATTGTCATATAGACTACTCCAAGGCATCAATCCAGGGAAGGACATTGGATCCTCCATCGCAAAGTTATAAGCGTTTTGTTGTCTGTTTTTACAAATCAGAATGTTTGCCAACTTTAGCGCCCCCTATCTTGTACGCCATGCGACATTTTAAAAAACCTTCACTAACTTTTGATCCTCAACTCGTCCACATTAACCTCGCCAAGTTTGAAGGTGATAGCACAAAAGCTCTAGGACAAGATAGATTTAATAGCAAATAAAATTCTTTCTGTTGCCACCAGGGGGCGCTGTTTTCGAAATTAAATATTTTCATGTAGACTTGTTCAGGGTCGGACTGTCATCGATCCAAGGTAGTTTGGTTCAAATCGGAACAGGATTCACAAAGTTATCATCATAAATGTACTTTTTTTGGGTAATATTCCTCTCACCACTAGAGGCGCTGTTTTCGAACGTGACCGTTTTTTCATATTCGTCTTTAAGAACTATCGATCATGAACCACGGCAAGTTTGGTTCATATCTGACCTTCCAATGCAAAGTTATAAGAGATTTGGTCAACATCATAATGATCGCCAACTTTAGCGCCCCCTATCTCGTACGCCGTGCGACATTTTAGAAAGCTTTCACTAACTTTTGATCCTCAACTCGTCCACATTAACCTTGCCAAGTTTGAAGGTGATAGCACAAAAGCTCTAGGACAAGATAGATTTAATAGCAAATAAAATTCTTTCTGTTGCCACCAGGGGGCGCTGTTTTCGAAATTGAATATTTTCATGTAGACGTCGTCAGGACTGGAGGAACATCAATCCAAGGAAGTTTGGTTCAGTTTGGACCAGGACTCGCAAAGTTATAAGAGTTTGTTTTTTTGTCGCAAAAATCCGACTTTGCTCCGCCCACGCTGCTACACCGTTAAAGAATGCGCTATCATATTCAACACGCATCATCTACCATGTGTTTTCAATGTTTCAGTGTCATTTTGAGTGACACTTTTACAAACTCTGTAAAAGTTATTACCGAAATCGTAAATAAACTTTTTTTTTGTATATTCTCTTCCACCACCAGGAGGCGATGGTTTCAAACGTGATCATTTTTGCATAGGTGTCTTCAGCAACTACCCATCATCAATCATGGCAAGTTTGGCACCGACGTGACCTTCCATCGCAAAGTTATAAGCGTTTCGTTGAGTGTTGGGAAAATTTGGAATTTTCGCCAACTTTGGCGCCCCCTATCTCGTGCGCCATGCAATATTTCAAAAAACTTGTCAGATTAGATCGTACCTCAACTGGTCCACATCAACCACCCCAAGTTTGAAGGTGATTGCTCAAAAACTGTAGATTTTGGTATCTACGGCAAGTTATGCTGTAAATTCGCCAAAAACGCCTCCGTTTTCGCCTTCAATCCAAAATGGCGGCCTTCCTGTAGCTTTCACAGAAAACTTGTGATTGACTTTTGCCCATGGCACAACCTAATGAACGTGTGTACCAAGTTTCGTTCATGTACGTTATTCCCGACAGGAGTTGACCTAGTAGCACATTTTTGCGTCAGTCTGAAGCCCCGCCCACTTCCATTTTTTGACGCACATTCACCGAACCACTTTGGTTCGGCGATTTAAGTTAGGTCTGATGTTGTCCCAAAAATTCGCGAGGTTTGGGATACGTTTAGGCCTTCAAAAATGCACATTCCTCGTGTGAAGAATAATAATAAGAATAATAATAATAACTAGCACCGCAAGCGGTGGTAACGGGTTCGAGCTTGACGCTACGTCGCGACCCGCGCCCACCTCGTCGCTTGCGCCCTGATCTCGTCTCTCGTTCATTCGCTGCTTGCTGTCGTAGTTCTAATTGGCGCCGTCCGTGCGGATGTTGGGCTGTGGAGTAAAGTCATATATTATTTCCTGTTAAGTGCGTTACACTTTCTGACGGGAGGACATTGTTTGCGTGTTCAGGATAGGTCCCTGGCCTCACATACCAAGTTCCGTGCAGAGCGGTCAATGTACGGTAAAGTTAGAGGGCACTTCCTGTTAAAATGGCTGACTTCCTGTTGGGTCAAAGCGTGTCCATTAACATGTTCAGGGAAGTTCCCTTGACTCACATATAATGTTTCGTGGAGATAGGGCAACGTACGGCAAAGTTAAATTCTACTTCCTGTTTTGGCGTTCCACTTCCTGTTTGGAGTTTAGCTTTTGCAGACATGTCCAGGATAGGTTCCTGGTCTCACGTGTCAAGTTCCGTGCAGATTGATCAATGTACGGTAAAGTTACAGGGGACTTCCTGTTTAAAATGGCTGACTTCCTGTTTGGTCAAAGGTGTGTCCATTAACATGTTCAGGGAAGTTTTATTGACTCACATATCATGTTTCGTGGCGATCGGGCAATGTATGGCAAAGTTACATTCTACTTCCTGTTGCGGCAGATCCACTTCCTGTCAGGAAGTCGTCTGTTGCTGACATGGTCGGAGCGGTTTTGTGGTCCCACATATCAGGTATGAGGAGGATACAACAATACTTGTTATAGCAGCATAAAAAAGTTTGATATGTAATGTTATATCCAGCAACCAGGGGGCGCTGTTTTTTAAATTGAAGATTTTCATACGGACTTTTTCAGGGCCATACTGTCATCGATCCAAGGAGGTTTGGTTCAAATCGGAACATGTTCCACAAAGTTATCATCATAAATGTACTTTTTTTGGGTAATAATACTCTCACCACTAGAGGCGCTGTTTCTGAACGTGACCGTTTTTTCATATTCGTCTTTAAGACCTATCGATCATGAACCACGGCAAGTTTGGTTCATATCTGACCTTCCAATGCAAAGTTATAAGAGATTTGGTCAACATCAGAATGATCGCCAACTTTAGCGCCCCCTATCTCGTACGCCGTGCGACATTTTAGAAAGCTTTCACCAACTTTTGATCCTCTACCTGTCCACATTGACCTCGCCAAGTTTGAAGGTGATAGCACAAAAGCTCTAGGACTAGATAGATTTTATAGCAAATAAAATTCTTTCTGTTGCCACCAGGGGGCGCTGTTTTCGAAATTGAATATTTTCATGTAGACTTGTTCAGGGTCGGACTGTCATCGATCCAAGGAAGTTTGGTTCAAATCGGAACATGTTCCACAAAGTTATCATCATAAATGTACTTTTTTTGGGTAATAATACTCTCACCACTAGAGGCGCTGTTTCCGAACGTGACCGTTTTTTCATATTCGTCTTTAAGACCTATCGATCATGAACCACGGCAAGTTTGGTTCATATCTGACCTTCCAATGCAAAGTTATAAGAGATTTGGTCAACATCAGAATGATCGCCAACTTTAGCGCCCCCTATCTCGTACGCCGTGCGACACTTTAGAAAGCTTTCACCAACTTTTGATCCTCTACCTGTCCACATTGACCTCGCCAAGTTTGAAGGTGATAGCACAAAAGCTCTAGGACTAGATAGATTTTATAGCAAATAAAATTCTTTCTGTTTCCACCAGGGGGCGCTGTTTTCGAAATTGAATATTTTCATATAGACATTGTCAGGGCTGGAGGAACATCAATCCAAGGAAGTTTGGTTCAGTTTGGACCAGGACTCGCAAAGTTATAAGAGTTTGTTTTTTTGTCGCAATAATCCGACTTTGCACCTCGCACCTCGCTACACCGTTAAACAATGCGCTATCATATTCAACACGCATCATCTACCATGTGTTTTCAATGTTTCAGTGTCATTTTGAGTCAGATACGACAATCTCTGTAAAAGTTATTACCGAAATCGTAAATAAACTTTTTTTTTGTATATTCTCTTCCACCACCAGGAGGCGATGGTTTCAAACGTGTTCATTTTTGCATAGGTGTCTTCAGCAACTACCCATCATCAAAAATGGCAAGTTTGGCTCCGACTTGATCTTCCATCGCAAAGTTATAAGCGTTTCGTTGCGTGTTGGGAAAATTTGGAATTTTCGCCAACTTTGGCGCCACCTATCTCGTGCGCCATGCAATATTTCAAAAAACTTTTCAGATTAGATCGTACCTCAACTGGTCCACATCAACCTCGCCAAGTTTGAGGGTGATTGCTCAAAAACTGTAGATTTTGGTATCTACGGCAAGTTATGCTGTAAATTCGCCAAAAACGCCTCCGTTTTCGCCTTCAATCCAAGATGGCGGCCTTCCTGTAGGTTTCACAGAAAACTTGTGATTGACTTTTGCCCATGGCACAACCTAATGAACGTGTGTACCAAGTTTCGTTCATGTACGTTATTCCCGACAGGAGTTGACCTAGTAGCACATTTTTGCGTCAGTCTGAAGCCCCGCCCACTTCCATTTTTTGACGCACATTCACCGAACCACTTTGGTTCGGCGATTTAAGTTAGGTCTGATGTTGTCCCAAAAATTCGCGTGGTTTGGGATCCGTTTAGGCCTTCAAAAAGGCACATTCCTCGTGTGAAGAATAATAATAAGAATAATAATAACTCTTTCAATTACAATAGGGTTCTTGCACAGTCGTGCTCGAACCCTAATAACTCCTTCAATTACAATAGGGTTCTTGCACAGTCGTGCTCGAACCCTAATAATAATAATAACTCTTTCAATTACAATAGGGTTCTTGCACAGTCGTGCTCGAACCCTAATAACTCCTTCAATAACAATAGGGTTCTTGCACAGTCGTGCTCGAACCCTAACTAGCACCGCAAGCGGTGGTAACGGGTTCGAGCTTGACGCTACGTCGCGACCCGCGCCCACCTCGTCGCTTGCGCCCTGATCTCGTCTCTCGTTCATTCGCTGCTTGCTGTCGTAGTTCTAATTGGCGCCGTCCGTGCGGATGTTGGGCTGTGGAGTAAAGTCATATATTATTTCCTGTTAAGTGCGTTACACTTTCTGTCGGGAGGACATTGTTTGCGTGTTCAGGATAGGTCCCTGGCCTCACATACCAAGTTCCATGCAGAGCGGTCAATGTACGGTAAAGTTAGAGGGCACTTCCTGTTAAAATGGCTGACTTCCTGTTGGGTCAGAGCGTGTCTATTAACATGTTCAGGGAAGTTCCCTTGACACACATATAATGTTTCGTGGAGATAGGGCAACGTACGGCAAAGTTAAATTCTACTTCCTGTTTTGGCGTTCCACTTCCTGTTTGGAGTTTAGCTTTTGCAGACATGTCCAAGATAGGTTCCTGGTCTCACGTGTCAAGTTCCGTGCAGATTGATCAATGTACGGTAAAGTTACAGGGGACTTCCTGTTTAAAATGGCTGACTTCCTGTTTGGTCAAAGGCGTGTCCATTAACATGTTCAGGGAAGTTCTATTGACTCACATATCATGTTTCGTGGTGATCGGGCAATGGATGGCAAAGTTACATTCTACTTCCTGTTGCGGCGGATCCACTTCCTGTCAGGAAGTAATCTGTTGCTGACATGGTCGGAGCGGTTTTGTGGTCCCACATATCACCTATGAGGATGATACAACAATCCCTGTTATAGCAGCATAAAAAAGTGTGATATGTAATGTTATATCCAGCAACCAGGGGGCGCTGTTTTTTAAATTGAAGATTTTCATATAGACTTTTTCAGGGAAAGACTGTCATCAATCCAAGGAAGTTTGGTTCAGATTGGAACAGGATTTACAAAGTTATACCAGTTTCTTTTGTGTTGCACAGTAGATGGCATAGTCTGCTGCCACCAGGGGGCGTCGTTAAGACATTGAATATTGTCATATAGACTACTCCAAGGCATCAATCCAGGGAAGGACATTGGATCCTCCATCGCAAAGTTCTAAGTGTTTGTTGTCTGTCTTTACAAATCAGAATGTTTGCCAACTTTAGCGCCCCCTATCTCGTACGCCGTGCAACATTTTAGAAAGCTTTCAATAACATTTGATCCTCAACTCGTCCACATTAACCTTGCCAAGTTTGAAGGTGATAGCAGAAAAGCTCTAGGACAAGATAGATTTTATAGCAAATAAAATTCTTTCTGTTTCCACCAGGGGGCGCTGTTTTCGAAATTAAATATTTTCATCTAGACTTGTTCAGGGTCGGACTGTCATCGATCCAAGGAAGTTTGGTTCAAATCGGAACAGGATTCACAAAGTTATCATCATAAATGTACTTTTTTTGGGTAATAATCCTCTCACCACTAGAGGCGCTGTTTCCGAACGTGACAGTTTTTTTATATTCATCTTTAAGAACTATCGATCATGAACCACGGCAAGTTTGGTTCATATCTGACCTTCCAATGCAAAGTTATAAGAGATTTGGTCAACATCAGAATGATCGCCAACTTTAGCGCCCCCTATCTCGTACGCCGTGCGACATTTTAGAAAGCTTTCAATAACATTTGATCCTCAACTCGTCCACATTGACCTCGCCAAGTTTGAAGGTGATAGCACAAAAGCTCTAGGACAAGATAGATTTTATAGCAAATAAAATTCTTTCTGTTGCCACCAGGGGGCGCTGTTTTCGAAATTGAATATTTTCATGTAGACGTCGTCAGGACTGGAGGAACATCAATCCAAGGAAGTTTGGTTCAGTTTGGACCAGGACTCGCAAAGTTATAAGAGTTTGTTTTTTTGTCGCAAAAATCCGACTTTGCTCCGCCCACGCTGCTACACCGTTAAAGAATGCGCTATCATATTCATCACGCATTATCTACCATGTGTTTTCAATGTTTCAGTGTCATTTTGAGTGACACTTTTACAAACTCTGTAAAAGTTATTACCGAAATCGTAAATAAACTTTTTTTTTGTATATTCTCTTCCACCACCCGGAGGCGATGGTTTCAAACGTGATCATTTTTGCATAGGTGTCTTCAGCAACTACCCATCATCAATCATGGCAAGTTTGGCACCGACGTGACCTTCCATCGCAAAGTTATAAGCGTTTCGTTGAGTGTTGGGAAAATTTTGAATTTTCGCCAACTTTGGCGCCCCCTATCTCGTGCGCCATGCAATATTTCAAAAAACTTGTCAGATTAGATCGTACCTCAACTGGTCCACATCAACCACGCCAAGTTTGAAGGTGATTGCTCAAAAACTGTAGATTTTGGTATCTACGGCAAGTTATGCTGTAAATTCGCCAAAAACGCCTCCGTTTTTGCCTTCAATCCAAAATGGCGGCCTTCCTGTAGCTTTCACAGAAAACTTGTGATTGACTTTTGCCCATGGCACAACCTAATGAACGTGTGTACCAAGTTTCGTTCATGTACGTTATTCCCGACAGGAGTTGACCTAGTAGCACATTTTTGCGTCAGTCTGAAGCCCCGCCCACTTCCATTTTTTGACGCACATTCACCGAACCACTTTGGTTCGGCGATTTAAGTTAGGTCTGATGTTGTCCCAAAAATTCGCGAGGTTTGGGATACGTTTAGGCCTTCAAAAATGCACATTCCTCGTGTGAAGAATAATAATAATAACTCTTTCAATTACAATAGGGTTCTTGCACAGTCGTGCTCGAACCCTAATAATAATAATAATAATAACTCTTTCAATTACAATAGGGTTCTTGCACAGTCGTGCTCGAACCCTAATAATAACTCTTCCGATTACAATAGGGTTCTTGCACAGTCGTGCTCGAACCCTAATAATCTATTTTAAGAACTGAATGCTAATTTGAAACAAACAACGAAAAAAAAGGCAATGCTGATAATGAAGGAAAAAAAAGTAATTGTTAGTATTATTTGATTTTGCATTAATATCAAGTTTTATAGGGGGAAACAATACATTTAAGCCAAGTTTATAGTAAAGAATTGTACGCTTTCTCGTGTTGTGGGGAGCAAGGGGGAGTGCGATGTTGCCCTTATAATCAACCCTTAAAATGTAGTGAGCGCTTAAAACGAAGTGGAAGATGAAATTCCCCATGATGCTTTGCGAATTCAGCGAGCCGGCTGATTTTTTTTTCAACAAAGATGGCAGCCACGTCTGCAGAGGAACAATTTCGTTGAAAGTAAATATTTTCGTAAAATAAGCACGTTACAATGTCGAAATGTGTTGGAATATGTTGGTTCGATATACATCCAGAGGACCGTTGAGTATAACTGACGATTTATGAAAGCAGTGACGTAGGTTAGCACGTTTGTTGCGTCCACTACGCTAATTTGCATATAGTGGTGTCCCAATTCCATAGAGAAGTCGCTTCCCTCAACGAGGGGAATTTACAGTTGAGGGCACTCCAAACCAAGTGGACATTTTAAGGGGAAGAAATGGGACGGGGCCTTAGGATACTATACTGAACATCACTATGAAATGCACTGTTTTCTCTGTAAAAGTCCTCTTTCACCGCCATGTCAACCAGCCTCTGCTCTATTTAAGGAAGTTATCTGTACTGTAGCTCTGCCAAAGTGGTTAATGAGCATATTTGAGTCAACACTAAATGAATACAAGTGAATATACGTTCCCAGTCAGCAGCCGTGGGCCTGAGTCGTATTCGGTTCATATTCCCGATGCTCAGTAACCCATGAAAAGTGGAGTTATTGGCGGCTTGTTTATGTTATTTAATTTTTATGGGGCTGCCAAGTCTGGCATGAGTCAAAGTAAATGAGATCTGTGTCTGTCCCCGAGTGCTCAAGTGAGTGATGAGTGCAAGGAATTCTCTCTGTTGTTTTTCTGCTCTTTATTCTGCTCGTGTTCCTTCAGGCGCTGTAAGACATCGTCGTCATCACAGGAGACAATGGTTAGCCGGGCCAGGCCCTCACACAGCTTTGTGCAAGAATTCCCTGTCATTACAGATGACGTATTTCAGATGTCAAGACACACTTTATATCTCCTAGCACAAGTTCTGAACTGTAACAGCCTTCAGACAAAGCTTCATTTCTGTCCAGGTCCATAGGATGAACACACTGAAAAGACTTAGTAGTATAAACACTGCAGCCAGACATATCATCTCAACACAACTTCTTGCCAAACATTTCAGTTAGTCAGCATAAATTCAGCTTCGAACAGCTGACAAAGGACATTGTTTGCCAGGAACTGGTACACACAATTGATATACTGGTCCTGCTATTTCCACATACACCTACAATTGTTTGCAACTTGTTTTTTTTAATTATTGATAAGTAATGTGCCTGCTTATTTCAGGTTTTATGCAGTATGTGATCACCAAGGCCAAAAGCCAGGTAGATTAATATTGACGACATTAATCTGCTGAATGATAGCCCATATTAACAATCTCAGGGGAGATCATTTACAGTAGGGTTGAGCAATTGCAGAATCATTATGATTGACCAAAGGTATAGGATCTACAGCAGGTTATCATGCACATTGATAACTGCAGAATGCAGAGGTCCTGTGACCTAACTGCTTCTCTCTGTCAATAAAACAACAAAGACGATGCGTCAGCGACGATGCAGGCGACTGGGACAGCTGATCCTGATGCACCTACTTCAAAACCAAAGAGCTTAATTGCAGTGAAATCTTGAGCCCATTGAACTTTTATTGAAGTTTCTAACTCTGCTGGATCTTTCAGTTGATGGTTGATTTTTTTGCAATGGATATTTGGTGTTTTGGAACAGATAAAATGAAGAGAATAAAATATATCAATATCATTTCACAATGATCATTATGTGGGTAAATCAAAGCATATAGAAGCATGGTGATGTACAGGTACATGTTTGTACAAATTTGGACAATGATGTGGACTTACCTGGGGTACCTGGTAGCTCTTCCAGTAGTCAATAAAAGCTTAAATTACATATTATTCTTTTACTATGTGAAAGAAAAGAGAATTGTGCAGCTGGCCTGCATCTTTGGTTCGGTTTTATAATGTATTATTTTGTCCAGGGTTCGAATCCCGACCGTGACAGACAGATACATGCATTCACCTACTGCAAAATTGTTATAAAACAGTGCATTTATTCAATTAAACTTTTGAATAGGGTTTGACTTTAACTGTTGGTGTATTATATACCTATACATACTAATCAATATTACTGTGACTCCAAATAACATTTTTTGTTTTGGGTTGTCTTCACTCCTTCAGTCCTTTGTGGCTTTGATGTGTTTGCGTTGCCATTCAAAAATAAAAATTGTGTCAATGAAGACAAAATTGTGCATTTGTATGTAACTTTTGCTGTTAATAAAATGCCTGAAGGCCCCCAGGACCACTGACTCCATGCTGACTTCCTAATCCTTAAAACTAGAAATAATTTTAAATATGTAATGAAACTAACATTCTGACACATTATAGGCCTCAACAATAAATATGATTGTATGATGACTTTCCTAAGTTCCATCTTACTTATACTGCCCCTCTCTGGCAAACTGCTGGAACAACAGTAATGATACATTGTGACATGGTAGATTTTCCATGTCATACATTCATAACATTTTGGAATTAATTTGAGATAAGCATAAATATAATAACGTGAAATATGGGGCGGCATAGCAGGTTCATCAAATTCAGTGCAAAGGTACAAACCAAAGGGCAAACATAAGACTGTATTTCCATTAGTATATGATGTACACTGCAAATAAAATTATTTTTATGTTTGTTGTAATATAACATCCAGTAAAGTCTGTTTTGATATGCTCATGAAGCAAGTTAAGTTGATTTTTTTTTTTTTTTTCCAATGTTTGATCCCAGTGAGCTGACACTAGAGGGCAGTGAATGCAAACAGATGATGCACCTTAATCCTGGTCCTTTAGATGTTTCTCCAACACACCTGATTCAAATGCTCAGCTCATCAACAGGCTCTGCAGAAGCCTGTTGTAACAGCCATTTATGTGAATCAGGTGTGTTGGGTTAGGGAAACATCTACATATCAACCATATCATCCATATCAACTGTTGTGTGTTTGTTGAGTCCCTGCTTAGTTTGTGTTTACGGTGTAAGAATGAGTGACAGCACTGGAGTTTGAATGTCCAATATCAACAAATGAGATTTTGTTGCTGGGAATTCTTTGGAATAGTTTAGAGCTACTGCCACAGGATTTTTAAACAATCTCATTGTAATTACACGAACACAGCGCCCAGCAATCATCAGACCCTTGGCTGAGGAAAGGAAATGGTAAATGTTGCTGCCATTTTCACGTTTCGATTTATTGAATTCATTTCTACGAGTCCTTCGCGTAAGCGTCCAAGTCTGACAAATGAAAACATTCACGCTGTCATGAAGCACCACATTGTTTTGATAGATGCTAGAGACGAAATCGTCTCAACATGGTATCATTATGTGAGGAAAGTTTTTTTGTTTTTATAAACTTCTACAACAAAATCATTGGAGGCTATGTTTGATTAATTTGTTTTGATAGATTCAGATGAGACGGACAAAATAACAAAATGAACTTTATTTCCCCAGACAATTTGTAACTCAAAGCTCTGCAGTTTAATAAAGTGCCACTTCTTTTATACCATTGCCATCCTAGTCCATCATTTCTCTACTGCTGCTTCCCCCCCCATGTGTATTTGATCCTCGGCCTCAGGCGATGATTGGCCATGGCATCAGGGCCAGTCTCAAATCCTCTCATTGGTGGGTGAGATATGGCACATAATCCTAAACTCCTCTGAGGATTAAATTTGCTTTTTCCCGGTCATCTTCAAGAAGTGCGCCCCACTGGTTAGGCTTGGATTGAAGAAAAGCAAAGCATAAACTCTTTGGCGTTCATCTCTCGTCTCAGAAGCGAACAGCTCCGAAACCCAAGTGGTTTATTAGCTCTGAAGAAGATTCAGGCCAGGGAGGAAATTACAGTTGTCAGGAAAGTGAGGTCTAAACTTTCTCCCCTCTGACTCTAAAAGCACAGTCCCTCATTTACTAGTCAACTTTAATTACACCCTTTCAGTTTTCTTTTTTTTTCAGAATTAATCAGCTATAAATAAAATCTGCACAGACTTAGAATCAGTATCTACCATCATTTGCGTTCACCTTTAATTCTGGTTCTCTGATTTTTATTAATCACATGTTTTGTATTTGCTTTCATTGGTAAAACAAACTCATCTGTCATTTCAGCTTTCTCTCTGAAACTAATTCTTATCTACTGCTGTCCCCTAATTAGATACTGGGTGATTACAGTCAGAGTAATAAGTGATGATGTTTTCTGACAAGAATGTGTTGCCTGAAGGCCTTTGAGCTCAGGCTGAATATGCATCATTTACACCAGACATACGCTGGAGTAAATAACTGTTATAAATGAACCGCTGTTCATGAATCCATAATATAGATCAAGTGAATAAACAGACATCAGCACAAAAGATGCACAAGAAGAAAACAGTCAATTTGATATTGAAAAAAGCCCTGCTGTAGTGTGTATTTAAAGGGCTCATATTATACTCTATTTCTATCTATTCTATTCAAGTTAAACTAGTTCCCAGGTGTTTTAATGAACATCAGATTGAACCACAGCAGTCCAATCACCCTGCCAAAACAGCCCTGTACAGACCGCTCTGTTTAGTAGTATCTATTTAGGTCCACCTTAAAGGTCCACCTTAAAAAAAAGTTAAAAAACGAACTTAAGGGACAAGAAATGACATCAGCCACAGAGGCTACAGGGAGCTAACAGCAGTTAGCAGGCACATTGCTGTCATATATAACATGTATCCACTGGACAGTGGAAATCCTCTGAGGATGGAAGTTTGTGTAGAACTCTGTGCTGCACTGTGGAGCCAAGAATAGAATGTTTCACGGACTTCCGGTTTTCGGTCCCAATGAGTGCGGTAGTCAACATTGCGTGTTTTATCCCCTGTATTTAGACTGAGGAGGACCACAAAAACATGAGTGAGTCATCTTTTTTCACACTTTGCCCACTGAGAGTCCCAAATATAAGGACTTAAAAGATTAAAACGTTGATTTTGCATAATATGGGACCTTTAAATGTTCCCATTCAAGATTCACGTCACAGCAATCATTGTTTGAAACATACATACTTTGATGTATGTGCTTCTTCTCTCTGCTGTCTTTGTCCCCCGGCTTATTTGAAGTGCAAATGGCTACGTACTTAACGTCTGATCCGCTTTCAACAGTCATTCAGGATCGTACAGTCTCTCAGTGAAGGCCTTTTATGACATCATGGTCTTGATATACAAGTTTGTACAATGCTGATTAAACTCCACATGACTCTCTGTTTGACTCTCTCCTGTTCCTTTCTCAGTACAGTGGTTTTTAGTTCCGTATCTGCGGAGACATTTTTACTCCACAACTGATGGAGGCAAAGCGGAAGCAAAGTAAACAGCTTTTAATGGGAATGAAACATCACAGTAAATAAACATTCATTCATAACCTATTTCTGTAGACCATTTGTCTCAAAGGTGCATTACGTAATAAATCTAAAGCAACTGGTCTGGAAATCCTCCTAATATGTCACAGAGACTCAGGAATAATGTTCATATAACAAACTGAACTCACCAACAACAACAGTACAGCCAAAATATTTGCATTAAAAAAAATATTTTGCAGACTGCAAATCATGTTTATGTTTTGAAATCATGTTTTGGCATGTGGCGCCACCTACCGCCGTCTACCAATCATTGCAGTCGGGAGTGTCTCAGCTACCGAGCAACCACGGTTTGCCAGTTACGTCAGAAAAAGAAACCTTGGTATTTTGAATTTGAATGTAGTAACCATTTTTGGCCACACTCTTACATATGGCACCTTTAAGTTTATGGATGTGGTTGCATTTAGAACTGCTTGAAGCTAAGAATCAGTTACTGCTTTCTCCTCGAGTGTTTGTGCCTGCATGTGAGTGTGTGATGGGTTGCAGGTGTGTGTGTTTGAGTGAATGACACGTGTGATGGATCCTGGGAGCTGATTGGTCGAGCACAGGAGGAAGCTGAATAAGAGGCCTGAACATCCACAGCTGCAGTGCACTTTAAAATGGTTCGTTTGACGTGTTGCTGCTGGTTTCTTGGGAGTTGGGAAGAGGGAGTCTCTTTATTTATCATGGTAAGGTTTAAGCATTTTCTTAAATTGTATGGTTTCAAGACATAGAGAAGAGGCAGTGGGTGGTGTTGAGTGTGTTGTATAGTAAGAAAAGCCTAGAGACCTACTGAAGAATGGGTTTAACCCTATAAGATAATAGTAATACTTTTTATTCGTTGCATTATTATGTATTTTGTGTGGGGTTTTTGTTGTTGTTTTTTAATTATAATGTTCAAAATAAACATTAATTCATTCAAAGAGTAAGAATAAGTGGTAATAAGTCCAGTTCCTTTTCTTTTATACACTTGACAAATGGTATGTGTCGTAGTAAGCAGCATGTGGTGGGTGTGTCGGTTAAGAATAACTTTCTTCATTTCCATGCTGAATCTAGACGTGTGCCAGAGGCACTTACAATTTCAATAATGTCACTTTAATGAGCAAGCAAATGTTATATCGTTTCAGGCTTTAGAAAATGTCGGAAACTAAAATACGGGGGGGGGGGGGGGGGGTCGATTAATTTGGAGATGGTTTAGCCACATTCTTTCTGACACACGGACATAACTCACGTCACATGCAGGGGGTAAAATCTCACTGCGTGCTGCAAAATGGAAATGGCAATCAATAGCAAGTATTGATTACCTGTAATGGAACAGAGGGGAAAATGAAACATTCACAGATAAAAGCATGCGATTATAAAAATAAAATGCACCGTTTAAACATTTTTATTTGGTTTCTGAGACACCTGACAACATATATTTTAAAAATATTGACATTCAAAGCCTATTACCCTCTAAAACAATTAATTAAAAGTACTCATGTTTCTGTTCTATGAGCTAGATTAAAAAACGACAGCAGGTGAGTTAAGATAAGATCAGCTAAAATGAGTAGCTATTACATTCGAAGCCATGTATAAGGCTTGGGGCTTGCATTAATATTTACATAAAACCGTCCGCTTAAAGAAAATATATGATGAGCTGAGGAACTAAAAATTGGTGCCAGGAATTTGTACAGATGTAACCCCACAGCCACTCCATCCCTTTTAATGTTGGACTGTATTTAAAGTGGAAGTGGCAGCAGCACTCTCCCTGATTGAGCAGCCTTAGTGGATTGTGTTTAAGAAGAGGCATTTTGTTGCTCACTGTCACATCACCATTGATTGGCTTTATTTGGCCTTTAAAGTCCACCTCCTCTGGGTTAATTACAACAATGCCCTGACGAGAGCATTAGTACAATGGATATGTTTATTTACAACTTTCACATTTCTTTTGTTTTCTACACGAGTGGCGAGAGAAAGACAAAAAAAAAAAAAAAAAAAAAGTTTTCCAAAAACAAACTGGGCTCCAGTTGAACGGCCAATCGTGCGGCTGAAAGCTGCCACGTGGTGAAGGTTTACCGACTGATTGATGGTACTGATGAATGCCTGTTTGTTTGCACATGAGTCGAGTTGCATTGTTGGGCCAATGAAAGGATGTGTGTCCTCAGAGACAGAGGTTGAGGGTGGGACAAGTCAATAACCCAGGTCAGGAGTGCAGCCACAAACAAGACCATGTTCATGTTTTCAGCTGGAGTTTTTGGCCCCCGTTTACACGAGGATGCTTGCAGGTAAAAACGACAAAATATTTTATCGGAAGTGCCTTTTTCGTTTAGACGGTGACTGCGTTTTTGGGGCTTATAAAACGCAAAAATCTGAAACAACACTCCAGAGTGGAAAACTTGAATACGCTTCGCCGTATATAGTTTCCGTTATACTTGGTCTTACACTGCCAAGACGCAAAACTCTGCTCAGATCTGCTCACGTCGGGAAATATACAAACATGTCGGATTATTTCCATGTGTCGGACCTTCAAGCCGCTCTGGCAGCTTCTTATTACCAGCAGTGGCCATGTTTTGGTTTTCGCAGCACAGATAGGAGAAGAAGGAAGATTCTACGAATGCGCTCAGACATGGCGGTGTTGTGTGATAGTGTGTCACAGCACCACCTAGCTGCCTGGCTCAATACCCAATCGAATTCCACACACTTTTGCGTCACTGTATGCACGCAGATTCCCTCCCGAAAATGCTTGTCTATCCTTCTTATCCTTCTTTTCGCCCTGGACATTGGCAGACTGTAAAATGTTTAGGAAGAAAATAATTTGTGTGAATTTGGCAAAATTGAAATAGAGTCACACTTTCTTTTGTAAGTTGCCCTGTATTGTGATTAAGATTGCCTACAGTATATAATCCAAAATCCAGAAATGTTCTGGTTCACTGTTGATGATGGAATTGCTGTTTAAATTTAGTGTCTATAAGTTACATTTTTGTCTAAAGCCCCAAAGAAGGTGTATCTGTGTAATATTATTTGATATGTTATAAATAAATAAATAAATAAATAGAAATGTCCCAATTTTGTTTAAAAAAGGGGAGAAGAAAAACTCTCAATCTTACAAATATTTCTTTTTAGATAAATTCTCACAAATAAAACCAAATGTAATGGACACAATATTCAAATCACAAAAACACAACACACTGGCTACTTACTGTTAATTGAATCTTTGGACAAAAACCATTAGACTGAGCACATGTGTGACAGCAGTGGGAAAAGAAGAAGAATTACTGGAAAGCGACATTAAACAAGATCTAATCTTGTCTAAATCCTGTTAGGGATTAGTGACCTTTCCTTAATATTACGGCTCTCCCTCGAGTCCCGTTGCCAAATTGATTGTTGTTCCTTTTCAAACGCTGCTCCAGATGATTGGATTCAATCGCTAACTAAGAAAGTGGGAAAATACAGTGAAGAGAACGCTCTGCGGGTAAATGAGTTTGTATGGTCGCTGTTAGTTTTCTCATAGTGTGACAGTCACTATTAATTCATCAATCTTTGGATTACAGTTTTTCATTATATATCAGAGTATATTATGCATTTTGATGGGGGTCAGAAACAAATTATGCACTCTTAATGTACTAATGCAGTAAGTTGCCTTCACATTCTTGTTAACTCATTCACTGCCAGCCATTTTGAACACAGTGGTCGACTGCAATAGCAGTCAATGGCAGCCAATGAGTTAATTATAATTTAACATGATTTCCATAAGGGGGCCACACAGTTGGTGTAGTGGTTAGTGGTGGTGTAGTGGTGGCAAGTAGACCCTGTGTAACAGGCAATAGTATAACCCCAGTCCAAAATAAACCAGGGGTTAAAGCGGCCTATGCTAGATTATACCCCGGGTATATTGGTATGGCCTAGGCCATACCTAGACTATACCCCTAACATATAGATTATCCCAGGGTAAATATGTGTTCCTGTTTAAAAATATTAGTGAGTGAATATACAGTGTGTCAACATCTCTTTACACCGGGCGAGGGTATACTCTGGCCTGGCCTCAACTATACCAGGGTTTATTCTGGGCAGGGGTTAATTTGGCCTAATACACCTGGTTTGCAACCTGGTCAGTACAAGGGCCTTTCTACATCGAGTTTGCATGTTCTCTCCGTGTGTGTGGGTTTTCTCCGGGTTCTCCACTTTCACCCCACAGTCCAAAAACATGGGAATGAGGTAAATTGGACACCTTTAAAGGGGACATATTATATCCTATTTCTCCAAGTTAACCTAGTTCCCTGGTGTCCTAATGAACATGTCTGTTGAAATGCTTTGGTCAAAATACCATAAGGATGAAAAAAACAAAAGTAAAACGAAACTTAAGGGACAGGAAATGACATCAGCCACAGAGGCTTCTGGGGGCTAACAGCAGTTAGCATTTAGAAAAGTGATCATTTGCAGGCTCTAGCAGGAACATTGCCGTCATATATAACATGTATCCACTGGACAGATAAATCCTCTGAGGCTGGAAGTTTGTGTAGAACTCTGTGCTGCACTGTGGAGCCAAGAATAGAACTTTTCGCGGACTTCCGGTTTTCGTATACCGTTGTTCTCGCCAGCACTCTTGCATGTTTTACGGACAAAGCGGAGCTTCGTGAGACAACAATTCCAGGAATTTAGATTAGCATTGTGACGTCCCAGTGAGCACAAAAGTCAACATTGCGTGTTTCCTCTCCTGTACTTAGACTGAGGAGGACCACAAAAACATCTTATTTTCATACTTTGCGCACTGGTGTACCCCGCCTTTCACCCTATGTCAGCTGAGATTCCCCCTGCAGAACCTCATGGTGGAGTATAAAGCGGTAGAAGAGAAGATGGATGATTTCCGAATGCCTACTGTAATGTTATACATTGCGAGAGGAAGCAAGCGCAGTATCCCAAGACTTCAAAGGTGTGAAAACATTCTCACCTCTCACCTTCATTTTGTGGCCTGACTTATACAATGCTAACTTTAGAAAAAACAACCCACTGGTATGCATTTCCACATATGTCACATTGGCGAGGGGAGCTGTGTGGAAACAGTGGGGCCAGCAGGATAAAGTGTCCAGGTTTCAAATACTTGGTGATCAAAGGTCAAGACAACTGTGATAAATAACAGACTGTGCAAAATGTGTCTTGGTCAGTTGGCATAAAGGCAAATAATGTATTTATAAGCGTTGATAGAGTTTTGGGGTGAAGGAGTACGGCGTGTGTTGTATATGTGCGTGTTTCATACATGGCATCCTTGAGTGTTGTGGTTATCAGCTCGTCTGTGCACATATGGAGGGAGGGAAGTACTGCTGGGTCACCCCAGTGTGACACAGAAACTATTGGAGGCATCTGCCTTTGATGTCTGTTCAGCAACACAGCGTGATCTTCATCTGTGAGCTGTTGGGCTGCTGGTGGTGTGTTAAGTGAGCAACATGTCTGTACAGGATCTCATTTCCGATCATATCAAAACGTAGAATAACAGTTTGTTCTGTTTGTGCAAAAGATGAACCTGTACGGTCTCCTTATATGTGACAGCTTTTGACTCATGTTACTCTCTGTTCTGTTGAGGTACTTGTGTCAAATCCATAGAAATAAACAGAAGATATTCAGTGTTACTCGTGATTGAAAGAATGCCATAGAGCTGCATATGCCACGTCGCCACAGCTTGTTGACTCTGCCATGGCGGCAGGTGCCGGTTTCAAGCCATCGCAGTTCAACTGTGTGCTTTCAATCCACGGAGATCGGGCAATAATTTATCACAGAACAAATGTTACGGGATTGCAATTGTTTGTTAAAGTTATTTTATTTGTCTCACTTTATTTTGACCGTGATCTGAACTACAGCACGGACAGAAAGCGGCTCCGAGATTGACATATTAAGCTTAAAAAATAATTTTACCATATTCACAATGACGATTAGTCACAGAGCCTTTGTGACTCTGAAATGTGTGATTTTCTACCTTTTGCTTTACTGTTTACTTAGATCATGTGAAGTTTATTGTGTAAACTGCAGTAAAATGGCATCTGTTTCTGTAGTTTCAGTATATTTTTACTTTTATTCCAATGTGTCTGGGCTGAAGTGGCATTAATGTGTCATCACCTACGGACTACATTTGTGTGTGTTCTCATATATGTATATATATGTATATAAATGAAAGATGTAGTTCATTGTTAATTGTTTATGTCAGTAAAGCAGGATGCAACTTGTGAATGTAGATATAAACCTACACTATATCGTTGAGCAAAACTATACATGTACTACATGTACTATACATATACTATATTTGACCCCTTATATTAACCCCAGTGTGCTTTTTTTTTACAAATATGGAAATAGCTGAAATGGACATAACCTTGTCCTCTACTGTTGTGGTATCTGGGGGCACAACAGCTATCCACCATCTTTTTATGAATATACAGCCAGCAAAGAGCCGAGTTGCCTGACATAATATTGCCTGTTATATAAGGTGCCTGGTAGGGATTTAAAGATAATGATCCCCACTGCTGCGTGGTTGGATTGCGTGACGTAGCTCCTCAATGAAGTTGAAGTTTTGTTATTTGTGCGTGTGTTTTTTGCAGCAAATGTATGTGAGTGAGGAGTCTCGCAATAAACGTATATTTGTCCTCTCCCTTGCCTCATCCCTTGAGCTTTGTCCTGCAGTTATGCCCCGAGCCATTTGATTCTGTGGCCACCTGAAGGCAGGCAGTCCTTCACTCCTCCAGAAAGACTGACAGTTTGGGAGATTGTTTGGGATTCATGACGGCGAGTGCTCGTGACCCTCAGGTTTTAGGCAGCAAGGGAGTGAGAGAGAGAGAGAGATAGTCTCTACTGGAAGGCATCATTTAAGTGTCCATGAGTCTACAAAGTGGAGGCAGCAGAGCAAAGGGGGGGAGCTGGGAGTGTCATATTGTACCTGCCACCACGAGGTCTGCCAAGCAAACGTCTAAAAGCCGGTGCCTTTTTCGAGCACCGAAGTTAAACACCTCGGCTGCAGCCAGTGACTGTTTGAATCTATTTTCGCTCAGCATCTTTTCACCAGCTTCTTATTGCTGCAGGCAGCATTATGTGGCTGTATTGATATCCTATAAGCTCTGCGCCTCATTGGAAATGTGTGCAGCATAACTGAGTGCAAGTTGCCCTTTCCCCACAATTTAAGCATGGTTCGATGAACGACATTTTTGTTTTTTCTATCGCTGTAAGTTCTAATGTACACTACCGGCAACACTGTCACTGCACTCTTGCATGACATAACAAATAGTAATTCCAGCTTTTTGTCATACAGACTGAGAACAAAGAGCAGAATGAAGGAGACACTTACAGCAGACGTCACAGCTGATTATGATGCAAGCAGAAAAATGCTGCCACACATGCTTTTCTATCCAGATTAGGTTGTAGGAAGCAACTGTCCCATTTTTCCATCCAAACAGGCACAATGAACATTTTGAGAATGAGGTTCCCCTTTTCCTTTTGACGACAAAGGTTCCATCTCGCTTCCCCTTAAAGCAGACCTAGACCGGAAGTTTCAATTAACGCTGTTTTTTAATCTGTGTCATTACCTTGTTTAAGAAGCCCTGAAGGTTCTAAACAAACAGTTCAGCCACTGCTGAGAACGCTGTGTTTTATTCTAATCTCGGGCTCAGCGAGATCTCTGGAAAAAAAACCTGGTCCGGTTACGTAAACACCCGTTCTCCGGAACAGAAGATCGTCCTGGTCCGGGCACATCCGGTTGCGTACATTGAACCACAGAAGAAGAAAAACGTCCGTGGAGGTGTTTCACGAGCGACAGTGTCTTCTGACTCTGGGTCTGACTCCGGGTCAAAGTCATAAAAGGGACTGCGGCGGTGGAGTCGTGAAGAAGCCATTTTTAAACACTGTTAAAACAATGTTTTGATAATGAGTAGTAGTGCATCCACCGTTCCAGAGGGGGGAGCTGCGCTTCTGAGAGCGGGTGTGCTGAATATGTCACTTCCTGGTATTGGCCAATCACAAGACAGTTGGGAAGGCTGATCTGGCTGGCCAACACACTCTGTCTTCTGGGGGTGAGATTTATGTCTGAAATATCGCGGCTCAGCACAGCGTCAGAAAAGAAGGATTTCTATCGACTCGTTTACAGCAACTAGGAGGTTTTTGACCATAAAAACAAGTTGATGTATGTAAGTAGACCTCCATAACAGGACCACTCTATGTGAGATTTAAAGAAATTCTTCATGCACGCACTACAATCACTTCAACGAACAATAATCACATTTGTTTCCTTTCCCCCTGCATGGTGCAGGTTCCGATGTAGATGAATGGTTTTGGCAGAATAGCAAAAGTTGAAATATTCACACTGACTGAAATGACCGTGAGAGATCTAGGAGTCTACTAGAAAAACAAAGTGTGATGCATCAGTGGACCGTTATATTGAAATTCAAAAAGAAAAGTTGAATTGGACACATATGGAACTGGAGAAAAACATCAATATCACTGTCACTGATGGAGTGAATAGTTTCAGGCGTTTTTAATTAGTTTGCACTATCAACAGTGCAGCACATATTTTGATATCGGTTTATGTGGCCCGTGAATATAATTGTTGTTTACGTTGTTTACTCCGTAGAGCAATAATGTATTTACCTGAGGCCTGTTGATTAATAAGAAATCATAACACACATTTTTTTTTTTTAAGTAAGTTTCTTCTCGTCAGCTTTTTCCACTTTCTTTCCCTCACTCTTTGTCTCTGTCACACTCACTCACTGTGGTCCACTGTCTGTCAGAACTTCCACACCATTTTCACCCCCCCCCACCATCTGATTCCATCACACTGAGAGCCAAAGCCTTTAAAACCATTAAATCCCTCACAATTCAATTTCAGGATGGCAACACTTGCCTCGTGGGCCACTGCCAACTGAGACTCTGCCACAGACGAGGTCCCAAGAGAATCACAGACCCCTCTAGGCATTTTAATCTGGCGACGCTTCTTGGGATCTTATCGACCTGCTACCTCAGACCTCTGCATCTGGACAAAAGTGTTATTCTGTCTATGTGAGGCTGCTCGGGTGCCCTTATGGAGTGGTGGACTAAGACATTTAATCAGCTTGGAAATTAAAACGAGACCCTGGGCACCGAAACATAACCGCTGTCAGACAGAACTGACTGTCATTCTTCGTTTGTGAGAATCTGTGCTGATTGGAAGTAGTTTGGTTAGATTGCACAGTCTGCAAACCTGAAATTAAATCTCCACAAAGCATTTTTCACTGGATTTTTGTGGAACACAAGGAAACAGAAATACACACTAAAGTCGTAGGCACTTGCACCTGAGAAGATTTCTAATGTTTTAATTATAATGTATATTTTGTGTTGATTCATTTCTTCGAGGTTCAGAGAAATAATTGGCAAAGCATGTTTCCTCACTCTCAATCATATGCTAAGCCAGCTCTCTCCTCTAATTCCTTCTCTTTTTATCTTCATCTTAAACGGTGTGACACGAGTTGACAGGTTATTTCCCCCACAGTTTTTCCGCCATGTTAACTACACAACACAGATCATAATTTTAGAGCTCGGCGGCCCCTCTGCTGAACGCCCGCCTGAATCTTTACCCAATCGTCACATAACCAAACGGAGACGTCAGCCGTATCTGGCTTTCTCGGTCTGTGTCTCCTGAGTGGCGTATCAGCTCGATGTGGGAAAAGTGGTACGTCTACAGGAAGCAAGATAACCTTTTCCCAGTCGACAAAACCCCGGAGCTAATCCAATTGCAATCTGCTATACCAAACAATCCACTCTTCTAACTTTCAAGTGAGTTCCCGCCAGTGTTGGAAAGCAGGGACACAACATCTGATCCCCACATCTGTATCAATTTACACACACAGTTTCACGAATAACGAGTATATCCACCGACAAGTTTGTTTCAGAATCTCGAGTCAGATGTTAGGGACGATGATGAAGCTGTATTCCAGGCTACTTTTAGCAAAAAAACAACAACTTGATTCAACAAATCTTCACCTTTTGGAGGGATTTTGCTGTGTGCAGTTCTGGCTAA
Source organism: Microchirus variegatus (assembly GCF_963457635.1). Classification (NCBI taxonomy): domain Eukaryota; kingdom Metazoa; phylum Chordata; class Actinopteri; order Pleuronectiformes; family Soleidae; genus Microchirus; species Microchirus variegatus. The sequence goes on along the minus strand of NC_139807.1, from coordinate 10,421,783 downwards.
CTAAGGCACAGCAAGAAGGTTCAATTCAATGATTGTCTTCCTTCGCTTGTTCACCATAAAAGTCTGAGATATTTCAATTTTGGTGTTCAACAATCTATCTTTGACGTATCTTTGACCTTGACGTGTATAATCTAGTGCAGTATCTGTTTAATATGTGCCTTTTGTAGTTGTAAACGACACAAAAATAATGGAATATCTGTCGCATTTCTTATCCAAACACTGCCAAAGTCGGCACTGCACACACTGGTGCACTCAGTAAGTCATGAGATTAACAGAAAGATGTCTGGATTGGCACTGGGGCCATTCCTCGCCGACATTGGATGACCAGAGTGGTCCTGAACATAAAACCTCTTTAGTGTTAAAGTGTTGTTCTGTTATTCCTGCAAAACTTGCAAAAATCACATAGCTGAGGTGTCACAACAGATAAGTGCAGCCCCTGAGGTTTGATAATCACCTGTACGGGAAAAAAAAAAACGCTTAAGCATTTATGAGTCTACATGATTGCAGGATTTAAGTTGTGGGTGGCCAACAGACTGAAAGACAATCACTTCTGTGGCAGCTTCTTTCCCTTCATTCATCAACACTGATCTGAGGAAACACCAGACTCACAGACAGACAACAAACATTGGCAAATCTCCTCGAAACAGCTCAACAAAGGGATATTTTAAATATTTTAAATCTTTCAAATGTTGGGACACGTTGAGATTCATTTACATAATGTACAACATCCAGGGTTTCGGAGGCCACGGAAGATTCCACTGAGGATCATGTTGTTGTTGCTTTAGCTTCCAGGCTTGGAACGATAAATCAGAAGTTTGCGAGATTTCGCGAGCGTCTTTGTTTCAGTGCGGTTCCTCTAAACGCAGTTATTTCCATTTCATTACATCATCAGCAATTCCAAAGGAAAAGAATCAACTGAGAAAAATAAACTCAGTTTTATACAAAACACAGTTCTGTACAAATCCTTTCAGTTGACTTTAATCTCACCCGTTATTCCAAACATCTTTGAAAAATGGGTCATTTCCTAATGCTAAAATTTAATTAAGTATTTTGTTCTGTCCCATCTGCACCCAGCCTTATTAATTATTTCTTCTACCCCCCCCCAGCCTCTACAATTAACTATTCATAGACCCTGTAATGATGAACAATGTGTGCGGTTCTTTGTGTGAAATAAGGGAGCTTTGTCAATGCTTTGCAATTTGCCTCTTATTACATCACTGAGTATTCTTATCAACCATCAACCTCCAAGACAAGAGTTGTAGGGGTTGGTGTTTCAGCTGGGGCACAATTAGCTATGTTAACACTTTCTTCATTGCGAAAAGATTGGTTTCCGATTGGAATATTCCATGAACGCAAAATGAAATGATTCGATTGTCATATCCGTTTACCATTTGGACATGCCGTGTTTTCCAGGAAGCTTGACTCCCCTCATCGTCCACTCTCCGTCTCATTTTCCTCATCTTACACATCTGTGACTTTCATAACTGTTCATTGTTCTTTTTTTTGGAATGAACACTACTGTGTCCTTCAAACACATCACACACGTGATAGCACCAAACCAGGAAGTCATGATAGGACGGACTCTTTATATGAACATCGGCATATACCAGTCCTCTCGTTCAGAATGCATTTTGTTTCCGAATGGGCTGTATCAGTTTTCAAAATTTTTTTGACGTGACATAGTTTACGTGACATAGTTTTAACTACCTGTTTTTGTTTTTTATTAAATTATTTGTTTCTTTACCTTTTTTATTTTGAGATCATTGAGTCGCATAAAAGGCTGATCCTTTGGTCAGTAAAGTCTCTTTTCCACCTATGGTCCCAGCTCACCTCGACTCGCCTATACGCAAGGCACGGTTCAGGTTGGGTTTCCACCACAAAACAGTACCTACTCAACGTGGGCGGAGTCATCACCGCACGGCTGCATGAAACTGCTGTGACTCGAGACTTGTAAAGCAGTTGTTTTCAGTGTAACTGAATCATCAGAATCAGTTAATTTAAAAAGATACACCAAGACTCCTTTGTTAAATATTGAGATTTTAGACATTTTCCTGGTATTTGATTCAGATTAACCCACGTTTTTAGGATTGTTTAGTCTCTCTTAAGACAAATCAGTGGCAGCAGTCTGGCGACATCACACACAGTGTCGCCTCAGCTCGCTTGGAACCTCGACCAGAGCAAGTACTACAAAAAGTACCAGGTACTAACACTTGCGGAAACACAAAATAACTGTGCCACGCCAAGGAAACACGCTATAATAATAGTGTCAGGAATTGAAAGGCATAACTGTATTCCTCACAATCATGTAGTGCAAGCAGTCTTGTGCTCTAATAAACCTGCTGAGTGCACCGTTATCCTCAAAAATAAATATCATCTTTCAATTTTTTGCATCCTGCATTGCTGACACATTTACACCGAGCCAGCATTTTTCCTCTGCCTTTTTAGTGTTGATTGTTACGCTTCTTTGCACACGTCCACCATGAGCACAATAGTGGAACATGGCGACAGGAAGCATTATACTTGCCTGTACGCTGTAAATAAGACACCCTCAAACTAAATGAGAGGATTTTGTCCCTAGTAATAATGTTTTAAAATCATTTTTAATCTTCCTCACGTTCACTCAACCATCAAAAAAATATCACGTGGTTGCAGATACAATCAATAGGACACAATAATGAATATGTTTGGGCTTCGTCAGTTCAGTGGTGTTGTCGTCAACAGATAACATTGTTGGTACATTTGAAAACCCACAAGCAGCTCAAGATTCCTTGCTGAGAGCAGGAAGCAGACAGCTGTGCAACGCCATGTGACAACCTTTGCTTCGTTAACATGGATGAAAAAGAAAAATCGTTAGTTTTGAGATGACTTTGCTTTGTTCAGTGTGAGGTAATCAAATCTGATGATAGTGTATGTTCGATGTCAAAGAAAATGGCTGTTCATTCGTTTCAAATGCAGCATTTAGTTATTATGATACAAAGAGAGTGTACATAATAAAAAAAAGAGGACATTTATTGTAATTTCTGCCTTAACACAAGCACGACAAAGGAGAACAAAAACATCTAATCATGAGTTGTTTGATGGACTAAATATACCATCTTTGACACTATTACATTTGTGGAAAATGTGTTGGTGAGAGATAATTCTTTCATTTGCAGTATTCAACGACAACATTACTTTTGTAAGCCCACTTCTAATAAACACACAATTTTTTTTGTAGCGAACATGAATACACTTAGAAATTTGCCAACAGCAAAATAACAGAACCCCACAACTGTGTTGGCAACAGGGCATCATTAGGCCATAGCTGTTTTTTTTGCATCTGTCAGCATGTCACATACCTGACTTACCCTGACTCAGATTAAAAAAAAAAAAAAAAAGCTGCCTAGATAGAAATGACACATCCTCGAGGGGATGACCAGTTCTGGAGTCTTTGCACAGCAGCACAACCTTCTTCCTGCCACCTTTATTATTCAGTCCTGTGGACACACACACACTGAACACGAGGGATCCATTTTAGCAAATGATGCATAAACATCAACGCAATGTGCAAAAGAGACACCGCACTACGTGTCGAGTACGTCCTCAACATCGGCCTCGCCGCACCTAAGTTTCATAATAACCATTAACATATACTCTCCATGCGTTCTGTGAGGACTGTTGTCTCCATTTAGCACCTGTTCGCCGCCGTTTCCCAGTGCGCATCGCCCACTGATTATTGCCTTTGTTCCATCTTTCTTCTCTGCTGTACGTTACAGGCCAAATGGAGACCGGTGTCTGAATGGGCCAAATTAAAAAGGCACACTCAATCATGATCTGTGTTAGGGACACGGTGAGACAGTGTGTGTGGGCGGAGAACTGGTGGCAAACGTGGCAAAGAGAGAGAGAGACAGGCAGAGACAGACAAAGACCACCTATTAGTTCACCCTCCAGCATTAAGTTGTCCATCTTGTCTCCACTATAGGAACAGCTTGTCACAGAGGAACTAATTAAGATGGCAACTTGCAGGGTAGTGCTGCTCTGCCACCATTCAACATCTGCCCCATTTGTATTTGCAAGTGGTTTGAAAGCAGTAATTCAGCAGACAAATCCTCGTTTCTCAGCAGCACGCCTGCAGCAATGATACCACACACTGCTCTTAAACATCGGTCTGTCTGATCAATGCAGCCTGACAAAGCTGATCATGTAACCCCCCCCATGTAAATGTATGAGAGTGCTGTTCTGGGAAGAAAAAAAAAAAATTCTAAAATTGCACCCATCCATTCCAGGGTAATCATTCTCTTGCTACACCGCAAATCCAAGGTTTCAATTGCACCAGCGAGTTGTTTCCATTTTGCATGCAGAGCAGAGGGATAGCAGCGTTTTGACGTTTCCACGCCCACATGAGCACAGCAGGCCAATGATGGCAGAGGCCGAGTTATTTCCACATGACCCAACCTTAACACCAGGGAGCTAAGGAGGTGGGTTTATCCCGGAAGGTCGCAAAGGTTTAGCGCTGATATAAATCTTAAGGGATCAGTTTTACATGGGGAGGTGGGGTAAAGTAATTATAACCAGAACTTTTCAGTGATTTTAGACCCGTCCAAATGTCAGTAATCATTACCGGACGATGTTGAGTAAAAATGACTTTTACCTGGAGTGAAATAGTCCGGAAAAATGACCCCAGGTAATACTAATCCAGTGCGAATAGACCAGCAGTAAATGCGTGTAAAAATTCTGTCATTTCCTGTGTGTCTGCACTTGTGTGATATCATGAAGCAATGTAGTACGCACCATGACGGCAGAAGGTGACATCGGTGCTTAAATTGAGACGGAGCCGGCCTTGGCTTACCCAGACCTACCCAGTAACTGGGGGCGCTGACAAGTGCCGTGACGTGGGAGGGCAAAAGTAGCGAACCCTACCGAGCCAGGGCTCTTGTTGGCGCCCCAGTTACTGGGTGGAGTGAGACTTGAGAGATGTGCCTTGTCTAGGGGTCACCTAGAAATAAGGGTTCCAAAAGGGTCCTTCTGCAAAGGCCGAGGTTCTACCTGGAACCATTTGTTTCTTAAAAACCCTTTCCTGAAGTAAGGGTTTTTCAAGGATTCTTGGTAACACTAATGGTTCCAGTAAGAACCATTTTGATCCAGGGTTTTAAAAGGGTTCTTAGTAGAACCATCCAAAAGGGTTCTCCTAAGAGGAAAAGCCAAAGAACCTTATATTGTTCTACTTAGCACTTTTCTTTTCAAGAGTTTACCACGAGAGTGCACGGAACTGGTCGGGCGGGAGCCTGAGACAGCCGTAGTGGCCAATTTCCTACACGTCTTTTTTGTTGGCCTAAATCTAGCACAAACGGTTTCCGTCCTTGTTCTCAACCAATCAGGACTTGACTTGACGTCTGGCTGCAGCAGTTTGCATTGCGCTTTTAATGGTTTCATCCTGTTTGAAACAAAATATGGATGATTAGGGGCAATCTCATTTATACCTGCTTACAGTATGAGTTACATTAAAGAGTGTACGACGTAATAAAAGTTTACGGTTGCATAGTAAAAGAAGTAAAACAACTTTAAATCAACAGAATAACAACATAAAAACTGACGGCTCAGTTTTAGGAAAACAGTTCATGGCCATTATTATAAAGGTTGCGAAAGAAAATTGTTGTATTATGGGTTGTTTGATGTTGCTAGGCAAGCAAGTTTCTCTCCGTTCATCAACCTGTTGATTAGAGTTAGTGAGCTCCGAGAATGTTAATTAAACCCACTTTGACCGACTAAAACGGCGTGTGGTTTACGTTCACAGCGCAGCAAAAAGGAGGTAATTGCATCTTGCAACACTTGCAGCATAATTATCACATGGTAAAAGCTACTATGTGGTGCCACAGCTAATGCCATGTTAGAAGACAGTGTGCCACAAACACAAGCTTAAAATACTTCAGAAAGCATTGTCTGCTGAACCGCATCTTCAATTTGTGAGTGAAACTTACATGAGCCATTTATCTAGACTGAGACGAGCATGTGATGTTCACATCAAGAGGTTTTATTTGCAGGTTACCCATGTGTATTTGCTTGGTAAACTGTGTGATTGTGGGCCGTTCCGGACAAAAATAGCCAAAAGAAGAGAAACACTGGCAATTATTTGGGGGGAAACAGTAGTTTTGTGTTGCAGTGTGACACATAATGTCATGTTAGTCATTTCTTTGTTCAGATGGTTTGATTTTGCCAAACTAGTGATGAAAGGAAATTCAAGCATGCTGTCCTTGCTAAAAGCCTTGTGTTTGACACATGCACCTCTTATTCCACACTTTTTTTTAAATGGTTTTGTTGCAGAAACACAATCAAACAGTGGATGGAAACTGAACATAATATGTTTTCCACACTGAAATATTACTCAATCATATTATTTTCTGGTTCCTGTGCTTTATAGAGTTGTGTTGCATAAGCTCTTAAAGGCTAATTGTGTTGGACTATATCAATAATGTTTGACTCAGTTTTAGGCAATCTACGCTCCAAAAATGCAACCTTTTTACATTTGGTTATGATCATTTTTACATGTTTGCATTTGCAAATACAGATCCTATGTTACGTAGAGGAGCAGAGACGTGTTAGGGCTGACCGCGTCACTGTCAGCATCGCCGGTTTTGGGTCCGACCTGGGCAGACTGGTGGGAAAACTTTGAGAATGAGGTTATTGTCCCGGAGGAATGGCGTGACAATTTAAGGATGTCGCGATCATCGCTGCTGTCACTCTGTCACTTGTATAGTTACGTCCATACAATCGAGGGTGAGAGGTCAGTCGTCGTTGTTGTTGTTGTTGTCGATGAGGATTCTGATTGGCTTGTATGGCTTTCTCCTTCTTACCTACACTGCCGCCCACAGGCTTGGCGTAGTTATGACAGCTCTCGACAGCTTATTTATGCGGGTTTATATAAATGGAAACTTTTTTGAAAACGATGATGTGTGCACGAAGTAATTTTGGAAAAAATATCCGTTTTCAAAAATATCCAACTAGTGTTAACATCATTTAGCTGCTGCATGTGCTCGAGCCTCCTTCAGCTTCATTTGTCACTGTAAAGGACATTTTTATTCAATAATATACGTGTGTGGTGCAGTCAACAGTGAAGTGTCACCAGTGCTCATACATTAACCTTGATGATGTGTGTGTGTGTATATCTGAGTAGCTCGTCAGTAAACTCAGAATGCTGACATTTCACAAACTGTGGGCGCTTTTTTTTTTTTTTTTTTCTACGGTGAACACAAGTGACAGCGACACCATGAGGCCACGGGGGAGGAGGGGCGGGAGGAAGAGGAGGAGGAGGAGGAGGAGGCGGAGGCGCGCAGTTCGGATTTGTTGCCCAGGCAGTGGAGCAGAGGTGTAACCGATCCCAGCTGCTGCTGCTTCTGCTGCCGCCGTGAGGGAACGAGAGCTATTTCCGTCCCCCGTGGGCTGCCTCACTCCTCCTCGGGGATTTAGTTGGGGAACTTGGGTCTGGAGGACGAAGGAGCGCACCGTTACGCACAGCCGGAGCTGGGGCATCAACATCTTTAAACACGCGTGTTTAAATGAGCCGGGCGGAGGATCATCAAGCAGATCGGTTTTTGTTTTGGGGCGTCGTCGTCATCTCTCCGCCCGTCAGACACTGACACACCGAGTCCAAAACTTCTCCGCTGAACCAGTGGGATCGTCACGTTGTTGCCATCTCGACGCACGGAGCTTCCAGCGCGAACCGAGGTAAGCTGTGCGTCTTTATTCTGTTTTTTTTTTTTTTTTGGTGAAGGGAGAGCAGAGCAGAGGCTGTTTCAATAATCACACTTTACAGGCAGCATGGCATGTGCTGCTCGAGCAGAATAAGCACTTCAAGAGTGTGAAAAGCTTGTTGATGAAAACAGTGAGTGGCTGCTTTGAAGAAGAGAGTGGTGTCCTGTCAGGTCACCAGTGGTTATTATGGGATTTACCCTTTTTTTATAAAGAGGATGCTGGAACACAATTACACAACACAGCTGACTGAATCACAGGGATGATGATTGGCTGGACGACATTTTTGTTGTGGTAGTGAAATTGAACTGGTTGTTTTTCCATCTTGGTTTGCGCATATAATTAAATGTCATAGTAGTACAGGGTTGTATAGTGTTTGTCTGGAATAGCACCGAAGCTTCATTAAAGGAAGAAGATATGATAGAATAGATAGATAGATATTTTTATGATGCATAGATATAAAGAGTCTATTTAGTTTAATTTCTACTGTATTGCCTGTATAAAATGACACAACTCACTAGATGATCCCTGCATGGACAGTTGCAGTGACAGCATGTGTGTTTATTATGGAAACAGTGCTTTTGTTGACACTATCTGTGGCTCGAGGTTAAGAAAAAGCTGAGAGGAAGATGTCACCTCGACATGAACACTGCACCATATACACCAAAAAAAAAACCAAAAAAAAACAATGAGGAGGAAACTGCTGTCCAGGATTTGGAGAGTGTTGTGTGTTACCACTGCCTGTGTTTCCCCTCTTTTGAACTGTGCATGTCCTTAAAATAAACACTCAGCAACAATCACAAGACCCGGTGTGTGTGTGTGTGTGTGTGTGTGTGTGTGTGTGTGTGTGTGTGTGTGTGTGTGTGTGTGTGTGTGTGTGTGTGTGTGTGTGTGTGTGTGTGTGTGTGTGTGTGTGTGTGTGTGTGTGTGTGTGTGTGTGTGTGTGTGTGTGTGTGTGTGTGTGTGTGTGTGTGTGTGTGTGTGTGTGTGTAGTTTGATGTGATGTCAGAGCTGTGCTGTGAGTACTGATACTGTAGTTAATCCATCAAGGTTCCTGTTCTACTTTCTCTAATTTCCAGTACGATCATCTTTGAGAATGATTTATTCTCCCATTCTCACTTGCTCTCTCGCTAATGCACGCTCACCCCGGTTTAATGAGAGCGAGGCACTGACAGTGGGTTGAATACGGCTGACACCCTCATTCATCAGGGGTGCCCCCAACCCCCCCCCCTCCACATGTACACTTGGATAATAATTATTAAGACATAATGATGACAAGAGCCGTGGAGTGACAGGGCGTTAGCTCCTACGTGCAGAGCTGATTACTCTGTTCATAGTTGTGACAGGAGGATGACATTCTGTGTTGATGCACTGGCCTCCAAGAATAGATATAAACAGTCACTGTTCGACAGTATGTGGCTGACTGTCTATCTGCTGCTGGAGGTCTCAGGTGGCATATTGTCAAACTGCTAATATATTATATTATGTATTATATGATAGTTTGCGGAGTAATTGGTGTGTTCCATTTATTTACACTGTGCTCAGGTGTTTTTTTTTGGGGAACATATCTGACCCACATGTACTCGTGAAACTAAATACCCATACCTAGTTAGTTCACAATCGGTTCAAATTTCTTACCTTGGTAATAGTATCGCTTACCTTTCTTTTGGATGGACCCCGTTAAACATTGATGGGAGGGAGATCCTCTAAATGTTGCATTCACTGCCTGTCATGACAATTAATCTTTCAAAGCTGTCGGACGTGTCCTTTGTTTGCCGAGGGAGCTTTCGGTTCACGTCTTAATCGTTTTATCCTCACAGAGAGGACGGGACGCCCGTCAGAGGGATGTTTTTATATTCTGTGCTTGCTGTCTGTCAACAGTTGGCGTTTGATTGTGAATGAGGCCTCAGCTTCTTGGCCGGGGCTTTCACGGGGAGCCTCTCTCAAAAACCACAGGGAAGGCAGGTCCAGCTTCCCCTGGATGTGGCAGTCAGATTGGTTTGTTATAACTGAGTGCGTAGGCCGCGCGCGTGGCGCAAGTGAAGTTGAAACGGCAACATAAAGATAGTGCCAGATTCCTATGGGAACTGGATAAAGGTCTTTGTTCTCACCAAAACAACAATATTTAAACCACTCTCTGCCTTATCAGTATGTGCACATGTGAAAGCCCAGTGTATTTCTGCACTTTCAGCACTGTGGATTTTGTTTCTGTTGCCCCGAGTGTTTTGCTTTTGAAGAAATGAAACATGTTAAACATAAAGCACCCTTTGAACTTCTCATGCATACTTCCCACACATTATACTCTGTCACATCACCTTATATAGACCCCCCACCCCACCACCACCCCATGCTTTTGCTTTCAAATGAAAAACCTAGTCATATTTCAATGGCATCGTCACAGTTTGCTCCGTAATCTTTGGCACGATCGGTTTCCATAATCTCCTCTGCAGTACGCTGGATTAAACGGGGAACCGAAATAGAAACGCCACCGAAGGCCAAATTCATTTCTTGACTGGAACAAAAAGACGTGTCTTCAGCACTCATGCTTTGCCCCATTTTTTTTTTTTTAAAAGCTAAAGCGAGTAACTGTTGAAAAAATAATGAATGTCCATTTCTATCAAATCTTTGTGAAAATAGTTCAGACAACACTCATTAGGCCTATCAGCTCCGCACGACTCTCTCTGTGTTTCTCTGTATAGTTTGTTTGTTTTGTTTTCATGTCTGTGGAGACACAGATTTACGCATTTCACAAGAAAAACTGAGCTTTAACCCTGGATTTTCACCGGGGGGCGTTACAGCAGCAGAACGTCTTCTAATCAATGTGAGCATTTCCACCGTGCGCGCTGCGGCATGTCTCAACAGCTCGCCGTGCCGCAGCGCTATCGATAGGTAGCAGTTCTGTTTTTGCTGTTGCTAAGTCGCTTCAAGCTCAACAGAGCAGATCGCACCAGACAGCAAATCCGACACAGAATCAAAGTAAAACACTTCCGTCCCCCTTTCAAAATAAAACACAATGCGCAGGTCATATAGCCTATCACTAATTCACACCAAGATTACGTCGTCACCGGTGCTACCAGGTCAACAGTCAATTGATCAGAGCGTCTCGGAGAATCATAATGTACGACGAGAGACCGATTGTTAAAGTGGAGAAACACCACCAGATCAACAATTCTTTCACGTTGGAGAATGAAAGAAGCTGTGTTGTTGTTTCCTTTATACACACGGCCTATCGAGGGATCTCACAAACTCGTGTCCGTTCAGGATTATCGCGTGATCTTCTGTAAATACCGCTGGCTCCCAAGGCACCGCTGCGCTGCCATAACATGCCCGGTGGGTATTGACGCTGGGCAGAGGACGTTGCAAAACTGCGCCGCTGACGGTCCGCTGCTGTGACGTGCCCGACGGAAATCCGCCTTTAGACCAGCTTTATCAAGTTAAGATAAGTTATCCAACCGATTGGACGGTTGTTCCACAGAAGTCCTGAGGGCTACGCTAATGACAAGTATATGGGCGCAAATCTCTGTTTCTTTGCCAGTCTTTTCTGTCATAGGGTGAATGACTAGATACAACCTGGACACATCTCCAGTCCAGTTTTTGAATTTTCTAGATATCACAAACAGTATAGGACTTATGCTAATGCGATGCCGAACCCTGACGGCGATGACAGGATTGGTAACAGAAGGGTTAATGTGTATGCATGCTAAGATGTACACTGTACATCTGTGAGCCCAGACGTGTTTCTTATCATTCCAGAAGATTGAAATTATGAAAGTGTGTCGGAGTAACTCTAGGGTAAGCACCGGGCAGGATGTGACTAACATTGCATTGAGTGGCCCTGAACATTTTCTCTGCCATCTTGTCAGTGGCAGCTCCTGCCTCTAGTCAGCATCACAGTAGTCTGCCTGGCCACTTGTTGGGGGTTTAATATTCAATTATGAGGGTCCTCTGGTTCAAGCTGAGCTGGATGGCTCGCAGGGAACGCAGCCTCACTGATTGATGAGTGGGCATCTTGGCTAAATAGGCTCACAGTTTGCCCTTGAAGGAGGAGAAAAAAAAGAAGCAGCAGATGGCTTGTGGGGGTGTTTTTTTACTGACGTGGCAGGACTTTCTTGTACGTTTGAAGAAATAGTGGTTTACACACTAACATGAGCACAACAGAGTTCGAGCCAGTTCGAGCGAAAATCTTGGTTTACATTCTAGAGACAATAAATAACTAATGCTACAGTGTCACATGCAATTAATTATGCTTTAAGGTTGACTACAGGTTTGTAGTCGCCTCACTCATCATTGTGATTTGTTTGGCAGAGCTGAGTGACCTTCATTGAGTAAGCGAAGGTGTTCTCATTGGATGATACTGATCTATAAGTCTCTTCTTGGCTTGATTCTGTCTTATTTATGCTCTCTGCTACAAAGAACCAATAGCCATTATACCTTTACGTTCTTACGGCATTTATCACTTGATTGTTCCCAGAGTTTGGAAAATACCTGAATTCATCTCACTTGAAGCTTTTTGTTCATTAGAACAACGAGAACCCATTGAACAGTGCCTGTGTTTTCAATTGTTACTGTGACTCAACGGAATTCCTGTTGTCTATTTTAATTTATTGTTTCCAATCTGTCTTTTGAACTCTTGGCCCAGTTGCTCTTATAAAAGAGATCTTGATCTCAATGGGGCTTTATCTAGTTAAGTAAAGGTTATATAAAAAACAGTAATGAATAAAGCATTGTCTTCTGAAATACATCCAGAGGGAACAATGTTTTATCACCAAGTACTTTGTAGTTTGTTGCTATGACAGTCTGTCAAAGTGTGACATCGTCCCGCTGAGTCCGAAGAAGTGTAATTCTCGCAGTGTTGTGCTGACAAACAACAATCAGGCAGATAAAGAGGCGAGGGTGAGCCAGGCTGCTCAGCATTTGCTCGTGGAACGGTTTGGGGGAAAAGTGGTTTCTCATCTGTAATTTCACGGCATAGATAGAGTTTTTCAGCCGTCAGGTATTTTAGCATTGCTGGTGAGTCGTTTCTTGGTTAAAACCCGCGTCATGCTGTCGGTCACATTAGTCATGAGCTGTTGGTGGGGAGTGGGGGGGGTGTGCTTCTGTCCTCGAGGGGACAGTGGGGACAAATATCTGCAAATCCCAGAAGGCGAGAGATCAAGCCGGGTCATGGGAGACTCTTTCCAAGCAAAGTCCTCCGATGGCAGACTGCTTCCTCTTCTGTGCCCTTCATGTACACACACAAACACACACTCAGACCGCAAAAAACAACTTGTGGCCAGTGTGTTATTGCCTCAACAATTATACAATATACAATATATGTAATGAGAGCTATTTGAGTGCAAATATCTTGCCATTGGTACCATTTTCCAGGTTGATTGGCAATATTTACTTACAATTAAAGGTGCATTATGTAATAAATCTAAAGCAACTGGCCATAAAATCCTTGTAATATGTCACAGAGACTCAGGAATAATATTCATATTACAAACTGAACTCACCAACAACAACAGTACAGACAAAATATTTGCATTAAAAAAAATATTTTGCAGACTGCAAATCATGTTTATGTTATGAAATCATGTTTTGGCATGTGACGCCACCTACCGCCGTCTACCAATCATTGCAGTCAGCAGTCTCAGCTGCCGCGCAAACAACGGGTTGCCAGTTACGTCAGAAAATGAAACCTAAAAGACCTCGGTATTTTGAATTTGAATGTAGTAACCGTTTTTGGCCACATTCTTACATATGGCACCTTTAAATATCAGGTTCTATATTTTCTGAAGTTGGTAAAAAATGTCTCATGCTTTTGAAATATGTCTTCGCTGTATCAGTGGAATATTTTATATTATGTTATTAGCATAATGTGGATAAACCCACATGGCAGCGTTTCATATAATGTGAAAACCCACACAAGTTCCATGTATTTGACGTGTGTGAAAAAAATAAATGAAACATCACAGCGTCATTTATTGGAATCTTTGATTTTTGTCGCCTTTGCATTCACTCAGCGACCCGCAGTCAAATCCCATGACGTTGTCGCCAAGCTTCCCCGGGGTAATTTTATGAGAGGCGGTTTGCATGACCGAGGCGACATGTCCTGCATTTAGAGCAGGGAGGGTGACGCTATGCATAACTGAATGATCAAGGGAAGGCAAGGGACAGAGATTTCGGGGCCACTGTTGTGATTCTTAGCAGTGACCTGCTTGAATCAATCCCCATCTATCTAAATTGTGTTTACCCGTGGAGAGAAAACAGCCGTCAGCCATGCCTAATACAAACGTTCTGTGGCCCTCAGCTGTATATTAACAAATGAAAAGGTTGCATTTGTTTGTTTATTTATTTATTGTACATTCATGGAGTTTATCCCTTCCGCAAACACTAGGGTTTTAATGAGCTTATTTCTTTTCATAGCTTTAGACTGATCTTCTACGGAGAGATTAGACATTCTTTTACAGCAGATGTTTTTCCCCCTCCGAGTGTGCAGTTCAGGGACAAACATAGATGCATTAAGCTTTATCCAATTTTTACACCCTGCGTTTTTTTTCTTCCGCAAACCTGTTTTCAACGCGCGTTGGAATTATTGCCGGTGAATCTGCAGCGCGTGGTTGTTTATTTGAAACCGTCGTCCTCGATCGCAGCGCATCGCCTTTCTTTGCCGTGCGGTGATGGGGGGGCTATAAGCACCCGATAATCTCACACGGCGCTCGTGGCTTTCATTAGAGGGTTCAAAAGGCTGCAGTCGCTTTGCGCGGAAGCTGAATCGAAGGAGACGGTGACCCCTGGTTGTCCTCTGCTGCGGCTTGTTCTGTGTTTAATCACAGTGGGGGGGGGGGGGGGGGGGGGGGGTTAGTGCAACAGTGACATCTTCTTTGCGTAATTCACTGTGATAAATTACTCCTAACCTTTCACTCTCTCTCATAGACCTTTGACGCCAAACACCAATGTAAGGATTTCCATCTACTTGCACGCCTGAGCATTTGCTTCCCCCACAATCACTCTCTCCATTTTTGCCTATTGATTATTTATACACTCATACAACACACACGTCCACTTTAACACACACACAAAAAAAAGATAAGATAAATCTTTCCTTCACGGTGTCTAATCATCTCCTGGGTTGTTCTCCGTGCGCCGCGTGACAGGAATGTTAATCGTTACATTTATGTTAGAAGAAGAAATTATTTGTCAGAACTCGCACGTGGCCATAAATTAGAAGGTCGCATACGTAATATTTCCCTCGGCGTTGACCTCCGCTAATCGCTTAACCTCGGTGTCAACAGGTTCAGCTGGTATAGAAAAGCAAACCTGAGCGATTGAGCTCATTGAGCGGACAATACTGACGATGGGGGTGGCTTTGCTTATTACTTAATGTATCTCAAGGATGATACATGAATGAATAATGAGCTGGGTTTTATGGTTTCAAAGAATATTGAGCTATAAATACAGCAATAAGCCAGGCTCTTATATGTTCTCAGTGTTCACTGTTTGTGTGTTTACATAATCGAATGATTACACTTGCATAATTACAGTTGCATTAATGTATGTGGAGAAGTCTAATAGTGCATTCCATGTTTATAATTTTCCTTCTCACGAGACTTTGAGTTGCTTGGTTTGTGAACTTGGGCCGCTAACTTGGCATAAATCATCATAAATCATGTGTTTTCTCGCATGAATAATGTGCAAGGACTAAAGACAGGTGTCAGTCTCGAGTTGTGGACAAAAATAGAGCTGTGGCAGGCAAGAGAATTGGAATGAGAGTGATTGCCTGGCTTTAATGTTAAGCTTTCAGGATCAGCTCATCAAGACATAAATCTCAATAGGACTCAAAGGTCATACCATTGAGATTATCACGAGTATTTTAAGGAATTCCTGACCTTGGCATTGAAGTTGCGCAGTAGGCGAGTGAAATTGCTCATTGTTGAGTTAGATTTTTGTAGATTTTCAAATACTCACATTTTGAGAAAGTATGGACACACACAAAATGTTTCAAACAGGACTGATGACACGGTCTCCATATTTGAAATGCTCCGCTAAAATTGACACGTTTCATTGTTTATTGTCGGACTGTGTAGGCAGTCATTGCCGATGCTGCTTTACTGATCTGATGATCGATAGAGGAAATGGTCTGTGTGCAGAGCAGCTTTGCATAACAGCGGACAGTAGTGCCCATTCTACCTGAACTATCCTGTGATTGGTCAAAGTCACCTGTAATGGAACAGGTTGGTTGTAAACGGAGCCTAGAGGAGGTGAAGAACTGTAGTTCTCGCCAAGATCACCTGATTTACATTAACAACTTAATGATATTTATTGATAGATGCTACTCTAAGTGGTAAATTGTCTGTATTTATATAGTGCTTTCTAGTCTTGATGACCACTCAAAGCTGCTTTTAAATGACAGTTTTTGCCATTCACACCCATTCACTCAGCACTTAATTTTTCCTATTACACATCTTTCATATACTCTTAGAAATAAATGTGCTAAGTAGAACCATATAAGGTTCTTCGGCTTGTCCTCATAGGAGAACCATTTTTGGAACCCTTTTGGAGGGTTCCACCAAGAACCCTTTTAAAACCCTTAATTCAGGAAATGGGTTTTAAAGGGTTCTCTGGATGGTAATGATTCTTACAGGAACCATTAGTGTTACCAAGAACCCTTGGTAATAGCAAATGGTTCCAGGTAGAACCTCAGCCCTTGTAGAAGTTACCCTTTTGGAACCCTTATTTCTAAGAGTGTACCCATTCACACGCTGCCAGAACAGCCATCAGGAGCAATGTAGGGTTAAGTGTCTCTACATTGGCATGTAGACTAGGGGAGCCGAGGATTTAACCCACAACCTTCTACCACCGAGCTAAGGAGGTCAATAATCCGGTTTTCCCGGTATATAGTACAATCTCAACACACATTTACAAAAAAGACATCTCATTGTGCCTGATACACCTTTGACGAGTTGACCCTAGTCACAAAAAATGTGAAAAGGACAAGTTTCATTCAGTTTTCATTCATGTTGAAAACTTAGATTGAATGTAATGAGTAAACTCACTGTCCATTTTGAGACGACTCAATTCATCTCTAATCAAATAAGCCAATCGTGAATGTGCCCTCTTGTTCTCAGAGGGCTGGACAAGCTCCAACATTCTGGCTCCTCTCCTCTCCTCTCCTCTCCTCTCCTCTCCTCTCCTCTCCCGACTCCTCCAACACTGTTTGGTTTTTCCACTCAGAAAAGAAATACTCGTACTGTTACATCAGGACTCTTTCAGATGCCACGGTTTAATTCCCAAACCAGTGGGAGAGGAAACCTATCCTCGGAAAAATCCAAACAAAAGCAAACTCGCATAACTCGGCATCATAAGCATACTGAGAAAAGGCCAGCAGCCCACTGCCCTGAGCCCATCGCTCCCACCCTCAGCATTCTGCAGCTGTATAGAGGATGTGATCCAAGATAAGAAGAGAAAAAAAAAATCTTCATTCTAGCTGTGTTTGGTTATCGGGAAAATGCCATGCAGTGCTCTGAATGCAGCTGGGTGTTGCCATTCTTTCATATGTGCTGAGATATACAACGACGATCACGATGATTGTGTTTGAATGGCCCGAGATATTGAAGTAGGTTGAATTTTTATCGCTGGAATAGTGTCTGTGAGATGACAACTTTTCTTGTACACACACATTATGCAGCGTGAGCGTTATGTAAGACCTTATCCGTGCACTAGTAACCGCTCTTGAAATTTCAAGGGACGGAACTGCAACTTTCAATTTTAATTTTGGCTAACTGACAGATTTATTCAACCCTGGAATTACTTTTCCACTTAATTGTTTAACTTTAATTGCCAATTCAATGTCACTAAAAGCAACAAGTCACCCATCACAATCGCTTACAGGCACACGATGTCCAAACCAACGGTCAAAACCAATTTATTTCATTCAACTGATGATGAAAAAGCATTAAATGCTAAAATTAGGATCTCAGGAACTAGTACATCAACTACATTTTCCTAAAATTATATATATATTACGTAAAATAAATTAAACGTCAAAGTTGTATCAGAAGCTGACTTATTACTCGTGTTTTCTTTTTAGCAAGGGATTAAAGCTCTAATTTAAAGCTTTTATTCACTGGAGCAGTTTTTTTTTTGTAGCAGTTCTTAATAGGTGTCATATTTAATCAGGAACATCATCAGTAAAGCTGCAGAAAAATGCCAAACATTATTCAAATCCCGCACAGGATTTAAACAGCTGCGCTATCACGAGCGGTATCTATATCTGGACGTCGATTCCTCTGGACAGGGACTCAGTCCAGATTGACGGCTGTTGAAAGAGAAATGGACAGTGCTTTGAGCAGAAGTTTCTCTTGTTTTTCCCCAGGGGATCTTCCCTGTCTCCAAATGGAGCCTGGCATAGAGTATCCAGTCTCCCCTCTCGCCATAGTAATAAGATCCTCGCTGCTCTGCATGCAAACTGTGGGTCAGAGATGCCTCTGCCACTCACTCACTGATCATTCCTCGCACAATGATGATGCTTCACTAAAGTGTGTTCAATATGGTTGAACTTTGCTGCTGCTGTCCGTTCCAAAGACCAGCGAGAGAATAATTTATACATGTTTCAGAGCAAGCAGATTCAATTAACTTCACACAGCACATTACACAGGGACTTAAAATGCCATGTCAGATTTCCTTTTTGTGCACCACATTGTAATTTGTGAAAACTTTGAATTCCCAGTGTCCAAGAAAAAAAAACTGCAGCACGCCGTCAGAAAATTACACACTAGTCGGAGCTATAATTATCCTTTGGCTTGGAGGTGATTAACAGAATTGCTGTCTTGCTGTGTGTTAGATGAGATGACTGCTGATCTCCGTACAGTTAAGTATAAAGCTACGGCCAGCAGATACTGCAGCTTTAGTCTGCAAACACTTGATGCTTGTGTTGCCTTTTTTTTGTGCAGCTACTCTGGTCTCTTGTAGTTGGAAATGCCTTATGCAAAATCAACTTTTTAATCATTTAAATCCTTATATTTGGGACTCTGGACTGGAGGTCCTATCAGTCAGCAAAGTGTGAAAAATGATGACTCACTCATGTTTCTGTGGTCCTCCTCAGTCTAAGTACAGGAGATAAAAAACTCATAGGGACGTCACAATGCGCTAAATTCCTGGAATTGTTGTCTCACGGAGCTCCGCTTTGTCCGTAAAACAAGCAAGAGTGCTGGCGAGGGCAGCGGTATCTGAAAACCGGAAGTCTGCAAAGTCCGCAACATGTTCTATACTAGTGCAGCACAGAGTTCTACACAAACTTCCAGCCTCAGAGGATTTATCTGTCCAGTGGATACATGTTATACAGTATATGACGCGATGTGCCTGCTAGAGCCTGCAAATGATCACTTTTCCAAATGCTAACTGCTGTTAGCTCCCAGTAGCCTCTGTGGCTGATGTCATTTCCTGTCCCTTAAGTTTCGTTTTACTTTTTTTTTTTTTAAGGTGGACCTAAAGAGATACTACTGAACAGAGCCTTCTGAACAGGGCTGTTTTGGCAGCGTGATTGAACTGCTGTGGTGCTTCATTCTTATGGTATTTTGACCAAAGCATGTCACAGACATGTTCATTAGGACACCAGGGAACAAGGTTTACTTGGAGAAATAGGGTATAATATGGGACCTTTAACTTTTCTTTGCTGTTGTCATCACCTTTTTGATGAAACACTGGGATCAAACTCTGCCTTCTTTCATCTACCGGATAGAAAGTGTGTCGATGAATTACAAGTGTGTGTTAACGATTAAGAAGTAAGTGTGAACCCAATTTTCTCTGGGCAAAGGAGGTGTTCTTGGATGTTGATGTTAAGCTTAAGTGAATCAGTGACTAAGGATGATTTCGGATCAGCGACCGTGTCTGAATCAAAGAGAATATGATCTTAAAAAGACATAAAGTCAGACTCTTCATTCTCTTCACGAAGCAGCGATCCACTATCGCCGGCCAATCTCAGGTAATAACTAGGATATGCTGCTGAAAATAAGGATGAATAGTCTGTTCCACAATCCAGAATTTAGCAAATGTGTATTTTTGTGGTGCTATCTATTCTTTGTCACAATTAGACTTACAGTAATTTGACATTTTTATCCTTATTTAGGTGAATCAGCCAGAAAGGAGGAAAAACAGCAACTGGCTCTGCAAATTAAAATGATTTTCAACCATTTACTCACCAATCACATTTTCTTTTTTTGCTGCATTTTCTTGCAGTGACAGTTTGAAACGTCCCCCCGTTGTGCTGAGCTCTTTTTATTCTTCAATTAGGGTAGCGGTTTTCATGTTCTTCACGGTACCAATCCACAGGAGATGTGATTGTCTGCCTATTCTCTCTCCTTCACACACTAAACTTGGCTGATGAGGGAAGTGCTAATAATTGATGATATTTTAGAAATCTCTTTCAAGATTCTGGAGGAAAATGACAGGAAGGGGAAAGGAGGAGTGTATAAAATGGCCGGGAGCTCACCGCAAAAAAAGTGAGAGAATCAACGTGGACTCTGGCACTGAGACCCACTAAAAGATCTCTGTGTCCAGTGTTATGGAATCATGGTATCAGGGATGAATGTGTTTCCTAAAACATCATCACAACCATTAATAAGTCCTTGTTATTGACATAAAATGCAAATATTGCTATTTGAATATTTAATTCCAGGCAAAATAATAATACATGCCACAGCTGAACTATCAATATGTCCATTGATAACTTATCTTTTCATTAGAGATGGACAGTTTTTTTTTTGGGGTCAAAATACCATACGGATGAAGCGCCACAGCAGTTCAATCACCCTGCCAAAACAGCCCTGTTCAGATCGCTCTGTTTAGTAGTATCTCTTAAAAAAAACATTGGGGACAGGAAATGACATCAGCCACAGAGGCTACTGGGAGCTAACAGCAGTTAGCAATTGGAAAAGTGATCATTTGCAGGCTCTAGCAGGCACATTGCCGACATATATAGCATGTATCCACTGGAAAGATAAATCCTCTGAGGCTGGAAGTGTAGAACTCTGTGCTGCACTGTGGAGCCAAGAATAGAACGTTTCGCAGATTTCCCAGACTTCTGGGTTTCGGATAACGTTGCCCTCGCCAGTGTTTTACGGACAAAGCGGAGCTCCGCGAGACAACAATTCCAGGAATTTAGCATCTTGCAACATCCCAATGAGTGCTGAAGTCAACATCGCATGATTTATCTCCTGTACTTAGACTGAGGAGGATCACAAAAAACATGAGCGAGTCAGGTTTTTTCACACTTTGGTGACTGGTAGGGCCTCCAGAGTCCCAAATATAAGGATTTAAATTATTTAAAAAGTTGATTTGGCATAATATGGGACCTTTAATTCTAAAGTATAGTTTAGTATCTTGATAAACTGCATCACACTGTATCTGACGGTACAAGAGCACACAGTGTAGAGACAAATCCCAAGTGTTGTTCAATACGTTTTAATCATTTTGTTTTATAAAAACGTTTTATTTCATCAGAAGAAATTGGGGAAAAACGATAAATAGTGTATTTCATCCAAATGAACTCAGCATCATATACTGGCCATCAGCTGCGCTTTACTTCACGCTACACTTCATAACATATTCCCATAACCTTAACGAGTCTATCCAAGGTCAAACGCGGTGACGGTCTAAATTGAAAGTTGGACGCACATAACTTCCGTCTTAACGCAGGCCATATTAGTATATGCAATAATCATTTACGATAATAATCCAACCATTAGTAGTCATTTAAATCCTGATGAGACTAATAAAGGAGAGTGGAATGTACGGTGGAGAGTGATCCGGCCTGGACGACAGCACAGAGAGACACTTTGGTAATCAGTGGGTGCCCCCGATGTCCTCAGCAGCAATTACACACACAAACACATATACTGCAATGGAAAGCTACGGTCTTTAGGAAGAGCGCCTCTTGATAATCTTGATAATGGATTTTTGCAGGGTATAGCTCTTCAGCTGGGGTGTATATTGAATTTCACCAGCAGCAGCATTAACAGTTCCTATAGCACTGCTATTCAATTCCTGCAGTGGAGTTAAAACACGGCCTGTTTAATCTGAGCTCAGCTCTGTCGGGACCGTGCGTTTTCTTTTACTGCTATAGGTGACAAGTTTATGTTAAGCCTCTGTGCGGGTGCACAGCGGAGCCGTCTTTCTAAGCCCCGTGTGTGTGTGTGTGTTTTCTCAGCTTCCAAATGAAACGTTCAATTTTGATGCATGGCACAAAAACTGTAGGTTGACGGGAACATCCCCTTTCACGCTGCTGAGCAAATGCATGTTTAGGACTATTTGACAGTGCCATGTCCAAATGGAATTGGAAGTGAATTTTTCACGGTGCCGAGTGTAGCCTCGTCAGTGTCATCAGGTTTTTTTTACGTCCACTGGAAGAGAGCGAGTGAAATTGCGAATTGCTAATTCTCTGTAATGTCTGCATAATTTACAAAGCAGGGAAATTCACCTTTTAAAAACAAAAAATCTACTTTTACTTGTTTGTCCCAAGGCAACACAAGAACACAATGCAAATCCAGTGTCGCATTAAAAGCCTGTTTGTTTTCTGCATTCACTGTTAAATGCCATCATCCATCCCTCAACTGCTCAGTAATAACTTTTGCGTTTGACAAATTTGTGTCCAGTGAACTGTGTTTATTGCGATGATGATTGCCAGGATTTCCACGGCAGACACTAAAAATATGAAAATAATAATAACACCGGTCAACACCAATTTTTATTGTTTAAGTTATTTTTTAGCTGATTTAGGATACTTTTGATGTGCTGAATCCAAAAATCACATTGGTTTGGCTCAATCGGGTCAACTTTCTGAACAAAGCTACATATTTGGTTTTTTTTTAATGTTTTTGTTTACATGTAAGGTTATTTTCACATCATATAATGCAAAATTCTTGCAAAATTTGGTGCAATAAACGAATTCTGAAGATTTTGCATGCAAACTTAGGTCTAATTGTTTTTTTTAATATATATTACAAGTGAAGTGACTTCGACTAGAAGATCTTGCAAAAATAAGCCTGACATTCTGCTACATCTGTGGTGATTACACCATTGTTCCTAACAGGAAATTATTTTTTGGATGAGAATTATTAACGAAAATCAACTGATAATTTCACAAAAATGTAATCAATTTAGTCAGATTTTTCAAAATCAAATTTGCCTGACCTCATTGAGACAAATGGATGTCATTTTTGGATTCAGCGGTGCAAAATGGTCCTAATTCAGTTGAAAAGACAGACAAATTAGACATAGATCACTCACACGTTACTCAATATTTATTTATATATTTTTGTATATTTTTATTTATTTATAACATACCGTAAATGTGTATATATGTATAATTAGATGATCTCTTGAGAGTCTTGAGCGTATCTTCCATGTATTTGTATTTTTTATGCAGTTAAGTATACACGTATGCATTCATGCAATATATACATTTACTCTATATTAGAGCTGAACGATTTTGCATACATATCTTATTATTTTGGCTGAAATTGCGACATGATTCCCAGTTTTTTTTACATAATTCTTCTTACTTTCATTCAAAGAACATATTTGAAAGATTACCGTGTGATATTTGTGCAAAGTGGTAATTTGACACATTTTTAATGTACAAAATATTGCATATTGATTGTGATAACATTTTGATAAAAATTGTACTCTATTTACTCTATTTTATACAGATATATGGATGGTTTTCAGCTCTCATAGCTATGGAATATAGACATTGTGTATAAATTACCGC
This sequence comes from Microchirus variegatus, assembly GCF_963457635.1. Classification (NCBI taxonomy): domain Eukaryota; kingdom Metazoa; phylum Chordata; class Actinopteri; order Pleuronectiformes; family Soleidae; genus Microchirus; species Microchirus variegatus. The sequence goes on along the minus strand of NC_139807.1, from coordinate 10,398,307 downwards.
CTGTGGACATTTTGAAAGGGAATAGCAACAATTAAAAAACCCCTGATTATGCCGCCTTCTGAAGGCTTTATTTCAGAGACTGTTTATGTGGCCATCATCACAGCTGGGATTTTATGTGTGTTTGTTGTGCATGTGCATTATCCCAGAAAACACTAGATGGCACTATGGATATATAATCCCCAGGATATATACCCACAGTCCATGGCCCCAATCGCACTGCTCCCGTTCACACAAACCTGTTTTGCTTTGTATGTTCATGTGTAGGGGTATATTCTCTTTGAGGTGTGCAGGAGAAGGGCAAAGTGTAAGGCTGCGTGGCACTTTGCTTCAAGTGGAGATGATTTTTTTTTTTTTTTTTTTTTTTTTTAAAGCAAACACTTCAGGAAAACAGTTTCAAAGACATGCCCACATTGCTCTCTTTGAGCAACTTTTTTGAAATATATACTGTATTTCTTCGGTGATTATTGAGGAATGTGTCAGAGATGACGTCTTAAAAGGTTGTTGTATGTTGTAAGGGTGTATTGGGTAAAAATATGGCGTAAAAATGAGAATTGGGGGTTGGGTTTAAGTTTAAGATTCTTGATATCTTAATAATCATAGCATGTTTTAAGCACTGTTTTATGAATGCATGTTTTATGTTCCTTGTCTTCAGGCGCTGTCTCATAAACATGCATTTTATATCTTATCTCCATGTTATTGGTATTTATGCCTCTCTTCTATCCTTCCTTTCCCTCTCCTGTCTTATCCCCTCGCTTATAAATCTCCTTTTCATCCTCATCAGTTGTCACTTCTCCTGTATTCCCTTTCTTCTCTCGCAGTCTCTCCTCGTCTCTCCCATATGTTTTTTCCATCCGTTTCAATCCGTGCAATCTTCTGAAGATTCTTAGCATCAATGTATTTAACAAAATGGTGCCTGGCCTAATTGTTTAATGCACTGGAGAAGCCGACATTTAACAAGTGAACCGTGAATCACAGATGACACTGACCCTGGATGTAGTTGCCGTGCGGTTTTAGCAAATTGAGATTTATTGCAAAAACCAACCTATGCATTCAAGTCACAGGTTATACAATAAAAATGTAACATTCTATTTAGTTAAAGGTGCCATATGTAAAAAACGGTTACTACACTCAAATTCAAAATACTGAGGTCTTTTAGGTTTCGCTTTCTGACGTAACTGGCAACCCGCGGTTGCTCGGCAGCTGAGACTCTACTGACTGCAATGATTGGTTGAAGGCTGTAGGTGGCGCCACATGCCAAAACATGATTTCAAAACATAAACATGATTTGCAGTCTGCAAAATATTTTTTTTAATGCAAATATTTTGTCTGTACTGTTGTTGTTGGTGAGTTCAGTTTGTTATATGAACATTATTCCTGAGTCTCTGTGACATATGAGGAGGATTTTATGGCCAGTTGCTTTAGATTTATTACATAATGCACCTTTAACTTAAAGTTTTTCTTCAGATAGTAAAAACTGAGCAGACACACGATAATGGAAACAAACAGCCATGGCTACAATCAGCGACTGTGAGAATGAGTGTACAGGGATTGCAGGCTTTTATTCTCACAGCACAGGGAAAAACACGTGGCTTATTGAAGCTGATGAGATAGATGAGCAATGGAGTATCATGTTTGACAGGCTCAGCAATGTTATTTAGGCAGGATCTTATTTGTTTTTCCAAAGATAATTCAGTCCAATTCAGTCAATTTCTGCATCGGTGTAGTCAGTATATAGTTCAGGCTTTCTCAATCCTGGTCCTGGGGGCACACTGCCCTCCATGTGTTGGATGTTTCCCTGCTCCAACACAGCTCATCAGCAAGCTCTGCAGAAGCCTGATAACTACCGGTTTATTTGAATCGGGTGTAGGGAAACATCTAAAACATGCAGTGCTCAGTGTGTGTTGTAAGGTCCAACATGACAAACTAATATAAATAACCTTTCATAATTGTCAGAACACTATGACAAACCTGTTTAACCAAGTGGGATTTTTTTTTCCAGAGAAACAGCACTCATTGTTTAAGCCCCAGAAGAAGAAACCAGTCCCAGGCAACGATCAAACAAAACCGGGAAAAGTAAATTGTGAAAAGTATCCTGGCCAACCCCTTTTCTGTGGTTGAAAATGTTGAGTTTCGGCTCTTTTTTCTTTGATCAAAACGATCCGCCAAAACAAAGGGAAGTGAGAATCCCACATCTGTAAGAGAAAACAGAATAAGGAAATATTTCACATTTTGGCCCTTAGGCCTTCTTTAAGATCATATTGTCTTCAGTCATAACAGACACACATACATTTCTGTGGAGAATGTGATCTGGAAGAGGGCCTACGGGCCAAAACATCCTCAAAAATATCAAAGACAAGTGCATATGCAGAGTGTGCAACACTGTCTACCAGTTTCTTTCTTTCAGTTTTCAGAGATCAGCATCCCATTGAAACACATGGTGTTTTTTTTGTTTTGTTTTTTCTTACGTGGCCCATATCTGTACACCATGGTTAATGAATGACCTGGAAAATGTTGGTGTGTGCACAACAGCTGGCACAGGGATCTCAGTCGTGTTCAGGGTGACTCTGCTGCATCTGACAAGTCACTGACTGTGAAATGCAAGAAGCAATTCCATCGGTTAAGATGCTTTGAATTCAACAACTGAGTATTTTCTTTGCTCAGCAGTACAGCCATCGGCAGTGTCTGTGGGGCGGTCAGTCCGTGCACTTTGATCCACGCTTGAATTATTTTTCATCCGTCGCAAATTAAGTTTTCTTTTCAGACTGAAGCAGATTCAATTTTTTTTTTCTGGTTAAATAGCAAATGCACTTTTGCCCACCTGAGCACTCATTAGCGTGTGAGTGTTAGCTGACATATTGCCGGCTCATTAATATGGCATGGAAAATTGATTATGCTTTTAGACCAACAACAACAACCTGGTCTGAATTTCTCCTCTGAAGAGAAGCTGTGTAGCAAATCTGGCCTTATAAGAACATCTCAAGTGCACGTAGCTCAAAATACATCTGCAACTAATGAGAAGAAGGTCAGCCCTTTTGAAACATGAGCCTTTCTTCGATTAAAGGGGTCATATTATACCCTATTTCTCCAAGTTAAACTAGTTCCCTGGTGTCCTTATGGCAATGTTTGTGACATGTTTTGGTCAAAATACCATAAGAATGAAGCACCACAGCAGTTCAATCACCCTGCCAAAACAGCCCTGTTCAGAACGCTCTGTTTAGTAGTATCTCTTTAGGTCCACCTTAAAAAAAAGTAAAACGAAACTTAAGGGACAGGAAATGACATCAGCCACAGAGGCTACTGGGAGCTAACAGCAGTTAGCATTTAGAAAAGTGATCATTTGCAGGCTCTAGCAGGCACATTTCCGTCATATATAACATGTATCCACTGGACAGATAAATCCTCTGAGGCTGGAAGTTTGTGTAGAACTCTGTGCTGCACTGTGGAGCCAAGAATAGAACTTACTTAGATACTGTTGCCCGTGTCAGCACTCTCGCATGATTTACGGATAAAGAGGAGCTCCGCGAGACAACAATTCCAGGGATTTAGCGCATTGTGACGTCCGAATGAACGCTGAAGTCAACATCGCGTTTCATCTCAAAAACACTAGTGAGTCATCTTTTTTCACACTTTGCCAACTGATAGGACCTCCAGAGTCCCAAATATAAGGATTTAAATGATTATAAATTATTATTACTTTCCAAATCAGACCATGCACTTCCATCACTGAAGGAGAGACCATCACCCCTGAAGGGCCTTTTCTGTAGCACAATGCCACCACCATGAGTTGACATTTCTGTTTAGTCATGAAATGTCTTGACATCACTGTTCTGAACTGTGACAGTAGCTGCCAGTAGGAGTGGGAATCTCACAATACGACCACAATTCAGTGGTACTACAATTGGATTATAAAACAATTATCATATTGCATCTTGAATTGATGCATCTTGGTGCACTTTCTATCAATCTTTTGAAAGTCTTTGTCTCACTGAAGTAATCACTAAACAGCAGTGCATTTGTAATGAGAAACAAGAGTTTAATTACTTTCCTGTATCTTTTTATTAAACTTATTGAAAGGTCTGCAAACGGGAAGGTTACAAATACATTGTAAAGAACCAAAGGACGCACACGTTTAAGACTAAATGTAAATTGAATTGTGTTTTACGTACAGTGTGATTTAGCAGCTCTTATATGACATCAGCTTCCGGTCACCTGTGATAAAGTGTTCAGTTATAGTGACGTAAGATTCGGTGGCAAAATATATCCAAGCATCACATGTACAGTAATTGCTGTCGAGTGAAGGTTTCGTGGTTTCGTTGTTTCGGGTGTCGGATTAGCATCGCTGTATCTCGGCCCCATGCTTCTTTGTTATGTACTCCCTATAAAATGCAGGGCTCCGCCTTTTCGTCCCGTCGCTGTTTTGCGCTATTTAACGTTTACATAATCAGAATTTGGACATTTGTGAATCGATTCGGAAATCGTCCACATCCGATGCAACTAAGAAGCGCTTTTGCCCACCACTAGCTACCATGGTGTTTGGATGAAATGAATATCTAAGTCTACCTCCTTGGCTGCACTCTATCTCACACACCCGGAGGCTGCAGTCAACAAAAGGTTGCCTATATTATTCATGGTTGTGAACAATTTATGACTGACCTATTGCTACTTTGTATAGAGAGCATCGTGTAATTTTGCCTCGCGGTGACCTTTCCCCCAAAAAAAAGCTAACAGATCAATCACAGGAGAAGATTCTCTAAGCGTTGAACAAACACACTGCTATCAACTCCAGTGTTTACCCTACACTAATTAGAACACTTAATAGTCAAGGGAGTTGTCTGGCAGTGTTTGTGTGCACTGATGACGTTCACGTTTTCCACCAAGGCGGCACAAGGACAAGCTCATTGACTCTCGACAGTAAGGTGACAATTTTAATTGATTTTGTTTCAGACCGTAAATGACCTCCATAATAAGGAGCTTCACTCTCGCGGTAAAGTGACAGAGAGAACTGTTGGCTAATGACTTAAGGCACAGGTGGCTATTAAGGCAACTTGATGCAGCTGCACTCTTTAAGGTGTCTTGGGGTAAAGTTGCAAGCCAAGTTTGTGAAGATGTGAGTGCTGGAAAAAATGCCTTGGAGAAAAACTATGAGTTGGCAATTTCACTTCGAAGAAATAATAAAAAATAGCATCTATAATGTAAGGGATTCATGGTGTGATTTTTTTAAGTAAACATAATACATAAAACATAATCCCTCTAACAGAAAAGTGATAGATAAGATGTGGATTTAAATAAAAGCCAAAGAATGTTCAACTCCAACAATAGCTCAATATCATGTTCACCCTCTTCAGAGAGGGTGAGAGTTACTATGCGACGTGATTTCCTGTCATAAAATGTCCTTCAAACTCTACAACTCAAAAGAACTCGTTCTGACTGAGCTTTTAGAATTCACGCCACACCGCTCGTGGTCCAGGAAGGTCCGATCAATAGTTGTGATCATGAACAAATCTCTCCCAAATCCAGACACTAGAGAGCCGCGATTAAACGACGCAGATTCAATCATTCTGAGTTAAAGACGGCGCCGTTCATGGCCAGATCACACCATAATAAAACGCAGGACTATAAATTCAACCTTCTGCGTTCTATATTTATTGTCATCGAAACCAGGGTTTCTAATTAATTATTCAATTGACGTTTTCAGTGTGTATTTTCAAATTTTGTCACGTTCTAATTTTAGTGCCGTCTCCCTGCAAAGTGTAGCCAGTTAGAGTGATTTAGTGCGGCGTCCTTGATTAGCATAGCTTAATTATAGTTTCATGGCACCCAGGAGGCATTATTTTCTTCCTAAAATGCCTTCAACGTGAAGAAAACCAGAACTGTCGTTCCCCGCTGAAGAGTTGCGCTCGTCTCTCTCTGCGTGACTCAAATGCCTGACGGATGGGTCGTAATGGAGAGTAATGGCTTCAACGTTCAACATGTGTTTGTTCGCCACATAGGCATGTTTGCATTTATAGCCCACTTTAAGCCGCTGTTGTGGAAATGTATGAGAACGTGTTTTATATTATTTCTTCCCTTTTGAAGCCTATACACACTTTTAACCTGTGTGAGCAGATGGTCCACATGATGTATACATTTCTAGACGTAACCCTAGATTTAACCCTTTAACACCTAAGCCACCTTGCTTGTCCTGTAGGTAAGTGACTTTTTCCCCATTTGTCCATAATAACTATCAATATCTGGCAGTTATTTACAATTTAAAATGACGAAAAGCAAAAAGTTTTATTTAGTAAAAACACTATAGTTGGACACAAACACCAGCTTTTGGGTGTTAAATTTAAAGGTCCCATATTATGCAAAATCAACTTTTTAATCATTTAAATCCTTATATTTGGGACTCTGGAGGTCCTATCATTCGGCAAAGTGTGAAAAAAGATAACTCACACTGTTTTTGTGGTCCTCCTCAGACTAAGTACAGGAGATAAAACACGCAATGTTGACTTCCGCGCTCACTGGGACGTCACAATGCGCTAAATTCCTGGAATTGTTGTCTCGCGGAGCTCCGCTTTGTCCGTAAAACATGCAAGAGTGCTGACTAGGGAAACGCTATCCGAAAAACCAGAAGGCCGTGAGAAGTTCTATTCTTGGCTCCACAGTGCAGCACAGAGTCCTACACAAACTTTCAGCCTCAGAGGATTTTTCTGTCCAGTGGATACATGTTATATATGACGGCAATGTGCCTGATGGAGCCTGCAAATGATCACTTTTCCAAATGCTAACTGCTGTTAGCTCCCAGTAGCCTCTGTGGCTAAGTTATGTACAGGCAACTCTCTCCTCTCTGATGACAAAGATGCTGATTCGCCGTCTTCCTGCAACATCGAAAGGGATATTACCGTAATAACCACAAGTTGGCTTTGACGTGCAACTTCTCAGCTTTCACAAACCGCTGGAATCCTTCCAGTAGCACAAACCGTCGCGTAGTTACAGTAATGCAAAATGCGCTTGGGCAAACTTGTCATCTGAGTTACGCTCGATGAATCAAATAACAAATGTCTGTTCTGAAAGAAGTTCTCTCTGACATTACCTCGGGTCTTTGCTGGTAACCATAAGGTTCGCTGTGACCTGGATTTTTTGTTGGACTTGCATGAATCACGTATCACTGACATTACAGGTCATTTTTATATTCATCTGGTACCTCTATTTATTTATCCATTTCCTTTGCCAAAATACCTCGCTGTGGGCTTTGTTTTGATCACTTTGACTGTGCTTTCGTGGGCTCTCCCTGTATGATCGTGATTCTTACGCTGTAGTGAAAGAACACTTGTTTGAGATGTTTTGAGTGTGCTGTGAGGACCGGGCCTTTCCTTGCAAACAGTCCTCTGTTCCATGTTAGAAGTTGATCCTCTCTCAGGTGTCGAGCTCCTCTCTTTGTTCTGGTCGCCGTCCGTGTCACATTCCCTGTCCTCTGTGTTGCGCTGAAAGAGGAATCGGGATTATGTGCGATCGTGATTTATTGTGTAAATGACCCTGATTGATGTCGTATCTGTGACAATGATTTGACTCATAACTGGTGTGTGTGTGTGTGTGTGTGTGTGTGTGTGTGTTATTGGGTGGTGCACGATTCTGTAAATACATGTGGGCATGGACATACGTGCACGTGTGTGTGCGTAACGAACCGCCACTTCAGATGCGTCATAGTTTGCAGCAGCTGCAGCCTTTTCAAAAGACCCTTTGATAGTGGATGTACGATCTCGTGCGTGCGTGCGGTGTTTGGCTACTCTCCTCATCGCCGCTATGAGACAGTCCATTTATTCATGTCCCGCTAAAAACCCAGCTCTCCAACGCTCTATCAAAGAACACGAACAAAGGCCATATTCTGTCTCAAGAGGGCAGAGGGGGGGGGGGGGGGGGGGGGGAGAACAAGTTTGAGTGCATGTGTGTGAGCGAGACTACATTAAACCTGAAATGTAGAGAATCCCTGTGTGTTTGCGTCCGGCTAAATAGTCCTTGAGTGAGACTCTTGTGTGTGTGTGTGTGTGTGTGTGTGTGTGTGTGTGTGTGTGTGTGTGTGTGTGTGTGTGTGTGTGTGTGTGTGTGTGTGTGTGTGTGTGTGTGTGTGTGTGTGTGTGTGTGTGTGTGTGTGTGTGTGTGTGTGTGTGTGAGTGTGTGTGTGAGGGGAATACCCAGCAGATATTATGCCACTGTTCTTTGCAAAACTTTGTTCTGCACAAAGGGCCTGTTTCATGCTCGGCTCTTTAGAAGCTTACACATCAAAAAAAATGTGACTGGGTGGGTAATAGGTTATATTGTGAATGATTTCCTTGGGGCCTTTTTTTTGTCCAGGGTTTCACTCATGGGAACCAGGTACCGTTTTGACTCGTGTGTCTCATGTTTCTGGTTTCAGTCATATCATACTTTTTTATTCCCATAATATGAGGACAGTGTATGTGTGAAGTCATTGCAGGTTGTTTTAGCATCACTTCGGACTGTTTCATATGCCCCAAAGGGGGAGATTTCTTTTTTTTGCGCCTCAGAACTGACACTATAGCCAGGCTCTTCACATCACAGGTGGCTTTGATCCCTTTGTTGACACCTCTGCATCTTCAAGTCGCGATGCAGCTATACCCAAGAAGGACACTCCTGTATTGGAAAGTTACTTTATACAGGCGTATCGGGGAAGGACGCATTTTAATAAATGTTGTTTTGACACAAACGTTGCCAAATTCAGTCAAACCTTGACTAAAAGTCGTGACTGTATGAAGTGTTCTGGGCACCTCCTCAAAAATGTGATTCACGAAGAAAAGTGAAAGGGTTTAGGGTGAGCACATGGACTTAAAGTGGTGCAGTGAATATGTGAGTACATTTTAAAAGTGGAATCCTAACATTTCTGTCATAACTTCAGATCACGCTGCTGGTGCAGCCCCAACTACACCAATTCAAATGAATGTCTGCTCACACATTTTAAAGAAATGGGACAGCAGTTAAAAATTCACTAACACTCTCCCACTTCTCAGTCCATCTGCTGGAACCCTCCTTTTTTTTTTTTTCTTGTCTCAAAACTTTTATGTAAGTATGCTCTTAATTGGCTTTTTATTTGACACGGATGAATTTAAATTTGAGCTGGTCCTGAATTTGTGTAATGAATCCCAAAACCCATGACTCATTATGCCTAACTTAAAGATATCTTTCAATCGAAACTGTATAGATTAAATTATCCAAAACATAGTTGTGCATGCGTACCTCCTCTCTCTCTTTATCTCCAAAATCGTGGTACATTTTTTACTTTTTTCAAGCGTCATGTCCATGGAGAAAAGGGGAAAAAAACATTAAAGTTCCCATATTATGCAAAATCCACTTTTTAATCATTTAAATCCTTATATTTGGGACTCTGGAGGTCCTATCAGTCAGCAAAGTGTGAAAAAAGATGACTCACTCGTGTTTTTGTGGTCCTCCTCAGTCTAAGTACAGGAGATAAAACGTGATGTTGATTTCAGCGCTCATTGGGACGTTACAATGCGCTAAATTCCTGGAACTGTGGTCTCGCGGAGCTCCGCTTTGTTCGAAAAACACGCGAGAGTGCTGGCGAGGGCAAAGGCATCCTAAATCCGCGAAAAGTTCTGTTCTTGGCTCCACAGTGCAGCACAGAGTTCTACACAAACTTCCTGTCTCAGAGGATTTATCTGTCCAGTGGATACAATTTATATATGCAATGTTCCTGCTAGAGCCTGCAAATGATCACTTTTCCAAATGCTAACTGCTGTTAGCTCCCAGTAGCCTCTGTGGCTGATTTCCTGTCCCTGTCCCTTTTTTTTTAAGGTGGACCTTAAGAGATACTACTAATCAGAGCGTTCTGAACAGGTCTGTTTTGGCAGGGTGATTGAACTGTTGTGGTGCTTCATCCTTATGGTATTTTGACCAAAGCATGTCACAGACATGTTCATTAGGGCACCAGGGAACTAGTTCAACTTGGAAAAATAGGGTATAATATGTCACCTTTAAACATACTTTTCAATCGAAACAGTATATATTATCCAAAACATAGTTGTGCATGCGTACCTCCCCTCTCTCTCTCTCTCTGTTTCTATATTGCCTTACATTTTTTACCTTTTTCTGGCTTCATATCCATAGAGAAAGGGGAAAATAACATTAAAATGAGTCTGAAAAACATGCTCAACCATCTGAAATCTTCTTTTTGACACTGTAATGCTGCGAAATACCCACTCCCCGTTCATCTCTCTACCTCGTCTTACTTTTGCAGCGCCGCACTGTGCACTTAAATGGGTGCCACTCATGATTCAGCTTTACACAAGTCATCTGCTGGGGGTTGGAGTAAGTTGTTTAAATAGCTGAAATCTGTTTTTTTTTTGTTTTTTTTAAAGTGCAGATGTTCACATCTGTCTCTCTACTTGAGTGCAGCAGCAGCAGCAGCGATGTGTCCTCTCACTTCCAGATTTCCTGGCCTGTTTTTAGAACTCTTTTCCTCTGGCTGTGCAGGACCACAGAACATCAAAGGCAGAGCGTCAGCGGGTTTTTTTTACTCAATAATAGAGCGAGAACTTATACGATTCTGTACAATGCAGCTCGTCTTCCCTGTCTCTGAGCTGTCCCCCCCCCCCTGTAATTCCTGCCGCATTTCCACTGAGTGAATTCGGGATGCACGATAATAGGATATTGAACTTGACTGTCGGAGCAATATATTGGTGTTTTTGCTTTGCAGCAGGCGGCATATACACAACACTATTTACAGCTGCACACCCAATTACAAAAGCATGTACTGACTGGAGCAATATTCATTTCACTGGTGGGAACAACATTTCATAGTGGGACTGCATTATACTGGGCTTTTAATGATTGATTAAACAGCTGAAAACAAGCCGATGATGCATAATTAATCGTTTTGCTCTTGTTCAGCGAGTCGGGCCCTTGATTGTCTCTTCCGCTGTGACGAAACAGTCAATGTCTAACTTTGCTCCAGCAACAAATCAATGGCAGTCAGCGTGATCAAAGAGTGGGACACGTCTCTTAAACAATATCGGGCTACGTATGAAATATTCAGGAGGCGCAGAGGAAGACGGCGGAGCAAGAACAGAGCAAAACAGTAGCTGCAGGAAGAACATAGAGGAAGAGGAACCAATGACTCTCACTCAGCAACTTTCTTCTGGTTGTGTGTTTGATGTGGGCTCATATATGCATTTTAAATGGGTTTCTCTTACCGCCTTTAACACTTCTCCTTCTTCCATTTTTTATAGTCATACTTGTGAGACATCCATCTGTCATCCCACAAGTCATCATGCCCCCAAAATATACGTCTGATGCTCTGTCATGATTAGTCACTATCTGAAGCGTTCTCCACTTCGTTGTTTTTTCGTTGTCAGATTTATTCCCGTGCTACTTTTTTTTTTCTTTTTTAAATAGCACACTCACATTCAAGTTTGCCAGTGAATCAGACAGTGGTGAGTTAAGACAGTGGCGAATTATTTTTTTGCTGCGTTAAGTCTGGTTTGCATATCAAAAAGGAATGCCTCAGATGTTCTTCAAGAAAATAAGCATATAAATAATGTAGTAGCATTGAGTCAGTGAGTCTCAGTGTCAGCACGATGCATTCAGGCTTTGCTTTCATCAGCGATCAGAAACCGCTCAGACTCTTACTGGATGAAAGCAATGAATTGTTTCATATATGCACAATTAATAATACACTTTTTTTTAATAAGATGTTATGACATGGATATTATCTAATCTGGTCAATGCAGTGACAAGCATTTAAAAAAAAGAGGATGTTTATATCTGTGTCTTTTAATTCAAGGATAATCCAGCAGTGGAGAAACATGATTGCACTTCGTCCGGTGACGAAATCCACTGATTCAGGATTCAGATGCCAATCCAGCTGAGTTATCTAGCAGATAAAACATCAGCTGACCTACAGTAGCTTATCTGCCAAACACGTGTTGATCGACCGTTTGATTCCGCTTCCCTCAGAAACCTGTGCTGTGTTTCCAGAATGCCGCTGCTGACCCAGTTTGGAAGTGTCGGTCAGGAAAGACAGTGTGGAAATGAGGAATATGCAGTAGATGAGGGGGGGGGGTGCAAAATGATGATTGCTACTGGATTTTTATCAGAGAGCTTAGACATTTGAGAACCCAGAATTCGCAGTGCTGGTTGCTCGTTTTTGAAACGTGTCATTTTACAGTCGAGGTAGAGGTATTTATAAAGATATTCTTATACAAATTCTGCAAACGAACAACTAAAAGAGGCATGCTAATTGTGTCAAACTGAAATGCTAAAATTGTCTTTTTATTTACAGTGTAAAATGGGCTATATCGCTGAGCAAATAACACACAATGTCCTCACAGGACTGAGGCAGAAAAGGCTCCGCTTCAGGTTATGTATGTTTCTGCAAAGCTGTCAATCAAAAACCCGGTTCTGCCATCAACTGTGTGAGAGAAAATTCTAATCTTCAGCCATCTTTCAGTTTAATTGCTCACATATTCTTACAACCAGACCTGCTGTTCAATATAAACAGCCATAACTTACGATAAGACACAAGCTAGGCGCCTTTCAAGGTTTCCTCCCTAGATACCAGGGAAGGCACCAGGCATCTTGACCTGATACGCTATCTCAAGGCTTCCTAAGTATATGCATCAGACCTGGCACGCTGCTCGCCACAATCTGTGCTGATGCCCATTTTGTCCAATAAGCGTTGAGTTCACCATTGTAAAAAAAATGGAAAAGCACTCGGAGAGCGCAGACCTCCGCCAAGGCAGCTCAGCCCCCAACAACGGATCGCGCCGAAAATGTAATCACTTGTTCCTGGTCCCATTGCTGTCATTGCCTGAAAATTTAATCCAATTCCGTCCGTGACTTTTCGAGTTATGTTGCTAACAGACAGACAAACAAACTCCAGTCGAAAACATATACCACCTTGGCGGAGGTCAACTATTCTGTGCCATCCCATAGAGAACAGTTGGAGCTGAGCTTGAAGTGGATTTAATGCACAGGCTGCTACACGGGGATACGAAAATCATGTAAGATGATCCGTCATCCGTGTTAAACAGCTGACTCCTAAGGAACTAGTGACACGTGCTAATCGCGCGGTGGCGCACGTTTAGTATTGAAATGTAAATACAACGAAGTACATATTTGATGACATTTTAGATGAAGCAGAGCTTCCCTCGCCGTCGTGTCTCTGCAAACACTCACTCTTCACGAAATCCTGCTACCAGACACATAAACACACACAAGATGATAGCACACGGTAGAGCAGTTGAAATATCACTCGGTATAAACTGATGCATCATTGAGACGCTGGTGAATAAAAAACGAGCTGCACAATAGCGATTGCCCATTGAGAGTTTCAGCAGAAAGGGAGAAACAGCTGCTCAGCTATTGTGTCTGTTTGGGTGAATCACAGAAAATAAAAGGCAGAATGTGCACATTCTGCTGCAGGTCAATCACAAACCGGGACTGTTTTTGAAGCTTCACATCAAGGCAGTCGCCTGCACAAGAGTGACACGTCGTCGTCGTCGTCATCGTTGCGGAGGGGAATGAACGATGTAGTGGGACAGACGATCATTACGTTTTTAAGGATATGTCGGGTGTCACGCTGCATACTAAAAGACGAGAGAGTTTCAGAGGCTCGGCGCTGAAATGAGTCATGATTTTTAATAGCCGGTTTAGCATTGAAGCTCCTCTGCCGCCCAAGTCCTCAAGGTCACGCTGCCCTTGAACAGGATAAACACAGCACAGGATTTATAGTACCAAAAAGAGAGCACGTGCAGTATTTAGATGAAGGTTCTCCCTTGTCATAGCGATGGTTTGCGCAGACCGGCTTGTCAGCTGCTCAGGTAATTAGTGTCAGGGAAAAGAACGACAGTTTACCACAACACGGTAACCGCAGTAACCGTGCGCCTGAATTCAGCAAAGCTTTCTTGAATTCTTGAAACCCGACTTATGAGCCCACCCTGTGAAGTTGAAAGGTAGGCCTTGTCCTTTGAGTGTAGATGCTTCAGAGAGCCATGGAGCTGATAATTAAAAGTGCATCCGACTGAGGAAGGAAGTCGACAGTCATTAAGGTGAGAGGTTTGGCCTTATTTAGAAGTCTACATGGGGTCTTAGACACGGCCGCAGCCCCATCACAGAGACGGTTTGGTTATTATGAGCCACAACTGCACACCGCAGTCCATGGTTACTAAATCACTGAATTCCACTCATTACCTTCCCAATGCTGAACCTGTAATGGTAATTTAGTGCAAATGTCAAATTCATGCACCATGTGAGCGAGCGCTCACTCATACATGTTGCAGTGATTGGAGGGAGAGACAATGATGACGGCAGGTTGATGTTACTTTGGCTCAAAGACTTGTTTACCCTTTAAACAAATCTCAATGTAATTGTGTGATTATTCTCACCCCTTCCCCCGAAATCTCCCATAAATCATTATTTCGTATCCAAAGCCAAGAAGGCAGTGTCCTTGTATATTAGTTTGTAAAGGTCATTGAGCAATAGAAATGAGTCGCTACCCACTGTGGCGTTAACAACATTGAGTCATGTAAATATATGCCCACGAATTCAGTCACTATTGCTCAAGATATTTAAGTATTTACATTGTGGCTCATGCATATAGAGAAAATATTATGTTTCCATTGCTATTATTTTGTTTTAAAGTGTTCAGGCTAGGCTAGGCTAAACTAGCTGATAATTGATTAATCTGTTTAAAGCTTTTTTAATGATTAAAACAAGATTTATGATTGTTTCAGCTAATTAATTGTGAATATTGTATTTGTTTCTTTGCATCGTATATCCAAGAAATCATTAAAAGTGAATCATTTTGGTTCGTGGACAAAACAAGACATTTGAGAACCTCATTATTTCCAGGTTTGACAAACGCTTATCAACATTTTTAACGTTTTCTGACATTTTATGTACCAAACGATTACTCGATTGATTGTGGAAATAATCGACAGTTGCAGCTCTAGTTCAGACCAAACATGAGACATCACTTCCGTATATTGATTGGCTTCCACAGAAACAGATGAATACGGCAACATTATTTATTATTACACTGTTCGACACGAGATATCGATCATCTTTCTGTGATGCCTCTTCTGTTGCTTCACTCAGGCGTAGCTAACGGCTAAGCTAACAGTTCGGTTCCTCATACACAGTATAGTAGAACCTGTAATATTTCCACACGCTGTTTTTTTCCAGATGCTCCGGTGATGTCAACAAAACATCACTCTCTTACTTTCTTAATTTATTCAGTGAATGTAAGGCCAAGCTGCACTCACAGCACCCTCTGCTGGCCCAAATGGCAATTACTTCAGGCCTCTATAGACTATAGCAGGGGTGTAATTTTAGTTTGGGGTCTACATATAGCACAATTTGATCTCAAGTGGACCAGACCAATAATAACAAAATATGAACTACCGGAAATTCCTTGTGGAAAATAAGTAGAATATTATGCCTACATAATATTTAGTCACAGGTATCTGGAACTGAAAAAATATAGTATTTCACTTTATGATAAGACTCGAATCATAATGTGAAATTGTAACAAGTTCATCCTGTGGGCGGGATTGGACCCTCTGGTGGGCCGGTTCTGGCCCCGCGGGCCGTATATTTGACACCCCTGTATTATAGAATATTTTGAAATTTAGGTGGCTTTAGCAGTTTCCCTCAAAGTTTCAGGGGATTGTAGAAGATGATAGCGCTGGTAGCTGCTGCGCACATCGTTTACAAAAGCAGATGATAATTTTAATTGATGAACTAACCTTATTTATCCTTTAATGTAATGTTAATATCATTATTGTGCACACAAAAGGCACAACTTTGAGAAAAAGTCTCAGTCAGGAAGTGAACTAACCAAAGAACGAGGCTGTCGCTCTTCTGAGAGATGGTAGGAAAGTATTCTGCTGTTTTTTTTTTCCTTTGTAACAGAACAGAATCACTCTAACCGTATCATTGCACGCTGTCTGCATAATAACATGTCATTGTTGCAGACCTCGCTAATGAACGGGAACAGAGGAGATCATTAAAGGTGAACAATTTATAGATTGTGATGTCCATCAGCGACTGACGATGACAATGTTCATCTGCACAACCCTTAAAAAAAAAAAAAACACAATGTGTTAGAGGCATGCTAAAGCACACATACATAAAGTGGTGTTTAAAATAAGAAAACTGTCTGCCCCACGCTGGGGGAAAGTGCTGATGTGCGTATGTTTGTATTGTAAGTGAGGTCATATCAGGAAATGGGGCAAGGATGTGTGAGAGTTTGCCTGGAACTACAATGTTGCTCTGTGTTGTGGTATAGCTGATAATGAACACAGATGTGTGTGCTGAGCTAATTGTGGAAGAGCCAACACCCTTTCCCATAAAGCAGCTGCCGAAGGCTTTCAAAGGTTTGTTATTCCCACGAGGCTCCAACTAAAATACATTTTTGCTGAACTCTGTTGTCCCCCCCCCTTCCCCCCCAAAATGTGGAAAAGATTGTAAACATATTTTATTTTTATTTGGTTAAGTTGGAAGTGTTTATTTAGGGGGATGTTGTAACTTTCGGTCCACTCTCTTCCATCAAAGCCTCGACAGTTAATTTACTCTCTTAATTTGAAAAATGCAAGATACTCCACCGCAGCTTGGACTGAAGGAGCTCACCGACGGCCTTTGCTCGTGGCAGGATAATTGAAAATAGAGAACTAGTCATCACTCTTGTCTTTTGTGTTTTATTTGAGCCAAACGGTGTCAGCAGTGTTCAAAACTCATTAACCTGTGTACATTGGCCTGCTGACATTTATCCGTGCTTAATATTCCCCCCGTGGGCGCATTAATAGTTGATTCATGATGACCAAGAAAATTGAGCCATTTTAATTTGATCAAGACAGACAAGGTGTTAGTGGAATATTTAATGGTATTTGTCAAGCCTTAAGTGGGTTCGTGACCAGAAAGTAGTCACACCCAGCCTCGAGGCTAGTGACTATAATTTGAGGGGGTGAGCTGGAGGACGGCAAACGTCAAGGTGTGTTTGAGTCACTGTGGTTGTTTTGAGTGGATTCCAGTGGTGAACCAGCAGGAAGCTGTAGTTATGAGCCTGGGGAAAGAACAAGAGAGCTCAGCTCTCTTTTGTTGAATATGTTAAGCTATAAATAACCAACTAACAGGGGCTATAAGTCTGCATAAAACATAATGTTTGTTGACCAGCTTCTGTGGATTGAGCTGGGCTTACGTTTTTTCTCATTCCTTTCAAATTACTCTAATGAGGAACTTTATTAAGAAAAAAAACTCCACTTTATAAAAATGTTGAAATGCACACAGGGCCAGAAAGCTTTAATTCCCAATCTCATTCTTGACATTTTATGGTAGTTAATCTATTCGGTAAACAAATTAGTGGTCAGAAAAGCCTTTCATCCACTCCAAAAGCTGCTACTAAAACAAACTTGGAGTTTATATCCTTACAGAAATGACGAAAAAACACGACTTTTCTAGTATTAGTTTTACTTTTTTTTTATCAGTTCACATATTAAATGGTGCATCATTTGTGTTTTATTTGAGCTTCTATCCTCGTGAATCCTCCTCCCGGGAAGTGACAGGAGTAAATAAATGAACAAGCTGGGCAAGTACGCCTGGATTCTAACAACATGCTCTCATCAAAGTGTAAAACAGGGTATATTTATGACCCTTTGAGGGAGGGACAGAATTCCTGAGTTATTTTTGTTCGCAGGTTGGATATTTTTCTCTGGGTGTCCTCCTGATTGTCTTCCTCCTCTGGCTCCCACAGGAAGAAAATAGCGGGCTGATAGCACAGTTTCTGTCAGCAGAGGTTGAGAACCGAACTGAAAGGGAAAGAGGGCGGAAAATGAGACGTGAGCAAGCAATGAAGACTGTTTTTGTCATCGCGCTGTTCACAGGTGGCTGACAAAGCTGTTTCCAAGTTACTAAATATTTTTCCTACAGAGTGAGCGGGACCTGGTTTGCATTGCGAGGTCTGTCAATGAGTGAAATGTGCTGACCTCTGCTTCTCACTACCTGTTTCTGTTCAGAAACGCCACATGTTCCACTCAGGGTGAAGAGTTTCCTCCTGTAAAGAAAACATGTATGTGATGTGTGATTGCGATTAAAGTATAATCACCTTTCACATCAATGTTAGAAGTCATTATTCGCCCCCCCTGTTATCGGGGAAGTTCGTCCCTTGTTGCCATTGTTGACTGTTTGTGGTCGTTATGGATCAGGCCAGGGGGGTTAAAGGGCATCTAATTGTGCAGATTATGTGGTTCCATTGACTTTGTGACCAAGCAAACACTGGGTTGGTTTTTTGCAAGTGTGGAGCAGTCGGAGTCAATACAGCGAGGTCTGAGGCTATGGATCTCTGCCAGGAAACCGTTTGGTCGGGAAATAAATCACTACCTGACGTCTAAGCGGGTTCAGTGTTTTGGGGGCGTGTGAGGTTGCTCTGGCGTCATCAGTTGAACATTTTAGGAGGAAACTTGAGGATAAGGCTGTTGATATGTTGCTCAGTGCATGTGCCTACATTGTGTGTGGTCAAAAAAATGACTCAGCCAAGGTTGTCTGATAAGGACGCCTCATGTTTCCAGGCACACCTAACTTGCAGGAAACCAACAGATATGATAGAAACAAAACAAATGTGGAGTTGTTTCTGGCATGAGGGAAGCCTTCAGAAGGAGCTGGAAGATGTTGGTGATGATGGATGTGTGTGCTATTTCAGATAGGCTGGATAAGAAGCAGGGGATTGGATGGATTGGATGGATTGGATGGATTGGATAGATGGATGGGTGGATGGGTGGATTTCATCAATCAATAATGTATTCTGAGAGTTATGTCCTGATAGTAGACATTACCATACAGATGGTTCACTCTCAGCTGTCATCAGTGTAGCAGCTGATACAGAGAACAGTTGTTGTTGTTTTTTATGGTGATATAAGGATTGAATGTAAATGAATGAACGAAGTGCTGACCTTTTGTTTCAAATGTGTAACAGAGGGTAAAAACAACAACAATTTAAGAATGACCCGGAAAATGGCTGAATGATACAATGACAAATATGAATCAACAATTGTGGTCGATTCATGTACATTCAAAACTCACAACAGTATAAAACATATGTTATTTAGTCCTGACCATTAAGAGAGAGAGATGTAAACAGGTGTGTTTATACTGTGTCCCTGATTGTCAGCCCTGATACTAATATTAGCAGGGGACCTTAATATGATCATTTCTATGAATTAACGCATTTCTAAAACAAATATTTGATATATGTTATACATGTTTAATATTTCCTTTTAATGATTTATTGAAATAACACAATTAAGATAAAAAATACAACCCATTTACCATAACTCCCACTCTCTTAGCTCCCCACTTGGAACCATAAATAAGAGCTTGCTCCCTAAGGGACATTTTTACCCCTCAGGTGCAACTGAGTGGCCACGAGACACACACACAGTTGATAAAAAAAAACAACTACTTAAATATTTTATAGAAAAATATGTAATGTGCAAATGTTCTGTGCAAGCCTCCAATAAAGTATTTAGGCTGCTTTTTCCCCGTTACTATGTTAAAACGTATATACCGTACATAGGCTATAAGGATATGTGCAATATGGAGTGTCGTATATATACTATTTTTCAGCACAACCTAGAGGCAATCTGATGAAATTATTTTCTAATTTACCAACTATATAAACACACGTGAGAAAAAAAGTACTCACATTTTTGGCAAAATCAGATTGAATTTATGAAATCTGGAAATAAGTGACAGTTAAAACTTCACTAGGCAAAAAAAACATTTTCAACCAAAAATTAAGAAAAAAAAACGTTTAATTGGTGACTTCTGAACAAATATTGCTACTCCCTTTGTTTTCTATGTTTTAAAAGGGACATATTATGCTAAATCAACTTTTTAACAAAATGTTCTGTTCTTGGCTCCACAGTGCAGCACAGAGTTCTACACAAACTTCCAGCCACAGAGGATTTATCTGTCCAGTGGATACATGTTATATATGACGGCAATGTGCCTGCTAGATCCTGCAAATGATCACTTTTCCAAATGCTAACTGCTCTTAGCTCCCAGTAGCCTCTGTGGCTGATGTCATTTCCTGTCCCTTTAAGTTTCGTTTTACATGAATTAAATAGGATATAATATGACTCCTTTAAGATAAAAAAAGAAAAGAAGACTTGTGACCAATAAACACATCAAAAGTACTTTTGGTTTGTCTTACTTAGTTGGCATTCAGAGGAGATGGACACCTGTTGAAGTCCATAGACAACCTGCTCTCCTCTTATTAGCTGCTCATTATTATGAGACATGTCACACTTATGTGCATCTGTGATTAAGAGACATCGACGGTCGACCACAGAGAAGTGAGATTGGCACCGAGCGGCCACTTTGTTATAATTGACCAATGTTTTGTTACCACACTGCATGCTAATTAGTTAATATGCTAAATAATACATTGCATTGGAAAGCTATGAATGTTTTCAGGGTTATTGATTTATAACCCTTATTCATGACCCTGTCAGTGAATAGCAAACAAAACCAATTCACCTTTTATTGTCAGAGAAGCCGGCAAACTTTAATGTCCCCGGAGACAAATGTGAATTCAAATTGCAGCATTAAAAATTGTGATGAGATATAAATAACACTGAGTCATAGGATTTATTAACACGGCCGTTATTCATTATTTGTTTATTTTTGTTGTTTTCTTAATGTTTTTGACCGTATTCAGTCCAATGAGTTGCAAACATTTTTGTCTTTTGTGCAAAAAATACTTTACCCATCATCCAGGTGTAAGAGTATTTTTTTTCTTTTGTAACACAGCACAGTGAAGCCTTGTGTTGCCAAGTCTTTCTCTCTGTCATTTGCGGATGAGTCAGTGGAGTCCCCGCCTGAACACACTGGCAACAACATCGCGCTAGAAACCAAATATTTGGCCGTGTGTGTTGTTTTCACAGATTGTTTCACACAAACAAGAGTGTAACGCGGCACCTGACTGGCCCTGTAATGACACCCGGCTCTCACTTGAGTCACCTCTGTTCCTAACAAGTGTTGCCAAAAGTGGTGACTAAATCACTTTGGAGGTGGTGATAGATGTTGTCATAAAAATATTGTGTGTTTAATCATTTGAACGCCGATGACTCGTTGTGTATGTGGTGTTTTGTCTCGTTGTAGAATTAGCCGTTGGATTATTTATGGGATATCCAATTATGGCGTCTAAATTATAAAACCCCACATGTGTTCGTGAACATGTGCAGGCTTGCGTGTGTCATCGCCTGTTTGTCAAGTGTGTGAATCTGTCGCAGATTATGGCGTCTTTGAGTCGTCTGCAGCGTGAAATTAGTTTGACATATGCATGGGATTTCATGGCAATCTGATTTGTTTTCTCATTATCTTCTCATTATTTTTCATCTTACTTTATGAACGTCTTTTAATGGTACACTCCGTCTCGCCGTCTTCCCTCTCCAGCCCATCAATGTCCACAGTGGTTCTGCTCATTGCTAACTAGGCTGCCTCCAAGCCCACAGGTACATCCCCTCCCCCCCCTCCCTCGACTTCATGCTCTATTTTTAACTCCACGCCGCACGATACATCCCCGTGATCCTACCTCTCCAACCCCAACTTACGTCTCTGTGAGCGTGAGAGTTTAGACCATGAGTGGGCAACATTTCTTCTTGCAGGCCACACTGTCTGACTGGAAAAGAAAAAAACATGCATAGTATTTACATTTGACTGTGACATTTCCTTTTTCTATGACTATTTGAAACTATATCTGGGGTGCAAAACTGAAATGTTTGGTGTATTTGCAGTAACTTCATTGGACTTTGGTTTGCTGGCGACATCCGGCACCAGGGTCGTATGTTGCCTACGTTGACCAATACCTGTTTATTATTGCATGTTCATGCTTGCTAGTTTCATTTTTTTTTGTCAAAAAACTGGTACGTATTCTATGAGAAGTAAATGAGGTGTCATAATTCCTTTAAAGGCACCATATGTAAGAATGTGGCCAAAAACGGTTACTACACTCAAATTCAAAATATCAAGGTCTTTTAGGTTTGGTTTTCTCCGCCAGATGTAACTGGCAACTCGTGGTTGCTCGGCAGCTGAGACTCTACTGACTGAAATGCTTGGTAGATGGCAGTAGGTGGCGCCACATGCCAAAACATGATTTCAAAATAATAATAACATGATTTGCGGTCTGTAAAATATTTTTTTAATGCAAATATTTTGGCTGTACTGTTGTTGTTGGTGAGTTCAGTTTGTTATATGAACATTATTCCTGAGTCTCTGTGACATATTAGGAGGATTTTATGGCCAGTTGCTTTAGATTTATTACATAATGCACCTTTAAGATCCAGTGTGGAAGAATCAGTGGCATGTCTTGGTGAGACTGCAGAGTGCAACACGTGGAGAACTACATTCACTTCTCCCTTTCCAAAGTTTGTTAGGAATCGCTTCTTCATTGGTCTCTGCAACAGGTTTATATGGGTGGAGCTGTTCTTTATCATTTGCTATTGTCATCCTTGAGTTCTACAAACATGGCAGGGCAACATGGTGGCCTCTATAAAGCAAGCACCCTTGCCTAAAGTACATAAAAGTACAAAATGTATTTTGTTTATTTTTGTCTTGTAGTTTCTGGTGTCATGTGTTTGTGGATTTCCTGTTTTAGGTTGACACATCCCTAGTTTGTTTTTACACTCACCCCATCTCTCACTTCACTTCATCACTCCCTGGTCTTTGTTTGCTTTCCCACCTTTCGGATTACCTGCCCTGCCTTATTTAGTTTCACCTGTGTCTGTGTCTAGTCTGCTCTCCCTCCCTAGTGTGTGAGTGTGTGTGTGTGTGTGTGTGTGTATATATACTCACACTTTCCCCTCTGTTCTATGTCAGATTGTCTGTTTTACTCCCTGCGCTGCTCTCGCCTGTTTCACTGTTTCTGCTTCTGGTTTGCTCCTCGTGTCCTGTTCCCCCCGTGGTTTTGATATCTGTGGTTTTTACTTTAATCCCTGTGCACTTTTGCTCTGCTTTGTTCATGTTTTACTTTTGCTTCAGTCTTCATACATTAAACATATTTTTTTTTACCTAGGCACCTTTATCACAACTGTGAATATGCTTTTTTTCAACCCCTACCCCACAGTCCAAAAACATGCAGATTTGTGGATTAGGCAAAATTGGACACTTTATATTGACCGCAGGTGAGTGTGAGAGTGGATGGCTGTTTTTCTCTTTGTAACCCTGTGATGAATGGTGACCTGTCCAGGGTGTACCCCACCTTTTGCCCTATGTCAGCTGAAATTGGCACCCGCAACTCTCATGTGGAAGATGAAGAGGTAGAAGATGAATTCATGAATTATCACATGCTCTTTTTCCCAACACTAATGCAGTGTCTGTTAAAATGTGTCATTAATGTGGAATATTGGTCCAGTAGTTGGTCAAATCTCTCCTAATTAACTGTTTGCTATTTTACCACAGAGGTACATCCCGATAGGATTCATATGCCATAAGATTTAAAGGCCATGTCATCAAATCCATGTGCTCAAGGGAGGGAACATAAGTGTAAATACAACATTTCACAGTAGAAGATGAAACATCTTTAAGAATTCCTAAGTAAACCCAGCCTATTATGTACACTCCTGATATATTTAAAGGTGCATTATGTAATAAATATAAAGCAACTGGCCAATAACTCAGAGACTCAGGAATAATGTTCATATCAAAAACTGAACTCACCAACAACAACAGTACAGACAAAATATTTGCATAAAAAAAAATATTTTGCAGACTGCAAATCATGTTTATGTTTTGAAATAATGTTTTGGCATGTGGTGCCACCTACCACCGTCTACCAATCATTGCAGTCAGTAGAGTCTCAGCTACGAGCAACCACGGGTTGCCAGTTACGTCAGAAAATGAAACCTAAAAGACCTTCTGTATTTTGAATTTGAATGTAGTAACCGTTTTTGGCCACATTCTTACATACGGCACCTTTAAGTAAAGATGAGTTTTTGTAGAAATTATTTATGAAGCAAAAAAGTACTGTAGATGTCTTCAATTGGAAGCATGTGCACCATGATAGGAGGAAATAATGAGGTGAGAGGAGGTGAAGGTCATGACCAAGGTCCTTATCAAAAGCCAAGCCCTATGCTACAAGTACATGTCCATATAAAGAGTCGCACTGACTTCAACGACTGAGTAAAAACACGTTGCTTTCATTGTGGGCTGTATATAGCTGAGGACCAGAGGCCTCGTCATCTCCCCTCCTCAGCCTCTTGTCTGTTTTTCTCGCTGCTCAGCCAGCTTTTCTGGTTGCATATCCTCCTCTGAAGAGCTTAAGGCGCATAACCTCCTTCAGCAGACGAGCACCGTGCTCTCATAGCTCGCTGCATATGTGTGGAAGGGAGCACGTTTACTCGCAGGTTGAGTGGGTGGGTGGGTGTGCAGTTCTCTCATGTGAACAGATGCAGGAGGTATTTGTGCTTCAGTGGTAATAAAGAATAGCCTCGAAATTGATTCAACTCTTAAGCGATTTTGTCAATGTTGCCTATTAAAAATATATATATATATATATATATATATATACAGGATCTCATAAATTCTCATTGCAAACAGAAACGTCCCGCTGGGATGGTGCATAGTTGCAGCTCTGTAATAAGGTCTCCAGATTTATTTTTTGGGGGATGTTAGGTGAGAACTTTAAACAGTATATTGATCTTCAGATCAGGGGGTGTGGTTCGCATGGTTTCATTGTTTTTCTTAACTGTGTATAGCGTTTATGTTTAAAGGTGCCATATGTAAGAATGTGGCCAAAAACAGTTACTACATTCAATTTCAAAATACCGAGGTCTTTGGCAGCTGAGACTCTACTGACTGCAATGATTGGTAAACGGCGGTAGGTGGCGCCACATGCCAAAACATTATTTCAAAACATAAACATGATTTGCAGTCTGCAAAATATTTTTTTTAATGCAAATATTTTGTCTGTACTGTTGTTGTTGGTGAGTTCAGTTTGTTATATGAACATTATTCCTGAGTCTCTGTGACACATTAGGAGGATTTTATGGCCAGTTGATTTAGATTTATTACATAATGCACCTTTAAAACAAGATCAAGGCTGTGTTTGATACAAACGGGAGTAGAGGTGGACTGAGAATGAAAACAGGTAGATGGAGTATTATTTAAAACACAGATAAAACCAGGCTTTTTTTTCTTCTATTGACAACCATTGTTCGCTTCTCGTGGTATCCTTTCAAGTACAGATTACACTCTAAATACCTGCTGACTTGAAAGACGAATTTCCGTCAGACAACTGAGAGGGCCAGCCGTGTCTGAGGTAAACAACATTTTGTCAGCCTTAACCACACGTTCTGACTCGATAATGATCCTTGTGTTCCCAGACGTGGCATTTAGGATTTAAGGACAGACCTGCCGCTCGGCGTTCCTGCGCGAGTTTCTCATGTAGAACCAACAGAGGTAGATGTGCTCTGAGAGAATCCATTTGTCAAACTCGCAGTCCTTCACGGCCACGGACAGCGGCTGTCAATGGGAGGCTTTTGAGTTATTATGTGCTCTGCCAAAAGGAGCATGCAGCCTGTTTTTTTTTTAGTGGGAGGATTTCAGATGAACGTAACACACATAGGCTCTGAAAAATACTCACACTTATACACACACTTACACGTTTGCTTCCCCTCTTTCCTACCTCCTGTTGAGGCACATCACACACTCTCTATGTGCTCAGTCTTTGCCTGTCACGGAGGCACACTCTGCAGCAGATGCGATAGGCCAAGCGGTGTCACGCTGAGATAATGTGGACGCTAACGCTACCAAAGTTATGATGCTCCATGCAGCAGCGAGTCAAAGCTCTGAATGAACAGACTTCATTTTAGTGTGCTTTGGCACGGTGTTGACAAACCCCGTCCAAAGAAGAAATAAAAAAAGCTCAGTTGGCTAAAGTCGCATCACCGTATCCACTGCAGCATGTCCGCAACACATCCTCCTCCCTTTTCCTTCTGTTGTTTCTCGACTAATAAATCAGGCACATATGCTTAAGTATTTTTAATAATTCTGACTGATATTGTTTTGGATTGTAATATATTTCGGGAAAAAGCACGAAACCCCAAATAGCATTAGCTGCTCGGGGTTTGCAAATTGGCTCTCCTCTACAGGCCACAAGGGTGTCTACGTCTCTTATCATTCTGCTCTAATTTTGCTTTCCCTTTTTCTGCTCTCCCTCTTTTTCCTCTGATGTCTGTTTCTCTTTCATCTCCATTTCCTCCCTCTTTTTCAGGGGGTAGCCTGACAAAAGCATAAATAGATCACTGATACTTAATATATGTGGTTGGTTGTTTTTTTTGGACTATGTCTTTCCCACTCATTGCATTTGATTTACCTTCCTCTCGCCTCATCCCTCCTCCCTTTTTCTGCCGAATGCCTCCTGACAGCCGAGGTACCCTGCAGTCTGACTTGGCCAGGTATAGCAGTGGAGATGAAAGGTTTTCAGCCAGAGCTTTCTTTCAAAGATGCTTTCTGCTGCATCTTTGCTCTCCATGGGAACTCAGTCATCCCTTCCAGGCAGATGGAGAATAGAAAGGAAGGAGAGAAAAGAAAGGAGAGCGAGAGGAAAGAAGGAAGGAAGGAAGGAAATTAAGGGAAGACAAGTAAAGAAATGATGGCCGGGGACAAACGGCAACAGAAAGTGGAGGCAGAGTCTGATCTTGACTCGCCCCTTACTCCAGATGTGGACGTTGCACCTTGCCTCAGTAGATGATCAAAGATGCCTGGCATCCATGTGAGCACAGCTAGGAGGGAGCGACTTGTCCCCCCTTTTTTTTTTTCAATCTGCCTCCAGTTTGAGCCTCCACTTATATGTCCTCACTTTGCCATGGGACTTAAAAAAGTCCAAATGCCTTAGAGTTGCACTAACGACTGAGCTCAGCTGGAGAACATCTTGTTCCCCTGAACAAAATCCATTGAACTTGACCCCAGAAGCTGAACCTCAAATGTCTTTGTCACAGTCTATTTTAGTCAGGCTTGTTCACACTTCTACTCATCATTCGTTTTCTCTCACACAGAAATTTTCGCAGAGATAATGACAACTTTTTAATACTCCAAAAACGTCAGTTTTCATTACATCATTAACCTAATTGTTACTTCAGTAACAGCGCTGCTAGTTTTAGAATAGCCAGAACACTCAGAAGAGTGGGATGGAATAAACACTCCTTAACAGGGAAATCACTGACAACAGGAGGACGCTCCGACAGCTTTTAACTAACACATAATAATGTTACCATTGCAGTGAACACAGATGTAACAGCCCAAACCAGCCATCTTTAAAAAATGTACTGCCTGTTATTGCAGGGAAGACAGGCTGCCTGTATGCTGTACTAACATAAATCCTATCTGAGGACAAGCTAGATAATGCACTCTCAGTCTGAGCGTGGAGATTTAGCTGCAGTGATAGAGGAGAGCCAGTAAAGGGCAGTAAAACAACTGACGCTTGGTCATTACGACAGACGCAGGTGGGCCAAAAGTCACTCACGCCGAGACTGGTCTGGACTCTGACAGATGCCTGACGTCTGTTTGATGAAGAGCTCTGCTGTTCCTCTTGGTGAGGGTGAGGAGGAGGAGGAGGAGAGGGAGGTGACAGGGATAAGAGAGTGATGGAATTAGTATGAGGTGGGTGATAAGAAAGAAGAAGAAGGGAGGAAGAGAAGAGCTGCAAGGAGGTGTGAAGACAATAACAATTCAATCAGAGAACCAGCAGGGAAGAGGCAAAAGGGTTGAGGTAGGGGTATAACTGCTCTCAGTCTACAGGATCTGGTGATTTTCTTTTTTCTGACATTGTCCACAGGGGACTGTATGTGAAAATGTCACTCTAGATGTTTTCTTTAGGATTCCCTGCCAGCCCTTTTGTCAGACTTTGGAAAAAATGTCTGACTGAGCACATGTGATAATACAGCAGGGAAATCTGTGGAAAATTCACAATGAGGAAATGGGCAAATGTCCCTCTTCATGAATACTCATTCCAGGTGCCAAACCTTGCAACAGAACGTTCTGTAAGTTGTCCTGCTGCTGTGAATGCATCTGACGTCTTCATGTGCGATGGCAAACTCTGAAAAGTGTCCGGACCCGTTTTACGTCCTGAAAAATTAGTCCACCACATTTTCCCCGGAAATCCGTGCCTGACATCAGCGAATATTCATTATTAATGGAGAAGAAGAAGAACAGCATTTTACAGACTAGAGTGAGAATGGGAATCAAAACAAAAGGGGGAGGGAGCGAGGCCTGGAGAACGAGGCTCGGGACCTAAAGTCATTTGATGTGGCAACAGTCACCGTAACAGCAGTTCAGCAGCACAGTAATAGGAGGAGACCAGAGTCTGCAGTTTGACAACACCTTTACCTAACAGGCTATTTCATGCTATCTGCTTTAACAGAATGCAAGACCATTTTCGAGGGTGAAATGCCACTGCTTTTCTGGCCCACATTCTAACTGGGGCCACTTGAGTTAAGGTTTTTAGGTCAGTTGCTCTATATGCATGCAAATTGTATATCAATGGAGATTTTGTAGTCCGGAATAACACCAGCATTTGTCAAGTTCTTTAATATGTGGATTAAATGTGAAATTGCGGGTCAGCAGTATGTGGTATGCATCTGCATTTGCAGGCTTTCTATCATTTAAACTGTCGTTTACAGTACAATAAAAACATACCCCGTGTTCCATTCTATATCTCAGTGATTTAATAATCGTCCTACTACATACTGCATTGTTGAGCTTGGCACCCGTTTCTCTTCTGCAGGCAGCGGAATGAAAATGCAGCAGAAATCTGAAATAGAGGGAAATGAAGTGTGCAACAATCCTGTGGCAAATGAGTAAACATTTACAGAACATTTAGAGTTCTTATCCACTGCGGTAATGTCAGCCCTGAAAGATTAGCAAGGCTCTCCAACAAGAGGAGGTTAGATTAGAGGTTGCTCTGTCTGGGTAGGAACAGAAGATGACTTTAAACATTGCTACTTATGCACAGTCATGGTGATAACGTCCTCTCACAACGTCTCATACCAATCAGCCTTGTCTTCTTATTGTCCTTCTTAAGTTTGCACCATGCTTGCTCAAAACAACTCCTGATTAGCAGTACATGTGCAGGAGTATTGATTTAGACAGTTATCGAGTTGAATTGTCCACACGCATGCTGAGTGGTGAAGCCTTTAGTCACGTCAGCTCGCCCACCTGCTCAAACCTCCTGGTGCTCAAACCTCCTGCTACCACACCCCAACCTGGTACAGTAGGTGTTCAGGTCAAGGTTATTTTTGGCTTCACACACACACACTAACACACGGCGTAATGTGCATGTCAAGCGAACATGTCTGAAATCTCTTTAAAAAGTCATGAGGACATGTGCTGCTGACTCGTGTATTATGCAATTTAAAGAAAGTGAGTAGGACATGCAATCAGTGCTGACGATAAATTATAAATTAAGGGAGAGATTGTTGGGGGGTCTTGAGTTGCTTATTCCTGCGGTCGATACAAACCATGCCTCGATTATACATCCTTATTATCTCATATAGGGATTCACTTGACATGCCGTACATACAGTTTTTATTAAAGGGGTCATATTATACCCTATTTCTCCAAGTCAAACTAGTTCCCTGGTGTCCTAATGAACATGTCTGTGACATGCTATGGTCAAAATACCATAATGATGAAGCACCACAGCAGTTCAATCACCCTGCCAACACAGCCCTGTTCAGAACGGTTTAGTAGTATCTCTTTAGGTCCACCTTAAAAAAAAGTTAAACGAAACTTAAGGGACAGGAAATGACATCAGCCACAGAGGCTACTGGGAGCTAACAGCAGTTAGCATTTGGAAAAGTGATCATTTGCAGGCTCTAGCAGGCACATTGCCGTCATATATAACATGTATCCACTGGACAGATAAATCCTCTGAGGCTGGAAGTTTGTGTAGAACTCTGTGCTGCACTGTGGAGCCCAGTTGGAGTAGAAGTTGGACAGGAAATCCACGCTGATAATTGTTGTACTGCACAGTCTATGTTAAAAAGTGAATTTGCTCTTTTACAAAAATCAGACTTGATGTTTATTTTCTATTTGCAGAAAAATACGTTATGTTTCCTCCTGTACGTGCCCATATGGTTGCAGGCACAACACTTTCAATAGTGTCATGTATAGTATAAACAAGCACTGTTTAAAGCAATCTGTTGGGAATTTTTTTTTCATTTTGTCATCCCTCTTTACATTACCGAGTGCTGTGCATCATTTGGAGTTTGAAAGCACATTTTTGCCACAGGCCATCTTTCCTTTTTAAGTAATCCTGTAGATGGCGGAGTAGAACATTATTATTGTTTAATTCCTTCTGGTACAGAATACTAAGTGAGCTGCTCCACTGTTGTCAAACTGTGTTGTGCAGTTGAGAAACATTAAAAAGAGCCACAGATGTTTTTGCACACTGCTGAAACAGACGTGACATAATTTGGTAGCTTTGTACTCGTTGTGACCGAGACAGATATAATGGTAACCAGAGGGAGTTACTGACACCTGAAGAGACATGCTACAGATGTTTGTCCTCATGGGTTTTAGTATTTGCATTTTGAAATGTTCTGCTTTGTTTCTGTGTTTCTTCAGCACTTTTTTGACAAGTGCTGAAGAGGTAGTGATTTTGCAAATATATGCCAATGCCAATATGCCATACAGTGCTGCCTGCTACTATCTCTGCATCTCTGTTTATTTATCTTCCACTGGGTACTATCCCTCTCTCTCTCTTTTGAGTCATCCTGTATTGCATATTCTCCCTTCTACCTCCATCTATGTCCTCTACCTCACTTCTTTCATCTGCTTTAATCAAGCATGTGATCATAGGCCCAGGGGGACGAGGGATAACGAGATTAAGCCTGTACATGTTTACACACTTTGATTTACACTGCGCTTTCCCTGTCTTTCTGTGTCTGACCCACATTTCTCCATATCCCTCCTCCGTGCTTTTTGCTTTTTATATCTCCAGTCTGCCTCTCAGGCTCTCTACCATTCCCACATCTTTTTTTTTTTTTGCTTTCTGTTTGCTGCAGCTGTGGAGTTGGATGCACACTCTGTTGTTAACCAAAAATCAGCAATGTTATCAACGCTGCGCCAGAAAAGTCTTAATTCCAACACTGCAGCGTTTGATGTGATTGTTTCAGTTCAGCTGATGTCCGGACCGTAAGCTCTCACACGCATTGCTTTCCGCTGGTTTTTGTTCTGTTGTGGGTCGCGTCATAAACATTCACTGTATGGCTAGAGGACTGTGTGCGAGTGCGTTTGTGCACGTGCACGACCCAGTGACTGATCGCCCTGCGGAGCACTTCGCCTTCAGTCATCTGTCATCGAAACTGGCCTCAGCGCGGTGTCCCTTCATGTCACCTGATAGTCTGAGAACCCGAGAATCACTCAGGTTCACCACGGTAGAACAATGTGTTTTTGAGGCGACAACTAATCCGAGGTGTGCAGAATCCCAGACTCTAACTGAGCCAAGCTTTAACAGGAGGCATACGGTGTTTGCCATAGGGAAGAAGGACATTTAGCAGGATGTATTGATCCTATAGAGATATGGTGAGTGAGTTCCAAAAGTCTGTGGTAACCCGAGGATGTGAGATATAAATTGTACTTAATTGGGCTATATCTGCACAATTAACAAATTCCAAGCAGCGCTCTAATTTGGATGCGAGGGGAATCAAAAACGTAATGGCACCACCCAAAACACTGAAACCATTCATCGCTTGGTTTTCTTGTGCGATTTTAATCACATATGTAATACTTGTAAAGATAGAAGTGGATAATATACACAGGGGTTTTGCAACAGGATAGTCAAAGCAGAGAGTCCCTTAAGAGCAGCTGATCATGTTAGTACAGCAGTGACAGTTTTGTGAGAAATACCTTCAATTTTATGATTGGCTATGCACAGGAGACAACAACGCAGTGGTTACAACCCCGCTGGATTGCTTCAACTTGATGATTCAGACCCTCTGTGTCCCCTTTTGCCCGAGGCCCCCCGAACTCTCTTGGAATGCTGCTGAATGTATACTGTCCTGCAAATAATGGCTCTAAGATGGAATGTTTTCTTCATCGTTTGCTCAGGTCTGTGTAGTGTTTTGTATGTTAGATGGAAGAATAGGTGCAAGTCATTTGTGGGTGATTGTCAGGTAGCGTGAGCCCTAAACTAATAAGCATCAGTGAAGGTGAACTGGATGTTCTCCGTGCACCTACTGACTATATTAAGCGTTTAATTATGTATTTATGGCCCACCAGTGACCCACTGACTGTTATAAACAGACCACTTTGGCCTGTATTTGAAACTGACTCTGTGTTTTTATCAGGTCATCAACAAAAAACTCAACTTCATAAATCACTAGATAACAAGGTGATCCTGCAGATAGTAGACGGCTAAATGATGGGTGTGTTCCCATGCCAGGCAGCTTATCAAGCAGAAAACGTGACATTATGGAAGCAAGTTTTAAAGCAGGATTTGACTCCCCACTTGTTTTGAAAGTTTTCAGATGGCCACTTTAATGTGAGCGTTTGTCAGAGGATGACAGATAAGTGTTTAAATAGTATCATGAAACATTGATTTGGCTGATTTTTGTCATTGCATAGTCATGCTGCCATGTGCTGCGGTGTATTTACTGTTTTGGATATATAAGCGTGACTCATTTTACCCATCTGTTTTTATTTTTTTATGGCTCTGTTCATAATTTCCCTCCTTGAGCATATCTTGTGAAATGATATTTGCATTATGGCTAATGGTTCACGGCTGTATCAGAGGCACATTCTAGTCTATTTTTAGAGTTTATCCTGAAACAAATTATACAGTAAAAATCCTCAAAAAAAATGAACAGACTGATTTTATGTTTTAAGCTCTCCACCAGATGTCTTTGACAAATTATTTGGCGTGTTTGTTCGTTAGTTTGCCATTTCTAATGAGGTGCTCCAAAGTCTCTTAATGCAATCCAGTTTTATTGATCACAGTTTATTAAATTAAAGCACTCTAATTATAACAAATAATGTTAAGGAGCTACAAACGAAATTAAAATCTCTGTTTACGGCTTCAGGTCCAGGCTCACAGTGATGCTGCAAAGGTCATTTGTAGTTATAATGCTCATTTTGTTTGGGCCATGTGGGAGGTTGACATTTTAGAATCCTTTTTTCACTTTCTCTCCATGGACATGAATAAACACAGTTGTACTCACCACTTGGACTTGGCTCTGTCTCCATGAGCAGTCTGTGCTACGGCTCCATTCTGTCTTAGTGTCAAGCCAGAGGGTAAAGAAGGCAAATGTGACTAAGATAAGAAAGTCTGGGCTTTGTGTACATGTGCAGACACACTATAGAAGTCTTTCATTAGTTTGTCATTACCAGCTGCAATCTAGTTTTCTCACATTATACTGTTTTCTCGAAGCTTGCCACTAAACCGTACCTGTTTTTCGTCCAAACTGGCAGAGGTTTGTGGATACAGCTACTATGACTACACTAACAGACATGTAGCTGTAGCCACAATCGATGGTTTTACCCATTGTCTACATCGGAACTTCCTGAATGTCGGTGGTTTAAAGGTCCTCCAAGTTAAACTAGTTCCCTGGTGTCCTAATGTACATGGCTGTGACATGCTTTGGTCAAAAAAAATGAAGCGCCACATCAGTTCAATCACCCTGCCAAAAAAGCCCTGTTCAGAATGCTCTAGTAGTATCTCTTTAGGTCCACCTTAAAAAAAGTAAAATTAAACTTAAGGGACAGGAAATGACATCAGCCACAGAACTAACAGAACTAACAAAGAACCTGCAAGAATAGAACTTTTCGCAGAAGTTCTTCTGGTTTTTCTGATTCCGTTGCCCTCGCCAGCACTCTCACGTGTTTTACGGACAAAGCGGAGCGCCGCGAGACAACAATTCCATTGAATTCAGCACATTGTGACGTCCCAGTGAGCGCGGAAGTCAACATCGCGCGTTTAAGCTCCTGTACTTAGACTGAGGAGGACCAAATCTGACTCTTTGCTGACTGATAGGACCTCCAGAGTCCCAAATATAAGGATTTAATTGATTAAAAAGTTGATTTTGCATAATATTGGGCCTTTAAGGCCCCTAAAGGTTCAGCAAAACATCCAAGGCCCACACGCAGATTAGCACCAATGTATATCACAACCAATTCATCATTTTAAATGTCCTCATATTGCCCTTTGTTGTGTTTACAAATGGCACATGGCATGTGTCATATGGCCATGACCTACAGTTTGAGATGTGCAGTTTACTTTACAGCACTTTTTTTTTGCTCTGTGAAGTGTTTCTCAGGTCACTGGTGCATTCTTCATTCAATTAAATGAAATGAAATGAGATCACGATCACTTCACGAAACGTCTGCGTTCTCAAAGGGAAGACGGTGTCTCTACAGTGAGTCTTTTT
Source organism: Microchirus variegatus (assembly GCF_963457635.1). NCBI lineage: Eukaryota > Metazoa > Chordata > Actinopteri > Pleuronectiformes > Soleidae > Microchirus > Microchirus variegatus. The sequence continues at coordinate 10,363,877 of NC_139807.1, read as the reverse complement.
CCCGATCACTTCATGTTATTGCAGTGCAGGCAGACTCGGTGTTATACAATAAGTCCCTGATGAGCCATGTGCTGAGGGCTGGGAGAGAGAAGAGGAAAAGAGGAGAGCTGATGCATTTCCTCTGGACACATGCTGTTTGGCAGTGCTACTGATTGGTCATGCAAGTGTGCACTTCTAAGTGTGTGTGTCTCTCTGTGTGTTAGACACACACACACACACACACACAAACACTGGCCCAAACACAGTTAAGTACAGATGCTGATGGTAATGCGATATGTAATATGCTCCATTACTGGGCCAGAGTAGCACAATGGAGAGGCCAAGTCTCCAGTGGCCATTGTGTTTACTGTCTACAGCAGCCTTAGTCTGCTCTCATTCTGTCACTGGCCCTTTGACTTCCATGAGCATTTATCACACTGTTCATCATGTCTGTTGTTTTAAGGTAACCCATTTTATTGTGACATGGTGATACGCCGCTGAATGCAACATATACTGATAACCCCTAGCAGTATAGTAGGCAAAATAATGATGCTATGTAAGTGTGGACCACATAGGACCGATGCGGTTGAGGTTTTGACCTCGTAAAACCCCACAAAGAACCTGCAATCTCAGCACTGTGGGGAGTGAAGAGTAACGATAACATCTTCCTCCCAAGGGTAACATGGATTAAAAACCTACAGGTTGTGGACCTATAAAAACGACATTGGAAAAAAAAAAAACGACGAAGCATCCCTTGCAGCAAGTGACAGCAAGCAGCAAAGCTCTGTGGTAAGCTGTGTGACAGCAGACATGGTCGTTGAAGAGCTGAGCAAGTCGGGGGGGGGGGGGGGGGGGGGGTAAAGCAGTCACGGCTTAAGTACACAAGCGAAATCAACAGCAGACTCAAGCTGACCGGAGTAGCTCACACGCTTTGCTTATCAGTAAGAGACTTACTAAGACTTTATTCCATTTATAATCAGTCGTATACTTTGCTGCCACTGTTGCTGCTGCTGCTGCTGCAATCACATGGGAGTGTGATAGAATAGCCAGCCAGTGCTGCAGCAGAAAGTGCAATATGTTTTTTTGAAATAGCACTCGTCCGACCAATCAAAGAGCCGCTTCGAACGCACTCTGAGCAAACAAACATTAGTCATGTCCTGCCCACAAATTGCTGAGTTCATTTGGAGTGCTGGAGCGAACTTCATAGGAGGCAACTGCCAGTCGCTAAGTTCAGACGTCCACGTGGTTACTGGGGGACGGCGTGGATGGATGCATGAGGCTGAATCGGAGCGTGTGCAGTCAATCTTCCAGCAAAAATCTATTGTAATCTCCAGCAGAAAATATGAGAGAATTCACTGATGCTTTGCTGCGGTGATTGTCTGTTCAGGAGGATAGTTTAGTTCGATTGTGCCCTCCATTTTCGAAGCAGAATTTAAGGTGGAGAAGTTAGCCCTATACAATATTAAAGGACTCATATTATACCCTATTTCTCCAAGTTAAACTAGTTCCCTGGGGTCCTAATGAGCATTGTCTGTGACATGCTTTGGTCAAAATACCATAAGGATGAAGCACCACAGCAGTTCAATCACGCTGCCAAAACAGCTCTGTTCAGAACGCTCTGTTTAGTAGTATCTCTTAAGGTCCACCTTAAATAAAGTAAAACGAAACTTAAGGGACAGGAAATGACATCAGCCACAGAGGCTACTGGGAGCTAACAGCAGTTAGCATTTGGAAAAGTGATAATTTGCAGGCTCTAGCAGGCACATTGCCGTCATATATAACATGGAACCACTGCACAGATAAATCCTCTGAGGCTGGAAGTTTGTGTAGGACTCTGTGATGCACTGTGGAGCCAAGAATAGAACTTTTCGTGGACTTTGCGGACTTCCGGTTTTTCGGATACCATTGCCCTTGCCAGCACTCTCGCGTGTTTTACGAAACAAAGCGGAGCGCTGCGAGACAACAATTCCAGGAATTTAGCGCATTGTGACGTCCCAGTGAGCGCAGAAGTCAACATTGTGTGTTTTATCTCCTGTACTTAGACTGAGGAGGAACACAAAAACATGAGAGTCATATTTTTTTCACACTTTGCCGACTGATAGGACCTCCCGAGTCCAAAATATAAGGATTTAAATGATTAAAAAGTTGAGTTAGCATAATATGCCCCCTTTACATTGTTTACCATGAGTTCAACAGCATGTGTGAAAAAAGGGGCATATGGTTAATTATAGTATCCTGACAGCACGGATCAGAAAGGATGATTTGCACAGTGGGAGGTCATCATTGCTGCAGACAGACAGACAGACAGATGAGGTTTGCCAATGAGGACGTCCACAAACAGTGTTTAAGACGAGAAAAGACACGACATCTTCGTCTGCAGATGTATTCAGTATACACACAGTGATATAAGTATAGTCAACAAGAGTGCGCTTAAATAAACACATATCAGCTCTACGGGGATTTGTGGTGGCTGTTGGTGACAGCCGTACGGAGCACGCCTGCTTGTTTTGCCACACCTTGTCTGGCACTGTTTACCTGCAGAAACCCAAGTACTGTATTGCAACTTCATAACCACTGTTTGTTTATACTCTGTTCATTAATGCGCCTCAGTGGGGGGGAAAGCTAAATAAAATGTGTGTTTTTGTATGTGGCCTACTTTTGATCTTGTACAACTGAATTATATCTGATAAGTGACCAGAGTCGTGTTCCATTCATCGGTGTTTGTCGTCTGTCTGTTATTATGAGGCACCCGCAGCACATTAAACCACCTAAAATGGAAACTCGCAGGCAGTGTTAGATCAGAACAGACACAGCACACAGGAGCAGTCTGCTGGAAACTTCTGCAATCCTTCACACACACACACACACACACACAGGTTTGTACACGTAGTCTTATTAGAGCTGTGCAGTGACTTCCATTTAATTGTATGAAAATGTTTGTTTCTTGGATACACACAGAGCAAAGGTCCTAAAGACACAAAGTACACACACACACACCCTCGGTTTGCATTAAAACAACATGCAATCAACACGTGAGCTGTATATTTGCACATAGTGAAACGCAATGTAGAATTTGCTCTCGGGCTCCCCCCACAGTTGGTGAATGGTATTGTTTGCTACAACCGTTGGAAAGTCTATGTCATGCTATACATTTGTTAACAAGCCAATGTTACAAGCTTCTAATGTACAAAGAGCCATGTCCCCAGACCAGGTACACTAGCTTATGTTATATAGATGATAATTTACACTCACTAGTCAAAGGTAAACAGTAGTCTTTAAAGGACCAGGTCACCCTTATTCTATCACTCTCTCTATCTATCAACACTCTTCAGTTTTTGTGCTGCCTCTGCCGTGACATCTTTTCACAGTGAATAGTTCCACCCTGCGTAACTTTGTGGCTTCGACTGCTTCCTCATTGGTGACGTATGACGTAAAGTAGAACGTTGTAGTTCTTTTGTGGCCTTTGTGGTAAACTAGAAATTACATAGTGACGATGCAGGTGATGCTCAGACTCTGACAGAGGTAAGATTCACCTTGTTGTAAATCGATGCACCATCAAAATCATCTAAGACACGTTACTTGTTAAAATCCTACATTCAGTGCATTTACATGCATGTTGAAAGTCTGATTTTAGTTGGACTAAGACAATAAATGGATCATAAAATGTTTTTTTATGTTATGTAAACACATTAGTCAGGCTAAAATCAAGCTACTCTTAGTCGGACTAACATACCTGGATAATATGATTTGATAACTCCTGGAGTCCGACTTAGCGTTTTGACCCCAGGATTGTTTGCGGTTTGTTTTTCTGTGACGTAAAGGTCAACAAGAAACTGATTCAATAGGAAATAGCTTATAAAGATACAGCGCCACCTAGCCTGTCTTAGTCGGCCTACGGCCTCAGCTCGACCAAACCGTAAACGTACTGATTGTGTCACTTAAATACGACACACTAGTGCGATATCGTCTTAATTATGAACCGCTTATGCTCAAATTTAAACCCATGAATATTCTAATCGCACGCTCCCTTTGGCCTTTTGCCGTTGAACATGAGCGCGTTCTTGTTTTACTTACCGATGTTAATGAAGTTGTAATATCTGGAGTGTGTTTTATTGCACAGTGTTGCGTCAGTCTTCACAATAATGAAAGTTATGTTAAGTGCTGGTCATTATTTTTTTTCATTCATCCTCCAGACTGGAAACCTGCTGTCACCGTCTGTGTGTGTCTTTGTGTGTCCGTGTGTGTGTGTGTGTGTGCTCATCTTTGTGTGGGACTCCTGTTACTGAGCGGTAACAAGTGAACAAGTTAACCCAGTTCTGTTCAGTTAAACGTGCAGAAGCTTTTCTGTGCGCTGCTCTCTGTTCTTTTTCTATTTTATGGGTAGGAGGAGCCGTTTTCCTGTGATTGTCTGGCTGCTCCCTCTCTCTCTCTCTCTCTCTCTCTCTCTCTCTCCGTCAGTCAGTCTGTTCCCTCTCTCATTTTCCTAACTTGAATATTCGCTTTGCCTGGGAGCAGTCGCCAGCGGAACAGTGCAGCCGCTGCCTGCAGAACGCACGCGTGAGCTGCTATTTTTGCGCTGCGCCGTTTGGAACTCACTCACTTTGGTGGTGGGGGAGAGAGAGAGGGAAGAAGAAGAAGAAGAAGTCTTCCTCTTTGGGCTCAGCCCCTCTCCTCTTGTCCAACCTCTCTTGTGTTTCCTTCCAACTTCGTCTCGGGCGACTTTCAAGATGACAGAAGAAAAGAGTGTTCGGCGCGTAAAGCTGGTAGGTGTCTGTCTGAAACCCCTCCCCTCCCCCGGCTCTCAGACTGTGAGAGGGTCAGGTTTTTGGTTTCGTGGCTGCGCTCAGACGCGCCGGGGCTCAGCGAAGCGCCCGGGACGAGAGGACAGAACCTTTGGTTATGTGTCCTTTTTTTTCCAAGCCATTTGGGATTTTATTTTGTTGATTTGTTTTGCTTTTAGCTTTCACTTGAACGGATGAAACGCGCACGAACATGTCTGAGGTAGGCTGCTGGCACCAACTTAGACTCTGGCTCTTTTCTGGACAAGGTTTTTTTGTGTGTGTGTGTTTTCATTTCTCCTGGAGACACGCGGTCTCCAGCTGATGTTGTGCCATGCATGGATAGATTTTTGTATTTTATTTCTGAAGACTGCAGGGAAGGCAGCATAATCAGTGGGGTTCGAGCATTACATTCAAACTTAATGACTGTTATAATCATCAATGATTCAAATGTGGTGTAGTTTTTGGGCAACTGTGCAGCACAGAGGTCACAGAGCCTTGTTTTATTGTTATATTATTATTATTATTATTATTTGTATGATTCAGCAGAGATCCATGTGTTGCTGCCACACAGAGCATGTGGAACCGTTTTAACACGCACGTGTGTCCCTGTGCTTATTTTACAGACTGCAGGCTGTGTGTCATTTAATCCACACACAATAATTATTACATGTTTTATATTACATATCATCCTGTATTTGTCAGGAAGCAGACAGAATATACTTAGGATCACTGTTATACTCATCTGTTTGGTTGATATTTTGTCTAATATAATACAGCATAATCTTATTGTTGTATGAAATGCATGTGTCTGTGCCACTTCAGTGTTACTATGATGCTTGTTTTGGTGTCAGAGTTGTGCCAATGTCAATTTAACCTTAGTTAAAACAAACAAATAACAGTCCCACTGCGGTGAATGTATGCACTGACAGTGTCAGATGTTATATTTGTATTGTCCTTTTGGAGCTTTTGAAGCACTGCACGCTCACTTCAGAGAAGAAAAACAAACAAAACCTGTCACTGGGTCGTGTTGAAGTAATCCACTGCACAAGAATTATTAATACACTTGTCAAGTTGCGATGAAATGCACCGAGTTGTCAGGAGAGTCTTGACTTGTCAATGCACATCTCACGCTGTGCCGAATGCCAAACATTCAGATAACTTGTGACGATATCGTGCTGAGCGCAAGGGAGCGCGTGTTTGTCGTCGGGCTGGTTTGGAACACCTGTGTATGCCGGAGGGTTGGCCTTTGCATTAAGAGGGTTTGCCAGATCAATATCTGTCGGATTTAAGCACATCTTGAGTAGGTTTGCGGCTTTTTATTTGGCGCTGCTCGTCGCTGGGATAAGTTTCCAGACTCCTTTATTTCTCCCTCCTGCCTGTATTGACTGAATCAAAAGAAACAGTAAACAACTCAGTCGACCCTGTGCAGGTCCTGCAAGTGCATGCGGTCGTTGTTGACTTGACAATACCCAGTCCCTCACCATTACACATCATGCATCATGAGGACAACTGTAATTATACAACAACACGTTCATTCATGCTCCATCTCACAGAGGCAAACGACGGCACCGCTGCTCTAGGCTGCTACTCATAACTTGAAAAACCATACATTCTCTCCGCTGTCTCCTTTAGTGTTGTTTTCATTTGCTCCCTCTCTCGCTCTCTCAACCTCCTTCTCTCTCATTCCTTCTGTCCCATTTTCTCTCCGTCTTTATCCGGGCATTAATCATCTGTCCCTTCTTTCCATCCGACTCTCAGTATATGTCGCCCATCCCATTCGAATAACGTTGTGGTGGGTTCAATGCCCCGTGCGGTGCTCCAAGGCACGGTACTAAGCTCGCTGGTTCGAGTTCGCCTTAACTGCTATTAACCTATTTTGTTTGACCTCTTTTGCTTAAAGTTGTTTCGATTCGCTGAGGACAATCTCGGAAAAGGGAGAGGCTTTAAGCATCATTACTTCCGCTCACTTATTTACAGTGTGTCGTCAGGCCTCAGCGACAGTGTGCTCCATTGTGGACAGCTGCAGACGTTACGGACGTGTAGATGTTGTATACAACAGTGGAGGATGTGTTCATACAGTACATGCATAGTAAATGTGGCATCACATTTTGTCCCACTGGTAGCAGCGTCCATACTGGGTGCATCAGAACAGTTGCAACCAAATCTTTAGATAATAAATGAATAAAATGAAATATGAATAAGTGAAAACAGAAGCAAATACATGAAAGGTCTTATTTTGTCAGTTTAGGTCTTGAACGTTGTTCTGGGAGAATGAGCACAGAGAAGGACTCTATGTTTAAAATGAAATACATTGAAATTGTGCATCTTTGTGTAACTCAGTTCTACATTGTAATGGTAACTCCTTCCTCTCCCTTCAGTGTGTCTCACCAATTCAACACAGTCATTGGCTGCCGTAGCATCATGTGACATGATTTACAATGTACCAGGCTGGTAAACTAGAGCAAAAGCCAGAATAATTTGCTCCTTTAAATTAGAAAATACTCTGTCATTCAGGCCCCTGTGTGTATCTGGAGCACTGTCTGTTTTTTAGTGACCTCAGGTCTCCCATTACCCTCCGATAATTTCTTTATTTTTTACTTGTGACATTTAGCTGATATATCAAAGTGTCTGGAAGTACTTACCAGCTCATAAATTATATTCTTTTTTTCTCTCACCTATATTAAAGTCCCTTAAAAGTCCTTGAAGATTCTAGAAATACCGTCTAATGTTCGGCAGCTTAGGCATAAGCCTAGTCAGGCAGACGTGTAATCCGAGTGGAATTTTATCAATTATTTTTTAGGAGGTGATAAAAGTTGCACATTTTAGTTCCTAGTATAGCGTTCAACATGCTTGATAGTTTTCCTTTTTTTTTTTTTACCTTTGTAGAAACTTTAAAACTACGTGCTAATCCACCAGTGAGCACACAATATTATCGCTCTCGTTAAACACACCTAAGATCGCCGGGTGTGTGCACGTGCACGGAGGTGGTCAGTTTTCATGTAGCACATACCAAGAGGAGTCATGAGTGGGCCGTGCACGCCCAGTGTTTTAAAATCCCTGCGGTCTGCTTCGAATCTCGCTATTCGTCACAGTGTTTCGAGCTCTTTGCAACGAATCTACGCTGCAGCGCATCCACTAATGCTACTCAGTGGCTTAGCAGCCACCGCTAACGTGTCTTTTTTAATTAACCACATAAAAGAGTAGTTTTTGTGACCCTGAGAAAAGGTACACAACCCCCCCAGTGATCCCTGGGTGCACTGCTCCAGTAAAATGCACTATCACTGGTTGGTGTGTGTGTGTGTGTGTGGAAAAAAAATAATAATATGGCATATTGTTTTTGCACATGGGGAGAGTAAATGAGCTGAGAAAATAGGTCTGCATTGGAATACTTAAGGCCCAATTTAAAAAAATACATTTGCTGTTAGGTTTGTGTTATGGTGGTAAGATCATTTTATTTTTCTTCTTTTAATAATAGCAAGAGGACATGCTTTGATGGTGGCCACAAAAGTGATGCGTTGGGATTACCGAAGTAAGCTTTAGTACGGGTGTCAAATGCTCTTCGGGGGTTTTGTAAATAGCAGCTGCCGATGCACATGTTCTGACTGAGTGCCTTTTTTAAAATTCTAAATATATCGACATTGCATTGTGTGGAAAAACGCAACAAAAGTGCAGGAATCCAGAACGGCCGTCAGCACATCCTGCAAATGGAAAAAAAAAAAGGTATAGCTGGTAGCTATGTTAAATACTGTAGGGAGTTAAATTCCTCAGCTCCAACCAGCCACTGTCTTAAATCCAGACAAATCCTGTTAAAAGTCGCACAGCCTAAACGCTGCATTATCCCTCACCTTAACCAAATCTTGACTTTAAAAACGTGGTCCTCATGAGAACTAGTGGTTTCCGATAAGGTCAGTGTTTATGCCTGAAATGGTGCTAAAGACACACACAGACTACTATTGACAGCTACGCTTCATTCTGTCGATGTAGGTCAGCAAAGATCAAAAAGCCCTTCAGCTACAGATTTGTTGTCTTTAATGTATGTGAAATGATGCATGAAATATTGAAATATGCAAATGGCAGGAGCGGTAACTAGTAGTGGAATAACTGAATGAATATAACAGATTGTCTCTCTCTCTTGCTGGGAAGTATTCATTAGGAAGTGGTTTTCTGTGCGATACGGACTTGATCAAGGGATGGAGCGTAGTGGCTGAGGCAGACGCAGCATGGTTGAATGTATGGTGTGACAGATTGCCTCCTGTTTTTGTCTTCAGACTCCTTTGATCGCTTCATCACACTGAGTGGAAGGTCCCTGCCAAGAGAAGGCCGAGCTCGTCTCCCAGACGCATTCACACTGCATTTACATCTGTAAAAATAACCATGCGTTGCACCATGTTGCTTAGCGTTCTCCTCTTCCGGGCCAAAAAACAATAATACGAATGCGATTATGCTTGTACTGACCCAGGCGTGAAACTAAAATCTGTCTGTTGATGTCAAGACGTACAAAAAAAAAAATGCCTTGCTGCTTTGTTTCCGAGGCGAATGAGCAGCTGGTCAACTGGCTTTGTAACATGAACCGAGCAGAAAGAAGGAATATTGGATACTTTCATAAAGACATTGCCATAGTTGTCCTCAATTATGAAGGTTTGTACCAAACTATTAGGTTGAATTCCAATTCCTTGCTCAACCCTCAATCTCAAAAATATGTGCTCCCGCTAGTGCAAGTGCTGTCTTGATTCTCAGAAAAGTTAAGTTTAGGGCCAAGTTTAAGGGCTGTATCGCCCTCAATATTGAGATTTTCCGAGACCACCCTTGGGAGCAAGGGCTACCCAGAATGCATTGCGTGTTTTGACATAACAAATATGGCGCCGAAAGTAGCGAAACGAGTGCGATACACATTTTCTTTGTTAATAGAGATATAAACATTATGAAAACCATTGTATTATCTTAGTTTAGGCCCATATTATGGATTACTGACGTCATTGTTGCGTAACATTTCTTTTTACGATCTTTTGTCAATAGCCGGCCGGTGCGGACAAGCGAGCGTTTGCTATAGTTTACTTTTCAATAAGTCGTGGTGCGTGGTAACTGTCAGCTGAATATGTCTGTGGTTGTGGTATTTGTATGAGTATCATCTTATAACTAACTGACAACCTAATAACTTGACTGACAAACGGATCGTAATAAATAATCGTGACATAAATGTGTTCTTCTTCTTCCTTTTTGGAGTTGACAGACTGGACGCAGCTTTCGCGTTATTCTGCCCCCTACAGTCTGAAGATGTATCTGCATTTAAGGGGTGTCCCATTTCTAAGTGACAAAATAACCCTCAACACTTGGTTTTGAGGGCCAGTTAAGATTAAGGGTTGAGCTTGAGGGTTAAGATAGGAATTGGAATTGGCCCTTCGTCTTCTAAAACCAGCCTGAAATTCAGGTTGCATACTATGGCCTGACATTTGCTTGAACTAAATGCATCATAATTCTCAATTACTCCGTCTCCATTTTTTGTCAGTATTTAACCAGTCAGAGCTCATTCCCATCTTCATCTAATCCCTTTCCCATATTTTGCTGATTGGTCCAGCTACCAGCTGCATCTCTCAATTGATTCTTAGTGGATGTTTTCCAGCACAAACTGAACTAGTTAAGACTATGACTTTTGAACGCCCTATGTCTATGTCTATGTCTATGTAAGCTGGGAGCACCCCACACTGAAAGGATGTTAGAATTCTTCATACAGTCTACTGGAGTTCCGCGACAGTATCGCGTGATATGAAGCATTGCTTATTAGGTTATGACTTAACATGTTTGGAGGCCATGGAGGATCAGGTGGCAAAGTGGCAGTGGCATATAATATGCTTTTGGTCCGGACCTTAACGTGTGAACCAGTGAAAGCCGGTAAGCAACACTGCTGGCTCCAGTTCCAACCGTCTTTATATTCAGCAACCCAGTGACCTACAAATGAGAAAAGGGAGTTTGGGAACCACTGAAGTGAAACATATGATGAGAGGAATATACCAATAAAACAAAAGGAGGACACTTGTGGCTATAACCTATTGCACTCCTGCGTTTGCATCTCTCTATCTGCTGACGGCTCGTGTTTTCCCTATTTCCATCTGCTTCTTCTCAGTGTCATCTAACAGATGTGTAAATCCTCCCAGTTGACATTAATGACGGTGCGATGTACTCAGTGCTGTATTTATGATAATATATTTCATACTCTGGGCCTCAGTTCAATAAATAAATGATCTGGAGTCACATGTGTGCGGCACATTACAAGGAGCTGAAGAGCTATCACAATAGCACGCGCATGTTTACATGTTTTACTTCATTAAAGGTTTATTGGCAGCACTCCAGTCGTCGTCCAGAGAGCGTCAATCCCACAAGGTTTTGCCACCACCCATGCTGCAGCTTAAGTCTATTGGTTTGAATTTAAAACCTCATTTAGCCGGAGAGCTCTGCAGATTGAACCTCATTCGTCAACGATCGCAAGAATAATGTGATACTGAATTTTAAAGCTATTGTCACACCGAGAACTTTCCCAGATCCCGATTAAAGTTCCAGCGCGGAACCTCTATCGCCCCCCTGTGGACGTCTGCCGTTTTCAGCCATAAACTCTATGCAGCCGCTGTTGCTTCCACTTTGCCGCTATCAGCCGTGATGTAAAATGCATCGCTCTGTGTGCAGCGTAGGAATGTCTCTGCAGACAACAGGAAACAAAGACATCGCTATACTGAGTCACAGAGAGAGAGTTGTGTGAAACTGAATGTATGGGAATATTGGTTTATATTTAAAAGTTACACACTACAACTTCAACTTTACTCCAATGTGTCAGTCTGTTTTAACCGGTGATAAATATATTTAATCTCACATGACACCTCGTGAATGTGATCGAACGCTGCTTAAAGGCCATAAAAATCCTCCTAATATGTCACAGAGACACAGAAATAATATTCATATAACAAACTGAACTCACCAACAACAACAGTACAGCCAAAATATTCTCATTAAAAAAATATTTTTCGGACCGCAAATCATTTTTATCTTTTGAAATCATGTTTTGGCATGTGGCGCCACCTACCCCCTTCCACCAATCATTGCGGTCAGTAGAGTCTCAGCTGCCAGGCAACCAAGGGCTGCCAGTTACGTCTGAGCTACAATGGCGGAGAAAACGAAACCTAAAAGACCTCTGTATTTTGAATTTGAGTGTAGTAACCCTTTTTGGTCACATTCTTACATATGGCGCCTTTAACTAATGTAAACTGTTGCCCTGGTTCTCAGACTGTGGTACGTGTGTATCACGTGAGCTTCCTCTGGTGGTGGTACTTGTAGGAAAATCAGAAATACTGACTGGAATGCGTAAACAATGAAACAAATAACAAAAAAAACCCAATAAATTAAATAATGACAATTAAAGTCACCTTATCTCTCTCTCTGTATTAATTTAATTTCACTATACCAGTGTGTGAAGTATAATAGGTAATGATGTTACTTCGAGAGCTCAATATTTTCTCAGGTGGTACCTGGTATATAAAGTTTGAGAACTACTTAACGCCCTTCTGAAATAGATTGTGTCTGTGTCTGGGAGTACTTATCAGGTCATAAATGATGTTGTTTTTTTCTCAACTATATTAATGAATGTATCGAAAGACTATAGGTGTGATCATGGCCATAGCTGGTCCTTGTGTGCCTATAGTGTGCAAAATCCTAAGGTGCCAAGGAGCCAAGACAGGAAGTAAGAGTGTTTTTTTGTTCCCCACCCAACCTAACAACAGCAGCTGAGCTGAGGAGGTAGCCAACCTCCCACCACGCTAGTTAACAGCCAGTTGCCTTCTCCTAACAAGACACATGTTTCCCATGATCTCAGCCGATGGCACCAGAAGCCTGGGATGAGGCCCAGGTCTGGGCGTCACACCGCTTTGCCCCAGGAACCTCTCTGTTGGGTAGAGTACACCACAACTCCTCTCTGGGGGGATGCACGAGCCATGGAGTTTGTAGAGGTGTGAAGTTTCTTTGAGGGAGCGGCACTGGGAGGATATAAACCAACACTTGTGTGGTGTAGTTTTGTAGTTGTATACAGTATATGATATGCAATTTCCCTGTAGTTCAAATTGTTTGCTTTATGTGTTCTCTTTAATGGTTTTCGGTTCTAATTATAGTAGGAATCTTAACCCTCTCTATATCTTTGGTCAGTTTAATACAGGCATGTACTGTAGCTATTCCCCCATGAGCATCTCAACCCATACTTATTTTAGTAAAGGCCAAGATGCAGCTGATATAAAAGTACAGGAATTTCAAAGAAGTCAGTGTGTACAGAAAAATCTAAAGGGTACAGTAGGTGTACTCAGGAGGAGTTGTGGGAAAAAAACTTTAAACTTCAAGGATGTTTGTAGGATTCAGGCGAGTGCGAATAGCTACACAAAGCAAAGACAAAAAGTCATGAGGAGAGAGGAGGTACAAGAAAAAGGTCCAATTCTCGAATGACTCATGCGATCATATACTCGCTTTTTATTATACACACTCATCCGTTCAGCGGGTATTTTAAGGAACAACTCTCTAAAGGCAGCTCGCTTCTTCTTCTTCTTCTCTTGCTGGTTGATGGTGATATTCTGTGATGCTCTCCTGGAATCTGCAGAGCATCAGCCGTATGCGAGGGCCTGCTGGGGGTTTTATTATATCACATCGAAATTCATTAAAATGTGAAATTGATCCACTGAAGAGGACCGGTTTTATCCAGACCCATCATTAATATAAGTAGGAGCTCTCCTGAACCTGCCTCATGCTAAAAAGCTCTTGGATTTTTTTTAGTCTCCAGGCATTGGTTCAGTTCAATATAGATATAACAGTAGGCATTGTTAACCTTCACAATTATTCTCTTTAATGTTGTGGTTCCCTGGGGATCGGATATTTTTAAAATGCTGGCAACGTTAGCCACCTATTGTTTAACAAACCATCTATTGATTTGTGTCGGCTTCACTTGTAGGTGTGTTTTTTGGTGTGTTTTTTTTAGAGCGTATATGAGATCTGACACTGTCTTAGCCCAGGTGTATGCAGCTTTTTCTCTCGAAAATTGTTGTTGTTTGTGTATTGTTGTGTTAATGAGACCTATTCGGTTCATTTTCCCAGTCCTGTTTTTTTCTGTTTTTAACTCATCGGTTAAGGTAGTAGTCAATAATTTTAGAATAACATTGAAAGGTCCCATATTATACCCTAACCCTACAAGTTAACCTAGTTCCCTGGTGTCCTAATGAACAGGTCTGTGACATGCTTTGGTCAAAATACGCTAAGGATGAAGCACCACAGCAGTTCAATCACCCTGCCAAAACAGCCCTGTTCAGAACACTCGGTTTAGTAGTATCTCTTTAGGTCCACCTTAAATAAAAGCAAAACAAAACTTAAGGGACAGGAAATGACATCAGCCACAGAGGCTACTGGGAGCTAAGAGCAGTTAGCATGTATCCACTGGACAGATAAATCCTCTGAGGCTGGAAGTATGTGTAGAACTCTGTGCTGCACTGTGGAGCCAAGAATAGAACTTTTCGCAGAATTCGTGGAGTTCCGGGTTTCGGATACCGGTGCCCTCGCCAGCACTCTAGACACACTTTAGAGCTCAGCGAGACAACAATTCCAGGAATTTAGCGCATTGTGACGTCCCAAGGTGCGCGAAAATCAACATCGCATGTTTTATCTCCCGTACTAAAACGATTAAAAAGTTGATTTTGCATAATATGCGACCTTTAATACATTACACTGGATTTCCTTTGTTGTCAGTTGTTTTCTTATTTGCTCCTTCACTTTAGAGTGACTGGCTGTGTTCGCAATCATTATGTGTCATTGCAACATCGGTGTTGTTACAGCCACACTCGGCAAGCTCAGTGTGTTGTGATGCAGTTGCCGCTCTCAAACCTGCAAATTACACTGTGTTGTACATCAATATTTCTGGCGGGCTCAAGGAAAAAAAAAAGAAAAAAAATCCCTCAATCCACTGATGGTCTGTCTGTCTAGCCATAATAAAACCTTCCATCTCGAGAAGGAAGGAACAAATGATTGTTTATCGCTAATCATATAAAGCTAATCGAAAAGATATAAAGCCGCTGACATTTCGATGTGTGGAGCCCGGCGAGCCAATCGAAACGAGCGGGCCAAGAAAAACAATGGCTCACACTCTCCCCCTCGAAGGAAATGCCAAACATTTCAGTGCTGTATAAATAGACGGCTCTGACTTTGTAGAGTGAGAGAGACGGAGAGCGAGGTAGAGGACAGGAACCCCCTCCCTCAGGTCACACTGATGCCAGTCCCCCGACCTCTCCTCCCCTCTCCACTCTCTCTCCACGTCTTTATTGCTCTCTTTGTTTTTCTCTCTGGGTGTTTGATCTATTTTTGTGCAAATTTCTCTTGACCTCGCTGTGTTTTTTTGTTTTTTTTTCCCACCTCCTTTGGTTTACCTTTGTATTTTTCATATCTTGGTCTCTCTGTGTCTTCCTGACACCGAGTTATCATGAATAACTGAACAGCCGAGTAACACCTCTTGCCTTATTAATGACACCATCTACTAGAGTGGAAGCAGCGAATGCCCCCCTGGATGAATCTGTATTGTGCTGCAGACTTTTGACCCAAGCTAAATGCTCTAATTAGAGCAAGGAAGCTGGTATTTAATATCTGTTGGTCAAGCGGCATCCCCTCACTGCCGACAGCTACGTGCAGTTAAGTATAGTGTATTTGCACATATGCAGTCTATCCTGTGCTGTATGTATGCCTGGGCTCATATGGTCCTGTAATATGCTGTGTAGGATGTAGCTGGAAGGATTTTAACACCACAACAACAGTGCTACACTAGCAAATGCTTCATCTGTTAAAAAAAGTTGTTACATTTTGTCATTTTAAACTGAAACGACGAAGTCTGTGTCCATTCACCAATACGTGAGCACATTTTTATTTAGCATTAGCATGCTACCATTTTGCAGCTAACTTGGCGAACCTATGATTAGCATTAGCGTAAGGCTAACATAATACAAACACTGTGCAACCTTATTAGGCATAACTAAAAATGTGTAATTTTCAATTAGCATTAGCGTAGTTAGCTGTTGTGACCAGGCAGGCAGCGGCTCATCAGCAGCAGCTGTGCTGTCTGGAGAAGGGAGGTGGGAGCGAAGAAGCTGGGCTAACTTGGCGAACCTGTTTCCAAAGGTAAGCTAGCGAGGCTATGATTAGCATTAGGGTAGTTAGCTGGTGTGACCAGGCAGGCAGCGGCTCATCAGCAGCAGCTGCGCTCTCTAGCACAGGGAGGTGGGAGTGAAGAGGCTGAGCTAACTTGGCGAACCTGTTTCCAAAGGTAAGCTAGCAAGGCTACGTTTATCATCAGCGTAGGGCTAACACAATACAAACACTATGCAACCTCATTAGGCACAACGCAATTTTTTAAAATTTCTGATTAGCATTAGCGTAGCTAGATGTTAGCCACGTCAGTTCCTTATCATGCATTACCATAACTGAAAAATCTTCTTCAGCTCCCACTTCATCCTACAGACACTGCACTAGTCTTTTAGATGAACAGTAGACACTAAAGTAACAGCCCGACCATGTTGGTTAGACGAGAACAAAAAACATCTACAAAGTCATTCCCTTTTTTTATACGTTTTGTCTTGTTTACTGTAAGTCGTCAGGTGTCTTTGCAACTGTAAAATCTTCAGTAAAATATTGTCCATCCACTGTTTTCTTGACAGTCGTTCCACTCTAATATAGGTAAAGTACAGCGGGCTGGGAATGCAATTTCCCACTGAAAAGATCCTCTTTTCTTGCTGTTTATGTGGGGCATAGATTGCTTTTTCACGCTATGTGGACCACATTTGCATATTTATGGAATATTTCAATATAAGGTAAGCCATTAACTTGACGCTGTCCTTTTGTGCAAATATGTACACACAAACATTCAGACAAACGTCGAAAGATTGAAGCTAAATTGGTGTCAGCTGTCAACAAAACCAAGTTTGTTCACTGCGAGGCAAGACAATGGGTTTTGTTTTACATTCTGCAATGCGTGCATCTTATTTTATGTAATTTTTAGTTTTCTCGCTGCTTCCAGGAGAATCGCTCTTCTCAGAATAATAGTTATTTCAGAGTTAGACCTCGGAAAATGAACGATGTAGCTGTTGAACAAGGTTCAAGATGAGCTGGCGTCGGAAATGTCAATATGTGTGTGTGACAGTAAACTTAATAGTTAAAACACGCTTGAGTAAGCAAAATTGAGGCATATAGACACACGGCGCAAATGGAGTATAAAACTCCAGGCAGTAAAGTAAGTGAGACAGAACACAAATGTGGAATTGAGAAAGAGGGGGAATTTAAAATAATAAAAAAAAAATGATTTCATACTGTATCTAAGAAGCATTTTAGTTTACACCATAAACACCAGCTCCTGGGCTTAAAGCCTTTGTTGACAGTGAGCTGCACCTCACTTCTCCTCTTCCTTTTATCCTCTTGTTGCTCCAGCTTGCTCAGCCACGTCTAAATATCTAATAAGCTTTTCTGCCAACTTCTGATCCTGGATTTGTTCTCACCTGGGCAAATGCGCATGAATAATGGAAGTGGGATGATGTAAGGCAGGGGCACCGTTGCTGCACAGTGTTGTGTTTTGGGGCTGATAAGGAGCTGCGCCTCAGAGGAAGAGCCTCAAAGAGCTGATGAGACCACTTCTGACATTAGTGCCATTATTACCGAGCTGCACGGCACAAAATTATTAAGGTGCGAGGAGAGGAAGTGACACGTCGACTAAACTATTAGCAAATGTGGCTCGAGTTTGACCTGAATACATTATGTTATCTTTATTTTCAGTTGCATACATCGTACGCCCTTATCGGCAGGCGGCGAATAATGTAAGAAACAAACAAACATGGCCTTTCAAAATTAGCGTGGGTGTATGCGCCGTGACAAGTCGTGGTAGTTTTATCAGTCTGACGCTCAAATAAACCCAGTAGCTGTAAGTGACGGGGGGGCAAAATAATGAAAGCAAATGGCTCTCGAATTCACCATTATAGCTGATTTTTGCATAGTGCAGGGGCACGGTAGCGGGCACTCAACATTCAATTTATTTAAATTTGTAGACATACAAGAATGTGCTGGTTCACATACAAATAAGAGTCCAGCAGTGCATAAACACCCACTTTTCTTCCCCCCAGTTTCGGAGACGAAATTGCAGCATCCATATGCAGCGCAGTGTTCGAAAAACAAAACAAAGACAATGTGGCATAAGACCTCGGCGTCATAATTCCCTGATATGATGCAACGTGGAGGTATAGATGAAATTGAAATTGCTCGGGGGGTGAGAGGGTTAAACTTAAACCAGGCTACTCGACTCGACTCGTGCTGAATGTGAAATGGAAACACCAGCTTGGCTGCGTTACTGTTTACATTCTATGAATAGGAATCACATGTTTGATGAAACCAGCCAGTGCTGATGACTCTCTCTGCAGAGAGGGGAGGGTTGGAGAGAAAAAAAAAGGCAGGGAAAGAGAGGAAAGACTGTGTAAATGGAGACAGGAAGAAGAGAGGGAAAAGATGAAGGAGGGTGGCTGAAGAGCCCTTGACCAGATTCTCGTAAAAAAAAAACAAAAAAAAAACACAGCTCTTCTAATGAGCTTCCTGATCACACTTACATAACTGTGCTGTTTCGGTGTGTTCTGGTCAGTCGGGGGAAAGTTGTTATTTTTTGGAGATGCCTAATTTCCATTTTTCCACAGGCAGAGAGGTGAGCAACTGTAGCCTCTTTGATTTCTGGCCAAACTCAGCAGTGCCTGGTCCCGACATGTGTCTTATGCTTGTGGGTATTTTTAACCCCCACGACTGCTAAAATGAATTCCCCTTCCAAAAAAATGTCAGGATTCTAATCCAATCCCACTAATGCAGCTGAATTCCACTCAAACAATGTCCCATTTCTTTTTTGGTTGAAACGCTCGCCTAAGGTGATTAGGATAAATACCATGTTTGGGTGCGGACCTTTTAAGCGTTCGCTAACACGGTCACTAACGAATGTATTCATGCACGAGTTTCTGTGTGTTTTATTAGTCATTTTAATGTGTGTGTGTTTGACGAAATGGGCCTCAGCACCAGAATGTGAGGGAGTCTGTGATTTACCATCATCGCACAAACAGGGCCGCCTTTCTCTGTGACACGTGTGGGCTCCAGGTGTGGTGTCTGGTTACCTCATAAAGTCATGAATGAAAGCTCGTTTTTTTTTTTTTTGCAGAGAGCAGAGAAAGAAATCAAACCATCTTGTTTCTGCAAAAACATATGTCATTTTTGGGGATTTCTTCCACACAGCTTCTCAATTAGCACTCTCTTATAGTTTCACATAAAAAAAACTAGGCAAATAAATAAAGCTAAATCCTTTCATTTTGTTAGTGGCACATTTAACCTTTTGAGTGGTTGCAGTCGTGCGCGGAGTGCTCGCTGCATAACAACGATACGAGCAGATGGAGGTCACAGTCGACAGGCTGGGTTTGTCAGTTGCAGAGTAACTGTCCTTGTTAAGTCGCAAATGATAGTGGAGCGTCGAACCTGAAGGCTACGATGAATGCAGACAAACCTCGCAGACGAGTGTTGCAGATTAGCACCATGGGCTTTAAATATTTAAGCCATTGTGTAACTGTGTCGTCAGCTGCACTGTCTGTCACGAGAGACACACAAATGAAGGTCAACCTCAGGAGTTCATGTAGTCAGCTGGAATTGCTTGAATTTGCTTGTGGTAGGGTGGGTTTTTTTCTTGAAAATATAGGTTTTATGTTACTACATTCAAATTCAAAATACACAGATCTTTTAGGTTTATTTTCATGACGTAACTGGCAACCCGTGGTTGCTCGGCAGCTGAGACTCTGATTGGTAGATGGCGGTAGGTGGCGCCACATGACTTCAAAACATAAACATGATTTGCAGTCTGCAAAATATTTTTTTAATGCAAATATTTTGGCTGTACTGTTGTTGTTGGTGAGTTCAGTTTGTTATATGAACATTATTCCTGAGTCTCTGTGACATATTAGGAGGATTTTATTATTACATAATGCACCTTTAATAAGACAACTTTATTTTTTTCAATTTTCATTGTGTGATACATTGTGTTCTGTACATTCCGGGATTATCCAGCACTGCTTTGTTAAAGTTTTAGGACAGTTTCAGTTTTAATTTACACCTGCAGTATATATATGAAAGGACAATATTAATTGCCCTTTCATATTCTAAATCTCACTGCCAATGGCTTCATTTAATTAATATTTAAACCCCCTGCTTAAATTTGCTTTGCAACTTATGTCTTAAGGTAATAGATTTGAATGACAATAAATCTGAATACAATAACCGTATGACACACGGTGCGTGAAGTTTTTCTACTTCCTCCTTAACTTTGCACACGGTCCATATGCAGAGCCAAGTTTTGGCCCGAGCCGAACGTCAGGGTCTGTTTTTCCCGCAGCGAGTTCAAAAGACCGACCTCCGGCGAACCTGCTGCTGTTGTTTACAATCTCCTCGCTCGGAGATTTTCTGCTCTTTTCCGTTTGCTGTGATGAGTCTGTTATTGACAACCGCAGAGAGACGGATGGATCCAAAGTACGTGTAGGACAGGGTGTGGATCGGGATTGTGAGGCATTGCTATAACGTCAATCCACGCTGTTTACGTGCATTTAATTACTACTGAGGAAACAGATCGCTCGTTGTCATCTTGTATGTTTTATACGCACATACGGATGCTAAACCTGCAATATACCGACGCTTTTAATTTAAAGGTGCATTATGTAATCTAAATCAACTGGCCATAAAATCCTCCTAATATGTCACAGAGACTCAGGAATAATGTTCATATAACAAACTGAACTCACCAACAACAACAGTACAGACAAAATATTTGCATAAAAAAAGATATTTTGCAGACTGCAAATCATGTTTATGTTTTGAAATCATGTTTTGGCATGTGGTGGCGCCACCTACCGCCGTCTACCAATCATTGCAGTCAGTAGAGTCTCAGCTGCCGCGCAACCACGGGTTGCCAGTTACGTCAGAAAGCGAAAGCCTAAAAGACCTCGGTATTTTGAATTTGAATGTAGTAACCGTTTTTGGCCACATTCTTACATATGGCACCTTTTAAATTGAAAGTGTTTTATTCTGCCCTTAAGGAAAGGTCATTTCTTTGAGGGAGATTTAACCTCATCATCAGATGCTCGTTCTGCACGTACGCTGTATCTTTGAAGCTGGAGAAAAAGACAGTTTTAGCACATTATATATATATATATATATATCGTACTTTCAACCACTTCATTTAAAAAAAAAGGAGATTTTATGACTGTGAATTAAATCAGGGTGACGATACTCGTTTAAAAACTAAATTTAACTTTGGATCAGAATTGTAGAAGTGGTCATCAGTTTTTTTTCGTCCAGGTATCATCAGATGGTTGATGGTGAAAGTGATAGTCAGTCGGGAGCAGTTTGTGATGTACAAGTATATAGTGTTTATACAAGGATAATCATATTTGCTCCATAAGTGTCTGTTCTCTAGTCTAGTGCACGCGTCGACACAACTCATACACATGTACCCGGAGGACTTTCCCTTTAAAAACAGCCTTGTTTATTGTTTCAGCGTTTGCAAGATTATGACATAGACCATAACATCAGTGTTTTCTATTTTGGGGTTTTTGGAGGAATTCATTACTGCTGCCACATGTATTGTATTGCATGTATGCACATGTACATGTACAAATACGGACACACAAACACATCTGCTTGACACTGAGCTGGAAATGAATGGGGCTCATGAAATTTAACTGTTTGGAAATTCTATAAAGTGAGTTTAATAACAGTTTTAAAATACTATTATTGTGTACAGACGCTGTTTGGCTATGAACAGTTACAGCCAATAAAAGCTTTTGTGGACAAAAATTTATCAGCGCCTTGAAAGCCTTGTTTAAATGTTGACCTCCCCAGTCGCACAAGAACTGCTTGAATGCTATAACAGGGTTTTTTTTAATTGACCACAATTTTTTAATACGGTTATTACCAACAATTACTCTTCTGTCCTTAAAACTAATTTGCTACATGTTTCAAAACAAAGTCATTCACAAAAAGCACAAACTTATAACACACTGGCTGAAAAGTAGGGATGTGAAGATACCACTTTTTTGTGTCCGAGACCGATACAACAAACTCGAGGAGTATCTACCGATAACGATACAGGCATTTTATACTATTTGTGAACCAGGAACCATTATATATATATATATATTTATATAATATTATATGTAGGAATTTTTTGGGGGGATTCTATCAGATATTAAATTTTTATCAGTCCAATATCTGATCCGATCTTGACCAGTTTCAGACCAATACCGTTACTGACCGATACCAATTTCCATACCAACTAAAAAAAAAAAAAAAAATTCTAAATTTTTCAATTTTCCACATCAATCTGTATTTCATCATAGTATATAAAAAATAACCAACATTTTGCTTTCCGGGTGCTTGAGTTATGAATGGGAAAACTGATCATGCATTATGGATAATTTGACCATTGCATGCATTGTGGGTGAAAGCAAGGATCCACTTTGTTCACCGAGACATAGAGTTTTGAAAATGTGTGTGTGTGTGTAGGTGTGTGAGCACATCACTTACTCTGAAGGTCATATTCATAATGCAGTTCGCATGAATAAGAGATGGTAATTTAATTTGCAAGGCTTGATGAAAATCTTTATCACTGTTTACAATCACGCATGAAAAATTGCAGTACGCCGTCATTGTTGAACATGATAGATTTTGTGTTCATTATGCTCCGCGTCTAAAAGACAACAGGAATAATATAACCACCAAAATAGGACAAGTACATCATTTCTCTAATGTACCAGCAGAAATTATACTTTACCTTTGAAATTAAATGTCTAGTAAACAGTGCTATAACGTGACTTTGTGAGCTAAATTAAATTGACGTCGGTGATGTTCGTGGATCTAAAGTTAGAGTTTCATTCATAAGATGTCGGTCATGTGGTAAACCTTTTATGCAGAGATGTATAAAGCTTTATGGAGACACAGTAATGTGCTATGACACACTGTAGACACCACCTTCATGCGGAGCGTTACCCCGAACCACTGACTCCACTGTGAAAGCTGGAGATGTGGTTCCCGAGCGGCTCCCATCATCGCTGACACCGTTTCCCCCCAGAGTGACATAGCAAAGGCTTAATGGGCCTGTTGATGGTGAGTTAAAGCTTGGTGTTAATTATAACACCATGCTCTGTTAAACACAGTTCCATTAGCATCAGCAGAGGCAGCACTGTTGAGCGTATAAATTGAGACTGCTGATTCAGTCGACTCATCAGCGCAACAGTTGTAAAAAAAAATAAAAAAAATAATAATGCAGGATCGCAGCGATGCGCTCTCTGAGAATTTTGATGTGCGTCGTAATTGTAGGCTCCGATTATTTGTCTTTGTTGTGATTGAGCCTGCGACAGATTTACAATCCCTCTCCGTATTTGTCGTCGTGACTTATGGTTTGTTTCTCTGAGTGAAATGGGAACCCGGCTGGGGGGGGGATTTGTATGATTGTTCCTCAGATTTTTACAAACATTGATTATACATTGAGGCAGGATTTTTTAGAAAATTGTAATTTTTCTCCCCTGAAATGCAATAACATATACCTCGGTTGTCACAAAAAAATAGATAATATCCATTAAAAATGGCTTCAGATAACACACTGTGGAGCCACTGACCTTGCCTGATATCTTAAGGTCTTAACGGTTACCACTGCCCAGCCTCCCCTACATCCTGTTTCTCCGATTATTTCTATTTTGTCTGGCCCTGGTTGTCAAGGCTCTGATATAGTATAGATAAATGAAACCTACTATTGGTGTGACCAAGCAGAACTTAATGTATGCTCACTCTGAGCCAGCTCTCTCTCTCTCTCTCTCTCTGTGTGTGTGTGTGTGTCATTAACACGGCCGTGCAGGCTGTGTGGTAACAACCACATAAAGCATGTGATAAAAAAGCTGCCAAGGTGAATATTGGAGGAGGACATTATGTGCTTGTGCGCACGTATGCAGAACTTCAAAGTATACAAGTATACAGCCTCACACACACACACACACACACACAATGTCCATTTGCTTCTGCATGATTGGCTGTATGGATAATGAATTTGATATGAGGAGGGGGAAAGAAAAAAAAAAAAAAAGCCACCGCATATAACAACTTTCTCCAGATGAGTGCTTTTCCCGAGCACTTAGCTGCTGCTGAAATCATGTCTGCTTTGAACACCACTCGGTGTCGAGGCACGGTTGCTGGTTGCAGCGGGAGGAGAGAGCGTAAGAAGCTGTCAGAATGAGCGTGAGCCTCTGAGCGGTGTTTTCGTATTTTACACACGTCGGGCCTGTTTTCAGCTGGTCCTTCTATTCGCTGGTTTCTTCAGATTATGATGGATGTGTAAAGATTTGATGGGCAATGCCGCTGAATGCACGATTGTCAAGGCGGCATGGAGTCACAGCCGGGTCAGGACGAACAACCAGTGGATGTGGATGACACAGTTTATTCAATATTCCCTAATACGTTGTCTAGAATACAACAAATAATACATTTTTGTGTCAGGCTCGTCTGATTAAGGCCAGCACACAATACACAAAACATGTTCTTTGTTTCTCATTGCATTAATAGGTGATTATGTGAAGAAAACACAGAACACCATCTCAGGTGCTTTAAAGGGACAATGTGTAGTATTTATAAGATAAGATAAGATAAGAAGTCCTTTATTCGTCCCGCAGTGGGGAAATTTCCAGTGTTACAGCAGCAAGACAATAAGGATAAGGATAATAAATAATAAACATGCATTACCAAAAAGAAATAGAATATATAAAGTACAATATATAAAGATATTAACACTGACTATAAAAATAGGTCTAAAAATAGAATGTAGAATGTACATTACAACCGGTCTGCAGAATATACACAGTATGCACATGGTATTTACAGTGTAAGGAAACAAGGCTGAGCTATTAAATAAGGATATTAAATAAGGATATGGATATTGCACTGATGAGAAAACTACAGTATAAAAAATTTGACAGTATGAAGAAAAGACAATATATTGCACTTAAAAAAATTTACATTATGAAAAAATATATACAGTATATTACAGCAATGAAAATTAACAGTATATTGTACATGGAGAGTGGTGTGTGTGTGTGTGTGTGTGTGTGTGTGTGTGTGTGTGTGTGTGTGTGTGTGTGTGTGTGTGTGTGTGTGTGTGTGTGTGTGTGTGTGTGTGTGTGTGTGTGTGTGTGTGTGTGTGTGTGTGTGTGGGGTCTACTTAGAGCAGTACTTGTTGTACAGCCTAACAGCTGCAGGGAGGAACGACCTGCGATAACGCTCCTTCAGACATTTTGGATGTTTTAGTCTGTGACTGAAGGAGCTGCCCAGTGCTGCGATGGTGTTCTGCAGGGGGTGGGAGAGATTGTCCATCAGAGATGATAGCTTGGTAGCCATTCTCCTCTCTCCCACCACTTCCACTGGTTCCAGGGGACATCCAAGGACAGAGCTGGCTTTCTTAATCAGCCTGTCCAGCCTCTTCCTGTCTGCGGCTGTGATGCCACTGCCCCAGCAGACCACTGCGTAAAAAATGGCTGATGCCACTACTGAGTCGTAGAAGGTCTTCAGGAGTTCTCCCTGAACTCCAAAAGACCTTAGTTTCCTCAACAGGTAGAGTCTGCTCTGACCCTTCCTGTAGAGCGCAGCAGCATGATCAGACCAGTCCAGTTTATTGTTAAGGTGAACACCCAGGTATTTGTAAGATGTCACCATGGAGGAGAGTGTCGTCTTCTGCGGAAATCCACCACCAGCTCCTTAGTTTTCCCCGCGTTGAGCTGGAGGCGGTTCCGCAGGGACCAGTCCACAAAATCCCGAACAAGTTCTCTGTACTCTCTGTCGTCATCATCTGTGATGAGGCCGACAATGGCAGAGTCGTCAGAGAACTTCTGCAGGTGACAGGAGGGGGAGCTGTAGGAGAAGTCTTATGGATTTATATAACCCAAAATCCACTTTTTTATACATATTATATGCTCCTGCATTGTCTAGTCGCTGTATAATAGTTTTTCTTTTATTTTCGTAGTGTTTCAAAAAGTCATGCAAAATAACATTGTCGCGGGCCGCTGTTGCATTGCCACTGTTAGCAGCGAGACGCTATGTTTAAAAACGGATGTGCTAAATCTCTGGAATTGTTGTCTCGCGGGGCTCCGCTTTGTCCGTAAAACACGCGAGAGTGCTGGCAAGGGCAACGGCATCCGAAAACCGGAAGTCCGCGAAGTCTGCAAAAAGTTCTATCCTTGGCTCCACAGTGCAGCACAGAGTTCTACACAACCTTCCAGCCTCAGAGGATTTATCTGACCAGTGGATACATGTTATATATAATAGCAATGTACCTGCTAGAGCCTGCAAATGATCACTTTTCCTAATGCTAACTGCTGTTAGCTCCCAGTAGCCTCTGTGGCTGATGTCATTTCCTGTCCCGTAAGTTTCAATTTCTTTAAGGTGGACTTAAAGAGATACTAATAAACAGAGCGTTCTGAACAGGGCTGTTTTGGCAGGGTGATTGAACTGCAGTGGTGCTTCATTCTTATGGTATTTTGACCAAAGCATGTCACGGACATGTTCATTAGGACACCAGGGAACTAGTTTAACTTGGAGAAATAGTGTATAATATTTCCCCTTTAACCATTTAAGGAGGTCACAGGAGATAAACCCCAGTTCCAAATGTGAAAAGTACCTTTTTGATGATTTAAAAAAAATGAAAATCCAGCCAGCCGTCTCTTACTATACTGCATGGCAGGTGCAGTCGTTCAAGAACAACTACGTCTAATGAAATTGTCACCACTCACTATGTGGGATTGTCTGGTTTAATGCCGTAGTTTCATGGTCCCTGCTTTGTTTCTTTAAGTGGTATGGAGCCACTGCCACTTGTGCCACTGAATCAGCATGGGTGGGTGGGTGTAAGGTTATTGGCAATTTCTCATGTCAGTAGTTTTAAGGCCACCCAGGGGGAGAGGGTTTGATATGCAGACTGCGAGGTGGTGCTGGGATTTGGAGATGATGCTGGGGAAAGTGGGGAAGGATCTGATTCAATTCCCCAGGATAGCTCGGAAAGAATTCAGCTTGAAAGTTTGTCAGGGGTTATGCATAAAAAGTAAAAAAAAAAAAAAGTTTTTTGGGAATAAGATTGTATTGCTTGAAGAAAGTAGAAGAAAATTTAAAAAAATACAGATGGTACAGAAAATGTAGGAACCCTGTTTGTATGAGTTCCTTATGTCATTTTGCTGCTGTTCGCTCTGATTCAGCCAACATCTGTATTTTCTATATTCCACAGTTGTATAAATACAGACCATGAAGTGAGCAGCTGAGCTTCAGTTGTACATCTAATGTGTTTTGTAATATATCTGCTGAATCTGTAAAGGCCTTAGCCCTAATTCAGTTAAAACTAATGAGCAGATTCATCAGATCTTATACTTGTTCTGATTTGTTCAATATCAACTGCACCAAAACCTGTTATTATAATAAAATACAGCTTAGCAATTGTATTTTTTACCTGTGATACTCATTCATATACTTATCTCCATGCAGGTATCTGGCCAGCTTTTGTGGGATTGGATGTCACCTTCAGATTGGTTTAACTGAAGATGGAAACACTGGAGTCTGAGCTGACCTGCCCGATCTGCCTGGAGTTATTTGAAGATCCCCTGCTCTTGCCTTGTGCCCACAGCCTGTGTTTTAACTGTGCCCACCGCATCCTGGTGTCCCACTGCTCCACTAGCAAGCCCCTCGAATCCATCTCCGCCTTTCAGTGCCCCACCTGCCGTTACGTCATCACACTGAATCACCGCGGCCTGGAGGGCCTTAAGCGCAATGTGACACTGCAGAACATCATTGACCGCTTCCAAAAGGCCTCCATTAGTGGGCCTAACTCCCCCACAGAGAGCCGGCGTCTGCAGCCGCAACGGCCCTACACCGCCACCATTAGCGGTACAATAGCTGGAACAATCGGAGGCGGCGGCGGTGGTGGTGGCACAAGTGGAAGCAGCGCCCGCGGAAGCCCCGCCACTTCCAGCCACTCCCACCCTCACGCCAACCACACCAACCACGTCAACCACACCAACGCCAACCACAGCCCGGCCGTCGTGGCTAAAATGGAGCCGCGCATCAGCTGCCAGTTCTGCGAGCAGGACCCGCCGCGCGAGGCCGTCAAGACGTGCGTGACGTGCGAGGTCTCGTACTGCGACCGCTGCCTGCGCGCGACGCACCCGAACAAGAAGCCGTTCACCAGCCACCGCCTGGTGGAGCCGGTGCCGGACACTCACATCCGCGGTCTGACTTGTCTGGAGCACGAGAATGAGAAGGTCAACATGTACTGCTTGGTGGACGACCAGCTCATCTGTGCCCTCTGCAAGCTGGTGGGGCGCCACCGCGAGCACCAGGTGTCCTCGCTCACTGAGCGCTTTGACAAGCTCAAGGTCAGTCTTTCATGTCCTTTTCATTTCCAAAACATACAATAAGGTCCTATCAGAGTACATTTCTCTATCATGTCCTTCATTTATTTATTGTTTGACTGATTGTTATAGTGAAGCAAGGTAAGTCACCGACTGCAACATGATTTGATTGAAGCAGAGTTCTGAAACATTCCCTCCCCAACAAGAGAGGGTTTTTTAATTCATTCTGCAACGTTCACTATGATATTTGGTTTGCAGTTTGCCAAAAAAGCAAAAGTCTTCAGTCCATCCGTTCTTACCGTAGGGACGTTCGGTCTGTGCGTTTCTGTCAACTATGAACTTTTGGCACAGCTTCATCTGCATCACACACACTCCCACCAGCTTTAGTTCAGCAAAAAGGACAAAAAGACAGATCGCAAACAGAGAGACAATTGGGAGAGTAGAAGGGCAGAGAGATAGAGAGAGAGGGAGGGAGGGAGGGAGGCAGAGCAGTAGCGAGGACGGCGGTACAATAGTCGATGAGCTGGCATTCCCTGTGGC
The DNA here is from genome assembly GCF_963457635.1 of Microchirus variegatus. Lineage (NCBI taxonomy): Eukaryota > Metazoa > Chordata > Actinopteri > Pleuronectiformes > Soleidae > Microchirus > Microchirus variegatus. The sequence goes on along the minus strand of NC_139807.1, from coordinate 10,335,094 downwards.
CACTGAGCTTTCATAGGCTCTGCAAAAAGACCAGGACTGCTGAATCAGGATGAAAAACAACAGAGAGAGAGAGAGAGAGAGAGAGAGAGAGAGAGAGAGAGGCGCGAGCTGGAGCTAATTTCACCACTAAAGAGCTAAAGCAGCCAGCCACATCAGCTGGCTTTAAACTTTTATCAGTGTTGTGTATGGAACTTGTGTACGGATACAATACAATACTTCAGAATTCAACATCATTGTAGAAGTTTGCAGTCAAACTGATAATTAAATATTGAAACTGGATTATACTTTGTTTTGGACGGCTTATGTGGGTTAAATTGAACTGTTATACCTAATACCATTTTTACTCTGGTTAACGCCTTATGTACGGTTTTCATGAACCCATGATACACAGTGAATGAGCGTTGTTATTGCTTCAATAAACCACTTGATGGAGGAACTCGGAGGTACCAGCGGTGCTTTATCCTCTAACACAATACTTTAGCTAAATTAGTAATCTGGGGGATAATATAGCAGTGATTATAACAAAGGCTTATTTCTTTTTATTTTCTGTAATGCTATGTGAATCCATCTGGACAGATGGCAAAACAAATAGTAAACATGGTAAAAAAAAAAATTGTGTTGTGTGCATATTAATGTAAGAACTGAAATTCTTCCAGAAATTAATTTTTGATGTCAAAATCCAGGCTTCCAGATGGCGTTCACCCCGTTGTCTAATAGAAACAGTTTGAGATATCCTGACGGGTCAAAGATGAAAGTGACGGATGAATTGTGCTCTCACTGAAACAGTATTGTGGAAAAGATCAATGCAGTTATATAAAGTTTTAAAAACCCAATCCCCCACTAGTAGACATGATCCTTTGCACCTCGCGCTGTAAATCTTTGTCGATGATGGAAATGTATCTGATGTTTTCTATTCCCACTTCCCCAGTGTGTGTGTGTTTCCATGGTTTCATTGTGTCCGTTGAATAGTGTTGTGTAGCGCACACACACACACACACACACACACACACACACACACACACACACACACACACACACACACACACACACTCAGAGAGAGCTGGACACCTGAAAAAGTGCTACATTGGCAGTTTGAAGGCCTTATCTGCAGCAAGCCGCGCTGTGTTTGTGGATGTTCTAGTTCATACAGAACATTCAGGGCTTATTTTTCACACGACAATACCAAAGTGTGGCCATAAGAATACGTCTGCGCCGCTTCAAGAGACACTGTTAACATTCCGTGTGCAACAAATACCCATCTCCTTTAATTCTTTGGTGAGTACTGCAGCAGCGGGGAAATGTCAGAATGCAGTTTCACATTGTGTTTTATTCATGATTTGTTCAACCAAAACGCTCCGTTTTTTTCGGCAATAATGTCAGCAAAATTCCACCTGCTCAACTTTTCTCCCCTCACTTACAGAAGCAAGAGTAACGTACTCCTTTCCTCAACCACATCATGCCTGGCTGTGGTTCTTTTGAATGTTTCCCATCCAAGGCTTTGAACTTTTTTAACTTTGAAATCTCAATCTCTCCAAAAATCTGAGGTCCAGCTCAGTGGCAGCTAAATTTAAAACCTTCCTCTCACACATCGCTCAAAGCAAGATTAAGTCAAAAGAGTTGTGTCACTGTTTAATTTTTCCAGTGCTGACATTCACTAATAGAGGCAATTGATTTTTCAATCATACATGCAACTCAGTGGCAGTTGCTGGTCTTTGAAACGGGAAACCCATTTTTAGGCCCAGTTATCTATACATGCATTCTGCAAACAAACAACTAGAACAAGGCAACTATTGTGCTTTATTTACATTGTATATACCAACGAAAATGGTCTATATGGGCGAGTAAATAACACCCAACGACCAGCTACAGAGTTCACACAGGACTGAGGGGGAAAAGGCTCCGCTGTTGAGTTTGTTTCTGCAACGCTGTCAATCAAAAACTGGTTCCGCCTTTCAAGAAAGTTCCTCCAATCATCATGCAGAAGCCCAGTATCTGTGCACCCGCCCATCCCCCCCCCATCCACTTCCCTGGAAGTGACGTTTTTGCCGCATTTGTCCAATCACCGTCAAGCTCACAACCTATTCTGTGGCGTCCCATAGAGTACAGGTTTTAAAGCGGCGGCTGCTACGGGAATGCGAAAATCACGTAAGACGATCCGTCATCTGTGACAATCGGCTGATTCTGATTCTGTAAATACAACACAGTGCACCTTTGACAGTGTTTTAGAGGAAGCTGAGCTTCACTTGCTGCCCTGCTGCAGTCCTATCGTCAGCCATTCTAGTTGGCCACTATTCCACAGCATGAGAAAAGACCCAGTTGCCTCTGTTTTTACCTCTGCTTCACTTAGTTTGATCTCTGACCTCTGGATTACCCCTCGTATTTTCCCCTCTGTCTACTGTGTACACACACTGGGAAAGGTAAGCTCCCCCTGGGTAAAAGTGGGAGGATATTTCAGCGAAAGAAAATGCCAAGTGCCAGCGCTGCAAACGACAGAATGTGGCACAGATTAAACTGTGGTGAAGGAAGTTAATTCCCAAGACGGCTGTTAAGCAGAGCTCTTTGAAGCGAGGCTATTTTGTGTCTTATAATGGGCAGACTTTGGTGATAGTATTTTACATTGACGTGCTTGAAAGACTACAGTTTAAAAGGCACTTTGTGTTTTCGTGTGTTCATTCATTTATTTATTTATTTAAACACAGGCAGCAGATTGACATGAGTCCGCTCCCAGCTGAAATGCATTCTTTTGTAGCCGTGAACATCCCATCACCTGCTCCTTTGGTCGTATAAAGTGCAGGCTCATTACAGTGTAAATTAGCTATTGCTGAAGTGTGTGTTGTGGGCTCTCGGGCACAGGACTAATCTCTCACAACTGATGTAACACTGAGGAGTGAAAGTGCAACACTCAAGTTAAAAACTGTGACACGGTAGAATCAAATCTGCCACGTAGTTTGGGATTGTTCTCAAAATGATATGTTCATTAGTGCTGGGCACGTTAACGGCGTCAACGATAACGCCTGTGACGTCATGTTTACGTGCCGCGGCACCGGAGCCCAGGCACCGTTTACCAGTAAGCTGCGTTAGCTCCTTTAGCGCCATTAGCAGGCCTACAGCGCAAATAACCGCCATACCTGTGTACTGCGTATGTGTGTATCTGTTTTTAAAGTTTAGCGTTACTTTAGACACTCTTTTAACAATCGTGTCACACACGTCTTTTTCTGGTCAGACGTCATGAAAACGCGTCATGCATTAACGTGCGTTAGCGTTGACGCCGTTAACGTGTTTACGTGCCCGGCACTAATGTTTATTAATTTAAATCTGCAAAGTTGACGTTCCAAGCACCGGATATGGCATTAGTGCACACATCTACAACCAATGAGAATAGTGTACCCTTGAGTGAGAGTTGGTTCACTCGGCTGGTTAGCTTAGCATAAAAACTCAACTTTTTTGGTTCAAATTTCCCATGGATTGAACAAACCAGATATGACATTATTGACAGTGAACTTAATCTAATGCTGTTAAGTTGATTTTGTTTGCTTTGGAGGGTGTGAGGCCAGCTGTTACTGTCATTATTGTCCATGATGTGATTTACATAATATTCTGAGTAAACCACATGCTGGCACCAACTGCATATACGAGTGTTTTTTTTTCCTTCTTGGAAAACTATTGTAAGAGTGCAGAGTAATAAATACCTGGATTAGATTTCGCTGGTCACCTTTATCATCCATTATCCCAGCTCTGTTTTATTCAAAAATGTATTATTCTGGTATTTATCCTTGGATAATAGTGTCGGATTATGTGCCAGTGTGACATTTTAGTCTATTGTGCTCTACTGTGAGAAATAACCACGCAGATAATAATGTCCTATATCTTTATGGCAATTTATATCAAACACCTTGTTTTGACAAAGTAAAGGTGAAAGAACGATAAAGTGACACATATTTGCTAATGAAGGAACAGCGATAGGGCAATTGGTAAACACATTGTAAGGATAAGTCGTATATTGTAGTCAGATTACTATATCTCTCTCTGGCTTTAATGTGTTTGAAGTGTGCGTGCTCAGCAGCGAGCGCTAATGAGCTGACATGTCTGCAGAGCAGCTGATATTTGTGACACGCAGCCTGTCACTCGAAATGAGTGGCAGATTTAAAACTCTCTGTGGTGTCACGTGTGCTGCAGCATGGTGTGTGTGTGTGTGTGTGTTCAGGGTCTTGACATGCCTCACATTTACTTTAATCAGACAATAGTCTGTTATGTGCATGAGTAGAAAAATGAAAAGCACTTCTTAGAGATTATTGGATTAATTCCTGTTTTCCCCCACCTTTCCTCCACTCCATAATCTGTATTTTGCTTTCCGTGCATTCTTTACCCCCCACCTCCTTCATATCTTCTACTCTCCCTTTGTGCATCATTTTGTGCATCAGCCAGCACCACTGCTGCTTTATGCATATGGATAAGGCACGTGTGGATGATCACACACACGTGGCACACATTTGTTGAATTTGAATCACCTCGCTTTGACCTTTCTCACATGGACAGACACAAGCCAATACACAAAATCAGACTCGCGCAGCTCACCTACTCTAATTAGATTTTTGCAACAAACACTATCGGTAATGACTGAAAGTGGAAATTAAGAAAGTGTCAAACACTCGCCCAAGCTGAAACCTCCTTCTCCTTTTACGCACGCTGACAACTTTCTTATTATTTTCCCTCATAAACAGACTCTCAGTCTCTGTCACTGTCCTCACACACTGTCACTGTGTGTCTCACACTTTGTTGTGTTGTGCAGGCACATAAGCGCCACGCTTCCCACCTGCTTTCTGCCACTCCGTGTCTCACCCTCGCCAATTTGGCCCCTGATTTTTTTCTGCCCCTCTTCTTAGGCCGCCCCCCCCCCACAAACACAAACCCACCTATGCTGCAGCAACATATTGCCGGTGAGAGCGAGACTCCAATGTGTTTGTGTGTAGGAGGCCATATGATTGCCTTTAAAGGTGTGGGCAGTCTTCACAGGTGTGTTTGTGCCTGTGAGCACATGTGGGTGTGCATATGTATCGAAGCAGACGCTATTAAGTGTGACGTGTGGAGAGATTGGGAGCTGAGTGTGCGATACCAGGGGGAAATCATGGCTCTGTGCGGAGATGGCGCGTACTTGGTCATGCTGATGGAACCCCCAAGAATGTAGTAGAAAGCTTTTAGTGTATGAGCGAGCCACTACTCTGCCTGTGCACTAACGTACCCATCAGGAAATCTGCATGAATGTGTGTGTGAGAGCCAAAGTCAGTACTTCACAACTGTGTATCATGCATGTGTTTTTACTGGGTCATGAAAAAAGAAAGCCTATCTACCCAGTACATCATGCATATGATAATGTACTTGTTATTCAAAAAGAAAGTGGAATGGTTTTAAGAGCTTTGGTGTCAGCAGTGATACACTTTAACTGTATGTGTATGTTTCTAGAACTATATTCATTCCATGCATCCATTACCTAACTCACTTTTCTTCTCTAAATGAGACGAGGTTCAGTTGTGCCTCTTGTTCTCAGTTCAGATGCCTGATATTGTTCTTCAATGCTATGAAGTATGCACTGAATAGAAGTGTCAGTGTTTACTGTTTTTGTCTTAAAATCAGACATTTGTGAATTAGGTTGGCAACAAAATGCCTCTGTCATTTATACCTATTAATTAACTTAATGATTTTGAGTTACATTGAGTAAATACTGAGGAAATGTATTTCTTTTTACTCATTTTTAGCACGAGAACATAAACATTGTAATCAGCAGCACATAATTATAGTCAGGATTATCAACATCAGCCTAGATCCTAGTAAAGCCGTGTACCCATCATGGTACAGTTCGGAACGGTAAAGCCCTCAGTCAGGCTTGCTGAGAACAGTATCTTTGCTGTAGCACATCTGCTTCAAGGTTGGATGTGTTGTGTGTTCAGCGATGGTCTTCTGCATGCCTTGCTTGCAATGAGTGGTTATTAGAGTTACTGTTGCCTTGCCATCATCATCATGGTCGAAGATGAAGAAAGACCCAGAGCATGGCGAGAGCTAAACTATTGCAGGGGTCTGCCTCTCCAGGCCGTGCTTTCACACCCTTTTGTCTATTGCAGGTATTGGGGCCGACCCCCCCAGAGCTATTCTGCAGGATGTTGTATTTATGTGCCAAGTTGAGTCTAGACATCCTAATTAGAATACCTGGACCTGGTATCTTGTGGCAGGAAAGGGGTGTTGGGTAGCTCTAGCTCTAGACAAATAAATTAAATTTGCCATTAAAGTACCCGCCTCTGACCTGTGGAATCATAAGGCACTTTTACCAAGAGAACTGCCACTTACTGGACATTCTCTATAAAACCTAGACATGCTTCTGCATGAAAATCCCACTCGTTCAGCAGTTTTGGAAACAGCCCCTTTAGCATGTCTAACAACCAAGCCATGTCTAAAATCACTTACAGTAAATCAACTTTCTTCTCCACTCTCGTGCTCTGGATGATTAGATATTTGAGTTAACAAGCAGTTGAACAGGTGTACTAAAATATGTGGCTATGTGAGTGTTTGCCTGGATACCCACTGTGTATTCATGCGTAGCAGATTGAGATTTGGTTCTGCTGTGTCTATTTTTTGTTAGAGAAGCTTGTATTTGTGTGTCTTGTATCATAATGGAAGATCACAAACTCATTAGTATTTATGCATTTTAGTCAGATGGCTGGCAGCAACGCAGCACAAACAGAAGAGGGCTTTACACATTAGTCAACAGTGGAAAACACGTCATGCCTCTCGCTGATGTTGTTTTCCACTGACTTCCAAGTCTTTTGATTCCATCGTTTCAGACATTATTGCCACATTACTTCCCTGCGATGTCTGAGTAAGCACTTCCTGGTATTAATCTCCAACTATCTGTGGCACCGATCACATTTATATGAGGAGAAACGAGGCGCTCAGTGTGGAAAATTGTCACACATGCAGTCTGAGAATATTACTTCGAGGCTTGATTGAGAAATTACATTTTTAGAGTCTCTGGGCAATTTGTGAGATTGTGATGGTTTGATGAAATCGACTAATATAGTCTGCCGTACGTGGCTTGTGGATCGGGAACAGTGGATAAAGCAACAAAGCCTGTTATACTAACAGCAAAATGTCAGCATACAACCCCTGAATGTGTTTGCCCACACAAAAAACATATGCTAAAGTCTAAGTGCACAGATGCATAGAGGCTGAAGATGCCAGACTAGCTCCTATTTGTGTAATCTGTGCACATGCTTCCTTTGTGTGTGTGTGTGTGTTGTGTGCATGATAAACTCTGCATCCTGCTGTTTGGCTGCCAGGCAGGAATCATGAGTCGCCACTGGGAAGATCCGTAGTTTGAACTAATGACACTAATGTGAGATGAATTGCACGTCGTCACTGGCCTGAGGAAAACATGGAGCTCTGATTCAGTGAAACAAAACAATGGCTCACCCATTAGTTTTCTCTTCGTTACCAAATATTACAGTGACTTCTGGTACATTTTGATGCTACAAATCCATTGCATACATTTGTAGTGATGTCTTAAAGATGAATTGGGGATTTGATGGTTACAGGAACAAGTAATTGAGTGCAGTTAAAGCTGAAGGCTAACTGCTCAGACTGTGCAGATGAGTGCATCTATCACAGATGCAGGAAGAAGTGACTCCAGTCCACTATCACAAATCTGATCATTATTGTTTTAAGGGGGAAAATGGATCATTCCGTTATTCACTCAGCGACAACAAGTATCCAAACAGCCAGTTAAATTTGTTGGGTTTCTAGAAATGGGATTCAAAATTCAAGCTGAAAAAACATCAACATGATTCGCCAAACCTTCTTCACCGATGGACCACATGGACTTTTGCCTCGTCTACTGATGGTTTAGGTCATAGTTGGTTGTAAACTTGTACAATATTCTTTTTTACAGGGTCTTTAACGTCAGGGCTAGAGTTTTGAACCACATAAAGTGCAGTTAATAACTGGCAATCACAATCTTTTATACATCATTCACTACGACGATCCAATTATACACATCAAAACTCGTGTTTTTGTTTTCAGTTTTCAGAAAAACATGTCGGCACAAAATTATGATGTTTTGCAATTTGCAAGCCTTTCTAATCTCTTCTTTTTGGTTTCCTCATCACACAGTTTCACACTGTAGTGCTATTCATTTTCAAAAAGCAGCGACTCTTCCCACTTCAGTTTCGGCCCCAAGGCGGCTTCACTGTTGGCACTGCTTGAATTGCAAAACACATCGTTTTCCCTTTCGGCATCGAGCTAAAGAGCTCAGCGACACTGGTTGTTGGGAGCAAACGACCAGAGCTGGATGCAGGCCATAGCTGCTGAAGTTAGAAAGAAACTAATCTGACCTGTACACATTTTATCATCATCTCCTTCACTGAGCTCAGTTTCTCTCTTTTTTTATCTATGATGTCGTCTGAGGCCACATTTCTTACTTATCCTTCCACAAGGCTATTTTTTTTTTTTTTTTTTTTCTTTCAGGTTAAGCGAGTCCATTACAGAGACATAGCAAAATGACTTCCCTCTGAAGGTCAGTCAGTCATTAATCAGTTGGCTTCATTCAGAATCACAACAGTGGAATAAACAAGATAAATAAAGGGATAACATTGATTAATGGAGATATTACCAACTGTTTTTCTTTGTTGTATTTGCGCATCTGATTAGTGGACTGATTAGTGGACGGCTGGGTGAAAAATGGGAAACAACAGAGTTTTGCTTTTGTGTAAAAGGCTCAGAATCATTCAGGTTTTAATGTAAATCACTTTTGCATTATTGTAGTGCTGTTTCTGTATAATTATAAAGTGATAGATGAACCAATTTAATAGTTTGGTTTTTAAGTATCATCTAGTATTTTAGTTGTAATAGTCGTCCATTTATTTTTTTAATAATTTTAATTTTAATTTAAAATAAAAAATTTGCCTCATCTAAATGATTAATACAGGATTATATTTTTGCATTTGGATTTAGTCATGGGGCAGACGTCTTATACAAAATATCCTAACTAAATAGATCATTTTCCTACCATACCATTCTTTCACGCTGTCCTCGATCATCTCCCTCATTCCCAGACACAGCTGCCTTGGACAGAAATTCCATTCCCGTGAATCTATCACTTCCTGAAACATGCATTCTCAAAATATTCTGCACGCACACACACACACACAATTGCGAGCGTCATTATCTCACGCAGTCACACTGACAAATGTTTCCGATAGACAAGCGCACGGCGCCTCAAGGAAAGTTTTGAATACACTGTGAACTGCTGTGTATTTACATTGTTTGTCATTAAGTGTTAATTTAAGAAACAAGGGACAAGTTGGAAAGTGCCTCAGCGACTGCAGTCACACATTTATTACTGTAATTATGTTCGTCAAATCCCTATGTTGGATCAGAACCAGAAAATAGACAGTGTTGAAAATCCAACTGTTTCTGGGTGTGAATGTGAGTTGCGATTATACATTTAAATCTTCCTTGTACTTAGCAGTTCAGGCCTGTAGTCGCCACACGTGAACCCGTGCATTCCCTCAGATGTTTTTAGCTTCCCCAGGACCCAAAAGAAGCGGGACAATATGACCATGGATTGACTTTGCAAACTTGACTCGAGAGCTCGCTCATTTCATGTGACAGAGAGATTAAGAACGCGGGTTAACAGCGCTCTTAAAGCCGACGCGGCGCACCGATGCATGCTTAATAGCACACGAAGGCGTCTTTTATGGATTCTAAAAAGGGACACATTACGTATCCTTTCTGGCCGGTGTTGTGGTGACAGCAGCAGTCGGCGCCCTGTCCACTAAACCTCTGCAGTGACGACACGCCGTAGACACGGGTCTTGTAGACCGCAAGCAACGCTTTCCTATAGCGATGGATGCTCTCTCGTGTTAGTTTAATAAAATAGTAACACTAGACTAGAAATATAAGGAGATTGCACACCATACAACCCTCTCTGTGTTTTAGTGAGCTGGCTGTTTTACCTCTGTACAACTTCTTTAGAGATTTCCCCTTAGAATGTGCTGCAGCTGGCAGTGCTCGTAAAAAGCCATCCAGCTAATGCCATTACTTTATTTTATTACAGAGTCCTTAATTGACCCAAAACCCCACCTCAGCAACAAGATATTATAGAGAATATATCTATCCTGTAGTTGTATTTCTTAATCTCTGCATTTGGTAATTACATTTGAATTATGTTAAGCTCCTGACAGGTTTTATTGCACTGATTTGTTACATATGTGTTGACCTCTTTGACCCTTTAGCTCCTTTCTCCTTTTTTCCCAAGCCCCTGCATGGCTAGTACATTCAGAGCCTGAATATATTACGCACAGTATATATCTGCTGCTACAAGGTCTAGTTCACATTTTTGTTTTCGTTGACATCACTGCAAGAATATCCCGTGGAAGATTCTGTTGGGAAAGAGAAGTTGAGCTCCCCTGGGAGTCGTAGAGAGAGAGAGGGAGGAATGCTTGTTGCAGATATTGACGCCAGAAAACCAACCGTGGATCGCTGGAACGTGGGGAATGTGTCTTAACCACGTTCAGACACTGTCCAGAGTGTGTCCTCCTCCTCACACTATGGTGATTCTAGTGCAGGGCCAAATGCAGAGCGGTGACGCTGAGCCGCAGCGACGTGATTATGCGTTTCAGCCATCATGACTTAAGATTTTTAAATGTCCATAAGTCTGCTGCAGCTGGGATTCCCAGCACATTAATCTGTCATGTAACATGTCACATTCCAAGCAGTACATCTGAGGAAACATTTACATCTCCAATCTATTCCACTTTTCTTACATTTGCTCTCTGGTCTTTTTTATTTCCCCCCCCCCCTCATCCTCTTCTTATTTGAGCATCCTGCCAGCAGCTAGTATGGTTACGGGGGTCATATATAGATGTCATGTCGCTACCATCAGGACTAAAGTTAGATGGCCTCATTTATAGATAAATGATAGTGACGTGACTACACAGAAACACAGTTAGTCCAATTAGATAAGGCAACGTACAGAATGGAAAAATCCCTGCGAGCATTTTGAAGGAAGCAAACTCATCTGTTAGGCTGAATGGAGCCCCCTTTTGATACTAATGGAGACACTGTGTCTTGTCATTGACACACTGTGTGTGTGTGAGAGTGTGTATTTTGTGTACGAGTATGTTTGCATATGATTTGTTGTGCGCACTTTGCCGACCACAGACCGGGCAGATGAGAGTCGGGATCTTTATCCCGAAAGCCTGCAGGGCCCAGCGGGGGGTGCCACTGCGGTGGGCCACATAAAACACCTCAGAGTGGAGAGTCTCACTGTTTCTATGAAACCAGTCTATGGAAATACATTTCAAACATTTATCCCCTCACGTAAAAATAGCACAGGAAACATTTTTAGTACTCCATAATGTTACACGGCTTCAAATCGCATTATAAAGTGCTGTTCAAATGGGATCTGCAGAAGCAAGGTTTTTAATCTTGAGAAGCAAGGAAATTGAAAAGTATATTTGCGGCAGACTGGGTTAAAACCATGCTCAAATCTGTCACGATAAGCAAAAGTATCAAAGGAGACGTTTCTCAAGAAGCAAAAAATTGTAGACTGCAGTAAAACTTACCTCGGAATCAGATACTTCTCTTCTCTTAGATCAGTTTTTTGCAATAAAATGCCTTATATCAGGTGGCAGTTAAATTTTAACACACACACACACAATGACGTGTGCTTCTCTGTGTCTTCTCTCCTGCTGCTAACGCTATTCATGTATGCTCTCAGAGATGAGGCGTTCGTTTCCCTCTTAACCCTCTCACCCGAAATGCCTTATCACACTCTCGCAGAACCGACCCAATTCTGTAGTCCATGAGCTCAGAGGAACTTCTCCGGTGGTTTTGCCGTAGCCTGACAAGTGCAAAGCTTTTAACTGGGAAAGTGTCAGTCACGCCAGATTATTGTTCCTGTTACGTGGCTTTAAAAAAAAGACGATGCGCGCAGCAGCATCGAGCACCCAGATGACAAACAAACTCCAAAGAGAGAATGGAATAATTTGTCGAGTTTAAATTATTAAAGATGAAACCTGACATTTCAAACTGAAGCGAGAGCGGTTCTGTGATGTCTGTTTTGTCTATTTAGGCAACATGTGCAGCAAACCCTATATCGCTTTTAAATTGAGATGCAGAAATAGCACATACATACTTATAGTCGCTGTAACTTAGTATTGAACGCGAAGAGGGGAGGGCACAGCTGACATTGTCGAGGAGCGATGATGAGAGAGCAGATGTGGCACGGAAGGAAAAACAAAAGAGAAAAGGAATACTGTGATGTCGAAATTCAGGGTGATTCATCATCGCTCGTGATTTAAATGACAAGCCCTCACCTCAACTTGACATGTCTCCGGCAAACCCACAGGTGAGGCCTTGGTTCTCAACACATTTTAACAGGAAATGTGCACTTCAGGTTTTGTATCCATCTGTTTGATAAAGTTGTTGTCAAGAGTCATGAAAAACATTGACTTGATCCTCCCATCTTGACTAATAATAAGGACATCAATACAAAGTCTGTCAGCGGACAGGACGGAGACTGTGAATCAAATTAATATCGGACAGTGGAGTGATTTTACTTGAGTAATGGAGAGTTAATACACTGCGATTCGCTGGCAAGATGTAAGAAGGTGACACAAGGTCATTCTTCAAAAAGAAAATGCATTTTCTGCCTTTGATAGACGACGATTTGGTTTGAAGGTTATTTCACCACTGTGTTCTTGTTCTTTTCACTGAGAACTGGTGATTTTAATGTGCCTGGGTCTGGTATCTTAAACGTGGTTTGACATGTTGACCAGAAACTTGTCCGAAAATAACAAAAGTCTTTCTCCTTCCAGCTCTTTCCTCTAAGTGTTTGTAGCGAATGTGTTTTGTTGGTTTACTTTACAAAAACAGGGTTGACATCAACAATTTGCTGCAGTAAGTTGTTGATGTGCCAGGACCATTATTGCCAAGAAAAAAATGTCTTGTTGCGTAAGCCGTAAAACACTGAAGTTGTGCTTTTATACTTTACATAGAAATGAATTAAATTGGATATACTGTGTTAATTATTGAGCTGAAGAGCTGCTGCTTGGCTAAGTTTGTTACCTTTAGGCAGAATTAGGCTAGTTCCTCATTTAGTTTTGTCCCTGTCAGCAATCTCTTGTTTTGAACTCATTGTCTTCCATGTTATGTTAATCCTCATATGATATGTCAGAAATATGTGGAATAATGTTTGGAAAGGTTATAAGAAACATCCAAAACTTAATTTAGTCTCAAAATAACAATGAATATATAAAAAAACTGTACATTTGACTGCAATGTTGATCTATGTGTTGAAGATGCTTTGGTTGGTTGGTTGGTTGGTTGGTTGGTTGGTTGGGTGGTTGGATGGATGGATGGATGGATGGATGGATGGATGGATGGATGGATGGATGGATGGATGGATGGATGGATGGATGGTTGGTTGGTTGGTTGGTTGGTTGGTTGGATGGATGGTTGGTTGGTTGGTTGGTTGGTTGGGTGGTTGGATGGATGGATGGATGGTTGATTGGTTGGTTTGTTGGGTGGTTGGTTGGATGGATGGTTGGATGGATGGTTGGTTGGTTGGTTGGTTGATTGATTTATTGATGCTTGTATTTTAATTTGGATTCCAATAGGAATAGTACCAAAATAGCCTGTCCCAAGTGTTCCACTTTTGGTACCCTTCCCTCGGGATACCAGAGTAATGATTTGCGTCACTCCCTTGGGACCGATCTTTCCTAAACAACAGCAGTTTATTCTCATACAAAGCTTGACGTTGTTGTGTTTGGTTTGATGTCGGTAAAACGTCATGCTACGTATCTTGCTGACACGGCCATCAAGCATAGCCCACACTCTGCCTACCAGGTACTGTTCTCAGTCGAAATGGAAGCCTGACCAAGGGCTTAACCATTCCAAACTGTACCATACTGTACCATGATGGAAACATGACTTTTGATGAGGAAGAGGTACATGACGATTCCAGTGATACTATCCCAAGCAAATCATTTCTACATATATCCTGAATCAGTTGCTTCTTCCAGGGAGCATCATCTCAAAAGACTTTAAAGTGCATGAACCAGCTCAACCAGAAAGCCTTGCATATTCAGTGTCTGTGAAGTGCACATGAATATTTCCACGAGTGCAAATGTGTTGCTGTCAATGTGCTGGAAGTTGGATTATCTGGTCTGTCACTTTGCCACAAGTGATGTGGTTAAAAGCCCCCATCAAGAACTCTCAAAGCTGTGGGGCAGCAATGAAAACTTTACAACTGTCATCTCAGTCGTCCTTTGTGTGTACACAGCTTTGCAGCTTTGTTTCTGGAGGGAATGAAACCCCAACTGCCAACACCAACTTTATCAGTCTCCTCCCAATGACTTCAGATGTTTTCCTTGGATGAGCTCTATTAACAGTCAGTAAACATATCGTGACCCGAGGGCCGAACTAGATGTTAATCCAGTATGACAGAAAATGTTCACACTGTCATTGTAACAGTGTCTCAAGTGTCCATTGATTCCACATATACGTCCAGCGAGAAAAGGCAGAGGTAGAGTAGATGACAGCAAAGTAAAATGACAGAAAAATGGATGGAGTCCCTAATCAACATTTGTCACCTCCAAATAAAAGTGATCTCTTGAAACAACCCTTCATGCTTAAAGGAATATGGGAGGTTTAGTGTGAATAACAGATTTCTTTCTTTGGCAGCCACGTGTTTCTGTTTCAGAGCGTTTTAGAAACACAAAGGCAAGCAATGGGCTGCATTGCGGTGCAAATTGCATTTTAGCAAACAAGACAAAAAGAATCACGATGTCATCTGAATTTAGCAATAAGCCAGCAGCCAGAAAATTGTATTACAGCCACTGAACATGGATTGTCTGTCTGTGTCTCCTGCTCTTAGGTGTTCTTTTTTTTTTCCCGTTCTCTATGAACTGACTCAAATGTAGGGCACCGAACAAAGTAGGGATGGAGCAAACCATCAGTCCAAAAAAAAAAAAGGTTTGCATTTCAGGCAATCAAAAATGCCAATGGTATCAAAATCAAGGTCCAAAAAACAAAGCAGGTCATACATTCGGGGAGAACAACTGACACCGTGCCAGTACGCTGACTGGCTTGAGATAAGACGAACTGGCAGAAACTGAAAGGTGACCAGCTTAAAAGTGAGGTTAGTACACTGAACACAGCTGAAACCAATGGCGGGGGAGCATGTAAACAAAGTGACAGGAAAAACACAGGAAGGGAAGTCATCTGAAATGTAAGAGAATGTATATTACGCAAGTAAAATGGCAACAAAAACATGATCTTACTGACAGATGTTACACTTTTGTACTTATGCAGTTTATTTTAGTACATTTCTGAATTTAAAACCTATTTTAAAAGACATTAAGAGAAGACCAGTGAAGCTCATGATGCTGCAAGCTGCCACATGGAGCTGCTGAGGTTCCAGGTTGATGCCAGGGACAGGTGATTAATAATAATCCAGGGAAGCCCTACTAAATGAGCTGGACTGTGTTAATTACACGCTCACGTGTTAGGCATCCTTTCCAAAAGCCTGTATTTTCAGTACAACACGTTACAGTTCTGGGCATAAATGAATGTGCAAAAGTTCAGTGAGAAAGACTTCTCCTGAGCAGATATTAGTCATGCATCTCTCAAATGTACACTGTAAAAATGAATCACAGGGAGCTCAGAGATAAAGTTCAGCTCCATGATATCATCACTGATGGCAGCAGAGGTTCGGTGCGTTGCTGAAGGACACGTCTGTGAAGATGTTTATCGACTGGAAAGAATGAACCTGGATTGTGCGGTCAGAGGGCAGCCCCCCCCCTATTGAGTTGCTCCTTCTATCAAATCCTACATTTTAAGGTATTAATAAAAGATACAGTAACCTTTCAGTGCCCTAAAAGTATTTAGAAACACAACATTTGGAAATTCACTTACCTGCAGTGGTAGCAGAGTAGATTGATTTCAGTCTGTACCGTTTTAAAATGCTGAAGAATTATCTGTGACAGGTATCTCGTATTAATATACACATGCTATAGACAAGCCTACCATAGCCCATTTAGATATAACTGTTGTGATCAGTACAGAGCACTTTTGCACTTTAGGGCTTTTACCTAAATATTGATGTTTGATTCAGAGCTACATTGATACTCGATGAGAGCTGTACTCCATCCTCTATCTCCACAAAGCAGCCAGGCAGCGCTGCGCTAATTATAATGTCTTTAGTCAGGAGTCACAGTGGTCGGGCTACAGCTTGAATCTTGAGGAGAGGATTATTTCATACCTCACCCACAGCGATCGGCATCTACTGTGGATGAGGTTAGACATGCACAACAAGGAGCTGTTATGGGCTGCACAGCACACAGCTCAGTTGATGAAGCTATTTTGATCCACTTATACCTGCTGGTCAATAATGTACTGTTCAGTTAGGTTCCCTGTATAGGCTGAAAGTGCTTCATGAATCAAATGAAGTGGCAAGGATCGCACGCTGGGCTCAAATAAGTATTGGAAAAGTCTCGAACAGATAAGGCAAAGTTATAGAACGTGTTACACTTTGGTCAAAGTCCAGTTTCATCAAAGACAAAAGTCAAGTCATTACACATCTGACAAGCCAGTGATATATGTTGTAAATTACATTTTCCACTAGAATCCTGAGCTATAGATTCAGAAAATACATCTATGGCTCAAAGTCTGCAGATTATCCAAAGCATTGTTGGCATCAAACTGACATTTTACCCTTTTCGTAATTGCTGCTATAATTCTAAATTCTTATTTGGGTCAAAATAGTGCTTTGTTTAAGATATTGATCAATAACATGTTCAATATCCTGAGTGTAGATGTTGATCACGCTGAGTAGCAGCAAAGCTACATGGAGATGGTATTTTTCCTTTCTCACTATTAATCCATGAAATTGAATTGCGCCTTTCCAACAAAAAAACCTTTGTGGGCCGATTGAAATGAAAGAGAAAGGTTCTTTAAGCCTCTTCAACCGCATTCACTGCTTTCTGCTAACCCCACTTCATCTCGTTCTGTAAATCCACTGCATCAAATTCTCATCTTTTTTACTTACTTTCAAATATCACACGATCCTCCTCAGACTGTAATCTCAAGTTAAATTATCTGATGAAGGACTCCCGAAGTTTTGGGACGTTACCCTGGAATATGGCCTTGTTTCATGTAGCGTCTATTTCTAGGTGTTTACATTTTCCTTTTTCAATTCTTTATTCTTTTTAAATAGTCCCGAACATTCCGTCCACAGCCTTAACAAATAATATATAAAGTATAGTAGTATAGTAGTAGTCGGGTTAGTTGTTTTCCCTTATAATTAGTCTTAAGATAAAATGGCAAAGAGTCCAAAGAGAGGTTGACTGGCACAGTGATACTTGCCCCCCCCTCACCCTTCCAGCTTTCCCTCTTTTGCTTCTTCCCCGCAACTTAATTTAAATTTTCCCTGTAGACGTATAAATGAAAGTAAGCACCTTCTAACTGTCTACTTCCATTTATTGCAGCGCTCCTGCTTTTCACCGATCCCCCCCGAGAATTCACGCAATTGTTTATAGCTTGAAGGTCGCGGGAGTACGCTCATCTGTAGCATCATATTTAGAGCTACAAAGAAACACTGTGAAACGTTAATACCTCACATTCAGTGTTAAATTTCACCCTTTTTTTTAAAAAACAATTCTGTCTATTTAATGAACAGTTTTTGCTCTGAGTCACCCAGTTAAATTCACAAGAAGCAAAGACAAAATGTAAGGACTCCATTTAGACGAGATACAAAACAAGCGTTAACGTTACAGCTTAAACATCCCTATTGGTGCCGTTAATTGGGCACCAGCCAGGGGATTATGAGACAAGCGTGACTCCCCCTTTGTGATACTCCACCACAGCTAGACCATTGGTCTCAAGAGTTCTGCCCTATGGAACATTATCCTCAAACAAAGAACCCGTTTCCCAGAAGGCTTGTGTTACTGACACGTCCACACTCTGAAAAGCCTTGTGTTCACAACAGCTGTAAACTGAGCTTTTCTCTATTCTATTGCTTTTCCTCAAGTTTAATCTCTTCCTCTCTTTTTTTTTTTTTTTTCCTCCTCGCTTTCATTTTAGCCTCTTTGTTTCACTTATGCAAAAGGAAAATAAAAGTTTTGAAGTTGGGTACTTAGCCTCAGGAGATTTCCTTCCATTTTTCTTGTGGCAGCTGTTGCTTATCCTTTTTTTTAATCATTACATTGTTGTAACATCCCAAGATTGGATGAAGGCAAGTGATGCAGATTGGGGTAACCTTTTAGCCTAATGCTGCTTAAAGGCGCCATATGTAAGAATGTGGCCAAAAACGGTAACTACACTCACATTCAAAATACCAAGGTCTTTTACGTTACATTTCTCTGTGCCATTGTAGCTCAGACTGTAACTGGCAACCCGTGGTTGCTCAGCAGCTGAGACTCTACTGACTGCAATGATTGGTAGACGACGGTAGGTGGCGCCACATGCCAAAACATGATTTCAAAACGTAAACATGATTTGCAGTCTGTAAAATATAGATTTTTTTAATGCAAATTTTTGCATTTGCAATTTGCATTTTGCATATTTTGGCTGTTCTGTTGTTGTTGGTGAGTTCAGTTTGTTATATGAACATTATTCCTGAGTCTCTGTGACATATTATCCAGTTGCTTTAGATTTATTACATAATGCACCTTTAACATGTAGGATAGTCATGGGATGTGTATCCTCTTCTCTTATCCTCTCACACCTCCCTTTGTTACGTTCTTTAATTTTCAACCTCAGGCAGAAGTCCTTTCATTGTCGTTCCATTGCACAGTCACAACAATAGCAGCCCCTGCCTTAGGTTGAGCAGCAACACACCATACTGTAATGAGATTACTGTAATATAATTTGAAACCGTCATAATGCTCAGAAAACAGCTCAGTACCTTTTAGACACAGATTACAACATATTTAATTTGGGGGTGTAATTTTACGCAATTCACGGATAAGCAGTAAATCAACTATAATTGCTGTTGTGGTAGAGATTAAACTGTGAGTTTAATGCATGTTCGAAAAAACTCAATTTTATATGTCTCCTGTAGGAAAGAGGCACATGTTTTGCCTCTCCAGTTCCACTAAATATGAAATAAAAAGCGTGTCCTCTTTTGTCTCTCATACAAATTAGATTATGGACTGAAACTGGGAATCCTGAAGCACAATGAAGTCATAGGAGGAGGTCGGTGATCTAACCCACGATGATGGGCTGTCAGCAGCTGCAGTTGTGACTGTGCCGAGATGAACAGAATAAGGACTGAAGTGGGAAGACAAGGGGGCAGGAGGGTAGACAGAGAGTCAGGTTATTGGGAGAGAAGACATTGTGCAGGGAGAGAAAAAAAGGTGGGGAATGACAGGAAGACAGATAACAAGGGGAAAAGAAAGCCACAGAAAAGACAGGTGACTGAATTAGAGAGGCTGCCCTGACTGGAGCTGCTCTGCCACACTGGCCTTCTCAGCACGGGACTCATGCCTATTTCCATCCCATCAGCCCCCTCCATCTCTGTCCCACTCTCCTGACATCTGCAGTCCAAAGCTAAATCGGTGAATGGATGATATTACCTTATGCTAATAACCTCTACCCCAGCTAGTCCCAGCACATGCCTCGAGCGACTGACATGTAATTCATCACTCATTTCTGTCTTGCTTTTATTTCCGCCTCCCTTACCTTACAGCAAGTCTTCCACTGCTGCTACCTCATCTTCTACTTCCATCTCCTTTTCTTTCTTTTTTTTAAGTTCTCATTCATTCAGTTCTATCTCATTTCTTGGATTCTTTCTGGACCAGTAAACATACACATGGACTTATACGGGCCACTTGGCCACAAAAACATGCAGATAAAGGGGTTTAGACGATGTGAAATGGAATGTGAGAGTGGATGGTTGTTTGTCTCTCTGTGGCAACCTGTCCAAGGTGTACCCTGCCGTTCACCTAAGTCAGCTGGGATTGACACCAGCATCCCTGTGTCCATCAAGTGGAGAATAAAGCTGTAGATAAAATTAACCATGATGTAGAATGACCATACAGTCTTAGAAATAAGGGTTCTCAAAGGGTCCTTCTACAAGGGCTGAGGTTCTACCTGGAACCATTTGCTTCTGAAAAACCCTTTCCCGAAGAAAGGGTTTTTCAAGGGTTCTTGGTAACACTAATGGTTCCAGTAAGAACCATTTTGATCCAGAGAACCCTTTAAAACCCCTTTCCTGAATAACAGGTTTTAAAAGGGTTCTTGGTGGAACCCTCCTGGAGCCAAAAAGGGTTCTCCTATGAGGACAAGCCGAAGAACCTTATATGGTTCGACTTAGCACTTTTATTTCTAAGAGTGTAGTTACAGTGAACTCAACCACATTTGAATAAGATTAAATAAGGTGTATTTTGTTGATATGTACAGAAACAAAATGAAGGCAACATATGGGATATAATATATATGATATTAATGTAATAGATACTATATGCACAACAATATCCAACATAAAATATAGTCAGTAAAAATGTGACAGCGTTTTTTTGTGCAAACGCAGTATGTGCAAAAGACGTATTGAGGTTGACTCATTTGAATACATTTACACAGGATTAGAATATGTGTTGCTTGGCCCCACGTTATGATAGTTGTTGCTTTAAAAAATGAATGCCCTTTATTAACGTCTTATACCACCTTCACACATCCAGACGCCGCCGTGCCGTGCACCATCTTTCACCTTCTCTCAACCCTAACCCACTTTCTTAATCTGTGTTTTTCCTCTGCCTCCCGTCACCCTCGGTGGCTCGAGCCATCTTCGATGTTTGTCGTTGAGTTTTAATGAGTTTGTTGTTGACTGTTAATCTGTCCCCTCCTCCTCCTCCTCCTCCTCCTCCTCGTCCTCCTTCTCTGCCACTCTTCCTGCCTGCTGGGCCGAAACCACTGGGGTGCTAATCCAAGTCTGACCGAACCCGATCGACACGTTGTAGAGCTTTTGTGTTTCGCCAAAAGAAAGGGCTTGTGTCTTATATATACACGGATGCAAGCATTACCAGAAGATAAGCCCATGCACGGATACAATATGCAAAGTCATAGGCTTTGTAATATGCAGAGACACCAGCTGAGTAACACACTGACAGAAACACACACATGCATGCATGTATGTAAGAGGACAGAGGGGTTTGTTTCACCGCTGTCCCACGAGAGACAGCTGTGTTCTGATGTATTAATCATCGTCGTCTCCAGCTTGCTAATTAATGACCCATCTGTCCCCTTTCACTGATGTTCCACTTCAAACTCCATCCGACACACACACACACACAGGACTCCAGGAACACCAGTTTCAGGGACAGATATTAACAGGCCAGTGGGCCACCACGACACTGTCTCATCTGCATTCAAGGAACTGTTGCCTTGTGTGTGTGTGTGTGTTCGTGTGTGTGTGTGTGTGTTTACGTGAGCACTTATGTGGGTGTATGATGTGTGTGTTTGTAGGCTTATCAGGTGAGCCCGGGCAGAGTGTCAGATGCGGTAATGGAGGCTTCAAAGACAAGTGCTGCGGTGAGTTCCCTGGCTGCTTTTACCAACCAATCCCCCCCACCACCACCACCACCACCACCACTCACAACTCACAACTCCCCTGTCACTGCTGCTGGGTCGCAGACAGACAGACAAGCACATATGTAGACTCCTGCAAGGACAAGGAAGGAATGCAGGGAGGGACATCAGCAGAGAGAAATAATGAAACGGGTGCAAAGTCAAACAGACAAACAGGCCAGACAGAGTAAATCAGGCTGAGGGACAGGCAGAGGAGACAGACAGGACAGACAGAAGTCAGTAGTGCTGTGGCCAGGTGCTTGTCCAGAACACCTCCCTTTCACTTGCATGAGCAGAGCCACTTCAAACACCCACCGCTTGTCTGCACCTTTGTTTTGATGTCGTCTTTGCAGCTGTGGTTATTGTTGTTGTTGTTGTTGTGCCGTGTGGTTTTGATGCCCCTCATCATCATCATCATCATCGCCGCCATCGTTGATTTGCTTCCTTTGAACGTCGGTTCTATTTCTGCCGTATGCTCGTTTGCATTTCCATCATTTGTACTGGTGTATGGGTGAGATTCTTTTTCTGTGCGTCTTTTATTTTGCATCTGACAAACACCCCAGGCATAGTGATTGAGTGTTAGATCATTACAGTTGTACACGGAGGTCTATTGTTTTTAATTGGTGGCAAGTAAATAATGACAGTATGAGGTGTAGTTGCATTGTAAAGGACTAATAAACAAGCACCTGTAGTTGTTGAAAAGCAATACAACATATTGTAAGAATCCTTTGTTTGTTTATTTGAGTCATTCACTGTGGTTGAAGCTCCCCAACCCGAACCCTCCTTGCATTATTTTTACCCAGAATAGCGGCTTATTAAAATGGTCGTTTGCTTAACAACAGCAGTCATTTATTTGTAAGGATATATTATTTCGTGGACGAATGACCAATGTAGTAGTCCAACACTATTTGATCACAGTGTCAACAAATATATGATATTAACAAAACCGTTTTGTGACTGAGGATGAAAAGATCTTCACGAGTCTTTTAATATCATTTGATAATTGTGATACATGCATTTGTTGAGAGTAAATCCTCCACTTACACTGCTTACAATGCTGAGGATTCATCCATAATTCAAAACTGTCCTGCGTTAACCATGCACGCCGACAACTTCACTAATGTACGTCTTGTTTCCCCGTTTTCCTCTCTCTCGTCCTCTCTGTACCTTCCTCCCTCCTTCCAAACAGCAAACTCTGGAGAACAACCTGACCAACCTGGTGAAGAGGAACAGTGAACTTGAAAACCAAATGGCAAAACTTATCCAGATATGCCAGCAAGTTGAGGTAAGTGACGTCCGTGTATCCATCCATCCATCCATCCATCAATCCATTCATCCATCCATCCATCCATCCATCCATCCATTCATGCATGCATGATTGAGAAAGTCCAGTGGAAACTACAAATGACTAGAACTCTGTCTCCTCTCTACCTTTTTCCATTTCCCCTTTCCTCTCACATGTAGTGAATTTTCAGTTCTTTACACTAGGTTATTTGCAGAAATGTTTGTTCAGTGAAGATATAACATGATGCCAGTGGAAGAAAAATTAAACTGCACTTCAGGAAGAGAGCGTATACAAAGATACATGTGTATACCTGTGAAACAGGCTCATTGACAATCACAAAATGGTTCCTTTCAGCGTGAGTTACTTCCCGTTAAGTCATCTGACTCTCACTGAAAGCGACTGATGCAATCCAAAAGCTGCGAAAAAATATCGAAAGATTTCAGTGGACCTCTTGTACTCTGACTGGAGGAGAAATAATGAGCTGTAGCACTCAGTAACCGTTCACTCTCAAACTGCTTAAAGGCCTAGTTATGTAATCCGTGTGTTACAATGACCACTTTACTGAGGCTACAGCGACTATCACACGCTCTCGTACATGATTCTCCTACTTTCAAGGCACTAGCAGATGTGTGTAACGTCTTCACCATGTAATAAATTCAGATTCCGTGCCTCTCTAAGGTCACCATTGGCACAGTTCCGTTTTAATACAACGTTGTTGGCGCCTCGCGCATCTGACTGTGTTGAACATTATTGTAGGGCGAATCGCTGTTACAGCTCTCCACAGATTAATTCTCATGAGCATCACCCGTACAAGAAATTTATGCCCCGGAGTCTTAACCGATAAGATTATCTGTCAAACGTCATATATCTTCCAAGTGGGAGCTTTATTTGACTTGTCACTGGCTCATAATTCTTCGCAGCTCACTTGCTTCAATTTTGTGCACAACGTTGGAGAAATGTTTGCTCTGCGGTGTCCTAGCATGAACCTGTCTGTAGAAAATTACACCTCAGCCAGTCTTGTCACTGTTGACCTTTGGGGCTCCTGCTGTGATTTAATGGGGGTGTACTGTGTGGAGCTGGTCCTCGGAGTGCTAATGCTCCGCCACTGAATGTTGTCTGTTGCTGGAAAAGTCAACTGTGCGTGCTCAAGCACGGGCACAAGAAAATACATTCTCTTTCAACTCGCTATTTAAAACACTGTTGTTTTGCTGTCAGAGTTGATGACTTAATGGCCGCCGAGGACAAACGCGCTGTTGTGCCGCCATCGTTCTGCGTAGTTCATTCGTTATGCCATGTGGTACAATTCATGCAGCCACTCATCCAACTGATCAAGTGATCATTGTGTGATGCATCATTTACAGACAAAAATTAAAACGTCTTCTAATTTCCGTTTGCATAGCCATGCTGCACGTCCAACAACAACAACAATAGAAGATTGCCATTACTTATTCATCAAAAGGAGCGATACTGTAACATGTGAGTGGGTGCATGGTTAAAGGGGACATATTATACCCTATTTCACCAAGTTTAACTAGTTCCCTGGTGTCCTAATGAACATGTCTGTGACATGCTTTGGTCAAAATACCGTAAGGATGAAGCACCACAGCAGTTCAATCACCCTGCCGAAACAGCCCTGTTCAGAACGCTCGGTTTAGTAGTATCCCTTTAGGTCCACCTTATAAAAAAAAAAAAAAAAAAATGAAACTTAAGGGACAGGAAATGACATCAGACACAGAGGCTACTGGGAGCTAACAGCAGTTAGCATTTGGAAAAGTGATCATTTGCAGGCTCTAGCAGGCACATTGTTGTCATATATAACATGTATCCACTGGACAGATAAATCCTCTGAGGCTGGAAGTTTGTGTAGGACTCTGTGCTGCACTGTGGAGCCAAGAATAAAACGTTTTGCGGACTTCCGGTTTTTACTGTTTTACTGTTGCCCTCGCTTGTTTTACGGACAAGCGAAAACAATTCCAGTAATTTAGCACATTGTGACTTCCCAATGAGCGCGGAAGTCAACATTGCGTGTTTTATCTCCTGTACTTAGACTGAGGAGGACCACAAAAACATGAGTGAGTCATCTTTTTTCACACTTTGCCGACTGATAGGACATCCAGAGTCTCAAACATAAGGATTTTAATGATTAAAAAGTTGATTTTGCATAATATGTCCCCTTTAAATCAAACTGTGTTATTGCTCAGTCATAACTATACTATACTATGTGGTTTAAATGTCACAAGGCTAGTTTAAGTATTGACAGGAGAAACTATGGAGTGTACTGATTTAAGGTGAGTTCACATTAATGTGCAAAGGCTCTTTATGGATGGCTGCAGGGAAGCTTGAGATTTCTGAAATGTTAGTGAAATAGAGTAGTGGGTGAGCATCAAAGGGAAGGGAAAATAAAAGGGTACAATATGGGAGGGAGGGAGGGAGTGAGATAGAGCAAGGCAATACGAGGGGGAGAGAAAAGGAGGACATGACTGTTAGTGTAACGACCAACAATCTTTTTTTTTGACCAAAACATACACTGGCACAGTGGTGAAGAAAACACTCAGTAATAATGCACCACAACACAGAAAAGGGAATTTTTAAAAAGAGGGGTTGTGTGCAAAGTAGGAAATCTGTGACGGGCTGTGAGCATGACCTGGATTCCGATTCTCCTTGTTTGCGTCACACTCTATTGGTGGCAAAGATTTGATCAAAAAAAAAACTTGTGTGAATCTGCTTCCAGTGTGTCAGCACACGTTGCCGTGATGGAGCCGCTGTTCTCCGCAGGTTCTCTTCTGAGGTTTTGTTTTCCTTTCCACTCTTAGAAAAGATGTTTTGATTTGACTATGTGTAGGATGTTTCTTTGTTTCAGATGTTTTTTATTCTTGTTTCTCTCTCTCTCTCTATCCATGTCACAATATTTGGTGTAGGGTGGTTGAATTGGTTTGCTGTGCCTGTTGACATCCAGAATTATGAACCAACATGTTTTAAACCATGGAACATTCCTGGGCATTGGCAATGACTTCAGTTTTGCAATAGCATGCAGTTGTGCATCCATTCAGTACCAGTTACTGTAGCTGACTGGATGAGGAATAGGCAGCAGAGAAACTTGTGAGTAGAGCTGCAGCTAACGACGATATTCATAATCGAGTAATGGTTTCATCCATAAAATGTAGAAAAGTATTGATCAGGGTTTGTCAAACCTGGAGATGATGATGTTCTCAAATATCTTGTTTTGTCCCCAAATGAAAATGATTCCGTTTTAATGATTTCCTTCTTGTACGGAGCAAAGAAACCAGAAAATATTTACATGTAAGAAGCTAAAATGATCAGAATTCTTGTTTTAATAATGAAAAAACTATCAAAATAGTTGACAATTCATTTAGTAATCGATTATTCAAGTAATTGTTTCAGCCCTACTGCTGTTTGGTAAAGACCATTTTACCGAATACCACTTTGAATAGACACGGCTACAGTGGCACTGTCAACTTCCTTAACCATGTACTTCTCAGTTGCAAATACAGTATGTGTAAAACAGTTCTGTGTAAAACAGTTCCACATTCCCTGCACATCAGTGTCTGCAGTATTTTCCTGTTATTTCTTTATGTCGCTATAATCAGCATCAAAGCCGTGCTGGCAAGTAAAAGCCTTTCATATGGTAGAAAATACAAGGACTGGCTTAGTTTTCAGTCAGTCACTCTGGCTGCCCATCGAAACTCACTGGATACTCATGACCACCAAAAAATCTAATTCAGGAGATAAATGCTTGCCTTCAGAGAGGTTTATGTGTCTGAATTCAACCATATGGGCTTATTCTTGTTCTCACATATTCCGTTTTTTCCAAGGAACACAATCTTGTATTGACATTCCTTCTCCTTTCTGGCCCCAGTGACTCTTGAAAGTGATTATTGTAACTGGGGTCCTGGATAGAAATTACTAGACTAAACTATAGCCCCATAAACACAGAGCAGTGGAGTTTGGTTCAGTTCAGTGTGTTTCGCAATTATTTGTGTTTCCATCATCAAACGTTGAGAAGGCTACGAAAAATAAATGATCCGTATGGCCCAGTTTTTAGCACCCATCCATTTGGGTACCAATTGGTACAGTTGCCTGATTCCTACAGGGTGGAGCTATAGAGCTATAGACCCTGCAATGTGTCACTAACATCAGAGGGTAGGGTAAATCTTACAGTTTGCAGCCTTCTGTCAAATTAAGCTTGTCTTCTTCTTGTGCAAAACAGCCACAGAACAAGAATCAAAAGCACACAAAATGCTGGATGTCCTTTATTTCCCTTGACTTACCGTGTGTGTTCTCCATTTTTGTGGAATTTGTCTGTGAGCTGCACTTTGTTGTGCTATTTGTGTAGTTGATGCCACACCATGGTGAGCTGCATACACAACCCTTGCTTGGTCGAAATATTGTGTTCCCATAGTAAATGGTGCCATCTTGAGCAGCGACAATAGTCCATCCATCCATCCATTTTCTACCAGTTTATCCTCCACAGTAGGGTCACGGGTGGTGCTGTGCCAATCTCAGCTGACGTAGAGCGATAGACGGGGTACACCCTGGACCTGCTACGATAGTAAATCTCTAAAAAACGTCATACTAGAGTTAGGCCTTCAAATATAATCCATTATGGTTTAGAAAACCTCTAATTTTCAACCTGTTAAAAACCTGCAGAAACCTTGCACTCACAGTCCAGAAGAAATCATAACCTTCTGGACCATGATTGTCAAGTGTTATCTGAGCAGCTGCGTCTTCAATTATGTCTTCAAAACCTAGATGTTCTTAGAACACCTCTAACACCCCGACACTTACTGTGCACTTGGGTTGCGTCCGATCTCCCCACACTCTGTTTTATTGAACAGGTTCAGCACAAAGTGCTTACTTCAAGATCTCTCACCGTACCGAGGCTTCAGTGTTATCCCTCTGTTGTAACACGGTTTGTATAAAAGCATCTGGCAAATGAGTGAAACGAAAATATAAAGTTTAGTCCTAAGTCTCAGTTGTCCTCTGGCCACCGTTTTGTAGCAGTTAAAGTTTTCCCTCCTCTTCTTCAACGAGATATGCTCACAGATTTATTTATTTATATTCCTCATTGTCAAAGTTTGCAGCAGATTTCCAATTAATTCCCACAGAGTCCCCTCTTTTCATTTTTACATAATATCTCAGTTTTTTTTGCTCTCAAACCATTGTTAGTGGAGTGAGCTTTTTGGATTTGTGTTTAACATCTCTTTTCTCTGAATTCATCCTGCATCTTTACATCGATCAAGTCTCTTGATCTCAGTGTATCTCACTCCTGTATCTGCTCACTCCAGTGGTCGATCAGGTGACCCCTCCTGAAACAGAAGAACTGAGTAAAATAAAATGACTCACATCAAACAGAGGTAGTATTTAATACTCAGACAGAATGTCTTCTGATTAAACAATGAGCTGTGAGTCATTAGCCAGTCTGGGCTTATGTACAATGCTGTTGATCCCACTGTGTGCAGAATATGCACGGAGTTGGCTTCAATGCCGTGTAATCCTGTGTATCAGGTCTCATCTCGTCTGTCTTTATCCTTCTGTTGGAGCATCAGTGAGACTTACTGGTACATTGATGTTGTTTGTCTTTTAAAGCCTTTGCAGTTACACTTTTAGCTGTATGCAGAGCTATCGCTGCAGTGAGATGAATGACAGCTCGCAGTGAAATACAAAAAAAAAAAAAAAAGTCCTTCTTTTATTACAGTAGATGCACAGTCACTTCCTGGTTTTCAATAAGCCAGCCCGACTATCTCTGTTAAGCTGTCTGTCAACAATGAAGAACTGTTCTACAGTCGGTGTCTGCAGAGTTTAGTGGAGGCTCTGTACGGATGCAGCAGTGATCTGCTGTTGTCCCTGTTATTAAAGATAATGTAGTAATTTACGAATTAAATCGGAAGTTTTAGGATGCATTCACACCAGCCCTTCTTAAGGCCACATTATACTTCTCCGACTGTGTAATGCCTTCAGGCTTCCCCGCTGTGGTGACAGATAAGCACTGCAATTTCCTGCCCGATCAGTAGGGGTCGCTACGCAAGGTTGTTGTGCTTTTGGCTATAGTGAGCAATGGCGTCCGAGAGAGAAGGACTGTTTCTGTGTCCCGGAACGCAGTTTTAATATAATTTGAGGCGAGAAATTAGCCATTTAGAGTCTAAACATGTGGTGTGTGTATTAAGATATGACATATTTATAGTTTGGCAGCGACGCTGTCGGCGGTGATCAGCTCCACAGAGTAGCGTTAGCTCGCCCTGTCTTGAGGACCAATCGCAGCCCTTGCTGTCTCCGTTGTCCCTTGACGGAGTGACGGACACTTAAATATTAAATATTTTGTGCAGCCGGAAACGACGCAGAGGCTCTACGTCGACGCAGAGGGCTCTGCGTAACCTACGTAGAGCACATTACGCAGGAGTATAATTTGGGTTTTAATCGATCCCTAGTTTGTTTGCTCGGAAAAGTCTTGTTTGTTTGTAGAGGGAGGTGTGAATGCGCGACCAAACTGTGATGGGCACCAACTGAACTCTGGCCCACCTGAAAACGTTCGGTTTAGGTCTCGGTTCCCTTCAAGTGCAGGGCATTGTGGGTAAACACAACCAAAACATACACTTGCGTAGAACGATATGGATACGGGAGAAATGGCCCATTTTTGCACCGCGTATGCATGTGTCGTATGTTCGCATGAATTAAAAGATACAACCCAAGACTGATGGGATTTTGATGCTGCAGGTACAGAAGTTGTCCTGCATTAACCAGCAGATTAGTAATTATTGATGCAGCGCCGCCTCAGGCGAGGAGGGGAATATGTTATTCAAAAGTTTACCTTTCGTTCTATGTCAGCTGAGATTAGCACAGCCCCCCTCCGCAACCCTCATGTGGAGGATAAAGTGGTAGAAAATAAATAGGATGGATGGATGGATGGTTCCCAAACTTTTCACAGTCCCATACCCCTTCAGACAATTGACCTACAGCCATGTACCCCCTATTGTTTGGCAACGTTAGTGGGCACCTCCAACTGTATGTATGCCAGTTTCAGGCTGTTTGTAAAAAATCACTGCTGTAGGCTAAACTGAAAAATGTACCGCTATAACAGGCCTGTATCAGTGTCTCTATAAACACATAAGTTCCAACTCAAATCTGTTATCACTAGTGTTATGATCTACAATTATGTTCACAGTAATTATGTGTAAAAAATAAAGAAAAAGATGACACAAGGTTAAACATAAAGTGAACAAAAACAGTAAAGAGATAACTGTGGTAAGCATTTTAAGGCTCAAAGAAACACGATATCAGGATATGGGGCCAGTCTTTTACTCTAAATTTAAAGTCATTTCCAATTATTACCACTTTTTGACATAAAACGCTTGATGAATGCCTCGCACTTGCATCGTCTTCTCCTTCGCCGAGTCCATAAAGCCATTCTTCTCAGTTTTAGAGCCATGTGTCGTGCGGGGCGTCGTAAATTTGCAGGAAATGTCCCAGCGTCGCTGGTCAATATCAGAGATAAATCTGGCACCCTTCGCATCTTCTGAGGACATCATCTGGGAGGAGATGGACGGGGAGGGGCGGTTAAAGAAAGAAATTGAAGCAGCTTGTGAAAGACAGACGGCAAGGGGACCTGTCAGACGGAGAATATCAAGAACGGAGGAACAAATACAGGGAAGGAGGAGACAGGGGAGGCTGATGGAATAGAATGAGCACACAAATTACATTTAGATGTGGTGATTTTGTGTGAACAAGGGGTTAACAGCTGCTCTGTACCTCCACCTTTGGGAATGACGGCCATGTTGGGAGCCAGATTGTACAATATTGTTTTTTTATTATTATTGTCTTTGTGGTCTAAATTTGTTAATGCAATACAGTCCACAGTTTGTCACTGATGGCTGTGTCTAAGCCCTTATTAGTCAGGATGTGTCTAATGTGAAAGGATCTTTCTATGTCACCATATAACAAATAATCAAAGAGCTTCAGTGGATTATATTCATAATTAAGCACTTGTTTGATCCATAGAGGCAATAAAATATTGATCAATGTTTCCCAAACCTCAAAATGATAACGTTCTCACACGTCTTATTTTATCCACAAACTGAAAATGAATCAGTTTTAATGATTTGTTTGTTATATGGAGCGAAGAAACCAGAATATATTCAGAGAGCTTGTTTTAATTATGAGGGGGGAAAAAAAACAGCCAAACGGATCAAATCAACTCTTGACGATTGATTAAATAATTGCAGCCCTACTTCAGTGTAAGTAAATCTCACAAAACTTCATTTATTATAGTTTTCAGGTATTGCTTACTTTGGAATAATTCATTTGGACTTATAAACCATTCTGATCCTTACATGGAGACGATCAAATCTCTCTTAAGAGACTTTGGCATCTCTACTATGTTTTTAACTCAATGCTGAGGGAGTCTGAACAAAGCTTGAACAAATACAACGCAGGTTAGAAATAATACTAATAAAATGTATTATATTAATACTTAAATAAATATATAGTCGTGAGTGGGTGTGTGGTGCATGGTGACACCTGTGGCCACATGAGAACACAGTAAGAATAGATGTATGAATGAATAAGATACAACTGATCTTACTTGATATTTATTGACAGAAATGTGTACATCCAGCATTCACTTAACACACAAACCGTTTCCTGCATCATCCGCTTATTAATAATAATAATAATAATGATAATAATAATAATAATAATAAAATAAAATAATATATATATATATAATAATGTAAAATAAAGGTAACTGCTACGTAACATATTGCTAAATAACCTTCTGTATTTATTACTTATTCAATTTCGCTCGTCGCATGATGCATATACAATGATACACTGCAATCTAGTGGCGGTGCCACCACTTTGAGGGTAACGCAATCGACATGCATTGTGGGAAATGTAGTTTATGGTCAACACGCGCCTTAAAGCAGCAAAGACCTATTTTAACACAGATTTTTAAGATCAATTCATCATTCGCGGGGCCACATAAAATGACGTGGCGGGCCACATCTGGCCCCCGGGCCTTGAGTTTGACACATGTGGCTTAGATGATTTTTTCCCCCTGATTTTCGCCACCATTTTCAAAACCAGGGGGGTAGCTGGAAATTCCCGAAAGTAGAACCTTTTCAATTCAACGTCGCTGTGGTCGTTCCTCACATGCTCCACCAGTGATCGGCAAAACGATCTAACGCGGAGCTGCACCTGCAGAGGAGCCTGATGAATGGAGAGCGGCGCAGTAGGCGACGGAGTTTGTGTAGCAGGGAGTCGATAATATCACCAGGAGCTCGTGGAAAAGAAGAATTAGGTCGGGGTTTTTTATTTTTTTATGTGTGTGAGCTTGAACAAAGAGGGAGAGCGCAGTTGTGATTCAACATTGATCCCCGACATCTGCATTTATCCTGCTTAATTACTAACCTGCAGTCATTAGACAGGCGCTATGCGGGATTAAATGTGTGTTGGATTGCGTGCGTGCGTGCGTGCGTACGCGTGTGTATGTGCGTGAATAATGAGGCTTAAGTGGATTGGCGAGTTGTAATGAGCTTTGTGGAGTGATGAGTGGAACTTGGAGTAAGTACGATAATAGACTGCAGCGCGGCAGAGCGTCACAGCCCAGTGACAATGTACACGAGAGGGAATCAATGAAAACCTGCACGTCCACATTGTAAAGAAACATGTTCAAGAATGATGATATTGTTATTTGATATTCATAACCTATTTTTTACCGGTGAAAGTAACTCTTAATATTAAGTAGATGATAAAATGTGGAAAACTTGTATGTAGTTTATTTATCTTATGCAAACTTATTTTTGGAATTTGCAGCATGGAAGAAGTAAAACTAAAATTTGCAGGTTTTTTTCCACAAGATTACAGAAAAAAATTGCCTTAAAATTAAAATTGGATTAAAGCGGACAAAGTGTGCTATGAACTGTGACCTTTCCATTAAATGTGACAATGTTATCATTGTCCCCAATGTAATATTTCAAATGTCCTTCTTAAAAAATATTACTTTCTCCACATTCCCTCTGTGGTGAAGTTGAAGCTTTATTTTTTTTCCAAAACTTTCAATTAAATTCCAATAGCTTTTTTTTTTAGGTTCAATTATAATTGTATTATGTAGTTGGCAGACCCGATATGAGTGGTTCAAACTGGCAATTATGCAAACCTCTCTAATGTTTAGTAACATCCACCGACGCATCGCGAACGCGGAGCTGGCTGCTCATTTCGCGTTCTGTTGAGACAACGGACTGATGATGAAGTTGCCGTGGCAACTTTGCTCCTGAAATAATCACAGAATCTCCCAAATTGGCACATTGGAAGCAAATGTGAGTCTCTTCTGGAGCCTGACGCCTGTTTTCATCATCTCATTTTATGATCATTCATTTATGTACAAGAATAAGCGGTGGCGGTGTAAATCCCATTTGTGTGAGCTGATTTTGACATTTCAATCCATCGAGGTTGTTCAAATATTTTAGAGAACATGAAAAATGTTCTATGAAAGCAAGTCTGCGAGGGGTTTCTTTTTGATTTTACCATTTACATGTGCCTCTGCTCCTCTCTCTCTCTCTCTCTCTCCAGGTGAACACAGCCATGCATGAAGCTAAGCTGGTGGAGGAGTGTGATGAGCTGGTGGAGATCATTCGCCAGAGAAAACAGGTCATCGCTGTCAAGATCAAAGAGTCAAAGGTAAAGCGCGCCCACTTTCTGGTCTAGCTGCAGAGATGTCAGAGTCTCTGTGCCTGTGAAGTGGCTTACTTTCTCTGACGAACCAATCAACGCCAGTCACTTCACATTTTCACCAGGATTGGACACAGTTATCGACTTCAGCTTTCTTTAGCAGCCCTGCTGTTTGGAGCTGAGCAATAACAATTGGGTTTTTCAGTTTTTATGCCTTTGCACTGGTGTTGAGCGGTGGCCAGAGGCATTGATGTGCATGTATGTGGATGTCCATCTGTCTCTCTTTGTCCCATACTCTCGGGATCGCTGGGACGTCTGCCCTAACTCTGTCTGGACTGACAGATTATTAACTACTCTTAAAGGAGACATATGATGCAAAATCAACTTTTTAATCATTTTAATATATTTATTTGGGACTCTGGAGGCTCTATGAGTAGGCAAAGTGTGAAAAAAGATGACTGTTTTTGTGGTCTGCCGCAGTCTAAGTACAGGAGATAAAACACGCAATTTAGACTTCCGTGCTCATTGTGATGTCACATTGTGGAAATTCCTGGAATTGTTGTCTCGCGGAGCTCCGCTTTGTCCCTAAAAAACGCGAGAGTGCAGGCGAGGGCAACAGTTTCCGGAAGTCCGTTAAGTGTTCTATTCTTGGCTGCAGTGCAGCACAGAGTTCTACACAAACTTCCAGCCTCAGAGGATTTACGTGTCCAGTGGATAAATGTTATATATGACAGCAATGTTCCAACTAGAGTCAAATTCTAACTGTGTTAGCTGCCAGAGCCTCAGTGACACTGACGTAGTTCCCTGTGTCTCATTTGCATTTAAAGAGACA
Source organism: Microchirus variegatus (assembly GCF_963457635.1). Lineage (NCBI taxonomy): Eukaryota > Metazoa > Chordata > Actinopteri > Pleuronectiformes > Soleidae > Microchirus > Microchirus variegatus. Next base: position 10,300,679 of record NC_139807.1, on the reverse strand, counting down.
GGCACTCAAAACCGACCATTCTGAACAGGGCTGTTTTGGCAGGGTGATTGAACTGCTATGGTGCTTCATCCTTATGGTGTTTTGACCAAAGCATGTCACAGACATGTTTATTAGGACACCAGGGAAGTATTTTAACTTGTGGAAATAGGATATAATATGAGTCCTTTAACTATAGATGTAAATAAATGTTTAGATCACTGTGGCATTATTACGATATATTAGGATCATCATTAACTCCTCATGCATATGCATGTGCCATTAACCAGTTTCAAGATATACTGGGGGTTTCAGAAATATGGAAGAGGATTAGGGCCACAAAAAAGTCAGAATGCTGAGAAGAAAAGAAAAATTGGAAAACAGCCTGACTTCTGAGTTTAAAGTCAAAACACTGAGAAAAAAAAGTCAGAATTCTGAATTTTATCTCAGACGTCAGGCTGTTTCCTTTTCTTTTTCACATTAGGCCCTAATCCTCCTCCATACAAAACAGCTTACAACTTGACTGCCACAAAAATAAATAAAAATCTCTTGCTATATATATGTTTGTACCCGCAGACCAAAACAATAAGCGACGAGCAGCTAAATGGCTCCATAAAGACAGCGAGTTGAAGGATAACTGTCTGTGGCTTTTACAAGCCAATTTGACAACACACATTTATCTAATTTATTGTCCATATAAACCATATTGATTAATGCAGTTTCAGGTTTATAACAGGGACGTGTTTTTTTTGTTTTTTTGCTTTTTTGTTTTTTTTATTGCATTCACATTTCAGTGTTTCATTAATAATACATGAGTTCAAACTGCAGCTGCCGCTGCCAAACACATCTTTAAGAAACGCAGCTCACAGGGCTCACAGCGGTCAGTCAGAGAATCTGAGATAGCAGCTAAAAGTGTTCTGAATCTTCCTTTTTATTCAGAGTCCACTTGCATGTGTGTGTGTGTGTGTGTGTGTGTGTGTGTGTGTGTGTGTGTGTGTAGTCCCCCTGCGAGTGCCTCCAGTTTTGAGCAGAGGAACAATTCTAAATCTCAGCTTCCCAGAGGTGAAGTTTCAAGCGATTGTGGAGGAAGCTCTGAGGCAGCAAAAGAGCTTTGTGGAGAGATGAAAGATTTCCAAACACTGAACACAAGGACACTAGTTGGTGTGTGTGGCAGGGTTTGCGTGTGAGCAACACGGAAGAAAAAAGAGGGAGAGCGCGATTGAGAGAGGGACTATCTCACAGTGTGTCTGTAATGATTGCACACAAAAACCAAGGCTTGTTCTCCTGAGAGTGTGTGTCAGTAAAAAGGCAGTTGAGGAGAGGTTAGTGGTGTGAGAAAGCGGGAGATGGAGACGAGAGGTCATTTTGAAGCTTTTAAACAAACTACTAATGGTGCTGGGTTGTTTTTTTTTTGTGATTGAGGACAGTGTCTGATGTGAAAGTGCTGAGAAGTGACAGTGCGACATCAAAACTGGATTATGTAGACATGAGCAGACGGTGAACAGACCTGTGCAAGGTGCTCCCCATTCTCCATCTTACCTCCTTTTAACAAGCTTAGATTCTCTCTAAGGAGACTGTGCAGTCATGTCTAATCTCTCCCCGCCCAAACAAAAACACACACTAGCCCCATGGTTTTATGTTTGCATGATTCTATCACCTGTCTTTCCTCTCCTCTCCCTTTTCAGCCTACGTCTAAAAAAGTGATTTATCCCGTAATCTATTTTGGGTGTGTGTTTTTTAACCTTCATTTTCCAAGGTTATGGCTGGTAGAAATTGAAATACAGCAGCATGAGGTGTTTTGTTAACTTAGACAATCCAGATGCACATTTAATTGACAAGCAAGGACCCGTTTGTGGCCATGTGACATATGACTGTATCTCAGAGGAATCAACGGAATCAGTGTGGTACGGCACTGAAAAGCCACTGCGGGAATAAGGTTAGGGCCCCGTTCCATTTCTCCCCCTTTAAATTTCCACTTGGTTTGGGGAGAATTCACAAAGCATCCCTTGCTCCCTCCTACACGAGAACGCACAAAATTTAGGGTTAGGGGAGGTATTGGGACGGGGCCTAGGGCTTATGCTGCCTTCACGTGTTATTGGGTAGATGATGCTTGGTGCGTTACGTTCAAGTTGGAGTGAAATGGAAAAATAGGCTGTTTTTTACACAATCGACAATAAAGGAATTATAATCATTTATAAAAAAATAAATGTACACTTCCTGACAAATCTTCGAAATGTCAAATGTTATTAACATATTTCAAGAACTCGTGCATCTAAATTATCTCACAATTTCCCACTGGAAATCGCAAAGTGAAAGGGCGTTCATGTGCATTTTGCATGTCGGGGAAGTTGTATTTATGATAATTCTGAGAGCACGTGAAGGAGAAGAGTCAGTAAGGCTGCATTTAAAGACAGATATACAACAGATAACTTACCAAAGTAAAGTAGAAACACACAAGACAGCACCTCCTGACTGCGTGGTTAGAGGGCAAGTACTCAGAAATCCACAGGGAGCGATAGCAGTTCTGCGCTGGAGCTTTAAGGTCATGGAATTGACTGCGGGAATTGCATATAGAAACCTATAAACTGAACAGGTCAGTCGGATATATTATATCTTAAAGGTCCCACATTATATCTTATTTCTCCAAGTTAAACTAGTTCCCTCGTGTCCTAATGAACATGCCTGTTTAATCACCTCGCCAAAACAGAACAGAACAGAATGCTCTGTTTAGTACTATCTCTATAGGTCCACCTTAAAAAAAAATAAAACAAATCTTAAGGGACAGGAAATGACATCAGCCACAGAGGCTACTGGGAGCTAACAGCAGTTAGCATTTGGAAAAGTGATCATTTGCAGGCTCTAGCAGGCACATTGCCGTCATATATAACATGTATCCACTGGACAGATAAATCCTCTGAGGCTGGAAGTTTGTGTAGAACTCTGTGCTGCACTGTGGAGCCAAGAATAGAACTTTTCTCAGACTTGGCGAACTTCCGGTTTTTCGATACCATTGCCCTCGCCTGCACTTTCCTGTGCTTTACGGACAAAGCGGAGCTCCGCGAGACAACAATTCCAGGAAGCGCATTGTGACGTCCCAGTGAGCGCGGAAGTCAACATCGCGTGTTTTATCTCCTGTACTTAGACTGAGGAGGACCACAAAAACATGAGTGAGTCATCTTTTTTTAACACTTTGCCGACTGATAGGGCCTCCAGAGTCCCAAATATAAGGATTTAAATTATTAAAAAGTTGATTTTGCATAATATGGGACCTTTAAATTGATTTCTGCTCGAGTTTTTGTAGCATATTTCTGGTGCATGTTGTCATTTTTAGATAAAGAGGTAGAAAGGAATGACAAGAGAATGTGCTCAATGATATAGTAACCTCTTAAAGTCATCCTTCACATTTTTTTTTGGTGAGTGATAGCACTGCATGCCATAAAAAATAACAAAATGGCAAAACAAGGCCTATAGTAAATGGGTTTAAAGTTGTTGTTTTTTAAATCCTCCCCGAGCCATTTGACAAAAAAAATGACATTTTTTGGCGATACTTCCAAAACTTCCTCTTCAGCCAGATGTCTGTAGACGGGTCACTTTCTCATTGAGTGAAGCCATTAGCCCGGCTGACTCATTTGTAGAGAGTTGTTTCCTCTCTCGCTCTCATCTGTGGCAGCTGTACGTTTTGGCCATCTGACAGATTTTCTCCCTGGTTTATTCCTGCAGTAAAGACATCGAGAGAGTTATGAGTTTATTTTGTCCGTAATTTGCAAAAAAAAAAAAAACTGCTTAGAAAATTGCTCTCGCTGCGTTAAAAGTATCCAATTCCTTTCAGACAAATAATACACGAGAATTGCTCATTTTTGTTGTTCTGTTTCGTAACTTGTGAAGTCCACTTCACATTTTCTGTTGATTTGAGTAATTTTGCCAGAGAGAAGAGTTGTCAGCCTCGTTTTAAAACACCATGGCACTTTATTTGTGAAGAGTAAATTGTGCAGTTTCAGCTTCAGATGAGGCAAGCACAAGATCCATTATTCGAGAAGAGAGGGAGTAATCATCTCTGAAACTTGTTGTTTGATGGATATGTTGCCAAATAATTACCGGCCATTACACCTGTCTCGCTTCTCCTCTGTGCGGTCAACATCCTGCTCATTATGTCATTTATAATCACTAGTGCAGTGCCCGTAGGAAGTATGTATTCCTATAGTGGGAGCTGAAGAAGATTTTTCAGTTATGGTAATGCATGATAGGCTAACATAATGCAAAGGCTAACATTAAAAAAACACTGTGCCACATCATTAGGCACAATGCAAATCAAATTGTAAAGAGATTCCAGCGTGGCTGACAGTCACAAAACTAGCTAGTTACGCGAATGCTAATCATAGCCTCGCTAGCTTACCTTTGGAAACAGGTTTTTCCAAGTTAGCCGCAAAATAGTAGCATGCTAATGCTAAATAAATATGCGCTCGCATGTTGGTGAATGGACACCGACTTCGTTGTTTCAGTATAACACCATGTTCTGAGGTGAACCACAGCCTCTTCACTCTCACCTCACTCTGCCCCAGACAGCACAGCTGCTGCTGATGAGCCGATGCCTGCCTGGTGTAGCGTGATAAATCAGCGAAAGTACAGCATGATAAATCAGTGAAAATTCAAATTACTTGTGAAACGTGAAAAATCAAGGATGCACACCATCGGGTCATGCACAACCCATATCCAAAATCTTAGGGCGATCTGACTAACGGTCAGTGAGATATGCCCGTCACAGACAGACACACAGACGCAACTTGCTTTATAGATAGATTTGCAAGGGACAGCAGATTATGATAAACTTGGCAGCAAAGACATTAATTGAAAACTCCATCAAGTTGCCAGTGTAGAGAGTGCTTTTAAGCAGAAATCGCTTTTCCAACAGAAGAAAGCAAGTGCACGTTGGATAATGTTGGGATCTTTTGAGAGGGTTTGATGACAAACCACATGTCATGCGCTTATTTTCTAAATTCCTCTTTGCAAATTTCAATCTCTGCTTCACTGGAGGTAAAACTGATTAATCCTGTGAGGGGGTCTTATAATAGTCGGTGTTGTTCTGTTTATTTTGTGTGGAGTTAGAAATGTGTTGCTGAAGGTGCTGTTTTCATTCAAGGAAGCAGCTTTACCATCTGCCATTTAAAAGTTAATTTAATCACCATTGCTGAGAGTCAGTCTCCATTTTCTCCTACCCCTCACCTTTTAGTAGTCGAGAGTCTGTCTCCGAGCTCATAAGCAGCCTGGATGATTTCCAGTGTAGAGTTTCATTAAGTGAAAGTTCATTTCAGGATCAGGATACGAGCCGTCGTGAAGATGAATATATTACTTTGAATTGAAGTTGCCGTAGAATGGCTTCTGTGTGCTCGGGTGGAAACGATATCACCGGACAGAGATTGTCTAATTATTGTGTAATGTAGTGTCATACAGCTCTGTTTATGTTTGTGTATAAAGGTTCTGACTCATGTAACCTTCTCTTGATGTGCACATCATGCTTGTTGGAGCAAAGTCTTTTATTTACTGCTCGGACTTCAGGGCGTTGTATTTCCGCAGTCGCCTCCGCGAGTGCATTTGAAACACTGACGGCAAGGACATGGAGATAGATGTGACATGTTTACAAGGCTGTGGTCCAAACTTGATGGAACTCATACACACACTCCGAGAAATTTATAAGCTCTTTATTTATGAGTAGCTGTCTGTATCTTTTCTTTTTTTCCCTTGCTGCCATTGTATCAGTGAACAATTCTTTTATTCACCTCTGCTCCTCTATTATGGAAAAACGCTCATAAGGTCAAGGAGCCAATGGGCTCATTTCACCTCTGACCACCTGAACAGGACACGCTCTCTCTCTCTGCTGCATTCTTTGTGTCTTCCTGTCTCGGTGTCTTCCTGACCGTGTATGTTATTGCCTCTGCGTACTCGATAATTACTGAGTGTTTGACAGCTTGTCAGACACAAGCAGGTTAAGAACAATTACCGCTTCTTTTAAAAATAGAAATTGTGGTCAAAACATTTAATATCTTCGAGTTCTCGTCCTTGCAAGGTTTTAAATCACATAGGATTTATGGTCCAATGTTCGTCGCTTTATTGCCAGCAATATTTTACTATTATTATGGAGTATTTTGGCAGAAACATATTTTCTTAAAGTGTTGTCAGTCTTGTATAAAGTACATAAAAGGGATACTTGGGTAAAAGTACACGTATCTTACCAGAAAAGGACTTTGGTAGAAGTTGAAGTCGCTTTTTATAATATTACTTACTTAGTTAGGATTGAGCAATGGTAGCTCAGTGGTAGGATCTTTCAACTGGAAGGCTGTGAGTTCAATTTCCGGGCTCCGCTAGTCTATATGTGTCCTTGAGCAAGACACTTAACCCCATTTTGCAATGTGTGAATGGATATGAAAGATGTGTGAATAGGTAAATGGCAAAAACTATAGCGTAAAAAAGCAGCTCATCAAGACTAGAAAAGCATCTATATAAATACGGATCATCACCAACTCTTCTTCTTCTGATTTTATTTGGTAGTAACGAGTAACAAAGATAGTTGGGAGATTTGTAGAGGAGTAAAATGAAAAGTTGCTAGAAATACAAATAACAAAGTAAAGCGCAGAATTTTGATAACAATACAATAATGAAGTATTTGTACATCACGACGCCATGTATCACGTACTCCTTAACTGTGTGTACACAGTGAAGTTCATTAAAGAGAACATAAATGGTGGTGAAAGACATGAGCATGACTGTGTAAGAATGCAATCCCCTTCAAGGCTCACACATCGCGCAAAAGAAAACAAGTCAGTGATGTCAAAACACATCCTCTGTATGTGTCTCTGTGTGTGTCTGTGTGTGTGTGTGTGTGTGTGTGTGTGTGTGTGTGTGTGTGTGTGTGTGTGTGTGTGTGTGTGTGTGTGTGTGTGTGTGTGTGTGTGTGTGTGTGTGTGTGTGTGTGTGTGTGTGTGTGTGTGTGTGTGTGTGTTCCAGGTGATGAAATTGCGAAAGTTGGCTCAGCAGATTGCAAACTGTCGCCAGTGTCTGGAACGCTCCAGCGCTCTCATCACACAAGCTGAGCAGAGCCTGAAGGAGAACGACCACGCCCGCTTCCTGCAGACCGCCCGAAATGTAGCAGAAAGGTGAGCGATGTCGAGCACACACACACACACAATTTGTGTAATTGTACATATACTCATATACATTACACTCTATTCTGAAGTGCTTTATGGATACGGAAATATTGTTTACAGTGTTTTTCTGACTGTGGATTTGTGTTATATTTAAGCCTTCTGACTGCCAGTTTGCTGTACACGCTCTCTCCCCCTCCTTCCACTCGAGGAAGAAAAGGATTTATCTTGTTTACACATGCATAAAATAGACTATTTTAGGTGGGGAACATTGCAGTATATCACCTTGTTTATACCAATATATTGCAATTTATAATTTCACCACCCCTGTATGTGTAAATGTATCGTGAGATTCTTGCTAATACACGGCCCTAACAAGTCAAAGACTGTCAGCCTGTTCACAAAATAATATTAAGACGAATCTCTGCACATAAACAGGTGACGTTGTTTGTTCTCTCTCTGACTCTGTATAATCAGGCGTCTCGTCTTATTTACAGCCTCGCACAAAAGCTGTGTTTCATATATTCGACAATACAAATTCGTCTTTTTTAATCAAATCCCCCTAAAAATGAGTTCCCCTTTTCTATGCGTTGCAATCTCAGTGAGTGAGGCGAGTATTGAGATCAGCATTGTATCAAACCCTCTCTGGCTCCTCCTGCGATTCCCTGTCGAGTCATTTTTGGAACTCATCGATCAGCCGCCGTTTCGAGTTCCTCGTCCACGCTTATACCTGCGTCCTTTCCCCAGCTCCTGCAGACCGGCAGGTTTTCATCCACCGGTTTCTTGTACACTCAAAATCTCTTTTGCAGAATCTGCAGCTCGTGTAGCATTTCTCTTATTGATTGATTCTGCTTACCGAGGAACAGAAGGACCAGCGCTGGCGTGTGATCTGCTCTGTAACCCTGCAGTGGCTTCAGGTTCAGGCTCAGCCTCCTGCCGCACACTGATGCTCAAAAAAAAAGAAGCAGGAGAAAGTTTCCACGAAGAGTCCGAGTCAGTTATCGCAGTTGTGTTACAGCTTTAATCTGATATTCTTCTGCATTGTCTCTTCTCCCTTTTGTCACCCCTCTTTTGCCATTTTCCTCCACACATTTTTCATCTCCCTTAATTGCCTCATGTGACCTCCTGGGCATCCTCTGCTCCCTCAACTCGTTTACCCCCCCTTTATGTGACATTTTACCAGGGTTGCCATGGCGACGGCGTCCTCCCAGGTCCTCATCCCTGACGTCAACCTGAATGAGGCGTTCGACAACTTTGCCCTGGATTTCTCCAGAGAGAAGAAGATTTTAGAAGGACTAGATTACCTCACAGGTAGGAGTTACGCGAACTATGTAGTACTATTAAAACAAAATGTTAGAAACGTCGTGTGACCTTTTAGAAGACATTTAGCTGAGGAAAATTGTGAAGGTGACGCATAAAGTTGTTTTTTTAGACATGAAATGCAGGGTAATGTCCAGAGATTAGGGTACAGACGGTCTACGGAGACTGTTGAAAGCAACAAGACATTGTCTCGGTGAGCTGAGACTTCCAGCCCCCCCCCAGTGTCTCTAGGGTTCAGTGCACGTCTAAAAGCAGCTTAAGAATTTTCTTTAATGTAAAGTCAAACACTGAAAGGTCTTTGCACAGTAATGGTGACATGAAAAATGGCACACATTTGCAAATCGTTCCAAGGTGAATTTCGATGCACCGCCTCCAATTACACCAAGAACGCTAGATTAAGCGAATGATTTATAAGGACTTGCTTCTTGGTTCAGGAGCTTAAACTTCACCACTTTGGACTTGAGGATATTATCTGTCACACAGCTTAAAGATTTTAGGAATCTCTCATTTGTTTGTACAGAGTCCCCACATCCATCCTTGGGGATATTAAAGACTCTCTTGAATCTTGAATCCATCACGGATGTGACAGCTGCAATGACAGCTTTAAAAGGAATATTGGGTAACACATATAAGTTGCATACTAGCCCTTTATTACGATACGATACTTATACAACTTTATTTGTCAGTTTGTGCTGAAATTGTCAAACAAAATGAAAGAAAAGCATCATGAGGGGACCATATAAAAATGCTCCAAAATTACTAGAAAATTTGGAATTTGGGAACAAAACATTTCTAAAAAAATATATATATAATAATGAAGATGAAAACTTGGTTTTCATGAAAATCACATATATTTATTTGCTCGGGCGATGGTTCACCCGGCAATGGTGTTCTAGGGTTAAGGATAGGAGGACAGAAACAGTACATACATGTAAGATATATAGCATCAATAGACAGACATGTATACATACAGTACATGTAGGACATAAAGGACATTAAGCATCAACAGACAAACATGAGACATAGCCACAACTGACAGTATCAAGCATGACGAAAGACAAAGCACACATATATTACAAGAAAAAGGCTGCAATAATACATCCAAACTTTCCACACTTGGAGACACTTGGAGACATTACATCCATGAACACCTTATGTAGGAAAAATCCTAATTCATGTCATAATAGAGGTAGAATAAGGTTATGTAGAATATGGTGTTAATACATGCTTAATGATTACTAATAAAGGGCTAGTATGCGACTTATATACGCACCTAGTTAATGGTGAATATGTGTTCCCTAATCTAAAGTGTTACCGAATCATTTCACACGGGAAAAATGTGTCTGGTGTACGAAGGCCTTTCATAGTGATGGTTTCTAGTTTGGGGTCTCATTGTGATTCATGTTGTTGTTGTTGTTTTTTGTGTCACACACACACACACAGCTCCCAGTCCGCCATCCATAAGAGACGAGCTGTGCACCGCCTCCCACGACACCATCACTGTTCACTGGACGTCGGAGGATGAGTTCAGCGTCACCTCCTACGAGCTGCAGTACACCATCTACACTGGCCAGACCAATTTCATCAGTAAGTCGTGCACACACACACACACACACACACACACACACACAAGGTCTGTTCTGTAGATCGTAAACAGTGTACCATAAATGGCCCTTTTTTCCTTTAAATCACTTCACACACATTCATGCACAAGCACGAGGAAAACACCCTCATTGACCTCCACCAAACATAAACTGGAGCACCACACTATTTCTATTTTTATGTCTTCAATATCTAATCAAACTGTTGGATAGCCCATATTTCTGTTGGGTTTTTATTCGTTCAGCTCATGAGGGTGTGCTTTTAAGATTCACTCCTGGAACCTTAAGATCTGTAATAACAGCTAATGGAACAGTCAACAACACTTCGGCCAAAATAGATCTGTTGCTGTTGTAATTGTTGTCAGAGCGTTTATCCCATCCCACAAGGAGCCGTGTCTATTTTTCCAATTATCGGTTGACAAAAATCACTCCGGGCAGTTTGTCATTTTTCCTCCTCCTTGCCTGTGCCGCACTGTTATTATTGACACTATTGGATGTGACTCTCTTGAAACTTCATAAATAGTGCTTTGAAAGTTCTAACGCTCATCAACGACCATTTACAAGTTTGCCAGGAATCTGGCCAGCATCCACTAATCAGACTGTCACTGCATTCATTAAGGAAGGAAAAGAGGAGTCGCTGTGCAGGAAGAGAGAGTGAAAATCTGAGGGAATAATTGTTTGTAAAGGAGAGGCAAAAATCACCGAATGTAAAGACTCACACACACACACACACACACCTGTGTCTCTCCACTCTTGTCCTCCCCACTGAGTTCCTTTCATCGTCTCTCCTCCTCTTCTGTGTAGCCTGACATTTCTCCATCAAACCATGCAAACTCAAGTGCCCCAGCCATTTGAAACATCAGGATACATTTCAACTGTGAGACGGAGTGACTCGGATATTCAGCGGCGTGTGAGTCCTCAGAGATTCGCAGGAGAAACTGGCAAAGAGAGAATCCATTTAGCTTGCCACGCCACTTGAGCTCCTAACCATAGCATTTTCTCTCAACGTTTTTTTTTTTATTCCAAGTGGCTAAATGCTCCCACTTGAGCGCGCTATATCTGCCTCCTCTCCTGGTCTCATCCTCAGCCTCGGCCCTCCCGTGGGGAGAGGGGAATGGGGGGGTTGTGGACGCTTTGTGAACCCTGCCTCTGCGCGAGCATCCGAGCACAGCTGCAGAAAATAGAATCGGCAAATTAAATCATATACCGCGGGGGGAGAAATGTAGGCAGTGTCAAAAGAGCTGAATACGAGCGTACGTAAACATGTCTCCGCTGTAATTGTGTCGCAGTAACCTGTGGCCAAGTGTCTTTTGTTGTTGACCCGTTTGTTTTCCTGCCAACCAACACTTGAACTACAAAAGTGTAAATAATAAGACATAAGACGGAGTCGTAATCGCCGACATTCTACCCACGCGCTCTATCACCTTTTATCAGGCTCGAGATCAAACAAGAAAGAGACGAGAGAAACTAAAACAGAGTAGATGACTGTTGTTTTGTTTTTGTTTGTTTCTAATTAACTGATCTACAGAGGAAATAGGAGGTGATTTCTGCTTTGTCCTTCCAGATTAATTTTCACTCTCTCGAAGTCGTGCTTTCAAGTCGAGACAGTAATGCTGACATAAACACTACGGTTATATAACCTTAATAATTAAGGGCTACATCCTAATGGTTTAATCAATATCGCAACGCCACGAGGTAATGATGGTTGTAAATATTGTGCCACTTTTTTGCTGATTCACACGCTCACATTGAAGTCAGGGTTATGCTTAAGTGTATACTCCACCACTTTTATGGTCCGGTGGACGTGCCAGACAAATATACGCATTGTTTTTTGGAACACAGGAGTGTTCGCCAGAGGCAATTTCACCACGATAGCAACATAAACAAAACCTAATATAAGATGTTAATTAAATGTGTTCGTAGCCTATAGGTGGATATGCTTGACTTTTGTTTTTAGTCATTATGAAGTATCTCTCATCTAACTCTTAGTATGAGTAAAATACCCTGAACTTATTGATTATTAGAATTCATATTCTGGCTCTTTTACAATCTTACTGATGCAGTAACAAAGAGTATTTGTAAGTAGCTTAGCATCATAAGGGCCTTGGGTTAATGTTCCGTTAACTGTATACGAGTGAGCACTAGTGATGGTTCTTTAGCCATTTGTTTACATCTTTTTCAGCTTCTGCATCATATTTTGTTACAACTAAATGCTTGACAAGCTAGTTTCGGGGACACGTTAGCACGTTAACGGTGTTAGCGCCGTCAACGTTAACGCATATTAACGCATGACGCGTTTCCATGACGACTTACCTGAAAAAGACACGGGTGGTGTCATGTTTGTGTGCCGCGGCACCGGAGTCCGTGCACCGTTTACCAGTTAGCTCCGTTAGGTGCGTTAGCTCCTTTAGCGGCGATTAGCGCGCCTGCAGTCGAACCTACGTGCCTCTGTTTTTTGAAGTTTAGCGTTAATTTAGAGACTCATTTTAACAATCGGGAGTCACGGTCAGTTGCCATGGAACATTGACGCCGCTAACGACATTAACATGCTAACGTGCCCAGCACTACCAAGCTAAATATTATCATCATTCCCACGTTTTTCCACTTTGACACTGAAAACATTGACCGTATTACATCATGTATTTTTTTGGTTCAGAGAAGCCTGCATGGTAACCAGAGTATACTGCTGAGTGCAGCTCCAATCCGAGTTTCATGTGTATTCATGAGAACTGACCTGCGGTGAACTAATAACAGGATTATCACAGGTTATAAAAGACAGTATTGCAGTGGGTATGACTCTCTCACACTGTGGCGTCTCAACAGGGCGTCTGTTTGATATACTAGGATCAATCTTTGCAGCTGACGTTTTTTTTGCCGATTGCAGAAACCTCTGTAAAGACACTCGGCGAGGTTATGTAGATGCACCGAGAGATGGATTCAAGGGCCCAGCTGCTCGTACACACACATGCTAGTGCACACAGGCTGTCACCATTAAATCTGTTTATTGCATCATCAAAGATAAAAAAAAAACCTCATCCATTCTTTTCATCTGTCTGCTTCTAAGCCAAGACCAAGACGCACGGAAAGACGCACAAGTTTAAAACATGCATTAACACACACACATGATGTCTGGATACAAGACATCAGCCGATGCGTTTCCTGCCACTTTCTGTCGTCTTTCTCTGTTTCAGTGGCCTCACTCCGGCAACACTTTGAAGTTACACTGTGCACTAAAGCGGCATCAGAAAAGCTCTTTTCAGTGTCAATGGTAGTGAGGGACTATTGCTGTGTACTGACCTAATTTGATTTAGCAGAAGTGTAGAGGCACTGTGTATATCAGAAGCTTTGGAATGGAACCGCTCAAAGTCTTTCTCCGTCATTTTTCACTTGCGTCTCTTCTTGAAAGCCTCCCTCATTGTATCTGGGTGCAGCCGAAACGACATGTGGGTGGCATCATTTCTTTAACAACATGGGTGAGCTGTCACAGTCGATCAATAAACTTGCTTTTTTTTCGTGACGAATACTGCGAATAAAATGAAGATGAATCGGCTCGCCCTCTCTCTAATAAAGTAAACGGTGTCCAGGCAAAGTGTCAAGAAAGTGCTACCTCTCTTTTTCTTTCTCTTTCTTCTATGAAACCTAGATATGGTGAAAATGCAGCCTTCACTTTTAACTTTTAGGAGACCCTACCCCTCATTCATTCTTAAAGCTGCCTCACTTTTAAAGGCCTTATTTGCGTCCTGTGAAGTATTTATATTTACAAGCAGACTCTCAGCTATTACTTATGCATGGTGTTACCCTCTTGCTCAATAATTCACAGCACATCCTCACCAGAAGGGACACGGAAGGCAGTGCCCTGAGAGCTCTCTTCCTTTCAAGATTTTTTTTTTTTTTTTTTTATTTCCCCACAGTTCGGCTCTGGGGAGGAAAGATGAGACAATGAAAAGGATTATCATGCTTCTTTAAACTCCGCAAACATTAGCCTCAGCTGTAGTGTAACTAATCAAGATTCTTTGTTTAGTTTGGCTCCTATGTGCTGAGAATTATGTCTGAGTGGGTCAAAGAGATGTTAAACCTGGTGGTCAGTGGCTTCTGTCTGGGGTCCTGTTGGCATATTGGTATTACTCTATAATACTACTCTTTACTATAATGTTTTTGAAGCTATTGAAGGTTTTTTTTTTCCCCTAAATACTCTCCACCACACCTGCATGGTTTATGCATGGTTCAACTCCAGGGTTTATCGATATGTACACAATAGACGTGCACATGTGATGTTGTGACCTACTCAAAGGTAGGTTTGCAGATCCTGGAAAAACTGTCTTCAGACTTCCCTCCGAAAGCTACACTTCCAGAGCACTGGAACGCGCAATGCTTCTTCAGGAAGAGCGTTGGTTTCACAAGGATTCACGAGCACTGCACAGCATCGGTTAGGGTTAGAGTCTTTGTCATAACTGACACTGTGATGCCGAAAAATACCAAATACTCTGAAAAGATCACAAAGACTCTCTGGGCTTTCAGTTGTCGCCACCGTTCAAACGCAGCATCGATTTTCACTCAGGTCTTGGATCGCTCTGCATCAGCCTTTTTCCTGAATGCTTGTTCAGGAAGAGCGTTGGTTTCACAAGGATTCACGAGCACTGCACAGCATTGGTAACGTTCGATGACTGTAACTTTTTAAGATAGGGTTAGGGTTAGGGTTAGCTAACCCTCTTTGTCATAACTGACACTGTGATACCGAAAAATACCGAATACTCTGAAAAGAACTCAAAGACTCTCTGGTCTTTCAGTTTTCGTCACCGTTCAAAGCAGCATCGATGTTCACTCAGGTCTTGGATCGCTCTCCTTTTTCCCGACAGTAGCTTTCCCAGAAACTGTCTTTTGTTTGCGACTAAAACACCTGTTTTTGACACCTTTTCTGCCATAACATTGCTGCAACCGTCCTGTGTCTCGTTGTATTGTTAGCGAGCTATCACAAGCCCTGGCGTTGTCTTCTGAGCATGCTTAGTTCACATGAGGGCATGATAGCAGTTTGATTGATGCATAACAAGCCAATTCGGGTTGTTCAGGCCGTTCAGTGTGATTGGATGTTGTTTTTACAGACCTGTCCCTTCCACAGCTGACTGACATTTTTCATTTTTGTGACAATGCTCCCAAAAAATAATCCCCCAACCGAACTTTAAGGTAAAAATGTAAAAAATAATTTCCTGTCATTTCAAACAAGACTAGAAACCAAAGGTGCAGGCCTGTGGACAACCGTCTCCTCTCCTCTGGCCTGAGCTTAGATTTCCCTTATTTTCATCCTTCACAGTCGACTGCAGCTGGGAGAGTGAAAAGACTGTGTTTAGAAGCAGGTGACTGCAGAGCGAACTCAGCCATTACTAACACTCTACTGCAAACCACTTTGAATCAAAGGGCCCACCAACTGGGCTATGTTGGTATTGCGCACATTTCCATACATTTCAACTTGAAAGGCTACCACACTCTTTTTTTCCCTCAGGCCTTTACTAAAGACATGCACTTGTCATGTAGTGAGTGTGTCTTGTTCTTAATGGGTAAAGGATCCAGGCTATAGTGAACACACGCTATTGCCTCAGGAGAGAATCCTTTGACAAACTTGATGAAAAGGTAATGGAGTATGTCACTGTTTGTGCACATAAGTGTGTCACAACATCAGCAGCAGCTGCGCAGTCTCGTACGATGCTCCCGTTTCTGTGATGATTCACTTCAGATTCAGAGAGTGAAAATAGGACAAAACTCCGGCTGAATTTTGGGGGAGAATTGTTTTTTTTTTTTACCTCTGCATAGCCAGAGAGTACCAACAGAACATGGTTGCTCATGCTGTGTTCTCCATGTGCTTGTGTGTGGATCTGCCAGGTTTGTACAACTCGGCAGACAGCTGGATGATCGTACCCAACATCAAGCAGAACCACTACACCGTGCACGGCTTGCAGAGTGGCACCCGTTACATCTTCTTTGTCAAGGCGATCAACCAAGCCGGAAGCCGCAACAGTGAGCCGGCCCGTCTGAAAACCAACAGTGAGTAACGTGCAAGGCACATGCTTTTCTATGAATATTGACAAGTTTTCGTAATTTTGCTTTGATATTTAACACAACTCAAAGTCTGAGCGTGTCACTTGTGTAATGGAGCATACAGGCCTTTTTTTTATCTTTGCTTTACAAATGAGTCGCTGATTTATGAACACATTTACATTACATTTTGATTGGTAACAGATTATTCATTATGCAGTGCTTTTGGTTTCCAGTCTGCTTGTTACATTTTTAATCCTGGGGCCAACAGAGTGCACGGTGTACGAATGAAGCAGCACCTGTCGTGCTGAACAGATTTACATCTAAAACGCATGGTGTGTGAAAAGCGCCCTGATTGATTTTTTCTAAAATGAAACATCAATATATCTATGGAAATAAGCTTTTGAGTAACACTTTATAATAAGTACACACTATTAGCATTAGTAAAGCATGAATAAATATTGAATTAATGAAACGGTGTCCAAATAGCTGCTGAATTCATTATTTATTAATGCTTAACTAATGCTAATAGGGTGTACTTATTATCAACGTTTGACATAAAATACAGATTTTAAAATGTCTAAAAAAATGACATTTGTAAAATAATACCACCTTTGACTTGATGTATTAAATCTGTTGCATCATCTAGTATAAAGAATTTGGACAGACAGAGTCACTGTTTTGCACTAGTGTGATCAGATCAGATCATAACTGTGACATCGTTTGAGGCTTTTTCACAGTTTTCTGTTCAATTAGATACTTCTACACAGAGAAGTAGCACAAATAAGCTGCCAAGGTATCAGGCAGAGCGAGTATAAAAATATCCCATATCAATTTAGTTGTACCCTGTAGGCTTGTCTGAGTACTTTTGAGTACACATCTATTTCCATCAAATAACTATTTCAGACAGCGGTTGTTCTTGCAGAATTATCTTGCTCCGTGCATTGAGCTTTGTTGTAACACACATTTCAATCTCCTCAGGATTTAAAAACCAAAAAAAAAGTCAACTTTATTTTCCGAGCAACAGCAAGGGAGCAAATGCATCATTACCTGTGGGTTCATCTCAGTTCCTGCTTATGAATATGTCATATCTTTCAACCAGGGCTATGGTTTCTGGTTGAGCAGGCTTTGGTTGCCTTTTGGAGTCTTGGTCCACATACAGTAGCTGCTGTCTAAACCAGAAGCCACAATAATATTGGCTAATTTGTCATCAGGTGATGGCCAGATGTGCTGTCTTATTGTCTGTGGTTCAGCTTAAATCACATGTGAAGGATTTGGGAGCAAAAGCTTCAGCTTTATTTATTTATTGCTCTCCTACACCCTGTCATCTTATATTGGTTTATGGAATCACTTGTGCCACAGACCTACGCTTCACCTCCATGTTGCACAGGAACACAGAAAGTGGAAAGTGTTGCAGCATGACATGTCCCTTACTTCTGTTTTTCCTGCACGTTTGTCTTTGTATGTGTTACCCACCTGAGTTCATATTTGCTGCGAGTGCCGACATTGTGAGGAAATGTGCTTTCTGACATTCTCTGCAATCTCATTCTCCGTGTTCCTGGTAGAGTTTAGTACTTTCTATAACTAGGTAAAATGTAGTTTTTTTGAGAAAAGATAATGTTTCGTTGACACCATTTTTTCAGTTTCTTTTTCCCAGAAGAATTATTTTCCTGCTACGCAATCATGTCTCAGTCTGTTTTTTTCTGTAAGTAAAATGGAAAAATTGATATCAAAGTGGGCAAGCTAAGCTAAGCTAGGCTAAGCTACAGTGAACCCTAGCTTGCATGCAAAATGAGTACACGTGCTACATAGAGGTAAATATGAGAATGAGAAAGTTTTTAATGTACACTTTTAACAAAAATTTATTGTTATTGTTATGTGACAAAACAGAGTAAAAAGTAATAGTACTTTATCAGTGGCTTTAATTTGCAAGCATGAGGATCAATTTCAAAACAAAAGTCCTGGAGTAATGGCAGTAAAAAACACAATGGGGGTCGATGATCCAAGTTCACAAACAACGATAACGTCTGTGTCCACCATTAGTCTCACGCAGAACGCTACACTGGCGACGCATGGACATCACCAGGTTGTCGATCGAGGCCTGGGGGATGTTGTCCCATTCCTTCTGCAGAGCCACCTGAAGTTGGCGGCCGTCGTGGGGAACTGGAACCTGCCGGTTCGCTGTCGTTCCAGTCTCTCTGAAACGAGTCCGCAGGCGGCTGACAGTGGAATGATGCACGTTCAGTTGTGTTGCCACAGCTGTAACGCTCAACCCAGCACTCAGCATGCCAATGGCACGCTCCCAATGGCATATTGACAAGTGAAAAAAGTCCACATTTTGGTGTGCCCTTTTATTGACCAGACCATAAGAAGTGTCTGTGTACTGGTCACGCATATTGACCACCACTCTGCCATGCTCCATGACTCTCGTGAGTTGAAATACTCAATCTGAGATTGTAGTCAGTAGGAGTGGCCAAGTGACACTGGACTACTGGGTTTGAGCAAAACAAATCATTCCATAAACAAATGCATCAAGAATCTGAGCAAATGTCATGACATTCTATTATTGTTCACCATTTTTAAGTTTGTGCGTTTATATTTTTGTGGAGTATAGATAATCACGTCACCCAACTTCTATTCTGTGGAGCTACTTAAATACTCCTCGGGCTCAGCTGTGGCACGTTACAGTTAAAACCGCCGTGATGTAGCTAATTTAGGATGTGCCTGAAGGGTGCTCAATAAAATTTTAAATCAGCCTTAAACCGCAGTAGTGCAGTACAGCTAAAATGGAGTTGATATGCCAGCTCCTCATCGCTGCTGTCAGGAGTCTGGCTGTGGTATTTAGGATTAACTGTAATCTGTCACTCTGCTGGGTAATATTAGTATGTAGGAAAACTGCAGTAGTCAAGGGATGATCTCTGCTTTTCCACTATGCAGTTGTAGCACGCCACAATTCGACTCTACTCGCAGCCGTCTGCCTTGACCGGTTAGGGTGAAAGGAAAAATGGGGGCAGAGAAAGGACAAGAGGGAGATCAGGTAGAGAAAGAAGAAAGAGACAAGGAGCAGATATACAACAATTGTGTCAAGTTTATACGAGACAGTTAGAATCAGCAATGAATCCATCCGTCCATCCATTATCTATTTTAATTATAGCATAATAATAATGGTGATGATATGTATGATAAAAATAATAATAGTAGTAGCCTCGAAACTGGATCTGGATCCTGCAACCTGCAAGATGAGGACACAGAGAGAGAGAGAGAGAGAGAGATAGAGAGAGAGAGAGAGAGAGAGAGAGAGCCCGAAAGGAAGGAAAGACACAAACTAGGTAGAGAAAGAAGAAGATTGAGGACGTATAATAAAGTCATATTCATACACTGAGTGTGATATATCTAGGGCCGCACGGCAGCGTAGAAGCTAACACTGTTGCATGAGTTAGCTTCTCCCACAAATCAAAAAACATTAACTCAATACGGAAACGCAAATGTGTGTTTGTGTTATTTGATTTGCGTTTCTGTTTTGAGTTAATGTTTTTGTGTTTTTTGATTGTGTTTTTTGATTTTGCGTTTGTGTTCTTTGATTTGTGTTTGTGTTTTGCGTTTTGTTTTGCACCTCAGCGCCACCGTAAAAATCACCATTGGTGTGAATGTCAGAGTGAATTGTTCTTCCCTGTGTGTTTGCCCTGCGATGGATTGGGGACCTGTCCAGGGTCCTGCATGTCCAAGTTCCTGGACAGGACACTTTTTAGCGCACACACACACACATAAAATCTCCACATTGCCTGTGGGACATGGAGCATGACAGTATTTTAACTCCTTTCTTATGGCATCAGGGTGGATTACTGTCTCGGTGTGACATGGGCACGACATGTAGCTGAGGAGCATTTAGAGGTGAAGTGCAGGGTATGCGAAAGCTGGCAGTTCACAGACACTCAAGACTCTGTCTAACTGGGTACAATATACAGTAACACCCAGAGGCAGCCTTATTTATAATGTCCTCCCCTGATACAGATAAACGATGGGTTAGTATAGGTATTTTTCATCATCAGTCTCACTCCTGTTGGGTTGCACTCTCCTTCTCTGTCTTAAACAATTCTGGTGAGTTAAATTAAGATTTACTGGCTCAATGTTTAGTTTAAATTTAAAAAGTCATGGGGTATTCCTTATAACAGTAAGTAACAAACATAGTCAAAAACAATTATCAATATGTTCATTATATGTGTTCAATTCAATGTCCTGTACTTGTATAATTATATATATATAATATTGTATAATTTCTCCTTTTGCCACCTACTCGCTGTCAGTTCAGTCAGCTTGTTCACCCACAAGTTTGGTTGAGATTTGGAGCCCGTGATTGGCAACATTTCCTCCGCTTCTGCGGTGGTTTTTCGACAAGCTGTCAAAATAATAATAAGAATAATAATAATAACATTCAGTATTTTTTGCCCATGATTGAGGCTTTTTGGTTTTCATTATGGCACCTGCACACTGTGTTTCTGCATGCATCTGTCAGGGAGTTTTGCCTCGTCTTTGTCCTTCTTCCTGTCTCGTCTCTGCCACTCCGTCCTCCCTCTGTTTCTCTGAGGAGTTGTTACTCGGATTAAAGTCCCTCACTCACCTGTTCTGGTTTTTGGATTAATATTTATTTGCGACTTTTGAGCTGAGAACTACTGTGAATCCTTTCTGTTGGTGTAGCTATGGGTTGGAGGGTTTAGCCGTTACATCTTTAAAGATGAGTGCATCTGAGGCAGCTCATCATATTCCAGGCTTATGCTTGCAAAGCAAAAAAAGCGCAGTGGCAAGTACGAGAAAGTGGTACGTCACAACTTCTCCTGATCAAAATGAAAATATACGTGTCTGTATTGTTCAGTATCAACCACAACATTGTCTTTGTAATCACAGACGCACATAGAACACAGTTTAACAAATACTGTCAGTTTGTAGAAATTGCTAATATAGTAAACAAACAAAGAGTTTTAATGCCAACTTGCTTTTTCTCCCTTGGCCTTCCTGAGGACTTGTTGAAGTCTGTTCACTTATATAATAGCAGGTCTTGGCCTCAAACTTTCCATGTCCCTTTTTAACCCTATGATTGGCATATTGTTCTCCATTACTGCCCGCGGCTATGGCATATGCCTTTTATTTAATCTTTTATGCCATCTGTCATTTCAACATGCTGCTACTTTCACTCACTTAAGGCAACAACAGGCCAAACGTGCTCATTTGAAGTCGCAAGCTGCCAATTTGTATGTCCACTGTCGGATTTTAAGTGCATGTCTGTGTATGTTGCCGTTTAAGCGCGTGTCGTCTTAGCATTGGGACTTTTTTGAATGGCCTGCGTTTGAAACTGTACAAATGTAAGAGCGGCATTATTACTATATAGTAAATTTATATCTGGATTAACCCTTTTACACCTAAACCTCAAATTTTCCGTCTGGACTTTTTTGCTTATTTTAACCATAAAAGGGGCCAGAAAATGTCCTGTGCTTTAAGTGCTTTGGGCCATTTTTACAGAATATCTTTCAATATCTGGCAGTGTTTTACAATTAGCTGCATGTTAAAATAGTGCATTAACATTTTTAAATGAAGAAAAACAAAAATGTTGGTTGGTTTTTTGGTTAAAAAGGTGTACATCACATACAATACCAGACTCTTTCCTCTCTGGTAACAAAGACGCTAATTCGGCGGCTTCCTGCAATAGCATGAGTGAAATCACCGTAATAACCACATGTTGGCTTTGACTTGCAACCTCAACAACCTCCGCTTTGCCGATGACATAGCAATGATACCTACTTCGCCGGAAGGACTCCAAGAACTGCTGGACTCTACAAACAGCACCTCTAGTGATTACCAACTGGAAATCAGTACCAAAAAGACCAAAGTGATGGCCGTAACTAAGAAACCTACCTAAGTAACAGCCACCTGTCAAGGAGAACGACTACAACAGATCTCAAGATTTAAGTACCTGGGGTGCACAATGGAACAAACAGCCAGCAGTAGCCACGAGATCAGTGTACGCCTATGGAACAGCTTGTGCAGCCCTATGAAGTGGTGTAATCTGATGTAATCTGGAAGGACAGGACCCTCAAGACAGCCACTAAACTGAAAGTGCTGAGAACTCTTGTCTGGCCTGTGGTAATCTGGCTGTGAGGCCTGGACTCTACACGCCAGTGACATCCGCAGGATCCAGGCCCTGGAGATAAAATGCTACACTCTTAGAAATAAAAGTGCTGAGCAGAAGGTTCTTCGGCTTGTCCTCATAGGAGAACCCTTTTTGGCTCCAGGTTGAACATTTTTATAAAGGTTCTACCTGGAACTCTTTTGGAGGGTTCCACCAAGAACCCTTTTAAAACCCTTTATTCAGGAAAGGGGTTTTAAATGGTTCTCTGGATCAAAATGGTTCTTACTGGAACCATTAGTGTTACTAAGAACCCTTGAAAAACCCTTTCTTCAGGTAAAGGGTTTTTCAGAAGCAAATGATACCAGGTAGAACCTCAGCCCTTGTAGAAGGACACTTTTGGAACCCTTATTTCTTAGATTGTACAGTAAAATTCTGCGTATCAGCTGGACTGACCATCGCCAGATGACTCTTAACATGATAAAAAGGCGGAAACTCCAATACTTTGGTCATGTCAAGAGCTGGTATCACCACTCACATATTACAAGGGACCATCAAGGGAAGAGGAGTCGTGGGAGGCCACGAAGGAGCTGGGGTGATGATGTCCGAGACCGGATGGGCAAATCACTGGCAGAGTGTTCTCACAGAGCCAGAGACAGGAGGGAATGGAAGAGACTGGTACTGGACGCTACCATAGTCCCTGATCCTCAGGCATGAGGATGGGGCTAGGTAAAGGTAAAGGTAATGTGCGGTTGTGCAAATGTGTCATCTGCGATACGCTCGGTGAAGTGACACAATTATGAATGTCCAATTATTATTGGATCAAACCTTTTTAATGCCAGGTGTGACCATTATCAAGGTAACAGCAGTAGAGCATCAAAAAGTCCAAAAGACCGTAAATATTGATTGAAACATTTTCTACTAAGTGTTTGTAATAAAGGCACAATATGCTGTAACATTTACAGACACTGCTACTGCTAATGCTACTGCACAAAACCTGAAAAACTGTAATGTCACTTGAAAATGAAACACATCTGGGTGTAGAGGAGTTGGAAAGCACACGTCTTAGCAGATTTCTGCTGCCTGCACTTCAATTTTTTTGCTTGAGGCAAGAAGCTCAAGGTAACATTTGCTGCTATTAGCATAACAAACACCAACGTCACTGTCGGCACCAGGTTCTGAAAGTGAAAAATGACATGTGCACTTGGCCCTGTTGCATTCATTGTTGTTAATATGTAAATAAAATAGTACAACAGGGTCACAGGACTGTCAAAATCCAGGGTTGGCACAGGTGCTTGAATTTTAATGTTGTGTTTTCAAGGTTTTAAGTCCTTGAATTTTCCGATAAAGTGCGAGTAAAGTAACCGTATTTCATTCCCAAA
This sequence comes from Microchirus variegatus, assembly GCF_963457635.1. Taxonomy (NCBI): domain Eukaryota; kingdom Metazoa; phylum Chordata; class Actinopteri; order Pleuronectiformes; family Soleidae; genus Microchirus; species Microchirus variegatus. Next base: position 10,277,119 of record NC_139807.1, on the reverse strand, counting down.
AAAATAGCTGTAGATGAGTTGTAAAGTTAAAAACTTCTCCACCTTTTGTTTAACCCTTCTGCTATTACATAATATTAGATTTTCAGTTGCTTAAAGGCGATCATCATCATCATGAATGTGATTGAAAGAAGTGAAACAATAATTTTGAGCTTGAACTGTTTGAGTTCATATTAATATTTAATTCACCACCGCTGGAAATGGGTGGAAAAAGCTCGGAAATGGACGTGAAAAGTGCTTGAATTTGACCTCAGAAAATGTCCATGAACCCTGAGCATCAATTGGTATAAAACTCTTAATGGTTTCTCACATTTATCGTAGTACTTTTTTTTTTTTCTTCTTCTTCTTCTTCTTTTTTCTGTCAGTTTGCTTTGATTGAGACAAGATTTAAAATCTGGTCTCACAGCTTTCACAGGCTTTTTAGGTCACTTCAGTGATTCCACTCAATAAACCCTGAGTGGCTCAGAGTGAACAGTGGTGTTAGTATCACTGTGCTGTTAGGTGCTCGCACGTGAAGTAACTCACTCACTTCTTGAAACGCCTATGAATTAAGTATGATGAAGGAGACGGTAAGTGTGCGCGTGTTTTTGTGGCTTTTTGTTGCTATGACCATTACCTCAGGATGAACTGTGTCCAGGCTCCACACACGCCTGTCTTCTAAAGTGAGGAGGGCAAACCTACAAGAAGAGCGAGAAAAGTATAAAAGTGGGTGAAAAGTAACAGATTGCGTGCAAGGAGGAGGAGGAGGAGGAGGGGAAAGTGTTGAGTGAAGAGAAGACATCAGATAGCTCTTTGCAGGTATGAGTGTTTGCAGACACGCGTTGGCCTCAATCCGCTGCTTTTTACACATTAATAAAGTCCGGGGTTCACCAACACACGGATGACCAAGTTAAAAAATCCGAAGCGAACGAGCAAGACGTTGCCTTTCAATATAATATGCAATCTGAATAGAATCACAAACTGTGTCCCTTGTGAATACAAATAATGATACCGATAAAATCCTACATCCTATTCCTATTTTTACTCCTTGTCAATGCAGAACTAAAATAAGGAAGCTTCTTATTAAAGCCATGCATGCAGCAGAGCCACATCTTTTTGGTGAAGGGCATAATAGTATTTGTATTTTACTATATTTATATCCATCCATTTGCATGAAATTAAATTAAGGTTGCATCAGGAAATGGAGACTTTGGAGTTAGATTGTGCCCAGTTCATGTTTTTTGATTGTCTGTTAAATTTAATGAAATCAAAAAGGAATGGAGTTGAATATAGGGCAAAGGGTTATGCTTTAAAATAGACTGAGAAGTATCATCATCATCATCATGTTTCTGAGTCTTTGATGTCTCGTCTTTTACTTCAAAATTCCAGTCCAGTCAGTGTGAGCGGTGCATATCACTGATTCAGTGTCTGAATCACCTGACGATGAGATTTCTTCAGTTCAGAATTTAGCTCATGTAGCCTAATCATGCTAATGATGCAGAGTGTTTTTTTGTTGCTGTATTCACATGAGCACTAATATTTGCTTTCAGGTTATTGAAGCTACGTTTACAGTAGCTGGATATTTTTTTTAAAACGGATATTTTCTTCCCTCCCTTTTTCAAAATAACTTCATGCACACATCATCGTTTTCAAAAAAGTTTCCATTTATATTAACCCGCATAAATAAGCTGTCGAATAAAACTCAGTTTTTCTCAGTTTACATGCAAACGAAAAGGCACAAACGCAGGGAAAAGTCTCCGTTTTTAAAAATGCGCTTGCTAGTGTAAACGTAGCCTAAATGTCACTACATGTAATCCCAGATGAGCACCAAATTTGTGTTCCAGGTCAAAGAAAGACACAACAATCAATAAATAATAAAGTCAAATATTTGAGGAAATAATTTTTTCGTAATTTATTACATTTCAAATAAACCAACACAATACAGGAATTGAGATTCCAGTGAAAGAAACAATACAGCTAAACTGAGCCTGAATTACATATATCCCAAACACCCACAAAAACAATTAAACTGGTTAAAAATGGCTATGAGGAAAACAGTATAGCGAGGCACAAACCACCTCTCCTAGTATATATAACATAAAAAAACTGCTCCAACTGTGCTCAGGTGAACAGTATTTATTGAAGCCTTCTTCATGTTTTCGAAGTTTCCCCTGCTCCATCACACCAGATTCAAAACAGAGGTTGTTATCAGGCTTTTTTTCGCTGGCTGGCTGATGAGCTCATTTGAATCAGGTGTGTTAGAGCAGGGGAAACTGGGAAACTGTGCAGGGCAGTGGCTCAGAAAACACAAAGGGAGAGCGACACCTTTGACCTGGAAAAACTCTGGCACGCAACATCAAACCTCAGCGATAAGCTGCTCGGTTGAGGCGTCGTTTTTCAGTTTCCACAAGCTCCATTCAAATTCCACCTGCACCCACCCCCACAGTGTAAAGCATGTGTTTCTCAATCCGGATCCTGTGCGACCAGAGCCCTCCGTGTTTTAGATGTCACCCTGACCTGATAACGACCCATGTATTTGAATCAGGTGTGTTGGAGCACTATAAAACACACAGGTCAGAGGCAAACACTGCTGCAAAGCCTCAAGACGTCCACACTTTTGTCACGGTTCACTATAAATCTGCAGGGGAATTTAAAGTTAGCAGTGCTGCAAACACAAATCCAGGCTTAGATACTATTTTCTTCTTATAGCAGCTCCATAAAATCCCCTTTATTGAGTGAGCATATTGTTTGTGTGAGCACAAAAGCTAATCTGAATGCACGCTGACCTTCCTCCTGGCAGCTCCTCTGCTGACTGTTCACTTCCACTCGGTGGATAAACGACAGTTTTTTTTGATCGTCCGTAATCTGTGCGTTCATTTCTCACGTCCTTATATTTAATAGGCAGCTAAAATCCTGGCTGAAATTATATGAGCTGTCAAAGTGTCTCAGTGGGTTTGTGTACCTCCTTATGTCCTGTTAAAAGACCTGCGGTGATCTTTTTCACAGCAAACACCTGTAATGACGGGGCCTCGAGCTGCATCACAGCCCCTGACGTAAACGGCAGGAGTTGGAAAGGAGACGAGGGAAGAAAGAGAGGAGTGTTGTGGTGGGGGGAAAGAAAAGGATAAAAGGGATGGAGAGGAGTAGGGCATCTCTGGAAAACAGATGTACATTATGCTCTCCTTTTTGATTGAAATGTTCTGAGTTTAATTACAGAGGAGGACCTTTGTTGCATGTCAGCCCCTTTTCGCTTTCTCACATTTTCCCCCCCAGTGCATGTTCTTGAAAGATAAATAAAAGAATGGGGAACAGAAGCTGAATTACTGTAAAGGACACAGTACGTGTTTAATGTTCGAAAACGGATTCGGAATAAAAGCTCATTATTAAACAATTGTGATTATTTAGGACCTTATTTTCACATCATCATCTTTTCCACTACATAGAGACTAAGGCTAAGGGAAATGCGATTTTGCCCTTATAATCAACCCTCAAAATGTAGTGAGCTCTGATGCGGGCTTAAAAAAAGAAGTGGAAGATGAAATTACCCATGATGCTTTGCGAATTCGACGAGCCGGCTGATATTTTTCAACAAAGATGGCGGCCACATCTACCGAGTAACATTTTCGTTGTTATAAATTTTCGCAAATAAGCACGTTACAATGTCGAATTGTGTTGGAATATGTTGGTTTGATGTACGTCGAAAGGACCGTTGAGCTTTGAACACTAATGTCGGAAAAATAACTGACGATTTATGAAAGCAGCTAGCTAACTAGCTAGCGAGCGGCTACCCGCCGAGCCCCCCCCCCGAGAGAGCAAACGCTCTCAAAGCACTCTGCAAACATCTGGATCCACCGGCATTTTTCCTGAATGAAAAATAGTAGCACGCTCCACCGGTAGAATTGTCAACATGCGTTATAGGTTAGCACGTTCTTCATTTTCACTACGCTAATTTGCATGTAGTGGTGTCCCAATACCACTTCCCTCAACGAGGGGAATTTACAGTTGAGGGCACTCAAAACCAAGGGGGAAATTTTAAGGGGGAGGTATTGGGACGGAGCATAAGACAGATAATAGTTTTATGTTAATTAGATGTCTAGTTAGCAGGTGTCTACCAGGGGAGGGAGCAGGTCATTTATAACATTAGCTAATGATCTGTTGGTTTTTACAGGGTACTAAACCAGCAGCTAGAAAAGCTTCGCCTGCTGAAATACAAACAGTCAACTTTTAATAACACTGCATGATTTACTGGTTATAGATCCTGGTGAGATGATATGGTGCCTGAGTCTAAATCTGGACCACAATCAATAGTGACCCCAGTCATATGTTTAATGACAGTGGCCTTCAATGTGACCTGACCGCTCAAAAATATGTGTTTTATTTATTAGAGCTGTCACCAAAGGCGTTCAATCTAAAAACCCTGATCAGCTTTTCTTTCTTATTTACAGCAGCACCAGAGCGTCTCACTGACTCACTAATAATCATGAGATATAAGAACATTTGTTTTACAACGTTGTTTACTGAAGTGCTTGGATTTTTCCAGGTTACACAAAATGGAGTCAGGGATATTTAACAGCAACAGCCAGCGATCCCTCATCCAGGCATCATTTAATGGATACTGACCGATGATACTGACCAAAATAAAAAGGAAAACATGAGTTTTGATTAAAATAATTTATCAGAATCAGTTCCCCTTTTTTTTGCCACAATGCTCTGCTGAGTTTTGTCCACCTCTGCCTGCCAGTGTCACAGCTCCTCCACTTTCAAACACTCTGCAGTGCAGCACCTCTGGTTGCATAGAATCTGTCTGTGTGTGAATTATTATTCAGATGCAGTGGTGAGTGACTCAGAGTTCAGACATGGAGGTTGGAGAAATGCACAGGTTCATAAAAACACTCAACAAAATTTATAATAATCATCAAAAAAAAAAAGCTGTGTAGAAATGAGGTGACTTTATTATTAGCAAACACCTTAAAGGTCACATAGAGTGGTCCTGTTGCACATATGTTAGTTATGGAGGTCTACTTACATATATTAACTTGTTTTTATGGTCAAAAACCTCCTAGTTGCTGTAAACTAGCCGATAGAAATCCTCTTTTCTGACGGTGTTTTTCCGCTGCGAGATTTCAGAGTGAACTTTCACCCCCAGAAGACAGAGTCTTGTGATTGGCCAGTACTATCCAGCACATCCGTTCTCAGAAGCGCAGCGCCCCCCTCTGGAACAGCGGAAGCACTGCTCCTCATTATCAAAACATTGTTTTAACAGTGTTTAAAAATAGCTTCGTCACGACTCCCCACCACAGTCCCTTTAAACCGGAGTCAGACCCAGAGTCAGAAGACACTGTTGCTCGTGAAACACCTCCACAACGGACGTTATTCTTCTTCTGCGGTTCAATGTACCTAACCGGATAAAAAAAACAGCGATAATAGGAACTTCCGGTCTAGTTCTGCTTTAAGGAATCATTTTTATGAAATTTTGAAATTGAGGAATGATCAATTTGCCCCGATGCATTTTGACAGTGAGGTGACTTTATTCAAAAAAACAAAAAGTATCTTGAAATTACTTGAAATTTGCTATAATAATAGTCAGCATCACCCTGAACAATGATCCATTGAAAATATTAGCAAACCTCTTAAGGAATATTTTTAATTAATTTTTGAAATCGAGGAAATGATGGAATTAGTAGTAGTCTCACTTTGTGGTGGTTGCGTTCATCACCACTTTGCCTATAAAATGACTAACTTTGCTCATGTGAGCCAAGTCAAGTTAGTTTGCTCAATTCATATCATGTACAGAGGCTATAAGAATGTGCAATAGCGTGTCTTATGTCCATTTTTTTCAGCACAGCCTATAGGCTATCAGATCAAATAACTATTTAAACACATGCATGAAAAGTACTAAAAATTTAAATCAAATTGAATTTGTGAAATTTGGAAATATGTCTGTTCAACACATAAGAAGAGGAAAAACACATTTTGTAAAGCCTGTGAACCTTTAAGGTTGAGAAGTTGACTGAGCTGTAATTTCTCACTGTTGTCAGATCAACAGGTTATTTAATCAACATTTTAGTGGCATAGATACAAGTTTGCTCATTAGCCTATTGGCAGATACACAGTAATAAAAAGGTGCTCACCTGTTCAAAGCAGATGCTTAATGGCCTAATTGACCGGCAGCGCTTTTAAGTCTTGTTTATTTTGTTGGAAACAAAGAGGTTTTAGGGTGTGTTGCAGATGATTCCAGTCACCTGTAGGATGCAACAGTAAGATGGATATATTTTCCATGCACAGTCAACACTGAAGGAGAATATCGTTGGGTGAAAAATGCTGTAGTTTAAACCATGGCAAGAATTTTATCTCCTAAACTGGCACAGAAAAAATGATTCAAAACAGACCCAGCAGTCTTTTTTCAAGCAATGGTCTCCAAAGACTATTCTGAGTTCACTCAAGGGTGAAGTTAAATAAGATCCGGTAACCGTCTTTGCTCTTTTACTACACTTCAGTTTCTTTTGTAAAAGTGTAATAGTTTGTGGCAAAACTTGTGTAGAAAGAGGAGAGACAACGACAGATATGAAGAGATTATCAGCTAATGGATGCATTTTCGGGTCTCACCAGTGTAAATCTTTGTCCATGAGAGTATAGTCGGCGCTTTTGGACTACATCACACATGGGTTGGTCAATTAGTAACCAAGAGCCAAGCATGCATTTTAATGATACTGAATGATTTGCCAGTTCCACAGCGACGTAGAAACCTGTATATGGAAGAAAAATGATACAAGGTTGGTGTTAGATGTGCCATCTGAGCCCCAGATGCTGCTGCTGCTGCTGCTCCGACTGCTTTAATTGTTAAGTCATGTAGTAAAACAAAATCTCACAGGAGCACTTCAGTCTATCCTTCAACAATGAGAGCCAAGGAAAAAGAGGGAGGCATGAGTAAAAGTGACTGAGATAGTGCAAGTATTTCAACAAGAGCCACACAGAAAGTGAAAGGAAAATGAAAATTGTTTGATAACTGTTCTCTCAGTTGCAGCATCTTTTTATTTCTGTCCTCTTTCCCCCCCTTGATGTTTGATTCTTCCTGTGTTTTACAAGTTTTCATTAAATACTTCCAGACCCCTGTCCCTGACAGTGTAACAGGTATTTTAACTACTGTGTACGTCTGCTTGTGCGTTGGCCAGAGAATAATGTTGTGTTATACGTCTGCTTGTCCTCTGCTGTCACGTGTCCACCCTTCTCAAACTTTGGGCCCAGCCCGGTCTCTGAGGAGTCATCCCATGAAAAGGCATGACAGAGCCCCAGTGTTCGGAAATGGCTGCGCTGGCAGCGATAAGCAGTTCAAAGAAGAGGGGGCATTAATGTAATTGGCTGCCAGCAGCACATTGGCATCGTCTCACATCGTCTCATATCCACATGCGGTAACGCACACTCACCACAAGGATTATTGGGGGAGAGGGGAGAGAGAGGATAGAGGGGATGGAAATGAAAGAATGGGAGAGGCAAGATGAAGGGAAGGACAGATAGAGAGAGGAGGAGGAGTCGCGGTCCTCATTTTGTCCCTCATTAAGCCTTGGGAGGCTCAGGAAAGCAGAGACATGAGAAGAGAGGTGTCAGAGTTAAATGTCAGGTCTGGAAGAGACATGGTTGACCTCCATGAAGCCTCACACACACACACACACACACGTCTGTGCAGCTGTCATTTCAGGACTGACTTTCATTCATTTGGACAGCCTTACCAAAGCCTCAACCATAACCAGTTCATGCTTAACCATAACCTCACCACAGTTCAACGCTTAGCCCTGAACTTAATCAGTTCTTCAAGAATGAAGACCTTGTGCCTCATTAGGACTAGGTTTTTGGTCCTAAACGTGCAACAAACACAAGTTCACACTCTCCTCTTTGCCATTCGCCAAACGTTGCCCTCTCTATTTTCCAGCCATTACACCCAAATCACTGCTGCCGCTGCAAATTGAATCGTTTGGGACCAGATAGCAGCGTTTGGTCTCAATTGTCCGACTGCTACTGAGTGCAGTGAAAGCGAAGGCTGTTTCCTTCAGCTAATTCCCGAGTCTGTGTGATGAGAGGCACGGGAGGAGAATGCCGGGTGGCTTCCTACGCTGTTATGAAATACTTTTCACCAAAGGCTGTGTGTGTGTGTGTGTCGCTTTGAAGTTGAGACTCTCATCCTTGTATTTAAAACAGTCTCCTCTCCTCTCTGTAGTGTTCTCTGTTGCACATACCAAACCACTCTTTGGTCATGTATTATTGTGCTAATTTGTGCTCTAATTTTCATTTTTTCAGTGCAATCTTACAAATAATGAATGTAAACAAATGATTCTGTGGTTGACCCAACCTCTTCAATCTGACACAGAGAGAATGTGCACTCTTTTCCCAGCACCAAACCACGGACCTGTCAGTGATTAGAGGACAGAATTGGTGCACTATTTAGCAGCTGAAGATTCAGATATTTGCCAAAAGGCCAAAAATGTCCAGGAACATGACTGCAGCTAAATGTTAATGTGTCATGAAAGCATCAACACACAACTGTGTGGGGCAGATTGAGCCACAGATCATCATCTCGTGTGTGTGTAGGTATAGTAATGGCACCTCAGATTTCTATTTTGGTTCTGTTTTCATGGCGTGGCAGTCAACTGGAGCAAAATGAAAGTTTTCTTTCCTCAATTGTTGTTCCTTTTCTCCATAAAATAGTGGCAATGACTTGAGGGATTGTTATAATTACGAGATCATCGTTTGCATCAGTAGGAGCTAAAGCGCAGGATAATAATGCACAAACTTTCTTTCCTGTGTGTCTCTCTCTCTCTCTCTCTCTCTCTCTCTCTAGGTCAACCCTTCAAGTTGGACCCAAAAACGGCCCACAAGAAGCTCCGCCTGTCCAACGACTGCCTGACCATGGAGAAGGACGAGAGTTCGCTGAAGAAGAGCCACACCCCGGAGCGTTTCAGCGGCACGGGCTCCTACGGATCAGCCGGTAATGTCTTCATTGACAGCGGGTGCCACTACTGGGAGGTGCTACTCGGAGCGTCCACATGGTATGACATGCTCTTACACTCTATAATAAGTAGGTTTTGCAAACCAAAATATTCTTTAAGTGGAGTTTAAATCCAGGCTATGATGCAACACACACACACACACACACACACACACAGTGTATACTCTTGTCCTAATTATAATCTTTTCACTAATTGTCTCTGAAGCAGACCCAACGAAACACCCAAAGGGCCCGTGTCTGTCTTCAACATGCACTAGCCTGACTGTGGATGTCATTAGGGAAGACGCTAGTTTCAGATCGCTAATGCATTCCGAACTGTTGTCCCCCTGCAGGTATGCCATCGGCGTGGCTTACAAATCAGCCCCGAAGAACGAATGGAGCGGCAAGAACTCGTCCTCGTGGGTTTTGTCGCGCTGCAATAACAACTTCATGGTGCGCCACGACGGCAAGGAGATGCTGGTGGAAGCGAGCCTGCAGCTGCGGCGGCTGGGCGTCCTGCTAGACTATGACAACAATTCGCTGTCCTTCTACGACGCCATGAACTCCCAGCACATCCACACGTTTGAAATCTCCTTCATCCTGCCCGTCGTACCGACTTTCATGATCTGGAACAAGTCGGTCATGATACTCTCAGGGCTGCCCGTCCCCGACTTTGTTGACGGCATGGCCTCAGATCTTCAGGAGCAGCAGCAGATGGGTCTGTGCCGACAGGAGTCGCCATACTTGACTGGGATGAAGTCCTGCCACTGAGGGAGGCCCACTGATGGTCTGACAGAGTCCACTCAGGCCTGGTGACCTGGTGACTGTGAGCTGCTGCTCCGATCTTCATTATGAGTGGACGTTTTTGGGGGGGGGTTTAGAAAGTGATGGAAATATGCACACAATAATGTCAGCCTTGATAGTTTGTAGCCATCCAACGCTTTTCAAATCCTTCAGTGAACGGGAGAAAGGTCTTGGCTTCGGTCTGTTATTGAGCAGAGCAGGTCTCCTGGGTTTCTTGACCATTTAAGGCTCTTCCTGTTTTTCGATTTATTATCTTCTTGATTTGACCATAGACGGAAGACCATGGAGGGAATGTTGTCAGCGACATGTGAACAGCGTGGCATTATTTATATGATTGCAGCAAACTACAGAAAAAGCAGAGGCGGCCACAAAAGGATCCGGTGACGACAGACAGTTTAAACATGATTTATGATGTTTCTAAGTTTATGTCCACAGTATGACCTGATGTGAATTTAAAGTGTCTGAGGAAAAAAGGTTAAGTTATTGCTATATTGACAAGAGTTAGAAAGTTAAAATATAAACAACACTCTTCCTATTATTCTGAATGTGACTTCTTTGCATTTTTACTGTGTGAGCTTCGATGATCTAGATCAGGGGTTCTCAAAGTTGTGATACCTGAGGGCAGATTTAGGAACCCAACATTGGACTGAGGGCCGCCAAAGGAAAAAGAAAGGGGAAAAAACAGAAAGAAATCCTATTTCTAATAATTTTAATGACCAGATTGCAGTTTTACAGTTTACACTTATTGGTCTGTATCCAGTAATGTCCAATACACATTTAACAAGCTTAGTAGCTCCTGGATTAAAACTATCAATTGTAATTCATTGCGGGCCGCCAGAAATGTTTCTGCGGGCCGCCATTGGCCCCCGGGCCGCACTTTGAGAACCACTGATCTAGATGTTCGATGAGGGCTCTCTTAAGGCCACATTATACTTCTCCGACTGCGTAATGCGTTATCCGACTGCGTAACCACGGAGACCCCTCGAGCCTTCATAGTTGTGGTGCCGGATACGCACCGCAATTTCCCTCCCGATCAGTAGGGGTCGCTACGAAAGGTTGTTGTGCTTTTTGCCAAAGGGAGCAATGGCGTCCGAGAGAGAAAGACTGTTGTTGTTGTTGTTGCAGGTGAATATCATTGAAACAGTGTCCGTTTCTCACTTTTCTGTGTCACGGAACGCAGTTTTAAGATAATATGAGGTGAGAAATTGGCCATTTAGAGTCTAAACATGTGGTGTGTGTATTAAGATATGACGTATTTATAGTTTGGCAGTGTGGCACTGTGGCCGGCACAGAGCAGCGTTAGCTCGGCCTGTCCTGAGGACCAATCGCACCCCTTGCCGTCTCCGTTGTCCCTTGACGGAGTGACGGACACTTAAAAAATATTTCGTGCACCCGGAGACGACGTAGAGGGGTCTCCGTAAGCTACGTAGAGCACTTTACGCAGGAGTATAAATTGGGCTTTACAATATGACGTCACTGTTCACATGTTGCAGCATCAGTCGCTGTAACTGAACTTTCTCTGTTAGTCTTTCAGCTCGATTTGATTTCGCAGATTCCAAGTGTTCAGGAGGCGTTACCTTTTTTCTCCCAGATTTAAAACAAAAAGAAAATGTCACAAGGGGAGGATTTGCATCATGCGACTACTTGACCTGTATAATAAGAGGTATATTGATTACTGGAGGAAGAAAATAAGTGTTATTTATGAGAAGAAGAAGAAAAAAAAGAGATGGTTTACTTTTATGATTAATTTTAACATATTCATGCACTTTTTTAATTAACACTATTCCCCCCCCCCCCCCCCCCCCCCTCTGTGAGTGTTTGAACAGCTGAGTTGTGATGGGATGTGAAAATGACAGCTAGCACTACTACTGGTTGTGTTCAGTTATATTTGCCAAATCATTGATGATTAGTCATTAAAAATGGTTATCGGATATAAACACTATACAAATTCCTTTCGCAATAACAAAACCCTGCTGAAGCTGTTTATGTGTGTGTGTGTGTGTGTGTGTGTGTCTAAATCTAGTTAATCAAAGCACTTTGGACTAAAAACCGAAAATTGTCTGCTGTAAAAGTTCTCTGAACACAGCCAGTGACTTTCCCTCCCTGTTGCATATTGTAAATGTATCTTATTTAGAAAAAGGGATATGATTATGATGTGTTTGCAATTTTTATCACAATGAAATGATGGTAAATTAATATCTTTTTTTTTTTTCACTCTGTTTTTTGAAGATTTCAGGGAAAGGAGCGTGGGGGGTTAACACTTTACTGTCTGTTGCAATATCATGGCATGATTGTGTTTTTTTTTTTTTTTTTCCTCTGTGATTTGTTCACACACACACAACACAACACACACCAACACACGTCACGTTTTTGTTTGTTTGTGTTGGCCTTGTCGTGATAAATGCATGATCCCGCAAATGGTTCGTTGAATAGTTGATGCAGATCTTTCAATTCATCCAAACATTCGCTTAAAAGGCCCCAATGCATGGACGGCGAATTCTCTCTGGTTTCATTTTTTCAGGTCGACGGTTAATTCAGACAATCAAACGAGTATCCGAGTTTATGCATATTTAACGACGTCTTTACCAGTAGACCTCGGGAGGCGCTGTGATGGAGTGACACATGAGAAGGAAGATGACGTACGGACCGTCTTTCGCTCCCCGCCCGTTTTTACTCTGGATGTTAGATGTCATGTAACATTTGTAGTTACGGACTATGATTTGCTTGACTGAAAGAAAGAAAAAAAACACTGAAATGTGGCACACGGTGCCCATGATTGACGTTCTGACTCACTGATCCTTGCTTGCAAAGATCATCTACTGGTGAAAGGTAACAGCGGGAGCACCGGAGTCAAAGGAGGGGTGTTGGTTTTTTTTAGTCAAGGACATTTGAGAATTTTACCTGACTTGATCTTGTTGAATCATGTCTGTCACACACACACACACACACACACACTAAAAAAAACAAACGTGTTGATTTGTGATCCGGACTGACAAGCTCAAAGTCATCTGTGCAAGTGTGCTTGGCTGGGTCACTGCATGATTATGTGACTTTCAGGTTCGCTGTCCTCACATTCATGACGACGTCTCTTCCGTTGAGTCAAAGCGTCGCTCTCGAGCGCAGCCTCAGAAAAATAAAACATGACAAGATTTAACGTTCAATCCCATGCATAATCGGATCATTTGCGGTGTTTTTTTGTTTTTTTGTGTGTGTGTGTGTCACAAGTCGATACGGTAAAATATATACAGTGAATGAATTTCAATAGCTCCCCCCCCCCCCCCCCCCCACTCCTCGTAGTGAAGTGTAATACTCTAGAAACAATGCAATAGAGTCTCTTTCTGCTTTTCTGTTTGTGTAATTTTTGGGGGGGAAATTATTTTTACAGCTCATGAGAAACACACGCTCCTCTCCTTTTTGGCACCTGGACCTTGACAAAACAGCACAAAAAGAGCAGCTTTGCTTTCCTGCGAGGCTTTTCCGTGGAAGTAGATATCATTAAATTTAGCCAGAGAGGAATGTAAATCATAGGGGGAAATATATATTATATAAAATTGTATAATGTACAAAAATATATATGAACCAATGTTATTTATGTGAATTCAAGTCCTAAAATAAAAGTCTGATCCCAGATTGTGTTGGAGTGAGGGTTCTTTGTCGGTTGCTACCTGAATTCAAGGTTGATTCTTTTACATAATTTAGGACGTACGCTCTCTTTCTTGCACTTGCAGGAGTGTTTAGTGCTTTTTTCATCCAGTTTGGTTTTGTATGGATGTATCGCTCAGGTCTCAGCGCCCGTATCTCCATCCTGTTCGACACACGACTTCAAATTGTGGGGCTGTACCTTTTTACACATGTGCCAGATAAGCCAGTGGTTCAAAATGTACAGTACATGCACATTCTGGCTTCACTCCCTCACTCACACAGCCAGCACAGCTAGCAAGAAAGCCATTGGCGCAACCCATAATTACATTTCTAACTGCCGTATAATTAAGACTGCGTGTGCAGCTCATTAAGTCATTTGTCACCTAATGTGTGGCAACTCTCTTATTATAGAGAAAGAAAAGGTGGGCGCGTTTCAAAACGGTGACCCATGTTTTGGTTTTTTTAAACCATGTTCCACCAACCCATATTTTCATTATTATTATTATTATTATTATTATTATTATTATTAATAATAATAACATTTGTAGCTACTAATTAGAAAGGTCATGGTTGTCCACAGGGGACGCCAGAAGTATGCTTAAATCAAAAGCCTTGTAAACCTGCTGTGATTTCATCATCATTCCACCTTTTGAAATATGGCAAGGTCAACTAACTTCCCTCTCCAGAGGACAGTAAAAGACTAATGTATGTTGGTATCACCAGCAGGCAATAGATTATTGTAATGTCCTCCCCTCCAGTCTCCCATAAGAACAGGAGTACAGCTCCAAATGCTGTTGTGAGCTTTAGCAGCAAAAATATAGGAATTATTATTATTATTAGTAGTAGTAGTTGTCGTAGTAATGGTTTTAGAATAATTTTAATGAATTTTTGAAATTCAGGATATGATCGATTTGCCTTGATGCACTTTGACAGTGACCTGACTTTCTTCAAAAAAACAAAAAGTATCTCGGAATGATTTGAACTTTACCTTCATATTAGTCGCCATCGCCCTGAACAAGCATGCGTCGAAAATATTTTCAAACCACATAAGGAATATTTTTAATGAATTTTTGAAATTCAGGAAATGATCAATTTGCCCTCATGCACTCTGACAGTGAGCTGACTTTTTTTCTCAAAAACAAAAAGGATCTCGGAATGACTTGAAATGTATCACCATAATAGTCGGCATTGCCCTGAACAAGGATCCATTGAAAATATTTGCAAACGTCTTGAGGAATATTTTTAATGAATTTTTGAAATTCAGGAAATTATCCATTTGCCCTGATGCACTTTGACAGTAAACTGACTTTCTTCAAAAAACAAAAAGTATCTCCGAATGTGTTGAAATTTACCATCATAATAGTCCACATCGCCGCGAACAGGGATCTGTCAAAAATAATATTAGGGCCTGCGTCTGTGAGGCGTACAAGTCAGAACTCCCTAGAAAAAGCCTGCAAATAATTTCCACATACACGTGAATGGAAAACGGTTGGAAACGTGCAAAACAAAGCCCGCTTTGGAGCATCACTGTGTTGTCATACTTTAACATAGAAACATGGTTGGAACTTTAAAAGGGTCACATGTGTGGCGTCCGTGAGTGTGATCCTAGAGTGGCTCACTCTAGCTGAAGTCCAGAAAAATAATCACAAAAATCTCGAAACAAAACTCTTCTCCTACCCACAATTTCCAACTTTAAGAGACATTGTTTACATATAAATGTTGCTATGGTTATTGTCATGTTCAAAATAGACATTAAGAAGATGCTAAGAGAAGGAATAGAAGTATTATAAGTAGTAGTTGCACTTCTCAAAACAAAGTTACACATTTCTTTCTTGATAAAGTCACTGACATACCACTGCAGCCCTTTTAAATGAAAGTGTGTATCTTTACCAAACACAAACTATCTCTGCAGCTCGGGCTCATTCACAGGGTAATGGAAACCTGAATCCAAAAGGCATGAAGCAATTAGCTTTGTCACCCCAGTCCAATTATAAAAGCTGAATGTTGTGCTGCTTAAGTGGAAGCTCTTCCACTGTTGTCTATGATGGTTGCAGAATTGATTCCAGTCAATAAAATCACATTCCTGGAAGAGTTAATTTACTGTCTTACGTTAACAAGGTGAAGGGCACGTAGAGCTTGACTCGTTCAGGTCGATGCGAGTGTTTTGCCGACGCGCCACGTGTACAGTGCAGTATATTCTGCCTCTACGAACAAAAAGAGACGTTCTTTTCACTGAACCCTTAATGTCGGCATGGTTCTTAAGCATCACATTCCCCAGAGTCAGACAACAGTGTGTGATAACAAGACTACAATAATATAACAAGTAAAAATGGCCTTATTATGAAAGAGGCAAAAAGGAGCATTGTGGTTGAGTTTATCACTAACGATCAAAGACAGGGACCACTTGTATCCATAAGAAGAACGGACAGACGGTTTCCTCAGTTTTCATTTGTGTTCGACGTCGAGCGTCAATGAGCCTTACAACGGCAATATCCATGTCACTTTTTATGTAAATGGTTTCATCGGCGTCTCTTTACAAGGATTTTCAAATGTATCCAGCTGCCATTTTGTCGTCTGGCGAGGGCTTTTTTCTTTTATTATTATTATTGTGAAGCACGGTGTATTAAATAAAAATGACTATTGTTGTTGTTGTTGCTGCTGCTGCAGCAGTCGTAGGTCCTCAGGCAGAAGTGACACTTAATTTTGCACTTTCTGACGGTTCATTCAAAGCTGAGAATTTGATGGCTCTATAAATACTTGAATAAGTAAATAAATGAGCAGATTGCTGCCCGCCCCCGACAAAGTCAGTTTCCGATTTCCACGGCATTAAGCTTAATAGCATTTTCCCCCCGAACTCATCAATAACCTAATAAATTGTGCAAACAATTATCGGCAAGGCAATACACAACCACTGTCAAAAGCCTTTTCTACACATAACTCTTTATGCTACAGAGACCAAAAAGTCTGTAGTTATTGTAATAGTTTTCTTTGCAGCAACCCGGGGTTTTCTTCCCCCGACGCTGGACGTGTCATTGATATTCACAGTAATATCGCCTCCACTTACAGCAGCCAAATGTGTCATCTGCTGTAGAAAAAGCCTGTCAGCCAGATCTCATTGTGGTTCAGGTCTGTCAGAGCTACAAATGCACAGCTGGACATAATGAACTGCAAATCTGCATCGAGCCTCTGACCTGTTTCACCAACACACAACTCCTCCTCCTCCACCTCCTCCTCCTGCTGCTGCTGCTGCTGCTGCACCAACCAAAGCAGAATGGAGTGATTTTAAAAAGAAGCTTCATTTAATGCCATCTGCTTTGGAGAAAGACTGACACTTTATTCAATTCTGGCTGAATTAGAGGCTGATCTGCATTTATATGAGAGAGTTTGACAGTGTGCTTGGATGTGGGTGGTTGCATGTGCCTTCCTTTGGTGTAGTGCGTGCCTATTTAACCTTTACTTTGAGGATACGAGGCTCTCTCTTCCCTCTCTGCTCAGTGCAGGAAGCATAAAAACAAAATACCAAAAAAAAAAAAAAAAAGAAGGAAAAAGCAGGATCACATAATCTGCGCCGTAAATCAAAGATAAGAAAAACAGAACACACAGATCAAAGTGAAGTGATAAAAATGAGTTGCCTTTGGACCAGTTGAGGAAGACAGAGGCAGCCTTTACCTTTCCTAAGTGAGGATGAATTAGATCACAGTGGAGGAGAGAGCAAAGGCTTAGCTCCCTGCCTGCGGCTTGATGGAATAGAGCTATGAACCCTGGGAAATGAGGATCTAAGCAGGCAGTAGATCACCGAGACCGCTGGCTCTGTCTCTATCAGACAATGTCTCACTCCTGCAGACACACGCTCACTCTCACACCACACACACAGTCGATATCCAGATTAATCTGCGAGGGTGGAATCATTCAAACATCCTCACGCAGCCTGGAAAGGTCCCGCAGAAAGACGGCGATATATGTTCGGAGACATTTGAAATGAAATCTCTGGAGGTTCACGGAGACACGGTTGTCGACATAATACAATAATTGGATTGTCATGAATTATGAATGACCAGTTTGGAGACAAACGTTTAGGAATGTAGGTGAGCAGGAACAGGTGCTGAGTCATAGTCTGTCTTCTCTCGAGCAGTGGCTGAACTGAAAAACACAGGCATTAAAATACATTAAAAACTGTGTTTATGTGCTGTAATGTAGTCCATCCATCCATCCATTATCTACCACTTTATCCTCCACCGGAGGGTGCTGTGCCTGTCTCAGCTGACATAGGGCGATAGGCGTGGTACGACCTGGACAGTTCGCTAGTCCATTGCAGGGACACATACAAACAACCATTCACTCACACTCTCACACCTACGGTCAATTTAGAGTGACCAATTCACCTAATCCCCAAATCTGCATGTTTTTGGACTGTGGGAGGGAGCCAGAGAACCCGGAGAAAACCCATGCACACATGGGGAGAACGTGCAGGATGGCCCTTGATCCAACCGGGGCTCGAACCTGGGAACTTGGGTCTTCTTGCTGCAAAGGCGAGAGCGCTAACCACTACACCGCTTTAATGTAGTCCAATACCATTAATCCTAAACTGTAGTTCTGATTGTGTAACTATCTTGGTCAAATCCTGGACAATACTTTCAAAGTTTCAAGAACATGGGGGTCATAATAAGGAGAAAATCACAGCTTTTAATGCAGAGGTCTTAATCTACACCGTGTACCCCACCACTTAATATCAACTTTAATTTCAAGCTCTAGTGGCCGCCAGGTCTTTGGCAAGTTTGAGACCCCTGATGTTAACAAGTTGGATGATCCTCTTGTGAGCTAAGCCTTACACTCTTAGAAATAAAAGTGCTAAGTAGAACCATATAAGGTTCTACGGCTTGTCCTCATTGGAGAACCCTTTTTGGCTCCAGGTGGATCGTTTTTATAAAGGTTCCACCAAGAACCCTTTTAAAACCATTTATTCAGGAAAGGGGTTTTGTAGGGTTCTCTGGATCAAAATGGTTCTTACTGGAACCATTAAAGTTACCAAGAAACCTTGAAGCAAATGGTTCCAGGTAGAACCTCAGCCGTTATAGAAGGACCCTTTTGGAACCCTTATTTCTAAGAGTGCACAGAACTGTTGTCTGCAAATGTGTCCTATTTTGGTGATTTGGGGGAGTGTACACTTCAGCAACTGCGACTGTCTAACTTTGTTAGAATTAAAAAACAGATGTTATCTTGGTGCTAATCGTACTTGTGTACTAACACCAAGGTAACCTGAGTTACAAAAGTATTCTAAACTGCATAAAATGAAAAGGAAAGTGTATTTTTTTTTGCAGATCTTCATCTTTTTGTCTTATCTGAGCGTCAAATGGTTCAGGTATCAGCTCCTCATCATTCCGACACCTCTGTACCATAAAAGTGTATCAAAAGCTCTTATCGGTGGCACCGTGCTCGCAGTCAGTCGGCCGCATCGCATTTGACCAAGCTGTCCTCAAGATTGAATACTTCTATTTGGGTGAAACAATCAAGCGGGAGTTTTTGGTTAAGCCATAGAAGAGTGTGTCCCAGAGAAGCTCTTCATCATCGCCTACAGCCAATTTCACAGGTTAATGGGTTAAGAAAATAGACTCTGGGCTTCACTGAGGAGTTGGAGGTTGCAATTTAAGCGACTAAAGTGTTTGAACATAAAAACATCGGTGAAGCCAGTATTTATGCTTCGATATGTTCCCGTGCGTTACTGCACATAGAGAGTGACAGAAAGAAGAATATCTCTTGCGAATGAACAGATTAAACGTTGTCTTTCTGGAGAATAAACTCACACTGAGACTCGTGGTCTGGTATAAGCTAAATATGTCAAGTGAATACATCAAAGACTTGGTGCAGAGGAAGTGAGGTTTGGTCGATTTATAGCCGCATAACTATGAGCAACAAAATGCAGAGAGCCCTTTTGTTGTGCACTATGAGACCAGAGAGTTACCACAAATCTGATCTTTGTATGTGTACTATTGAGTCTTTGGTGTACACGTGCTGAAGGATTCCCTGTGTGTCTTCGCTATCTCCCGTCTTGTCTGTTGTCACCGTGGATATTTTTCTTTCATACTAATGGAAGTCCATGCCGACAGTTTCAGCTTGGCACAATACAAATAAATGTCTCGCCTGTGTTAGAGATGCTCACCGTGCTGTGATGACCTGCAGTGCAAAGCAGATTTGTGTAGTCATCAAGACTAGAAAAGCACTAATACAGACCATAGATTAGGTTGTATATCATTATTTTATGCAACAAAGCCTTTATATCACACCCTTAAAACTCCCTATAATCTTTGAATAATTTAAAGGGGAAATATTATATCATATTTCTCCAAGTTAAACTAGTTAACCAGTGTTCTAATGAACATGTCTGTGACATGCTTTGGTCAAAATACCATAAGGATGAAGCACCACAGCAGTTCAATCACCCCGCCAAAACAGCCCTGTTCAGAACGCTCTGTTTAGTAGTATTTCTTTAGGTCCACCTTAAAAGACCACCTTAAAAAAAAAAAACTAAACTGGCTGATGTCACAGGAAATGACATCAGCCACAGAGACTACTGGGAGCTAACAGCAGTTAGCATTTGGAAAAGTGATAATTTGCAGGCTCTAGCAGGCACATTGCCGGCATATATAACATGTATCCACTGGACAGATAAATCCTCTGAGGCTGGAAGTTTGTGTAGAACTCTGTGCTGCACTGTGGAGCCAAGAATAGAACACGGATTTCGCGGACTTCTGGTTTTCGGATACTGTTGCCCTCGCCAGCACTCTTGCATGTTTTTTACGGACAAAGCGGAGTTCTGTGAAACAACAATTTCAGGAATTTAGTGCATTGTGACGTCCCAATGAGCACGGAAGTCAACATCGCGTGTTTTATCTCCTGTACCTGGACAACAAAAACATGAGTGAGACATCTTTTTCACAATTTGGCCTCCAGAGTCCCACATATAAGGATTTAAATGATAAAAAAGTTGATTTTGCATAACATGTCCCCTTTAAAATAACTTAAAAGTGTTAATACAGATCGCTGGTCCAATTCATAGGCGACTATAAATCAGTATGTAATGATTTTAAAACCCATCATTTTTGTGACATTATGTTTGAAAACTCAGACAACCACACGTCCTCAAAGTGTGAAACTGTGTTAAATTTGCTTGTTTCTTGTTTGTCATGATTTGACCACTCCATACTTCCTCCAAATAACCCGAGTTCTGCTTGGTTGCTCTGATATCGGTAACAGATGGATGGTGCTCCCTGTCCTCCGTGCTGACCGAAAGGCCTTTGGGGTCCAATTACTGTTTTATTAAAAGGCTTCACTGAGTGGGAAGCAGAGCTTACATGTTTCTATGCAGTATGGCTTCAGCCTTCCCGTGCTTCAATACCATGCCCTTTTCAGTGCAGCCAAAAGAAATGAAACGTTTTGTTGATCTTCTCTGCCTTTTGAAGTTCATGCTGAACATACAGCTGGAATTACCTCTCCCACTTAGCAGCCTGTTCTGCAGTCCTCACAGAAGCATGTCCCCTCTGTTCTGCTGTTCATCGTGGGCACGTCCAAGTCAGTGCATTATTTCTTTTGTTACACCTGAGTGTAGTTTAGAGGTAGTGTTCAGTAACACAGCAGTTTGCAGTCAAACACAGAATCGATTTATTCCTCAGTCAGGGTTAGAAAAGAGTGAGGAACACCAATACAGACATAACCAACTAGATCAGTGTTCACTAACCTACTTCATGTCCCGAAAAGGGAAATAAATGAAAGGGATCTTACTTACTTTCCTCCCTAATATAAACAGAGGAAAAAAACGGAAAAAACAGACTTTCACAAAAAGCACTGAGAGTGCTTTTTACTTAGGGATGGTGTTCTGTGCCTTGCTGCGCCGCACACCGAGCGTTTATGTGCCTCATGCTGGATTTTTAGAAAGGACATCTTTAGAGCCAGTGAGTGAGTTTATCACCTGGACAGTGGCTATAAAGGCTTGTGAAACAACCACTACACAGACAACATAATACCTTTCCATTCATCCATCTTTGCTGTAAAGCTCCTTGTAGACTTTATTTTCCTTTATGGTCAAATGCTCCTCAAAGGCTCTGGTACGGTGTCTAACCTTACAACCGAGACAAAAAGCAGGGTAGAGAGATGAACCCATGACACACTGGTACATAAACCCACATAAAGATAGATACTGATACTCAGTGTGGCACCCTGAGAGCTCGGTGCAGCTGTTCTCCTAAACTTTCGAACATGCTCGAAGATCATCCAGCACTCCAGTTTAAATCCTGCTTAATCCCAGGAGAGAGGTTTTCCCTGAGTTTTCCATGATTCTTGTTTTCCCTCCTCATCTCTCCTTCTCATTTATCATCATCTATTTCCGTCCTGCACTTGTCATTGTCGTATATATATATTTTTTTTTATCTTACTGTGTTCCCATGCAGCCTTTTTCTGATTTACAGGAAACAGCTCCAACCTTGGTGGGCCTTCAGTGGGATTAAGCACTTGAACTGTCAGTGGTAGAATGATGCTGGATGTCGGGGATGTTTGAAGTGGAAGGTTGGTGGACAGAAAACCACCTCAAGGGCACTGATCCCTGAACTGATGGAGAAATAAAAAATAATTACTTTGGTTTTCTGATTAATGCCGTAATAGAGGCCCAGACCTGTGCCCTCTCCTCTGCATCGGCGTCTGATTCACCATCCTGAGTCTGCAGGTGTCAGTTTAAGCTTGAGGCAAAGCTCTGCTCTGTCCTGCAGGAGAGAAGACGCAGGAGAAGCAGCTGGAAATTAGCAACAGCATTTAAATGTCAGGCCCAGTTTTGCTCCAGTCTTGCCTTTTAATCCCAAATGAATAATTCAAATTTTATGTAGAATATGGCTGAGTTCAGAACTCTTGAGTGTGCCAAACCAAATTCCCCTTTTGTCTAAGTAGTGAGATACATAAAATATCGTACTCTTTCTGAACTCAACTCAACTCACTGTTGAGATTAAAGAAGATGAGTCACAAATGTCGCTCTTGGTCCATTGATCCCTTTTATGCAACCGTCATATAGAAACACCTACCTCTACACCAGGGTTAGGCCACATTAACATAAATGAATCCAGTGAAAGTCACAAATATAATGTTTTAAAAGTAACATTATATATATAAAAGTAAAAATGCTGGAAAAATAACAATTATTTTTATCTTACTGCATACATTTATTGCACTTTCCTAAGACTATTTCAAAATAAATGTCTCGCTGTGTCACTCGTTCAATGTGAACGTGGTTTAAAACTTGATTAAAAACGTGACAATTTCTCTGTGTCTGAGGCTGTTTCTCATTTTTAGC
Organism: Microchirus variegatus; assembly: GCF_963457635.1. Taxonomy (NCBI): domain Eukaryota; kingdom Metazoa; phylum Chordata; class Actinopteri; order Pleuronectiformes; family Soleidae; genus Microchirus; species Microchirus variegatus. The sequence continues at coordinate 10,254,386 of NC_139807.1, read as the reverse complement.
TCTGATTCGGTCATCACAACTGCTAATATCACAACTTCAGCCTTCAACCGGGTAAAAATGTTGTCCACATCTGGTCCCAGGGCATTATGTTAGCCCATGTGTGCTGTAGACCATAATATATACAAAAAATGGATGTAATCTTCCAGTTTCTTTCAAGTAAGGCTATATAACGAAAAGCCAATGAAGGCAACTCTGCTGGTTGCAAAAGGAAATCCGTTTGAACGGAAGGTCTACAAGAAAATTACCCTGTATCAATTTTATTTATATAGCCCATAGTTTACAAAACAGTTTGTCTCACGGGGCTTGGTAACATCCTCTGTTCTTAGACCCTCGACCAGGGTAAGGAAAAACTACCAGGGAAAAAATACCTTATAACAGGGAAAAAAGGCAGAAACCTTAGGGAGAACCAGACGGACAGACATGCACTAGATGTTACCCAAAAACATAGAATACACAATTACAAAAAATAAAGATTAAAAAGTGTTTAAATGCCAGGATCCATCTGGATCACTGGGTTTGTCGCAGCCTGTAGCGAAGGCTGTTGCGGCTAATGTAGTCTTCCAATTTTCTCAAGCCAACCTGGAAGTAACATAATAATGAATAACCAATGGGGGCAACTCTGCTGGTTGCAAAAGGAAATCAGTTTGAACTGAAGGTCTATGGTAAAATGACCCTGTATCTATCAATCAAATCCTATTTTATATAGCCCACAGTTTACAAAACACAGTTTGTCTCACGGGGCTTCAAGGGTTGGTAACATCCTCTGTCCTTAGACCCTCGACCAGGGTAAGGAAGACCTACCAGGGAAAAAACCCTTATAACAGGGAAAAAGAAAGAGGTAGAAACCTTAGGGAGAACCACAGGTGAGGGATCCACTCCCCGGATGGACAGATGTGCAGTAGATGTTACCCAAAACATAGAATACACAATTACAAAGAATAAAGACTAAAAAGTCTTTAAATGCCAGGATCCATCTGGATCACTGGGTTTGTCGCAGCCTGTAGTGAAGGCATATGTCGTCTTCCAGTTTCTCAAGCCGACCTGGAAGTAACAATATAATGAATAACCAATGGGTTGCAAAAGGAAGTCAATTTGAAGTCTACAGGAAAATGACCCTGTATCTCACTTGATTTACAACGTAATAAACATTTCCATGATGAAGTTTATGTTATCAAGTGTGATTGATAAATGGTATGGTCCATTAAGTACCTGGTTGCAGATGTTCACCTCTGAACTACAACGTTAACATGTCACCAATTATTGGTTCAGGAAGCTTCAAAACCGGAGTTCACCTTCACGTGGTTGACGTCACAAATGGTTGTCCATGTGCACCTATCATACACTGCTGTCTATTTCCATTCATGGACACAGCTATTAAAATGTGTAATTTTGTGCTTGTCAGGCAGCAAAGAAAGGAAGTGAGAATTTATTCCTATTTTTCTAAATCTGCAGCAGCCATAGTTTGTTGGGACCAAAATTTTTCAACAGCTATAAACCCAGTAACTCATAAGCCTGATGGGAGAAAATGTGATTAAATATTGCATTCAAATAAATCATGAAACATTTCATACACTCATTCTAAAAGAAATCGATTTCCACATGAAATAAGAGATTGCTTGTGGTTCCCTGCTGGTCCAAAGGTAGAAAATCAATCAAATCCTCCACCACTAGATTTTATGTGTACTACAACGTTTTGAGTATGTGGTCAAATTTATGTAGTATACCTTTTATATCAGCGGGTTCAATTTCCAGATATGAGTGAAATACCTCATTCCTGACATGAGTGATGTCACGTTCTGCATAATGCTGCGGGTTCATCGCTCAGGAGGCTGAAACTGGTGGTTACCAATCTTATTATTATTATCACTTCGACGCAAACAGATCTGCATGATTTTATCATCCTTATGGCAGATATTCTTGAACTTTTTCCATATGTGGAGACTTGCACTTGCATATATTTCTTCAACTCCAGAGGAAAAAGCCTGAGCAAACCCTCAACCATCACGACTCCCCACTTGAAATTGATGTTGATACGGATTGTTTGCAAGGAGCGCCTGGAATCAATAACAGTTAAAACACCGTCTCTTATTACTCTTATTACATTTTCACACCTCGCAAAGACCTGAGGATCACACACACACACACACACACTCACACACACACAAATGCACAGGCACAAATAAGCGCTCCAAGGTCTCCTTCATGTGTGAGTGACTGCAGATATTATGTGCTGATGACACCTAAACAGATAGTGTAATTACTTTCACGGTGGTGCCACTGGCCTGTAAAACAGATTCCCAGGTTTTAGAGCAGGTTATTAGCAACCCCAGAATTTTAGCGTTTAGGTGTTGATGTTTTAATACAGCTGGCGTTCATGATGTGGTAGTTTCTTTTAATTTAATTTAATTAATTTGACAATATTATAGGGGGAAGAAGAGTGGGGTTCTTTCTTTTTTTTCCGATGGCTACATTTTATCATGGGGTGATGTCATGAACATCATCTCAACGCACAAACATTCTCCCCTCCTCTGATTTTCACTCAGCCGTTTTATATATTCTAGGATATTCTACTACCGATATCTGCAAAGTCATTTACAGAGAGAGAATGATGTCACTTTTCAGCATTCATGTGTATGGGGTTTGTCATTATAGATATCTCTAATTCCATTTTCAGACATCAAGCACATTGGAGACAGTCCTTTTTAGGTATTTCCAATTAAGTTTCAGACGGTCAGAATGAAGTTGGACTAATCATAATGAAGATGAAGATCATACATTCCTTTCTTCGGAAATTGAAACGTCTTTTAATAAGAGAAATATAATTTCCAATCATATCCTATGTGTTTTGTCCAAGATCATTTATCATCTACTGCAGTGAGGACGTTTAATTTGAGCATCAGAATATTAAAATGCAAATTTTACAATCAGCATGCCAAAATATTCTGTATAAAAAACGTAAAACGTTAATAAAACATATACTGCACATCCCTGACGTACAACACAATGGAGTTTTGGAGGTCACTGAGTCATGAACAACAACATCACCTACAGACACTGTTTGCGTTTACTTCTTCCTCATCACTTTTCCAACCGTGTTCCACTCCCGGTCCGTCCCTCGGTGAGGGATTAGTTAGATGAGAGTTCTGCCACAGCGGGTGGACTTATTACGCGCATCAAAGCATGCTCAGAAAACACGCAGGCCTCCTGAGGGATGTCACACTGTCCTGCCAGTCTATCCAGTCGAGTGGAGGGACAAGGCCGATCGTACAGTAGTCGCCATTGACGGGGAAAACCCTTTGTCACCAACATTTTTAAAGGTCCCATATTCAACCATAATCAACTCTGGACTCTGGAGGTCCTATCAGTCGGTAAAGTGTGAAAAAAGAGGACTCACTCATGTTTTTGTGGTCCTACTCAGTCTAAGTACAGGAGATGAAAGACGCGATGTTGACTTGCGCACTCACTGGGACGTCACAATGCGCTAAATTCCTGGAATTGTTGTCTTGCGGTGCTCCGCTTTGTCCGTAAAACACGCGAGAGTGCTGCCGAGGGGCAACGGTATCTGAAAACCGGAAGTCCGCAAAGTCCGCGAAAAGTTCTATTCTTGGCTCCACAGTGCAGCACAGAGTCCTACACAAACTTCCAGCCTCAGAGGATTTATCCGTCCAGTGGATACATGTTATATATGACGGCAATGTGCCTGTTAGAGCCTGCAAATTATCACTTTTCCAAATGCTAACTGCTGTTAGCTCCCAGTAGCCTCTGTGGCTGATGTCATTTCCTGTCTCTTAAGTTTCGTTTTACATTTCTTTTTAAGGTGGAACTGAAGGGATACTACTAAACAGAGCATTCTGAACAGGGCTGTTTTGGCAGGGTGAATACTGCTGTGGTGCTTCATCTTTATGGTATTTTGACCAAAGCATGTCACAGACATGTTCATTAGGACACCAGGGAACTAGAGAAATAGGGTATAATATGTCCCCCCTAGTGTTTAACCATATGCCAATATTCACAAACTCATGAGATCACTGACATACTATAAAGAGAAAGAGGTTAGTGTTTTTTTAGCCATACCATGAAGTGAACTATGTGCTTTAATTTCTACTGAGTAGAAAATTATTACTTCTCTTTGGATGGATGACACAGAGTGTAACACATGCAGTGAAACTGTGGCCCTGAGTGGTCTTCATATGGAGAAGAAGTGCAGAGGACGGATGAGCGGATGAGACGCAGCACACCATACATGATCCGGAGTAAAATGTTATTTTAAGACGAGTGCTGTGTCTGGTATTCTATAATTTAAGAAATGCAGCCATAGTAGTAAAATCAATAAATAAATAGATTTTACACAACAACGTGATCACTCTCTCTCTCTCTCTCTCTCTCTCTCTCTCTCTGCTGATGCTTCACTCCACCGTCTCTCGTGGGAGCGAGGAAACCCGGAGGATCTGTGATGTCGTCTGATGAATCTTTCATTTTCTCTCGGCGTCAGTGACAACCCATCTGCAACCTTAGTTCAAGTCAAGTGCTATTCTGTTATTTTTTTTCTCCCTGGGACAAAGGAAATCTAATATGTCTTTTTTTTTTTGCGTTTATGTGTTTGTTCCCCAATATTATATTGACGCAAACACTTTTTTTTCCAACCCCTCTGCAGCAACTACTGTGCAGCACTTAAGCAGTGAAAGATTCTCCCTTTAGTCTCCTTTACTTTTGGAGAACCTGCTGCACAGAAATGCACTTCTGTCCCAGAGGAAGCTGCTAATTTCAGAGCTTGGCGCGCAAAAAAAAACAAAAAAAAAACCCTCTCCACATGAAAGGCCTTGTGAATATTCATAAGTGATGATCACAGTGGACTATTATTATCATTACACCTCTCTTCATGCAGCAAACGCAGAACCAGCCCACATGTGGCACTCCAAACCAGAGCGATGTCCAAAACCTCACTCTGGGAGTGTATTTTTTAATTTTTTAAGAGAAATAGGATGAAAAATGACTCCTTTTTTTACTTTATTTAAAATAAGATGGACTCTTTCAGCACTGGGACTGCAACAAAATGAATCCTTGGTGCCAAGGCTGCTGCTGCTGCTAATGTGGGTGAAATGGTTTGGGGACTGATTGAGTCAATTATCATTTGAATGTCACATCTCGTTGATCAATCATCTGATGAAATTCAGGTTACACCAGTTCTTTCCTCTCCTCTGTTAATATAGGCCATAAAGTGAACATGGGGTTGCGTATACAGGGACTGCGAGCCTGTGAGAATTACGTAAAGATCTGATCGAGCTTTCTTCTGCCGAGTTGAACATTATGATTTAATGAGTGTCCTGGTTTTGCAGCTTGCCAAACTTGCGATGTACAAAACACATCACGGCTGTCAGCTCAGGCCTCTTTTGTCAGGGAAAAAAATGTGATGTTTTTCCTGGGGAAAAAGATAGCAGAAATAGCTGCATGTGTGTCTAGTCACTGACTCACTCTGCTGCAAAACAAGTGGGTCTTTAGTGACATCTGCTGCACAACGGTGGACGTTCACTTTCACTGTTTGCTCTCGCCTTGGGTTTGTGTCGCAACGCTCAGTGGCACAGTAGATGAGTCACTGAGGTCAAAATGAGTGTTGAGCTTGAGTTTGTCTGAACCATGAATAATAATGAGATAATTGTTATGTAATGATATGATTTACTAATATACAGTATAACCAGTGGCGGATCTAGACAATTCTACATGGGGTGGCCATTTAACAAACATAAAAATACTTTAAAACTAATTACTGTTTTATCATAAACAACAGGAACAAGCCCAGTGTTAAAAAAAAAAAACTGCATCGATTAAAAGTATTAAAGTATTAGTATTAACAGGAAAATTAATGTACCTTTAGCAAAGATTACACTCTTTATAAATGGAACTTTAAGTTAAATTGGTGTGTTTAAACTTCACCTGGGGAAACTGACTTCCCCTTCAGACGGGCGGGGGGCCAGCAGCGCAGTCGCTCCACTCTTTGCAGACTCGCTGTGTGTCAGCCAGACTGTTTGATGCAGAGCCGTAGCTAAGTGAGTCAGGGGGCCTAAGATATATATTTACAACTATTCACTTTTGGTCAATATATTTTGTTTGTATAATAAAGTATAGTTTGTTTCAATACTTTAAAAAGCTTGTGGACATCGTGGCGGATGTTTTTACAAGTAAAGTTTGAACCCCCCCCCCCCCCCCCCGATAGCTCCGCCCCTGAGTATAACATACCATTAACATGCCAACTAGTGCACTTGACAAGTTCAACGTGGTTACACTGGACTTTGGATGTGGTTGTGTTGGAACTGTGCTAAAAGTCACACACACACACACCGACACACAGACACACGTTGGTGGCACCACATTCAATGGCACTTTCAGTTGCATACAACAATTATTTTCACAAAGAGATGAAAGGTATAATTTCAGAGGGGAACTAAATGTTAAACATCTGCGTAAAAAGTGTTTAGTATTTCAAGACGTGGTATGACATTGTGTGGGGAGAGCATGACCACGTGGCTTTTCTCAAGGTACGTGGAGGGAGAACAGAGGTGTTGATAATCACAGGGTTTCGTTTTTGATGTCTTTTTTTTCCTCTTCATCTGATTGTTGTTGTTTTTATTCTGCATAAATATGTAGACATGAAATGATATGTTATTCGATCGTCAGACACTGGATACGAGATACTAAAAATTGACATAAAGTTGACGTCAAAGTCGACTCCCTTCAAAGAAAATAAAAGCCCTGCACTGCTCTGTGCTGTGTTTCTGTCAAGTTTAATGAGCAAAAGATCTGAAAAATCCAATAAATAAATTTTGACCAAGTGCCCCTTTAAATAAAGTTTGAATCTCCTAATCCTTTATGGACCATTTCTGAAGTATATTGTTTTGTCTCTTTATTTTTTAATTCATTCAAAACTCAATTTAGAACATGTTCTTCTGAACTTGAACGTGTTACATAATATGCACGATAAACAACTTCCCGTAGCCTATATATGAACCTTGATATTAATGAAGTGAATTGATGAATTGAATTGAACTGAATTTTGTTGAATTAACTACGCTTTAATATGATTGCACCAAAACACTCACTCTCTCACACACACACACACCTATTTAAAAATAGTTAATAATAAATAAGCATGAGAACTTTAATACAATGTATAAATATTAAGAAATATGGCCCATATGTTATTGCATAACATGCACAATAAACAATTTCCTAAAGCCTATATATGAATCCTGAAATTATGAATTAAATGTGATTTAATTGAATTAAGTGAACACTTTATTGTGATTGCACCAAACATATCTGCTAGATTCAAATATTGTGAAATACAGGTATGACTACAGTGTCAGGGTGACATAAGTCAACTCCACCTGCTTTTTGACGTTTGCACTACCACGAAGCGAATGATGCAATCGCGCGCATGCACCAGGAAATGTTCAGAGTCAGCAGCAGCAGCAGCACAGCTGGGGCGAGAGCCGGGAGCAGCCGCCGTGCGTAAAGTTGTGAGTATATGACAAATATTAGAAGTTATACTATAATAATAATAATAATGTGCCTGTCGTGTCACTATCTGCGGTCTCGGGGGCAGCTCCTCGTGTCAATGCCAGGCGAATCCAGACTTTAAACCTGACTTAAATAAAACGCAGACCTTTGTCCTCCACGGGGTTATCCATATGCGACCCCTCCTCCTCCTCTCCTCTCCTCTCCTCTCCTCTCCCCTCCTCACAATGCAGACTCGTTCACACCCTAATGGTCAGTTCCCCACCTGATAACCGCCTCCTCCACGCGCACACTGTCGCGCTGTTATTTAAAGAGCGACCACACAACGTGTCGTCCCCACACTGTGCCAGGGGTCACTCACACTTACACACTGACTTCACTTTTTAAATGGAGTCAATTGCGAGATCGAATGGGCATTCGGTCACCATGGATACAGGTATGAGCTGAGTGATGGTGATGATGATGATGATGATGGTGGTAATAATGATATTGATGACAACATCTGACAGCTCCTGCTGCTGCTGTTGCCTTTTCATATAAGTTAAAAAAAAAAACACCTGATGCAACTGATGACGCCAGAAGCTGGAGCAGCCACGTTGCTTTGTGCTGATTGTCCACTCAGCTGGTGGAAGTAATCCCACTGTGCACTGGTGAGGCTGAAACTGTGTCAGTGATTTGACTGAGGCTGCCAAACTGAGCACATACAGCGACACACACTGCCTTGTTTGAGAGGTTTAACCTGACGTGAGGGGGTTAACAGTCAGAAATACTGTACATCATATGTTCAACATTACACACATGGCTTTAGTGGAGTAAGCCTCATGGTCACCCTGTGTGTCAGACGTGTTCATGTACGCGACGTTTAGCTTGAGCTCAAAAGTTACACATTAACATGAAATTTTCAACTTCAATTTTGGTTCAAGACATGTCAAACACAGCATTTGTTCCTTATTTTATTTTGCATTATAGAATAAAGTTGTAATATTATGAGAATAAAGGCGTAATCTTTTGAGAATAAAGTCTTAATCGAACTAAAGCCATAATCTTTTGAGATTAAATTCGTAATATCTTTTGAGATTATAATTCGTAATATTTTGAGATGAAAGTTGTAATCTTTTTGGTATAAAGTTGTAATATTATCAGAATAAAGACGTAATCTTTTGTGAATAAAGTCTTAATCGAACTAAAATCGTAATCTTTTGAGAATAAATTTGTAATATTTTGAGATTAAAAATCGTAATCTTTCGAGATTAAAGTTGTCATCTTTTAAGTATAAAGTTGTAATATGAGAATAAAGATGTAATCTTTTGTGAATAAAGTCTTAATCGAACTAAAATCGTAATCTTTTGAGAATAAATTTGTAATATTTTGAGATTAAAAATCGTAATCTTTTGAGATTAAAGTTGTCATCTTTTAAGTATAAAGTTGTAATATGAGAATAAAGATGTAATCTTTTGAGAATAAAGTCTTAATCAAACTAAAATTGTATTCTTTTGAGATTAAATTCGTAATCTTTTGAGATTAAAATTGTAATCTTTTTAGTACTGTATAAAGTTGTAATATTCTGAGAATAAAGTCACAATCTTTTGGGAATAAAATCGTAATCTTTTGAGTTTAAAGTTGTAATCTTTCTAGAATAAAATTTTAATATTATAAGAATAAATTCATAATCTTTAGAGAATAGAGTTGTAATCTTTTGAGAATAAAGTCAGAATATTATAAAAAGTTGTAATGAGAATATAACACAATCTAGAACAAATAAGGAAATACTGAATCTTAATCAGCACCACATTATCATGGACTTTGAATAGATTGTGCAAGAAACTGAGTTTGTTTGGAAGATTTCAGACGAAAATCATCTCATTTATGGAGCAGGAAATAATCCACCTTTTTTATATTCTGACTTTATTCCCATAATATTCCAACTTTATTCCTGAAAGTGTTGTTCCGTTTGTTTTATGTTCACATGCTCAAAATAAAGCCGTCAGATGTGTCATTTGATATCATGACTTTAGTGATTAGCTGCATGTTTGTGTTTCAGTCATGTGCTCGTAATTTAAACACCTACACATCCGTCATAATCTGTTCCCTTTCTTGTTCACGTGCAGTAAGAAAGAAACACATCGTCTGTCTGGCCTTGTGAATAAAAGTCTTTATTTGCTCGTTCTGTCGGTGCACATTTTACCCAACTTCATATGAAATCCCGTGTGTGCGCTGCAGTGCGCGACGACATGGCAGAGTTCTGGAAAATGCACTCGAAGGAAGCTACGGTCGAAGAGATGATGCTCGACTCTCGTGCCGGCGACCTGAATCAGCAGGAGCTTCCCGAGATCCTCTCCATGCTTCCAGGCCTGGCTGGATACAGAGTACTGGAGCTGGGAGCTGGCATTGGGTGAGCACACAGCTCTGCATTAGTCTCATGTGTGGCCAGGTTTTCAACAGTTTCTTTACCTGAAGAGCATGTTACACATAATACATGTGACGTGTGTCTCAACAGTCGTTATACCAAGCACCTGCTCACTAAGGCAGGCCATGTGACGGCTGTGGACTTCATGGAAACCTTCGTGGAGAAGAACAGACAGGAGAACGGTCACCATAAAAATGCCACCTTTATTCAAGCAGATGTCACAAAGATGGATTTCCCCCAAAACAGGTGTGTTAAAATGATGTTGTTCGATTTTTGAAGGTTATTTATTGCCCCTCCAGATGATAAAGGGGGTTTTGGGTCTTTTTTTTTTTGGTAAATAACCAATATAAAATCATATTTTACTATCTATTTGCAGATACAGGTATTTCCATACATTGGAATCACACCAGTGGCTCTGTTTAGAAATGAACTGGAGCTTTAGTTTAAATGTGGTTTATCCTGAGTATGCATTTCACCCTGATCTTCATGTTCTATCACCAGGGATTTAACTGTTCTCTTGCATGCCTGAACAATCTTTGGGATGGATGCAAAAGTAGATTTGACAGAGGAGACACGAGAGTGCAAATACAAAAAAAAAAAAAAAAAATCCATGTTAAGCCTGTGTTTTCCCTCGTGTTGTGTTGGTACTTATGACCCAGTCCACCAGTTTGTGCCCGTACTGTCTTATCCAATTCTCTCTCAGCTAGTGATGTACGTAAACATTGAATGTAACAGTGAAAGAAAACAATTGGATTAAAAAAAAAAAAAAAAAATGTCTCCTCAGCTTTGACCTTGTCTTCTCCAACTGGCTGCTGATGTACCTGAGTGACATTGAGCTGAAGAGCTTTGTGGAGAAGATGCTGAGCTGGCTGCGGCCCGGTGGCTATCTGTTCTTCAGAGAGTCCTGTAACCACAGGTCAGGTAGTGAGCTAAAAGAATTATTATTGTTATTACTATTAATGTCTGTCAAATGATGTGAACATTGATGTAATGCTCAACCAATTATACTGTCTGGTGTTTATGGCGATGCTCAGACAAAAACAGCCTAATTGAAACAAAGTGATGGAATATCAACGTGTCTCTTAGATGCAGCTGCAGCTTAAACTTGTGTCTTTTTGACTAAGGTGACAAACAAAGGGAATTTGACCCCACCTATTACCGCACTGAGGAATATTACAGTCACCTGGTACCAGTTTTTCAAGTGGAGGAGCCAGAGGGAGGCCAGAAGTTTGGTTTTGACATTGTTTTGAAAAGGAAAGTCCAGACCTATGTTCAGGTAGAGTAATTTTAAGTTTTTCCAAGAGACATTCTATTGTTTGACACTGGTGCAACAATGTTCATTTCAGCCATTTTCAGTCCTTAATTGACAAACCTTCAACCTCTCTTCTTCCTTTCCCTATTCCAGATTAAAAACAACCCCAATCAAATCTGCTGGCTCTTGGAGAAGGTTCCACGCTCCACAAACACCCAGAACGGATTTTGCACCTTCCAGCAGTTCCTGGACAACCAACAGTATACAAACCGTGGCATCCTGCGCTATGAGAAGATGTTCGGGGCTGGCTATGTCAGTACAGGGGGGCACAGCACCACCAAGGTGGGAATTAAGTCTGCAGCTAAAAGAAATCTACCAATTATCACTTGTTTTATTTATTATCACTGTTCTGCTGGCAGCCGAGACTCTCGGGTCTCTCGTGTACCATCAGGCAGACGACACAGAATTCAACACTGTAAATCTAATCGCTTTAAGGACTTGTGCCAATATCATTCACAACTCTTAATAGTAGCCTAAAATAAGCACTGATAATTGCACAGAGATCCCTGGTTTTGTGTTGTGCGGATGGGTTTAGTCTTGTTTAGATCATTCTTGGAAAGAATTAATGCTTTAAAACAGGGTTCTTCAATCTGGGTCCTGGGGACACACTTCCCTGCATGTTTTAGAAGTTTTCTTGCTCCAACACACCTGGTTGAAATTATCAGGCTTCTGCAAAGCTTGTTGATGAGCTCTGCAGCTGCACCTCTGAGCTGAACAGGTGTGTTGGAGCAAGGAACCTTCTAAAACATGCATGGCATTGGGTCCCCAGAACCAGGATTGAAGAACTCTGCTTTAAAAGATACACGGCCATAATGTGTCAATATTGTTTTCAGGGTTTTCTTAAACTAAAATATCTTGCACACTGACCACATGGCGACATTGATGGCTAGCACCGTTGCCTTGTAGCACAAAGACCCAGGTTAGCACCTGTGTAACCTGATAATTGCACAGAGATGCCTGGTTTTGTGTTGTGCTAATGGGTTTAGCCTTGTTGAGTTTAAGACATGTTCAAGATAGGATGATACTGATCTATCTACAGCTACTGCACTTCAGTTCCACCAAAGTGGCGAAGCTTGAAAATGTATTTCTGTGTTAGAGAAGCTTCAAATATGCTATGTTTGACAAAGGTATATCTAAAAAAAATTGGTATGTCACGGTCATGACTGATCATTCTTGGAAAGACTTAATGCTTTAAAAGATACATGGCTACACGTGTTAATATTGTTTTCAGGGTTTTCTTAAATTAAAAAAATGTTCACACTGCGACATAGCTGTCTTGCACCGTTGCCTTGTAGCACAAAGACCCAGGTTTGGACCTAGGCCCGACTGAGTGCCTCTCTGTGCATTTGTTTTCACCCACAGTTTAAAAAATCATAGCCACCCTGATGTGGAAGATAAAGCAGTAGAAATAATTGAGTGCATTTTGTGCCCTGTGCTGACAGGAGTTTGTGGACCTTCTGGACCTGAAACCTGGACAGAAGGTTCTGGATGTCGGCTGTGGCATTGGTGGAGGAGACTTCTACATGGCAAAGGTTGAAGAAGAACCTGTAATAGTAATAGATAAAACGAGACCAGCAATAGTGATATAGGGACAAGCTTTGTAATAATGGTGATGATGTCACATTTCAGGCCTTTGGTGTGGAAGTGCTCGGCCTGGACCTGTCAGAAAACATGGTGGCCATCGCCATGCAGAGGGCGATCGCTGAGAAGCTGCCATCGGTGCGTGTGAATCTTCCCCGATCATACATTGTTCTAAACTGATCACAGAAATGAGTTTGATTACTCACTCACTATCTGCAATGTCATGTGCTCTCACATTAGGTCCAGTTTGAGGTGGCCGATGCCACTAAGAGGATGTTCCCAGAGGGTTCTTTCGATGTGATCTACAGCAGAGACACAATCCTGCACATAGACGACAAACTGGCTCTCTTCAAGCGCTTCCATGTGAGCATTCTGTCGCATATCAGAGAATACAGAGTTGTGTCTGCCACTTTTTTTGCCACATAATCTCGTTGTTTGTGCCTCCTTCATGTTCCAGTCATGGTTAAAGCCCGGTGGCAAGTTGCTTATCAGCGACTACTGTTGCGGGGAGAAGCCTTGGACACCAGCGTTCGAGGTGTACAGCAAACAAAGAGGCTACGTCCTTTATACACCTTCACAGTATGGCAAGGTAAGAAATGATGCCGTACAGACTAGTTGGGTTGTTGTTGCGAGAGTTGCGCACTTTGTTCCTCTTTACAAATTATGTGACAGTCAGTGTCTGATACACTGTTGTGTTAGTTCTCAAAAGTGTAAACCTTTCTTCATTATGTGATAATAAATCGACCAAGCCAGAATGCTCTTGTGTGACATAGACTCTCTCTCTCTCTCAGTTCATTGAACAGGCTGGCTTCAGCAATGTTCGGGCCGAGGATCGGACAGAGCAGTTCATCCAGGTGATAAAGACAGAGCTGCAGAGAGCTGAGGCCATCAAGGATGAATTCACCGAGGTTGGAAAGAGGATTTTTTAACACTTTAACACAATTGTGTCACCATCACCAGATTACACGTACAAACGTATCGCTGCACCAGCTGAATTCCGTGTCTGTGCTCTTCTTGCCTGTCTGTGCCCCCGTGCAGGAGTTCTCTGACGAAGACTATTTTGCAATCGTGAATGGATGGAGGGAAAAACAGGTGCGTTCCAGCTGTGGAGACCAGCGATGGGGACTTTTTTATGCGACAAGAGATTGAGTTTTTGCACTTTATGAATGGAGAGGAAACTGTGTCACAGTAAAAGTTTTCTTCCCTCATTGTCTTTGCTTTTGTCATTATGAATGAGTGGTATTTTTGAATACCAGTCCAACACAGGGATTATTTCTGGTCTTATTTTGATTAAATGAATCCTGTTTTTGCTAATTTAATCATGGAAACACAGACTGCCTTTAGACGAATACGCAGAGTTTAGATACTGATCAGTCCACAGTTAGTTCTATGGCTAATCTCCTTTAATCCCAGAGTTATAACAAAAAAAGACTCAAAAGGAATTATTTGACCGCATTAATATCTCTGATTCTGAATCTACACTCTTAGAAATAAGGGTTCCAAAAGGGTCTTCTACAAGGGCTGAGGTTCTACTTGGAACCATTTGCTTCTGAAGAACCCTTTCTTCGGGAAAGGGTTTTTCAAGGGTTCTTGGTAACACTAATGGTTCCAGTAAGAACCATTTTGATCCAGAGAACCCTTTGAAACCCCTTTCCTGAATAAATCATTTTGAAAGGGTTCTTGGTGGAACCCTCCAAAGGGTTATAAAAAGGTTCTACCTGAAGCCAAAAAAGGGTTTCTCCCCTGACGACAAGCCGAAGAACCTTATATGGTTCTACTTAGCACCAAGTACCACAGACGAAAGATAAAGCAGACATGGTGCTCATGGAAAGTGTGAAAAGTCATAATGTTGTACAGTATGCTGTGGTTTTGCTGTGAAATAACCAGATTGAGATTAAAATATTGTGACCATTTTTCAAATAAATGATCATAAATAATCCAAATCTTAGTACTCAAACTTAAAATAAAGTTGTGATAAACACTTTGGTCATAACTGAAAAGCCCTGTCATCATATGACAGCCCCAAGACATCATATGTTATTAGATCTATATAAGACACTGTTATCCATAGTTTCCCTGGATAAAAGAAAATGTGTATGTTTCGAATAATTTGACAAATGGAAGGATTTTTAAATTCCTGCCAGAATTCCAACTGTAATACCTCAAGAGGCCACACTTCTGGAAGCACTGTTTTACAAGAAAGAACCAAACGAACCACAGAAGAAGTTGACAATGGAATGACGCAAATGTGGAATAACCTCTCACCAAATGCCCTAAGGGGAAAAAAAAAGGTTTGTAAGGAAAAACATTCACTTTTTCCACCCACACTGTGAATGTTTGGTGTGTTAATTATTAACTGAACTTTTGGAGAGAAAAAACTGGGTAAACACACTGTGTTTACCACAATCAGACTACGAACACTGTGCAAGTAATAAATGTGGTAAAACAAGAAATTCCAAAGAGTTCACACAATTTCTTCCAGTGAAACGTTTTTAAACTTGTCAAACTAGACTAGGGTTTTTTTCTCACCTGATCCAACCTTTGTCTACCATTATCCTCTTCCTCCAGGCAGTTGCTGCAAATAAAATAGACTGGAAAGTGTTTCGTGAGGTGTGATGTGTTCACTTTAAAAAGCATCATAATTCATAATTCTGAACTGCGGATTAATGTCAGGCAGCATCTGACCTAGTTAGAGAGTCGCCAATCATCGCAGTCATCTCTGCATCAGTGATCATGGAATTTAAGGACATTCTCACATAATTTGACGCAGGCATTTTTCCTCTCGACCTGCTGGGTTTAATAAACACATGAGCTCTGGTGATGCATTATACAAATTTGATGAAAAAAACCTTTGAATTAGTAACAGACACATTTGAGACTGTATGCTCGTCATAGCATTGCTAAAAGAACAAATCCAATGGTGTTTGTTTTTTTTCTTTAGTTTTTTTGTGTTGGGGAGGTTTACTGTAGATACAACAGTGGATCATATCTCCAAATTAAACTCATTATCAACTTAAAATAACATACTTATCAGCAGCAAACCAATACTGATGTTGCAGTACGGTCCGCACTACATACTTCTGGATAGGTTTAGGTGAAGAAGTGTATGGAAGTTGTTTATTTGACCATATGTGATATTTATTATTCATTACTATGCAGAGTATTTAGTAGTGTTCACTATATCCTGTTTTATTACTTTTTTTAATTAATGTGTTAGTGTCATTGTGGTCAGCAGGACTGTCCTTCTTATATATATATATAATTATATATATATATATATATATGATATACATATAAGGAAGGACGATTATTCCAATCAGATGGGGCTTTGAACTTGAAAGACCTGTGACCTATTTCTTTATGGATTCTAGGCACTGTGAAAAATGGATCGGTCATATTGTGTCTAAGAGGATATCGAGTTGTATTATTATACTGGACTAGGAGCTGTTTTCAATATGTGGATATATATTCAAAAAGAAACAAGACTCAGGTGAAACTGACGCCTGGGTGTAGGAGGCGGTGGTGAGTTCTCAGTGGACTGAATTTCAAGACAAACCTGCATAAAGAGTTATTTAAAATATTGAGCGGTTTAAGGATAGAGTGAGTGGTGTTTTGGTAAACAACATCAGCATAATCGAGAATATATATACATATATATATGTGTGTGTGTGTGTGTGTGTGTGTGTGTGTACTTTTATATTGCATTTATGTGAACATTTAAAAAAGAGAGAAAGGGGGTGAGGTGTGGAATTTAGATATAGAAAAAGAATAAGCCCCCCAAAAAAAGGTCATGGAAAGGACTAGTTAGAAAAATAAAGATAAAAAATTACAGTACACATATATATAATATAGATCTACATGGTTGTATGGATATTTCTCTCCCTTCTCATTTTGTAATCGAATAGTGAAAGTAATTTTCTCCATAATGCGTGTAGAGTTATATTGATAATAATAGGAAGGGTGATGGTAGGAGAGTTCCTCTGGAGCCAACATTTTGTAATCACATTTTGTACTGGCGAAATAATTCTTATTTATATTGCTTGCAGTTGTTCCATGGAAAACTAGCTTTGTTTGTTTTGGGTGACAGTGGACAGAGGATAAGATAAGATAAGATAAGATAAGATAAGAAGTCCTTTATTCGTCCCGCAGTGGGGAAATTTCCAATGTTACAGCAGCAAGACAATAAAGATAAGGATTATAAATAATAAACATGCATTACCAAAAAGAAATAGAATATATAAAGTGCAATATATAAGATATTAACACTGACTATAAAAATAGGTTTAAAAATAGAATGTAGAATGTACATTACAATCGGTCTGCAGAATATACACAGTATGCACAACAGGAAACACAGGAAACAAGGCTGAGCTATTAAATAAGGATATGGATATTGCACTGATGAGAAAACTACAGTATAAAAAATTTGACAGTATGAAAAATTACAATATATTGCACTTAAAAAAAAAAAAAAAAGTACATTATGAAAAAATATATACAGTATATTATACAGGTGGTGGAGGGGGGGGTGTGTGTATAGGACCGGCCCTGTAACCTCCAGATGTGCACAGGCAGTGCCGTCTCTCTTTCAGCTCCTTGTAAAGGACTAGAATATGCATGATTATATCTTCTGGGTGTCCTCACAACTGTCTAGAGACAGACGAGCGTGCGCGCGTGGGATGCGGCGTATACGCCCACTGCGTGACTTTGACTGACGCAATGAAGTCAGTCGCAAAACATGGCGAGGTTAAGTGAGCACGGCATTCGCCTGAGTTCCGTAAGTTCTTTATGATCTTTTTTTTTTTTTTTTTTTTTCACTTACTTGACGCATACTGCACGTTTATAGGATGTGGTGTTTAATAGCAGAATATGCAGACAGTGAGGGATGATCCGCATACACTCACTGCGTATGTTTGTTTGTTTGTTTGTTTCCATTTCTTTTCCAGATGAGTCCTTCGTTTCTAAACAGCAACTCCACAAGTCACACCTGGCCTTTCAGTGCGGTGGCAGAGTTGATAGGTAAAACAAATAGAGCATGAACAGTCACGAGCACCAGCCGCTGCTGATGCTGCTGCTTTTCATGGTTTCATTTTCGTGCGCGCTCTTCCGCTGTGGACACGTCTCTGCTGATGTTGTAGATGTAGATGTGGACTTCCTCTTTAATCCCACTCTCTGGTCAACAATATCAATGTTAAGTCGTGATAATTCATTGTCGTTTATTATATTTTTTTAAAGTGTATATCCATAGTCTTGGTTAGGTCACTTTGTAACATTGTGCTTTTAGAATATAGTTTATTTATAGTGTATAAGTCACTGTTTGTTGTGGGGACCTACAACTCTATTTTACACAGTCACGTTATTGGGACTTGTCTTCCTTATGGGGACAAAAATCAAGTACACATAACGTAAATTACTACATTTTAAAGTGAAGATTTTACAGTTAAGGTTAGATTAAGGTCAGGGATAGGGTTAGGATTAGGATTATGATTATGCCAGTAGTGATTGTGGTTTAAGTTAGAGTAAGTCTACAGGAAACTTATATAAGTCAATGTAATGTCCTCTGAAATCATGGAAACCAGTGTGTGTGTGTGCGTTCCCATGTATTACTAATGTTGTGGGGACCTAAAACTGTTTACACACTCACATTATGGGGACTTGTCTTCCTTGTGGGGACACAAAAGCAAGTCCCCATAATGTAAATGACTACATTTTAAGGTGAATAAATGTTTTAAGGGTAGGATTAGGGTAAGGTTAGGATCAGGGTTAGGGTCAGGGTCAAGTTGGGGTTAGGCCAATAGTAATTATGGTTAAGGTTTGAGTAAGTCTCCAGGAAATAAATGTAAGTCAATGTAATCTCCCCCGAAGTCATGCAAACCAGTGTGTGTGTGTGTGTGTGTGTGTGTGTGTGTGTGTGTGTGTGTGTGTGTGTGTGTGTGTGTGTGTGTGTGTGTGTGTGTGTGTGTGTGTGTGTGTGTGTGCCCATGTCTTACTAATGTTGTGGGGACCTAAAACTGTTTACACAGTCAAATTATGGGGACTTGTCTTCCTTGTGTAGACACAAAAGCAAGTCTCCATAATGTAAATGACTACATTATAAGGTTAAGATATGTTTTAAGATTAGGTTTAGGTTTGGGGGTTAGGATTAGGCCAGTAGTAATTATGGTTATGGTTTGACTAAGTCTCCAGGAAATGAATGTGAGTCCCCTGAAGTCATGAAAACTGCACGTGTGTGAGTAGCATATGAAACCAGTGTGTAGTGTGTGGTTGTTCTTGTCACTCCTCCTGTCTGTTGCTCTATCATTAATTCAGACGTGCTGACTGTCAGTTGGCTGCTGTTTTTTTTTTTTTTTTCTTTTTGTTAAGCAGGAGCCACAAGAGGTGTGAACAAATTTAAAATATACTATCTGGAGCTTATGTTTAAAAAACCATCATCATTTCTCTGAGACTCAATAATTCTCATTACATTGAGCACATTTAAAAAAGAAAAAGAAAAATGAGGCTGACCAAAGTGCTGCGCAGATTGACGTCAATAAAAAGCAGTAAATTAGAAAACATAAAAAACGACATAAAACGATACGGCGCATCATAAAAAGTCCAACTCAACCTCATAGTGCGTGTAAAGCTTGATGATAGGTGTAGTCCTGAAGTCAGACTATGATGTGCTGACTATGTTTACGTTTAACATTTTTCATTGCTTCACACAAAAATACTATACCTTTACTGCACAGTGTTTTCATTCAAAACTGTTCAGTTTCTCCTCAACTCACTGCTTTGTTTCCCAACCTTCACTTCACCTTAAATGCGCACTGACTTTGCATATAAAAACTGCATATGCTCTGCATATATGAATGGGCAGCTGCAGTGACATCTATTGTTATGTTTCGAATCGTTCACTCATTTCCTAGATAATGCGTCCGATCCTGGCGTGTATGCTAAGCAGATCTGGATTGATGTAATCCATGAAGCCGGTCACCCCTGTTTAACATTCATGGATAATGGCAGTGGTATGACCCCCAACAAACTGCACAAGATGCTCAGGTGAGACACACACACACACACACACACACACACACACACACACACACACACACACACACACACACACACAGTGACATGACATCATCATGCAAAACAGTGTGGCTTCAGATATGTTTCCTGTGTAGTGTCTCACACACACACACACACACAGTTATATTGTTCCTATTCGCTGTATTCAAACCGCAAAGAGTGGCTCACTGGTATTTTTAGACCACATTTTATGTTTGATATTTCACATGCACGTTCTTCCAATAAGCGTCACACGGTTCACGAAAAATGCACTTACAACTACACTTATACAGAAATATTAATTTGATTATTTTTCCACAATGATAGTTAATAACGTGTACGTTTAAACTACTGGCGCTTTTCCACTATCCAGTTCCATCACGGCTCGACTCTGCACGTTTTTTGCTTTTCCTTTAGGGTTAGTACCTGCTCTGATATGGGGACAGAACACTGACATTAATAGTTGGCACTGAAAACAGAATTGTAATAACGATTTTTGGCAGTGAAAATAAAATGTGACATTGTAATAAAAGTTTTATTGACACTGAAAAAAAAAAGTATTGGCATTGAATAATGTAGTTTTCAATGTCAGTCTTCAGATTTCTTCTATCTTCTATCGTCTATCTTTTTTCAGTGTGTGATTTTTTTACACTGTTTTTACATTGGTTTCAATGTTTTTTCTTCGGTTTCAATGTTCTTTTTTTCAATGCCAACTTACTGTCAGGGTTTTGGCGTTGGAGGGGGGAGTGTCTGAGGGGAGGGGCTAGGGACGTGTTAACGCGCCTCAAGGTTATAAGAGGGGGGTGAGTGGGAGTAGTTGGCCGCCGGTGAACCTTGAAAAGTCCTTATGGAAGGGAATCCCGCTCCACAGGCGTGGAACTACATAATCTTAAGTGCATGAACAAGAAAGAGTCATGCTTATCCACCAAGAAAAAGTTATTCGCTAAATTTCCAGACGATTCTTCTAGCGAAGATGTTTTTTGCTGAACTAGTCCCTTCACGGCGTAATAAGATCTTGGGCAAAAGTAGTGCCACGGTTCGAGGTTCACCGGCGGCCAACTACTCCCACTCACCCCCCTCTTATAACCTTGAGGCGCGTTCACGCGTCCCTAGCCTCTCCCCTCAGACACTCCCCCCTCCACACCAAAACCCTGACAGTAATTTGGCATTGAAAAAAAGAAAATTGAAACCGAAAATAAAACATTGAAACTAATAACCAGTGTAAAAACAGTGTAAAAAATCGCACACTGAAAAAAGATGGACATGAAGAAGAAATCTGAAGACTGACATTCAGATCGTAATTACAATGCTAAATTCTGTTTTCAGTGCCAACTATTAATGTCAGTGTTCTGTCCCCATACTATGACCGATACTATGTGTGATGTCGACAGACTGCCGGCCACTGATCGGGCAGAGTGCCGTCACTAGAAGAGTGATGAGCACGGCGTCCAACACAAGATTAAAACCGAACAATGCCGAACTGTAGATCAGTTAAAAGGACTTCTCGTCATTGACTAGGAGTCTGGTGTATTTAGCCAGAAGGAGTTTGTGCTCCGGTCATGCAGGAAGGAAGTACTGAGCAAATCTTTTTAATGAACTGATTCTAATGATTCAGTACACTGAAAACATCTAGTTTGTGTGTGTCGTGACAAAGTCGTAGCTGTGCTATGACTCCGCCCACGTTGAGGAGGTACTATAGTAACGGAAAACCATACCAAACCATGTAGAGTCGAGCCGCGCTGGACCTGGCTAGTGGAAAAGCGCCACCGTTGACATCCTATTTTCCTCACTGCCCCCCCACAGTTTTGGTTTTACAGAAAAAGGCTCGGGTAAAGCCAGTCAGCAGGCCATCGGCGTGTACGGGAATGGTTTCAAGTCTGGCTCCATGCGTCTGGGCCGCGACGCGCTCATCTTCACCAAAAACGGTGGCTGCCAGAGTGTGGGAATGTTGTCCCAGACCTACCTGAAAAACATCAAGGCCCAGGCCGTCATCGTGCCCATCGTCCCGTTCAACCAACAAACCAATATCCTTCACAACACACTGACAGAATATTCAGATCACTCAACTGTCTTCTTTTCCAAGTGATTATTCCAGGTGAACAAAAGTACATAAAGTATTTTCCATAAACTGAATGGTGCATTTAAGGGGGTGTATTCGTAATATATTGCCTGGAGTGCATATGAAAGGCTTATTCTAAGGCTATGAAAACCAAATAAGTTTATTCAAACACTTATTATACACTAATACAAATTTACTTGTGGGTAAGACATTTATTGTGTGCCAGTAAACCCATTAAATCCTACACACTGGTCCTTTAACTCGGCGTTACAGTCACTGGTGGTGACAGAGGACTCAGAGGCGAGCCTGGCAGCCATCCTGCAGCACTCCATCATCAGCTCCCTGGAGCAGATACACGCACACTTTGACTCCATGACTTTCAAAAAAGGCACCAAGATATTCATCTGGAACATCCGCAGGTGAGAATCATATGACTCTTACAGATAGTAGAATAGAAATGTGTTATAAAGTGCTGTTGGCTTAGTTAAATATTGTGTGTTTGCTCTACTTGTTATGTATTCAAACGTGTGTCTTCTGTTGAATTATTGACGTCATATAGGATTAATGTACCGCATGTCAGAAGCACACATGAGACAGGCAAATGTGCAGGTGCACGCCATGACTTTGTTTAAGCGTGCCTTCAGACAAATGAATGCAAACCAGCACACATTCAAATACACACCCCTATGTCCTCATATTCAGATCAGAGAAAGGATCATCCCCTCCCCCCCCGTGTCATTTTTTAGAATTATGTGGCTGCAAAAAGCCAAGAGCAATAGTTCATGTTTAAAAGTGTTGGTTTAAGTTTCCATGGAGCCACTTATTAATGTAAAAGTGAATGACCGTGAGTGTCTGATCCAACAACTGCTCTTGTGTTATCCTGAAGGACCACGGATGGAAAGACAGAGATGGACTTTGACACTGATGTGAGTGACTTCCGTTTGCCCGAGATTCAGATCGAGGAGATGAAGAAGGGACTGAGGAACAGTGGGTCCCCGAGAGCTGAGCTGAACGACTCCGACATGTACTACAGTCTGAGGGTGTGTGTGTGTGCGCGCGTGTGATCACACTGTTATACTCACTGCAGTATTCACATTGTCTTGTGTGTTTGTATTTCTGCGTCAGGCCTACCTCAGTATTTTGTACCTGAAGCCGAGGACACAGATCATACTGAGGGGGAAGAAGATCATCGCCAAGCTGGTGTTGAAGAGGCTGACACACACTGAGCATGACGTGTACAACCCACAGTTCAGCGTATCCCTTCACTATTCATGTGTGTGTGTGTGTGTGTGTGTGTGTGTGTGTGTGTGTGCGCTTGTATTTGTTACCTCTTTATGCTAAGATCTGGATTGTGGTTAGGTTACGGTTAGGGTAAGACATTAACTGGTTATAGTTATGCTTTTGTAAAGCATAACAAAAGAAGAAAAAATACCATATTTCATGTTCGCCACACTCATGTTCACAGGAAGAAGTTAGAACTTATTTAATCCTACCCCTTGAACTTTGTATTATATTCTCGGACCCCTATCTATATTATATACAAATTAGAAGTGTAGAAGGATATTTACAGCTGCTATATTAACACATTGTTTTCATATAAATAATAATCTTCACACCTCAATGACCACAGCCTGCGATTATATATATATACACATACCTACGTTTACACAATAATACCTCCTGTACGTTGTAAAAAATGACCTCCTTATGTTTCCATTTAAACTGGATTATTTATTTAGAACATCATGAATTTGAAATGGATGTGTGTGGGTCCAATAACATGCAGATTTGGGGATTAGGCAAATTGGACATTAGGTGTGAGTGTGAGTGTGAAAGTGGATGGTTGTTTGTCTCTGCTGTATGTGGCCCTGTGATGGACTGGCGACCTGTATAGGATGTACTCGTGTGGAGGATAAAGCAGTAGACGATAAGTGACTGAGTTCATTAAAAATGGCTGCGGGGTTAGGCAGGAAGACCGTTCCATTTTGATCGGACCCCTGTACTACATTGAGAACTCACCAGTGTCAGAAACTGGCTGTGTTAATGATCCACAGCCACGGTGTTTTTAATAACGGTGTTGGTATGAGCATTCCAGCTAGAGTTGGTGAACCATTCTAGAGTTGGTGTCCCATTAACTGATAAAGGTTTTGAAAGCAGCCATTGCACAGCACCGCTAACCTTGATTGATGAATGCCAGAAAGAGAAGGTCAAAGTGACCTTTGGGCTGAATCCAACCAACAAAGACCAATATGGAATCATGATGTACCACAAGAACCGACTCATTAAAGCCTATGAGAAAGTGGGCTGCCAGCTTAAGGTAAAACAAATATAACCATATATTCATTCATAGATTCTTGTCCTTTCCTTAAACTCACTCCCCCAATTTTCTTTACAGGCCTCTGGTCGACGAGCAGGAGTCGGAGTCATCGGTATCATTGAGTGTAACTTTCTGAAACCTGCTCACAACAAGCAAGACTTTGAGTACACTAAAGAATACAGGTGGGGATTTTTTTTTGATGCTTGGCATAATAGAGCTGGATACTGTATTTATAAAGTGATCCTAACATTCTTACTCTGTGTGTGTACTTTGTGCTTCCTGAAGACAACTTCATTCACTGTCTTGTCCCTTTTCTTCTCTAAAGACTCACACTCGGGGCTTTAGGCATTAAACTCAATGAGTACTCGAAGGCATTCACAGAGAAGAAGGCCGGAGAGCGAGAGGTTCAGGCAGTAGACAGAGATGAAGATGAACGTGACACTGATGGGTTTGTATTGACTGTTATTTCTAAGTGTAAGTGTCGTTAGTATTGTTGCATTTATGGAGAACACAGTGTTGTGCTGCTTAAAGGAATACTTCACCGATTTGCAAAAATTGTGCTTCCCAACCTCAGTTTCATCTGAGTCGAGAAATATCTTCATTCTGTTTTTTCTTACGTGCCCACCAGTGACATTTGGTCACTTGGTCCGAGGCTTGAAACTGCAGCTCTAATTTCACACTTTTTAGACTTTTAAGATGGCACCTCATTCCCACAATGTAAACAGTCCGCCATCTTTGCTAACAGTTACACTAACAGGACCAAGTGTCACTGGTGACACGTGAGAATGAAGATATTTCTCAACTCAGGGGAAACAGAGGTTGGGAAGCACAATTTTTTCAAAAATTCTATCCCTATTCTAGTAATACAAAGCCAAATGCAAATTGGTGTAGTATTCCTTTAAAGGGCTTGCGATTCATCTGGTGCATCTCATTTGGTGTGATAATAACTTGTTTATGTTTACAAGTCTTTCATGGATAATTGCTGTAATAGTCAGTTAAGATACAGGTTAATTGATCATTTAAAGGGGACATATTATGCTAAATCAACTTTAAATCCTTATATTTGGGACTCTGGAGGTCCTATCAGTCGGTAAAGTGTGAAAAAAGATGACTCACCTATGTTTTTGTGGTCCTCCTCAGTCTAAGCACAGGAGATAAAACACGGGATGTTGACTTCCGCTCTCACTGGGACGTTACATTGCGCTAAATTTGTCTATCGGAGCTCCGCTTTGTCCGTAAAACCCCCGAGAGTGTTGGCGAGGGCAACGGTATTCGAAAACCTAAATCCACGAAAAGTTCTATTCTTGGCTCCACAGTGCAGCACAGAGTTCTACACAAACTTCCAGCCTCAGAGGATTTATCTGTCCAGTGGATACATGTTATATGACGGCAATGTGCCTGCTAGAGCCTGCAAATGATCACTTTTCCAAATGCTAACTGCTGTTAGCTCCCAGTAGCCTCTGTGGCTGATGTCATTTCCTGTTCCTTAAAGTTTAATTTGAGGTTTTTTTAAAGGTGGACCTTTAAGGTGGACCGAAAGAGATCCTACTAAACAGAGCATTCTGAACAGGGCTGTTTTGGCAGGGTGATTGAACTGCTGTGGTGCTTCATCTTTATGGTATTTTGCATGTCACAGACATGTTCATTAGGACACCAGGGAACTAGTTGGCCTGACCTGTGAATAGTTGTCTCCACTCTATACCAGTCTATGTCTGTGTCTGTGTGTATTTACAGCGGCCCTGTGTGGCTCCAGTGTGAAGAGTGTCTGAAGTGGCGGAAAATCCCTGCAGGACATTACAGTGTTTCCCCTGAAAGCTGGTCCTGCAGCCAGAACCCCAATCCACGTTACAGGTGTGGCTTTCAATGTGTTGTACAGTGTGCAGTTTGTGTCTGAATTGAACTGGTGTCTTTAATTTATCAAGCTTTTAGTTGGACTTGGGTTCTTTTTTACTGTTTTCCTGTTTGAACTATCAGTATTTTATGTATTTTACCATGTGAAGCACTTTGTGATTCTATATCTGTGAAAGGTGCAATAGAGTTCAAATGTACTTACTTATTACTTGCTTACTTTGTCTGTTTAGAAGCTGCTCTTTTCCCGAGGAGGCAGAAGAGAGCGAGGAGCTGCTAACGCCCAGCTACCAGAAAAAACACAAGAAACAGTAAAGTTCAACTTGTACAGTTTTCTCTAACTGTGTGTGTGTGGTAATTATTGTGCGTTCATGGAAATGAGCAATTGTACTGGGGCACATAAGAACAAATAATATATCTAAAAGAAAAGGTAATTTTTCAGGTAAACGTCTCATCATTGTATTGATTTTCTTACAGAGAGCATCCCAAAGGCAGAAAAAGAGAAAATTCACTTGAGGTGTGTAAAAAGTATTTCTCTCCTTTCTACTGAAATGTCAAAACAGTTCTATGATATGGTTCATAAAAGCACCGCTGTACTGTTTAGCACTTCTGCACATTTGACGTTTGTGGCCTCACGTGTGTTTGCAGGTGTGTGCATTCCAGGACCAAGCGGCGAAACATCAAATCCTCAGCCGTAGTTCATCAGAGCCCTTTCAGCCCACCTTCCAGTCCAGCTGCTCACCACAGACATGCCACGTGGAAGAAAACGCAATCGACCCTGGTCAGATAAACACAGACAATCACCCTGCAGGTCAACATGCACACACACAGACGAATGACGAGGAACAAAACACAGCACAACAGAAAGCGGCGGGAAGACGCGCAATCGTTAAGGACACGACACGCACCGCACAAGGAGGGGTGCAAGGGAAAAATGTGACAAATTCTCACACTCGCAAGGCTAAAGAGACAAGAGAAGACACAGACGTGGAGAGACGGGAAGAGATCACAGATACATTAAGGTGGGATATGTTGCATCCATTCTTGTTGTATGCAAATTCAGATTTATTTAATCTTAAAATGTATGTTTGTGTAGTTTTTCTACGCACATTTCAGATTCTATTGAAAAACCTCACATACACTGAAAACTGTCGCTGCAAACTGGAAAGTGGTTGTGTTTGATGCTTAAGTCAACAACAAAAAAGTTATATATGTAATACAAACGTAGGTATATGAAAGATAGATCAGACATGTTATGCCTCCTCACCACAGTTATTTATAATATTTAAAAATCTAAATAATAAATCAGAAATGTAAAAAAAAAAATTATAATAATTATAAGTATTAATTTTATTTTGATAGTACTTGTAATGAGTGCTTAAAGTCACTGAGCACAAATATTAAATAAGCAGTAGAAGCAACAACAAAAAAGCAGAAAAATACAAATACATAGTAGTCCTATTTTCAGGATTTTCTGATGGTCTTTGACAAATATGTTCATTTAAAGGTGCCATATGTAAGAATGTGGCCAAAAACGGTTACTACATTCAAATTCAAAATACCCGTGGTTGCTCTGCAGCTGAGACTCTACTGACTGCAATGATTGGTAGACGGCGGTAGGTGGCGCCACATGCCAAAACATGATTTCAAAACATAAACATGATTTACAGTCTGCAAAATATATTTTTTAATGCAAATATTTTGTCTGTACTGTTGTTGTTGGTGAGTTCAGTTTGTTATATGAATATTATTCCTGAGTCTCTGTGACATTTTATGGCCAGTTGCTTTAGATTTATTACATAATGCACCTTTAAGAGGTTTCTGATCAGATTTTTGGGGAAAGGACGAAGGTCACAGTCACTATGACCTCACTAAAACAACTCAAGAGAATAATTTTAAACTTTACACTAATATTCAGGCACTTTACATGAGATTCTGTGAAAAACTATGTTAGTTATAAGTTCATAGTATCCATCGGAAAAATAATAGCATATACTCGACTTACTGTATAACATCAGCTGCATTATCACACAATAATGGAATAACAACAAAATGTGTCATTATACTGAACGTGTCTCCAGCTGCCTAACATTTCTAACATGTGTTTCCTGCAGCCACAAAGAGAAAGCAGCACTTTTATGTAACAGCGTGAAAAAGAAGCTGTGCTTTTTGGACGAGGTACAGCCTGACTCAGAGACTTCTGTGGCAGAAGAAATGGATCCTCACGAACAAACACAAGCGTCTGAGCCTCTTCACCAAGTGGAGAAGCCAGGTGGCGGAGCACAGGTAACACCCACCCACCTCATCTTGACCCACTCGTTCACCTCCGCCCAGAACGTGATGCTCCTTCCGCAGAATCAAGCAGCAGAAGAACCTCGGAGCGCAACGCTGCCACTCACAGGGAGCGACCGGCAGGCTAAAGTACAGAAACTGGCCGATTTAGAGAAAGAGGTCCAGGGTCTTCGTAGGCTTCTAGGTCTAGACGCCACAAAGACATCGCAAGGGACAATGACGGCTGTCGATTGTGGCGCTGAAAAGCCTGGAGAAATGGGCTGTCAGACAAACATGAGTGAGGTCAGTGCATGACTTTGCTTTGAGTAGATTTGTATAATTTACAATATGGAATATCATAGTGAATTGTCTGAATCTGCCTTCCTCTGTCCTTCCTCCACACCAGATTTCTTCCTCAACTTGTAGCCAGGCAGCTTTATGTGAACCAGCGGAGGAGAACGAAACCAGTAAGGAGAAAAATGAACGTGAAGACAACAGGTATACACAGGAATGACTTCTTTTACATAATTAAATCATCCATTTTTTTTTAAACATCTATCAAAGAGGTTGGGTTTTCATATTTATAGGTGCCATATGTAAGAATGTGGCCAAAAACGGTTACTACATTCAAATTCAAAATACCGAGGTCTTTTAGGTTTCGTTTTCTGACGTAACTGGCAACCCGTAGTTGCTCGGCAGCTGAGACTCTACTGACTGCAATAATTGGTAGACGGCGGTAGGTGGCGCCACATGCCAAAACATAATTTCAAAACATAAACATGATTTGCAGTCTGCAAACTATGTATTTTAATGCAAATATTTTGGCTGTACTGTTGTTGTTGGTGAGTTCAGTTTGTTATATGAACATTATTCCTGAGTCTCTGTGACATATTAGGAGGATTTTATGCCCAGTTGCTTTTCTGTTAGCAACTTCTACAACATCAATCAGATTTCTTTGAGATTACCCAAGTATGTTCCCATCAAATTGTGTTAAGAATCCACCCACTGAAGACGACACAAAAAAATATATTATAAAATCCATCCCTCAGATTACGTATTTGGCAACGATTTTAAATTAAATACGTTTACTATTAATGCAGACTTTTAAAGTGAAATTCTGTGAACTACGTATCATCACCAACATCTTTATTAAGATATCTTCATGGACTATGATGTCATTTTAAGATCATGTTGCCCACCACAACGATAGAAAATCAGTATTTCCAGTTGCATTTCAGATCATTTATTTTCTCTTTTCTCTGTTTAAAAACAGATCAGATCAGGAGAATCTGCGCACCGTTCGTTACAACCTGGTGGTTCTTCTCACGTCGCTCCTGCCCCAACTGGACATGACTGGCATCAGTCTGGAAACCGCCGACGTGGACAGCATCCTGCAGCAGATCATAGACGTCAACTCACTGACACTATGATCTGTATCGTTATGAAATCCAGTGGATTTATATTTCCTGAGACTGATTCTTTTTCGAATGAATTTGTCAAAACCAAACGTATGACGTTGCTCATTTAAAAAGCCACGATATTGCTGCATTACTGTCATGTGGATGAACCTGTAACACAGTATTTTTTTATTGCCACTGATATTGTTTTGTCTTGATCAGTTACAGTCGAGATATAGATCACAATGTGCTTGTTACAGTCTCTGAACTTATAGTTACCAGATTTGTTTGATTGATTTTAGCATCAAACACATGTTCTTAAGTTACACGTTTTTGACATTTCCTATTTGTGTTTGTCACATTTTGATATTTGTAAATATGAATGTATAATGCTCATCACAGAAGACAATTGGGGAGCATTTTTTTCTCTGACCTATGAGGTTCCATTTTGTAAATGTCCATGCATTTAAAGTTCTACAATGAGAGCAGTTTCCTTGTCACAGTCTTTTTCCCCTCTAACCAGCAGTGTATTTATTAAATAGTCGCTGTTTTTAGCAAATCTTGGGACACAAGTCTGAAGAATATGGTCTTTCTCTCCAGGGGAATAGGACGTCCAACTTCTTAAGAACAGAACATTCCCAGGAAATATGATAGCAGACTCATTTTAATCTCCAATTTTCCATTTTCACAAATCTCTGAGAGACAGGCACTAAAATACCAAGGTTGTTTTGATTTAATGACATTTGAAACTGGGTTTTCTATGTAGTAGAAATGCGAAATAATAATTTGAAGAGAGTGTTTTCTAGGCCGAGAGAGGCAGAAAATCTATGTTTGCCTCATGTACTGTAGATGAACGACAACAACTCCCAGAATGCACTGCGCGCGCAGCCCTGCGACGCACAGCAGCAGGCCTCACTCCCCTTTATTATTGAGTGAAGCTAGTTAGTTGTGTAAACACAACAATCCCGGTAAGGAATTAGTTGGTAAATACATTACAGACGTGTAAATTACTCACGGGTTTTTTCTATGGTGCTAAATTGTATTGGACGTGTAGTAAAAACGAGACAAGGACAAGCAGTAAGTTCCCGTCATTTGCCGGTCAGAGATTCCTAGCGGTGCAAACAAGCTGATAGCCTGAAGGCTAACGCTAGCGCTATTAGCTTGTTTGCAACGATACACCACCCGGAGTTTGGATACGACGCCGACATGGAAAAGCTGGAAACTCAGAGGGTTTATTGTCTCCATTCACAGTAGGAAAACATCACTGAGCGGTAAGACTGTAACTCTAATTCTCGACTCTTTCTGCTCACATAGTTATCGGCAGTAAAGCAACAACGTTGTCAAAGTAACGTTTGATAGTCACGTGCATATAAGTGATATATAGGTAAGCTGTTAGCATAAAGCTACCTTGTTTTCGCTAATCAGTGTTTTTCAAATGTTTTTAATGTTATTCATGTTTGTTCAAGAAGTCACAGACACTGTTTTTAATCCACGGTCATTTTCAGTGTATGCTAACATCTAATGTTATTCATAGCCTATATACTGTAGACAACATTAGAACGTTCACAGCTAACCCAGTTGGCATATTTTGCTGAAATGTTTATGTTTTTCTGGGGGAAAAAAAGTCAAATCTTCGTTCATATTGTATGTGTAATTGTGTTCATTGTCATTTACAGGAGAAACATGGTTTAATCAAGTCCGTCTTGGAGAAAATCTTCACACCACACACCGTCCAGTGTCTGCTCCTCTTCCAGACTCCTCCATCAGTGCCACATCAGATTCTGTCGCTGCTGTATATGTTTCATTATTTATTTTTTGTTTTGCATAATGTGTAGGACTTTATTTTAGATGTATCTCCTTGTTTATTTTAATTTGTACCCTTGGATATGATGGCAAAACGTTTTTGTTTGTGAATAATAAAGTTTTCACTAAACAAAGTAGCTCTAATTCTGAAGTGTTTATGAACCTTTTCCTTCATATGAAATCACTTTCCTCTAATGGGTGCAACACTAAGGGCAAGAAGTAAACAACAACCAATATGAATTGTACATATTCTCTCCACATATTCTGCTTAATTCATAGTGGTGATTCTTTTCGTATGGATTTGTAAACATGTTTTGTACATGTGCATTAAAACAGTGAACATTTCAATAATAGACTGCCTCCTAATTGTATTTTATTTTATATATATATATATATATATATATATATATATTTATTTATTTTTTTTAATTATAACATCTGTTCATTTGCGAAGCAAAAAGTACAGCAGTACTCCTTATGTACCACGGGATGGCAGCAAAGCTGAGTAATGAAAGTATGGTTCCAGTGTTCATGCCCTGAAATGCTCCTCTCATAAGGTATACGTTATTTCAATCCTTGATCAAATAAAGGGCACTTATTTGTAGTTTATATTCATGTTCATGATGGATTATATTGTATTGTAATATATAACTCATTATTTTTTTTTACTTTTTACAAGTTATGAGAAACAGTTAAAATCCAATAGAAAGAGGTATTTCTTTAGAATAGTAATATAATTTGGTTTTGGCTTGGAGACAGTAAGTCACATTACTTTAATTGTGCTTCAGCTTTGTGAGTCTATTAGACCCACTTCAGACCCACGTGCCACTTCAGTTCCCCCCCACCAGCCCCAGCACACACCCATCGCCTTTAAATATGACGGGCAGCAGGAGGAGCAGCAGACCCGGGCTGTAGTCTGTGTGACAGGTGCCGCACACCGCGATGACAGCGACACGTGTGATGCTGATGATGGTGATGATGATAATGATGATGATGCCGCTCTGCTCGTCCGCAGGCGAAGCCCAGAATTCTTCGGCCACGGTCAGAGAATACTTTGTCGCAGCTGTAGAAATCGGCTGGGACTATATTCACGTGGAAGATGCTGATCCACCGTCAACTGATCAAAGGTCAGTGATTCTTTAGTGATGTCTCTTCTGAAAATGTCCCTCAGACCTCTGTCTTTGAAGTTTTATTATTACTTTCACGAAGTAGTTTGTGAAAAGAAGGTCAACATGTTCTGGCCATTATGGCCCAAGGAAGAACTCGTACTGATTCTGGATTTTAAAATAAATAAAAGTAAACTTGATAAGATAGGGGAGGTTTTTTATATATATATATATGTATTTCAATTATTAAAGTGTCATGTAATACTCTTTATACAGTAACACATACAGTGCTTAGACCACCTGTCCACCAACTATAAGAAATAAAAGAAAGAAAATCAAAAGGTTGTTTAAATATTTGGCAAAATAAATAACATATTACCAAATTTATAACCAAATTTGAGCCGGATCACTGGTCTCAACATTCAACCACTAAAACTCTCTCTTCACGGTTCAGGAATACAAGTAAATATCTATAATATGACTTCTTAATGAAGAGATAATAATGTGCTTTAATATTTTTTTATGTAAAATTTGAAAATAATAATAATAAAGAGCCTCTACATACATATTAACCATTACAGAAACAGTCTATGAATGACACTATGGCAAACTGAGAGTGATTTCTGCTTATTTTCAGAAACAGAAATAAGTAGAAGTAGAAATAAGCAACTACTTTATATTTTCAGGAGATCAAGATCCAGAGACATTACACAAAAATACATCAAGGCAGTTTACCGGGAGTACACAGATTCTACATACACTGTCCCCAAGCCAAGACCAGCATGGACAGGTAGGTCTCCTCTCATCATGTTCACAGCTTGTATCTTCTCTTTTTATTGTTATCCTGAATTTGCAAGGAAAGTTTTATTTTTGTCCGCAGGTATTCAAGGTCCGGTGATCGTCGCTCAGGCTGGTGACAGGGTGGTGGTCCACTTCAAAAACCTGGCCTCTCAGCCCTACAGTATCAGCCCTGTTGGAGTCACATACTGGAAACAGTCTGAAGGTAAAGTGAAAGTGAACAAACCTTTAAACCTTCTGCTTTTTACAAACTGGCTTGTTGGTCAGCAGCATTCTGTTCACCGTGGTCAAATCATGACCAAGAACTTGACTCAGATTTTAGAAGGAAAGACATTTTTAAAAAAGTGCCAAAGTGACCTAAATCTTAGTCAGACGTTCGACTTGTGGCCAAAAGTGAGCAATAGCATTTAAAGACGTTTAAAATTACTTTTGGGTGATTAACTGTAGACATAATCATCCAGGAAAAAAAAGGTTTTACTTGCCCAAAAAGTTGCCCCCCCCCCCCCCCCCCCCCCCTCATTCCTGAGAAATTGAAACTCGCAACGGTTTCCATTATCTTGTGTGTGCAGATTTTGCGCAGCATGTTAGAGCCAAACAACTCTACAGGGCGACAATAGATGTCTGCAAATGTGATAATGGTATAAACATGATGTGAGGAGCTTTTCAAGATTAATCCTCGCAGACTTTGGCTCACGTCCTAATGCTGCCGTAGATCCAGAGCGGTCACTTCCTGTCAATGACTCATGTCTTCCTGCCACTGGGTTAGATTCTTCTCGTGGAAGTTAATCATAATCTGAAAAGCTGCTCCTGTCACATCCATGATGCAGCTTAATCAGTGAAGTGAACGGTGAGGAAAAAAAGTTTGTGGCCTGTAGCTGGTTTTTATGATTTAAGTTATCGTTGCTCAGCATCATGAATCTCAGCTGATTGATTCAATCATTTCATTGATCAACAAGACAGTGAAAAAGTGATAATAATGAGTCCTTTTTTGTTTAAGTGACTTTCCTGTTTTCACCCACTTCTCCTGAACGAGTCATGCTGCATGTCTTTTTATTTCCAGGAGCCGGGTACGATGACTCCACGGCGGGTCAGGAGAAGGAGGATGACGCCGTCTCTCCAGGAGGATACTATGAATACGTGTGGGACATCAGTCCTAAAGATGGACCCACCAGCAGCGACCCCGACTGCCTCACTTACTCCTACTCGTCCCAGGTGGACACAGTCAGAGACGTCAACTCGGGACTCATCGGCGCCTTGCTCATCTGCAAATCGAGTCAGTATTATGAGGAGAAAGAGTCAGCTTTTATTTGCAAGTCGAGCTTTCTCGTTGTGGAAGGAGCTTTCCAACGTCTCAACTGTCAACCCAAAATCTATTAAGTTGTTGGAGGATGCAGTGTTTTAAAGTGTTGAATTGTGCTTGAAAGCGTCATCCTTTGCTGTTCTTCAAACCTCTCTGTATGTTTCATGCTTTCCCCTTTTTTTTCCCCAGGTGCCTTAACAGTCGAAGGCAAGAGGAGAGACCCAGCGTTTGTCCTGCTCTTTGCCGTATTCGACGAGACCAAGAGCTGGTACGGAGAATTAGGAGAGAGGATGAGCAGAGAGAAGTTCAAGAGGAGCAATAACAGGAAGAAATACCACACCATCAATGGATATGTTAACTCTACGTTACCTGGTAATGAGCCACAGTGTCATGTGGTAATGTTAAGTGTCGCTAACACTCGCCTGTGTATCAGTGGCTGCTGCGTACAAGGAATTTGGCCTCATTGTTTTCTCTCCGTAGGTTTGACAATGTGTCAAGGCCGCAATCACGTGTTTTGGCATTTGATTGGCGTAGGCTCAGCGCCAGAAATCCACTCCATTCAGTTTCAGGATCACTCGCTGCAGGTAATTCAGTGACTAATTATTTCATAATGAACATTTCAGAAGCTTTTTCATGTGTTAAAACTTAGATGAACAAAATGTCTGAAGTGAAGTGCAGTTTGTAGCAGTCTTCTGCTACATGTCAGCATGTACTGTATCAAAATACCTTCTTTTAACATTCAAAGGCCTCCATAACCGAGCTCCACCATATCTCACTCTCCTCCACACTTACACACCTTCCCTTATTCCTCTCAATGCCGCCTGCCCGTCTGTCCACAATGGGACTCAGATCTTTCTTCCGTTCGGCCCCCCTAATTCTGGAATGCACTCCCTACCTAGTTTCAAATCTCAACTCCAAACTCACTTAATCAGAATAGCCTTCTCCACCGCAACCATCTTTTTCAGTATTCTGCATTTTAAACTGTGGTATTGATGACTCCATCTTCTGTGTTGAATTTGTCGGTATTATTTTATCTTAACTTTTGTCTCTTTGGTTTATCTTCTTATTTAAAGGTGCATTATGTAATAAATCTACAGCAACTGGCCATAAAATCCTCCTAATATGTCACAGAGACTCAGGAATAATGTTCACATAACAAACTGAACTCACCAACAACAACAGTACAGCCAAAATATTTGCATAAAAAAAATATATTTTGCAGACTGCAAATCATGTGTTGGCATGTGGCGCCACCTACTGCCATCCACCAATCATTGCAGTCAGTAGAGTCTCAGCTGCCGAGCAACCACGGGTTGCCAGTTACGTAAGAAAATGAAACCTGAAAGACCTCTGTATTTTGAATTTGGATGTAGTAACCGTTTTTTTGGCCACATTCTTACATATGGCACCTTTAAGATTTGAAAGACAATTCCTAGTTTTACAAATACACTATGATTCAAAAGTTTGGGGTCACTTAGAAATGTCCTTATTTTTGAAGGAAAAGCCCTTTTTTCAATGAATATAACATTAAATGAATCAGAAATACACTCTGTACATTGTTAATGTGGTAAACGACTATTCTAGCTGCAAACATCTGGTTTTTAATGGAATATGTAAATAGGTGTATAGAGGCCCATTTCCAGTGACCATCTCTCCAGTGTTCTAATGGTACATTGTGTTTGCTAATCGCGTTAGAAGGCTATTGGATGATTAGAAAACCCTGAAAAGCCTTGTGCAATGATGTTAGCACAGCTGAAAACAGTTTCTATGTTTCTGTTCTATATAAAATCTAACGTATTGGCTTTTTGTTGTGGTTTTTTTCAGGTGTTGACTCATCGTAAGGTCACCATGGAGGTGACCCCCATGACCTTTATCACAGCAGAAATGAGACCTGCTGCGATCGGACGTTTCCTCATCAGCTGTCAGATTCATTCTCACCACCATGGTAACAACACACATCCGTTACTCTGACAAAGATTAATTCATCGGAGTCGTTGCTCTGGTTGTTATAATATGCACTACTGCTCCCGCAGATGGCATGAACGCATTGTTCACAGTGGAGAAATGCCCCGACGTCGTCGCTGTGCCGGGACCAGATCGGCGTAACGTCAAACACAGCGCATATGGCGACTACAGTGACGACTACAGTGAGGAAAATTCAGAGCATATGTTCAATACTATAAGCTTTCAGCCTAAGAAACCTCAGGTGCAGGTGAGATCCAGCAGAGGACAGGACTCCAAAATCTGGGAGCATTTTATTGCTGCTGAGGAAGTCACATGGGACTACGCTCCTCATCTCAAACCCACAGACAGGTAGGAGAGATGGAGGAACATCTAAAAGTCATCTAAAATCATCTAAAAGTGAGTCAGTGAACTGTTTTGATATTAACTGTGATTTCAATTTCTTAATCCTCATCAGTGATTTGAAGTCCAGATATTTCCCTGCATCGCCCCATCACCTGGGTTACAAGTACAAAAAGGTTGCATATGTAGAATACACGGATGCATCGTTCACTGTGAGGAAAAGCCCTGCCAAGAACTTACTGGGTCCACTTCTGAAAGGAAAAGTCAACGATCAGTTCCACGTGAGTCGCTGTTTTTATGACGATATCACGTAAATGAGCTAGAATAGAAAGAAATAAACAGGTTCTGTGAAAAAAGAAGATCTTTGTTTGATTTTTTCTATTCATCTTCCCTGGGTTTATCTTGTGTTTCCAGATCACTTTTAGAAACCTGGCCAGTCGACCCTTCAATATTTACCCCAATGGCCTGACCAAGATCTTCCCACTTCATCGAAGCGCAAACGGTAAATCTCAAAACACAGACACAAACAAACAGATTGTATTTTTAAGACATTTTTTTTTGTGGTTTTCATATCATTTGTTGTTGGGTTTGGAGTCTCTACACTCTTAGAAATAAGGGTTCCAAAAGGGTCCTTCCTACCATTTGCTTCTGAAAAACCCTTTCCCCAAGAAAGGGTTTTTCAAGGGTTCTTGGTAACACTGATGGTTCCAGTAAGAATCATTTTGATCCAGAGAACCCTTTAAAACCCATTTCCTGAATACAGGTTCTTAAAAGGGTTCCAGGTGGAAAAAAGGTTCTACCTTAAGCCAAAAAGGGTTCTCCTATGAGGACAAGCCCAAGAACCTTATATGGTTCTACTTAGCACTTTTATTTCTAAGAGTGTACCACAATCACATTGATCTGTAGGGTGATAACAGATCATCCCAGAAAGCAGGGAAAAATGAAACCAATCATGACCTAATATTTTACATAAATGTACTTTGGGAATATCGGTTAAAAACAGAACAACCTTTATGGAAACTCTTTGTTTGTCTTATCGTCTGTCATGCTGTTTTATGTAGTTAACATCCCAAATTACTTACTGTACATCGATTTTTTTATTATTATTATTATTTTTTTTTTTTTTAAATCTAATTTCCTTTCATCGAACAGATGCAGGGCAGAACTTGCGCTCCATGGGTGTGCCCCCGAACGGCACGTTTGGCTACATTTGGAGGCTAACGACAGATGATGGGCCCCTGCAGGGAGACCCCCAGTGTCTCACCCAGCTGTATCAGAGCACCGTCTCACCAGAGAGGGACTTGGTATCGGGACTGGTGGGCACCCTGCTCATCTGCAAGTATGATGCCATCGACAGAAGAGGACGCCTGGTCAGAAGAACGTTTAAGAATCTGCACATTTAGTAGCACTTAATTAGCGTCAATGTGTGATTTAATTTCATGTTTTGTGTCCTTTACTGAATGGATGGCTGAGTGCAGGTGGGCCCAGATAAAGAGTGGAGTTTGACTTTTGCCGTCTTTGACGAGAACCAAAGTTGGTACTTCGATGAAAACATGCAGAAGTACAACCAGAACTCCTCGAACCTCAAGGACCCTGAATTCTACAACTCCAATGTCATTTACAGTGAGTTCACTTTTGATGTTATATTGGCATATATAGAGAGAGGAAACAGTATATGCTCAGTATCAGTATTTCCCCTTCTCTCTTCCAGGTGTGAATGGCATCATGTTCAGCGGGCGTCAGTTTGTGATGTGTCAGACTGACGTCACATTCTGGCATGTGGTCAGTGTGGGAACCCAGAGTGACTTCCTCTCTGTTTACTTTACGGGAAACCTGTTTCAGTCCCAAGGCCTTTACCAGTCAGTTCTCACCCTGTTCCCCATGACTGGCATTACTGTTCCCATGGAGACAGAGTTGTCAGGTAAGCTTCTGGACATGTAGAGGTTAAACAGTTGGAGTAACCTAATTTGAAGCATCTCTGGTGTGGACTTAGTCACAGACGGACTTGAAGCTCCTCTGAGTAACTTGTGGTGCCAAGACAATGCTAACGTAGCTGTACCGCCTCCAGACTTACACCAAACCT
This sequence comes from Microchirus variegatus, assembly GCF_963457635.1. NCBI lineage: Eukaryota > Metazoa > Chordata > Actinopteri > Pleuronectiformes > Soleidae > Microchirus > Microchirus variegatus. The sequence continues at coordinate 10,215,241 of NC_139807.1, read as the reverse complement.
TAGGTGCACCTGCAGAGCTTTCTGAAACGACAAATCCAGGTCCTTATTCCAACCATAATTTGCTGTCTCACTTTACTAGGATTCATCAGCGCTGTGTGACACAGCACCGCTTTAAGAAACACAGCTATACCTTTTTGACCTCTATCGCCACTGAGCCGTGTTTTCTGTGTCCATACCTGCATATTTCAAAGAAGATAAACTAAAAAGGCATCATTAGAAGTCTTTAAATGTATATAATCTACTAAGAAAAAGTTAGATTTTTGCCTTAAAATGTGGTAAATACTATAATCTACAGTAGATAATTTATTTGGAAGCCTTAAGGAGGGAAGTGTGGAACATACTCAACAAGTCAAGGTCCTGGCGGTAACTTAAATGTGATTAAATACATTTAGCTCTTTTTGAGCATTAAGCTTTAAGGCCACTATCTGACATATTTACAGGTGTTGAGGTACTTAGTTATATTACCATAAAACGTTTTTTTAAATACAATCAAAAAGTGGGCTACCACACAGTTACTGTACCCAAACTGCAGAGACATACGTGCATTAGGGTCCAACACTGGTTAAGACACAATAAAGCATTTTGATAGGCAATCATTATCTCTCATATGTATTGGGCAATGATGTAGACCAGGGTTTCTCACTCCTGGTCCGGTGGAGCCACTGTCCTGCATGTTTTAGATGTGTTTCCCTGCTCCAACACACCTGATTCAAATAAATGGGTCGTTTTCAGGCTTCAGCAGAGCTCACTGAAGAGCTGACCATTAGAATCAAGTGTGTGTTTGAGCAGGGAAACACATCTAAAACATGCAGGACATGTGCCATCAGAGAACAAGCTTCCACTCAAGTCACATGACCTCTCTCTTCTCTCAGGTGAGTGGGAGATCAGTGCCTTTGACGGCAGCCTCAAAAGCCTCGGCATGAGCATCCGGTACACCGTTCTTCCCTGTGATAAGGGAGATCTCCCGTTAGTCGATCGAGACGGAATGGAAGAGGATCTCTCTGACTACCTCGATGAGATTTCTCTACAGCCCAGAGGCAGAAGACCTCAAAATCATACTGTTTTGGTGAAGGTGTGCAAGAAACCCCGAGCTGACAACAACACCGATCAAAACGTCATTCATAATACGACCGAAGCAGCTGAAGGAGAGGTGTTATGTCAGCTGAGGAGAGTCGCAGGATCGTCAGAAGAAGGAGAAACCTCAAACGATGTGTCAGACGGAGGAATCCCTCAGGATATCCTGGAGGACATAGAGAGGAATGGGGAGTGGTTAGTGAGTGAGAACAAGACTGACAGTGGAGAAAGGAGAAGCAGCAGACAGAGAAGACAAGTAGACAGAAACTGTACAGATGGAGACATCAGCTCAGGAGCCTCAGAAGAAGGAGTAGCTGAGATAGAGATCAGTGGAGAGAATATGGAAAACTGGACTGACACTAGTGCTGAGGTAAAGTCTGAGGAATGGAGTGAAACATCATCATCATCAGAAGAAAGCAATGAGATCTTATTGAACAGCGACGGTGATGCCCTTCATGGGAAGACGGTGTCACCAGTGGAGCCAGGAAGTGCTTCAGAAGAAACAGTTGTAAGCTTTGTTTGGGAAAATCACATCCAGACTGAGCCTGAGTCACGCACAGTTGATCTGCTGGACCTGGGATACAAGAACACCACGGAAAACAACAGCACACAAACTGATCTGTCTCTGGAGTATGATTATGACTACAACAGTCAGGTACTGCAACACCATTTATGTGTGTTAGCTTGAGTGTCAATGTGTAAGTGCCTGATGCCAGAAAACCAAACTCTCTATTTATTTATTTATTTTAGATAAACAGCACATCAGACATATCGTCCTCAGATTATCTGGACCCACGCTCAGGAGGCTTTAGATACCGCACGTTCTACATCGCGGCAGAGGAGATCACGTGGGACTACGGTATCAAAAAACCACATCAGCTCATCAAACCCAGGTCAGTAATTATTAAAAAATTATTTTCATCCAGATTTCCACGCAAGGTTTGATGTTTTGATCAGCTATTGTCCAATTTTTGTACTGTTGTGGGAATTTCTCTGCTGCTGGTGAAGAATGAAATATAAAGACCTTCTGCCGGCCGACAAGGAAAAGGTCAATCTTCACAGGAGTGATCCTTGCTGGAGAAAGACCTTGAACAAAATGAACACTCCACATTTATGCCTGAGCAGCTCCCCATCGCATTCCTCCAATAGACAAAGACTCTACCATTTCATACGGAGCTTTCACGCTGCTTTGTCTATTGTAGGTATCGGGGAGGTTTTACCATTACAGTACAAACTTACTACCTTCCTCTCCAAATGTTGCCATGTAAGCATGATAAACATGGACAACATGCTTACCAGCAACATTCAATCCAGTCCAGTCAATGTCAAAGTATCAGCACTGACTCTACACCTCTTTTTTTAGAGAGATGCGTCGAGGGATGAGGAAGTTCCTGCCACAGTATAAGAAGGTGGTGTTCAGAGGCTACAGAGGTGAAGACTTCCTACATCCCATACACATAGGAGAGCTTCAGGAACACCTGGGAATCATGGGACCTTTCATCAGAGCTGAGGTTAACGACCTTGTGACTGTGAGTGACACAAAAATAACATTTGTAAATGATGCAAAAATGGCTCCACTCTTGTCACATTTAGTAGATGTTTGATGTTGTTTCCCTCATGGTCTTTATTCAAGGTGATCTTCAAAAACAAGGCGTCCAGGCCGTACTCTTTGCACCTGCACGGAGTCTATGACCGCAGCCAGGGGGCCGGCATTGCTCAGACCTATGCCTCCTCTGCACCACCGGGTGTCCCAGGGGAGCCTGTGGCTCCTGGGGAGGCACGGACCTACAACTGGAGAATAACCAGGAAACAAGGACCCACTGACCTTGAATTTGACTGCAAGACCGGAGCGTACTATTCCACTGTTGACAAGGTCAGTTTATGTACCTGTTTATCTGCTATTATGTGTCTGTTTGTTTGTTTGCTCTTGTATTTGTTGCCTCTTTAGGACATTTTATGGCAAAACACATTGACTTTATCAGGACCAGTGGTCTTCTTAGGGACTAAAACCTGGTACGAATGAGGAAGAACCTACAGAGAGGGTTAGGGTTTTTCCCAAAAACGAGCTGAAACTTGGACTTGAAACTTTTCCCCCCGAATCCACAGTGGCATGAAAGTTTCTTATGTGATAAATCCTGAGGACCCTGAGTTTCCTGTACTTTTATCTGTTAAGTAAAGATTCAATTGATTCAAGACATTACATATTTACGTTTTGTATGTTCTCTCATATTCAGGAGAGGGACCTTCACTCAGGTCTGATCGGTCCACTGGTCATCTGTAAGCCCGGCACCCTTCGGACTCGTCAGAACACTCAGGCGGACATCCAAGAGTTTTCCCTGCTCTTCCACACCTTTGATGAAACTAAAAGCTGGTACCTGGAAGAGAATCTACAGAGGCACTGTGCGCCGCCATGTCAGGTCAACATTGAGGATCCCTGGTATCACACCAGCAACAAGTTTGCAGGTCAGGATCATAAAGATTAACGAGCGGTGGTGTCATTTCATTTCTAAATCGTGTTTCCTTAGAAGCAATAGTGTGTTTTTTGTTTTTCCCCCCATGTAGCAATAAATGGTTACGTGGCTGAGACACTACCCGGTCTGTTGGTCGCCCAGCACCAGAGAGTGAGGTGGCACTTGTTGAATGTGGGAAGCGACGGCGAGTACCACGCCGTGCACTTCCACGGTTTGCCGTTCACCGTTCACACTGACCAGGAACACCGTATGGGGGTCTACAACCTTTTCCCTGGTAAATGCACATATGCATTCATACATATTGTTGTTTCCGGCTGTGTAACGTATAGTATGTCATGCCGTTTATTTCCAAATCCATTTCCTATATTGCTCCATTGCCTGTTGTCTAATTTATGTTATTACTCTCTTTTGCAAATCTCCATCCTTCCCCCTCCAGGAGTGTTTGGCACAGTAGAGATGAGACCCCCTACAGTGGGCACTTGGTTGGTGGAGTGCACTGTTGGAGATTACCAGCTGGCCGGCATGAGGGCTAAACTACTGGTGTATAATCCACGTAGGTTGATGTGTAATCTAGCGGTAATAAGCCAGTGGATCCAGGAATGGCAGTGTCTGTATGTTTTTGATAATCTGAGACTGACATAGTATTCCCAATTTGTACCTTGGGAAACCTTTGAAATAATGATAATCATGTGAAACCCAACCCACACAATGTCCTGCAGGATCACTTCCGTAGTTCTTATACTTGATTTTTTTGTGAAATGACATGCAGGATGTGTGTTGCCTCTGGGGATGAAATCAGGAAGAATTGAGGATTTCCAGATCACGGCATCAGATCACATAGGTAAAGACACTTGTCAAATACATATGACAACCAGTGCACTGAAAATGGAAGATAGCTTCATGAAAACACATGTTTACTTGTGTGTGTCCAGATAGCTGGGAGCCTCGGCTGGCTCGGCTGGATCAGACCGGTTATATCAATGCCTGGATGGGCAGAAACAAGATGTCATGGATACAGGTCAGACAATCTTCCTCCGTTCATGTTTGTTTGTATCTAGGACAATACGTGGTGCTCACTCTTATTATCAGTGTAATCCCCACATGAGCAGAGTTAAATGCAGTGTGTCTGATCTTAGGTGGACCTCCAGAGGCCAACCCTGCTGCACGGTGTGCAGACACAGGGGGTCAGGTCAAAGCTGAGGGACCACTACATCACATTCTTCACCGTCGCCTACAGTCTGGACCTGGATAACTGGATCACATACAGAGGAAACAGCACCAGGCAGAACAACGTATGACCTCAACTCAGATCACAATAGTGATATTATTATTAATAATAATAAAACATTCATTCTTCAGGAAATGAGTTTCTCAGCATTACAGAAGCTGAGCCCAGAATACCAGGAACACGCAGTTCCCTCATCGCACAGATAAACAGACGAGGAGAGCACTGACTTTAACCATGTGCTCCATTGTGTGTATTCTGTGGTGATGGCTTCATACCGCTCTGATATCACACCCTTGGGTGTCTGCTGGTACCGATCTCAGTCTGATAAAGTCATTTTTTATATCTTTTTAAACGACTCACCTATTAGCTGCACTGCTGCATCGCCATAAAAAACCCATTTTAAACTGTATGAGCAATATTCAGCTCCCATAAAGAAGAAATTATCCGACCACGTTCTCACACGCTGCTTAGTCAAGTGTTTATATGGAAAATTTTAGACTAATGCGTACACTCAGTGTCAGTTTTGGCTCATTCCTGATATTCTATATATACACATACATAAATTTACACATATACATACTGTATATAATAAATAATAAACTGTATTTGGTCATTGAACCAGGATTAAAAAACACTTGGAACTTAGGCAAACAAAATAAGGCATTTGAAGTCATATAGTAATAACATGGGAAAAAAATAATCCAATGATAATATAAGAAGAAAACAATAATAATAAGGAAATAATACACATTCAATGTCCCATGTCTGGAAACATCATCATCATCATCATCCCAATCTGTTGATTAGCACATTAGATTAAGTAAAATCTGCTATTTCTGAGACATCATGGTTATCTTATTAAAATAATTTTAAATATACCGTCTTGTGAACTAGCATCATCTTGCAGATGTTGCCTTAAAATATACTTAAGCTTGATTTACTGATGATTTTTGCCATGTAAATGTTTGTGGGGTTTTTTGCAGTCATTTTTACTTACTATTCATGTTTTTCGCATGTTTTAGGTGTTCCATGGCAACATGGACAGTAGCAGAGTGAAAACCAACAGCTTTATTCCGCCGTTTGTGGCTCGCTACGTCAGGATTGAGCCGTTCAGCTTTGTGCAAAAGCCTGCGCTCCGACTGGAGCTGATGGGCTGCGATCTCAACAGTGAGTTCCACCGAGCTGTGATTTACTGAAGTGTTCGCGTCTCTGAATGAAAATGCAGAGACGGACTCTGTGTACACCCGAGTGAGTGTTTCTCTCTCTGTTTGTGTGTATGTGTTGCCAGGCTGCTCCCTTCCTCTTGGACTCCAGAGGGGGATTCCCGACAGTAGCTTTAATGCTTCCTCATCTCATTCGTCTATGCTGCGTAAGTGGAACCCCAGCCTGGCCCGGCTCCATCAGGAAGGAGGAGCCAACGCCTGGAGGCCAATGGTACAGAATATATTAACAAAAACATTGTATTCTACCTACAGTCCAGGTTTATTACACATTATAAGACTTCCCTCCCTGTCGTTCCCATCCCTCTATCCTTCTTCCTGTCCTCCTCTCTCAAGCTTATCCGTTTCACACTTTGCAGCTGTGAGCGTCAGAGGTGTGATTTGTCCTTCTGACAAAGTGTTGAGCTGTCATTAAAAGTCACACGCCAACACTTGTGATTAATGGACAGAGGTCAAACACTCTGGATCAACCTCCATGTCAACAACTTGGAGGTCTTGGAGGAACATTTTTCTTTTTACCAGCAGTCACAGACAGCGTTCCGTTATTTGTCTTAATGTTAGCCTAAACAGGAACGTGTGCAGGATACAGATTATCATGGGTCAACGCTGAATTACTTTTCCTTGTTTATATCAATGTGAGAGGTTTGAGTGTTAGATCAGCGCAGGAAAGTGCTGTTTCTGCTTCAAATCATTACATCAAATCAAAAATATGCATCACCAGGAACTTTTTCTGGTTTTCCTAAAGTATTGTTGCCAGGTTTTTTAGCCTAAGGCTGAAGCTCAACTCAGTTCAACAGGTTATTTACAAAGTGCTGTACATAAACCACATCATAGTCGTAATAATAAATAGTGTGTCTGAACAAGTTGTTTTAACCATATTCTGTTGGTATTTTTTGTTTCTTTGTTTTGTCTTCAGTTTTTTCCCCATCCAAAATCTAAAAGTGTGTCTTCCGTCCGCCTTCGTTGCAGTATGACAACCCACACGAGTGGCTGCAGGTCGACTTGGGTAAAGTGAAACGCATCACTGGAGTCATCACACAAGGAGCCAGATCCGTGTGGACCGAAATGATGGTGACAGAATTCTCCGTCACCGTCAGTCTTGACGGAGTGTCCTGGAGCAGCGTGTTAGAGGACAGCTCCCGGAGAGAGCAGGTAAAGCACTCAGTTTGAGCATTTCTCTGCTAATAGGAGCCAGGTTCCCCCGTCTCTAAAAGTGTAATGTCCCACATTTTCTTTACTCTTTGGCGTTCCATCTTTATGCCGACGACAGTCAAATTAATGTGCCACTACAACAAGAAAATGTATTTTTTGTGACACAACTAACGCCACTTAATGATAAAAAAGACTGAGGTCACCTCCTAACTTCATGTTAATCTGGGTTATATGAGTCAATATTTGACACCTACAGCCACAAACTGGGTGTGAGACTGGACAGCGATCTTAAACGTGATGCCCAGATTTGCTCGGTGGTCAAGTCTAGCTCTTTTCAAGCGAGACAACTTTGCCAAAGCTAAACAGTTTCTTTCCTCGGCATACTGTTATGTGTTTTGGGCTTAGCCAGACATCACATGCCCGACTACATTTGGTTTTAAAACGCTGTTACTCGGCTTTTACCTGGTACGTGAGAAAAAACAAAGAGCGCATTCCACATTATTTGGTTCCCCGGTTAAATTAATAATTATTTTGTATTTACTGTTTATAACAATTCTTCATCTACTAAAGGGCTAGCGTCTTCTCTTGGTTTCTTTCCATTACCCTCAGATCTTCACAGGAAACAACAATTCGGACGATGAAGCTGTCACTGTGTTTGATCCTCCCTTGTTCGGCCGTTACCTCCGCGTCCACCCGCGGGGCTGGATCAACAACATCGCCCTGCGTCTGGAGATCCTGGGCTGTGACACGCAGCAGGTGTTCTAAAGACCGAACGGATATGTATGGATATGACTGGATATGTATTATATATATATATATATATATCTGTAATTCAATTCTTCCTAGTCAACATTTTTTTTTTCAGATATCTACAATGACATTCTTCCTATCCACAACTGTCATTTCAGATATCCACAATTACATTCTGGATATCTAGAATGAACATTCTGGATGTCTGCAATAGAATTCTTACTCGGAGAAACTCCCATTTCAGATATCTTCAATCCAATAGTTACTAGTCATAATAACATTTACGGTAATTGTCCTAGGAAGAATGACATTGTGGATAGGAAGCATGCCATTGTGGATAGGAAGCATGTCATTGTGGATAGGAGGAACGTAATTGTGGATATCTGAAATAGAAAGCCCAATAGACATGAATGGCAAAAGTGATGTCATTTATCCTAGGAAGAATGTCATAGTGGATAGGAAGAATTTCATTGTGGATAGGAAGAATTGAATTACAGATATCTGTAATAAATATCCAGTCTAGCTGTTAAATGTTAAAACGGCTTGCCATAGGCACCGCACTCACCAGCCGGCATGCCGCAGCGTTTTAGTAGCAGTGTGTGTGTGTGTGTAAAGAATCTAGTTTTACAATGGACAAAGTTGTTATACGACCATTTTTAGGACTTTGTACGAGAAAAGCCAAATTTCTTCTGCAGCCACGATGTTGTTTACATTTTCACCATTCTTTTGCTAATGTGGCGTTCTATCCTGTTATGATGGGAATTATAGTCATGCTAAAGTGGATATAACGTGTTAAAAGGATAGATATCACGTTTAGCATAAACACGGATAAGCTGTGCTAACTACAGAACCTTGTTAAGCTTGTGTAAATATGATAGACTCTGGAAAAGTTCAAAATGTTTCTTCTTAGTTTTGCTTTACAACAACCCCAACACAAATATACAGGGATGCAACATTCTAACGAGCACATGGGATTTCAAAGCTTTATACCATGCTCGGTGAGAGTAGCCATAGATAAATCCCATATTTGGATGTTGATAAGAGATTTCCTTTCCTTTGTTTTCTTCCCGCTTTATCTTGTTCTCTCTTCAGTCCATCTGTCCCCGATCTGTTATTTTGGCTTATCCACCTCCACCAGGTTCTCCTGGTAGAAACAATGAACAAATTAGCTCCAACATTCCTCTGTTAGAACATGTGCCGAGGGGAAATCAAGTAGAAGACTCGGTGAAATTATGGGGTGACTGGCAACAGTAAGATCAACAAGGTGTGTGTGTGTGTGAATAATTTGAAGACTGTTTGTGGGAAGCTTGCAAACATTGTTTGTAGGTCCAAGCTTGCTCTATCACCTCATTATCATTTGAGGAAGTTTCCAGTGCTGTGGGGTGTGTTTCGTTTGGAGAAGAGTGGACTACTAATACCAGACAGGACATGTTGTTGGCAGAGACGTAGCAGTAGCAAATCATGCCTGGCCGTCACATTTTTATCTCTCTCTGTAAAGAATAACACAGTCGGTGTCTTTTTTTTATTATTATCTCAGCGACACGACACGAGCACCTGTGTTCACTTCCAATGGAAGCACTGGTGAGATTGTGTTTGCAGCGTGCGAAAGAACCAGCAACAACAAATGTAGGTTACTAAAACATCAAAAGTTATACATCTAGTTCTAGTGGAAATTAAACCTATTTTATACATATATTTTAACCCTAAAACCACCAGAGGTGAAAAGAGTACTGAAGTCAAAGTACCACTATTTTTTTTACTAATTTTACTAATTTTTACTTAAGTACAAGTAAAAGTACTGGCCATAAAATGTATTCAAGTTAAAGTAAAAAAGTACCTTGTGTAAAATGTACTTAGTTACTAGGTTGGGGTTCTTTCTTTGTTCTCATGTTAGTTGATTTTAATTAAAGGCAAACCTTTACAAATTAAACACATAATGTATGTATATAAACACATAAAGGCTCAGTAACAAAAAACACTTTAATCCAAGTTAAATCTATGAAAAAAGGTCTCAAATCTTTACCTTCAATTCATCCCTCAAACATAATCAGTCATTAACCACTTGCAGCTGCCACGGTCATCATCTCACCTGTGTGTGATTGCTCTGACGCCCATATAAGGAGGCGCTGAGGACTGACTCTGTTTCACTGTCCAACTGTCTAACTTTGACCACTTTGACAGACACAAGCTCAACATGGGGGGGAAACGCATTTTGTTAGATTAGTAAATAAACTGAAGCTGTTTATAACAATGTCTTGTGTTTTTGTACCAGGATAATGTTCGTCTGCAATGTATAGTACAACGTTTTGTAGTGAGAACAGATATTGCCTGCAATTCATGACGAGGTCTTTGTTGTCTTGCGCAACCCTGTGTCGCAGAAATTATATTCCCTCATTGCTCAACTGTGCTTAAATGTGCGGATTTATCCCAGATTGTGTTTTCTCACAAAGACGTTGAGGGTTAAGCAGTGGATTCTTCTTCAGAAGTGACGTGTTGCTGGTATTTGCAGTGTTGTGAGGACAGTCCAGTGTTGACCACGAGACCACTATGCAGTCGAGGATCTTCTAGTAGCTCTCACCATGTGCCTTTTTGTGCCTAAACTTAACCACATGCATAATCCCAGCATGATTAACATGAAACCAAACCATTCACAAAGCAGTCAAACATCACAAACTTCCTCTAAGGTCGCTCAGTTTTCATTTCAACAGGTCACCGGCAAAATGTGATATTTTCTTCCTTGAGTCGTAAGCATCATCCCCAAAAAATGTCATCAAAATCCCGTCTTTATTTATTGAGTTATGCTGCTCTGAGGCAAAACATTATTAAAAAGAAAATGAACTTCCTTTAGCAAAGGCAAAACCACACACACACAAGTAAAATAACTTTCTACAGACGACTGAAAGATGACTGTAAATGCTCGCATTCAAGAATTGTGAGAAGTTTCAGTTTAGGAATGATGGAATGTGACATCACAGTTCCGGAATGGAACGTTTTTAATGATTTGGCACGAGAAACAAAGGCTAGAATATCAGAACTGTCGAAACACAGCTTTAAAATATTGGGTCAAATTATAAAAGTATAGGAGACTCAGTCTGAGAAAACAGGGTCACCTATAGAATGTGACGGAATGTCGAGTTGTGCAACACTAACATTTCACAATGCTACATCCATCAGAGAAACGAGTTCACAGTTGTAACACTTTTCGTTCCGTAAATCATCAGTGATTTGTGCTGTTTATGAACTGTGACTTTTGGTCGACCACACTTTAAAGGTGCATTATGTAATAAAGAAATAAGGACCATAAAATCCTCTTAATATGTCACAGAGACTCAGGAATAATGTTCATATAACAAACTGAACTCACCAACAACAACAGTACAGCCAAAATATTTGCATTGAAAAAAATATTTTGCAGACTGCAAATCATGTTTATGTTTTGAAATCATGTTTTCAGCATGTGGCGCCACCTACCGCCGTCTACCAACCATTGCAGTCAGTAGAGTCTCAGCTGCCGAGCAACCACGGGTTGCCAGTTACGTCAGAAAACGAAACCTAAAAGACCTCTGTATTTTGAATTTGAGTGTAGTGACCGTTTTTGGCCACATTCTTACATATAGCACCTTTAATTATGAATTATGCAAACAAGGTTTATTATGAACAGACGTCTCAACTGTTTGGTAGAGGCCTGTATCTGAAATATTGTAGGGTCTAATTAAAAAATATATATATGTGTGTGTGTGTGTGTGTGTGTGTGTGTGTGTGTGTGTGTGTGTGTGTGTGTGTGTGTGTGTGTGTGTGTGTGTGTGTGTGTGTGTGTGTGTGTGTGTGTGTGTGTGTGTGTGTGTGTGTGTGTGTGTGTGTGTGTGTGTATAATGATTTTCGTTATTGTTATCATAAGTAAATAAAATAATAAAAAATGCAAAGAAATAATTTTTCCTTTGCTTTTTCCTTGGTGTGTACCTTAAAGGGTTAATGTAAAAATATTAAAGTATATGACAAGCTGACATGTTTATTACTGTACAGCAAAAGTTTCAGTGTTGGTTTGAATTTCCTCTTTTTTTTACCTCAGACCACACTCTTGCTACTGCAACTGAAGACAAAGTTACAGCATTGCTACATTTTTCTTCTTCAACTTTTCTGAAAATGGAACATTTTCAACACCTTTGTCAATATTTCTGGTTTTGTTCCCTTCGCAGAAACACAGTCACTTATAGTCACTGCATGCAGATTTACTGAGGTTTAAATCCAAGTCTTTAATGAACCAACTCGAGAACTCAGAATCTGAAAACATCCAAGACACAAGGAGAGTAAAAGACATGTGATAAAGCAAATAATCTGACAAAGGAGGGGTCACACGGCAGAGTAGTGGATAGCGACGTTGCCTTGCACTAAAAAGCCTTATGTCAGCTTGGATTGATGTGGAGTTTACTATGGATGGAATCTGACTAAGGAGAGTGAGGTGAATCACATCATAGGAGGGAAAGGAGACAAAAATGGACACAAAGTAAATCAGGAAAATTAACCCAACCACAAAAATACAACTCAAATCACTCAAATATCCCAAATTACAGACACATCTTTGTGTTAATTCTGGTATTTTTAACCATGATGTTCAAATCCACCTGATGTGAAATCATCGACAGTGAATCCGGTTAGTGATTGACACACTTCTAACTGTCACAACAGCGATGACAACGTAAAGGACTCGATTTCTGCATCGAGGAGGGGAAAAAGAAAAGTAGAAAAAATACAAAGCAATTTTATCACACTCGTCATTTCCTGCCGTGGTCTGACAGCTCGTGTGGATACAAGATAAAAGAGAGAAAACAGATGAAGACATTATCTACTCTTTTTTTGTTTGTTGTTGACTTTTACATCAGTGTCCAATGTGACATCATTAGTACCAGCAGTCATTTATTTACACGTCTTTACTCAGAAAATCTGTCCAAAACAAAATACATTCATTACAGTTTGCCGTCCATGACTCATTTTCTATGACTAACTGTTGTCTTTGTGTCTCATGGAAACCATGTGAAATAATTATTAATCCCTCCTGGGTAATATTTAAGAAGACTGAGCAGTGGGTCCATGTCTGTGTCTGTGTCGTTCACAATTTTGCAGTTTGGCAAAACTCGATTTACCTGCAAGCAACATTTCACAACAGCAGAAAACTTCAGTATGGGAATCTGACGATTACTACAGAGCCCTGAATACTTGCAGTTACGTCACTGTATAATACACCTAAATAATATAATGCATTTCATTTTCGGGCACCTATCAGGGCGCTCTAAATTCCGTCCATTGTGAAGGGAAGAAGTTCCTTTGATTAATAATGTTTTCAACAATATTTGTAGTTTATTGCAAAAAGATCCTCATGCTGGAATATAAGCATAAGGACACAAGCATAGATGTTCTAAAGTGAAACTGAAATCAACATTTTCCGGGCTCCTTTATGTGTTTTTACAGTCTCACTTTGCATAATATCCTTCCTGTGAGTTCAACCCATGGACTGTGGTTCTCTTATTATAATAAGTGAGGGAGGGCCCCCTACTGGACAATCCACAGTGTTACATTAGAGACACTCAAGGGACAGTATTCATTCTCAAAAAATATACAGTAAAATGACATAATGTGATAAACATGCAGCTGTTTTTGTTTTTTTTATACTTTGATAACTCGTTTAGTCTCATAGACATACATGGTCAAAACGACCCACTGAAGTTCAAAATTGAGTATCAGAAACTTGATGTAAAAAGTGATTTAAGTGACTTTGGTAACTCTAACAAGCATTTGCAGGATAATATAAGGAGTTAACTACTTCTGTTTGAATGATTTCTTTGTTATTTGGAGCAAAATAAACCAGAAACTATTCACATTTAAGGAACTGAAAAATCAGAAAACTTGTTTCAATTCCTTAAAAACACTCATGCCGATGACTCGATTGTCAAAATAGTTTATTTAGTAATAGAGTAATTGTTTCAGCCCTGGTGGTAAAGTCACATGCAGGTTCAGTAACACACACACACACTCCAATGAGTAACTTTTATTGAACAATAACAAATAGACACATGTAAACAGTCATATTCACTGGGGTCAAAAGTAAAATTAGCAGATCATCAAGGGTCGACGAATGAAGTCGTAAAACAACAGATGACACGTTCTTAATGAATGTACTGCAGTGATTTTAAAACAAAGGCACTTTATTTATTTATTTTTTGCAGTATCTGATCATTTAGATAAAGTCTAATTAATGCTTTTTTTTTGCCCCAGTTAAAGATCATTTTTCATGCGTATTTATTGAAACGTGGCTTCAGGCTTCGAGCCAGACGAGACGACCATGATCTTTGTCGCATGTAGTTCCTTATTTGTAAGTGTGTGTGTGTGTGTGTGTGTGTGTGTGTGTGTGTGTGTTTATAAAGCTTGGATGTGAGTGATGTAAGGTTAAGCACCAGTGTCTGGACCTGACTGTGAGACGCTGACGTGAAACAGGGAGTCAGGAGAGGACTAGACGTCTGAACAAACTCATTTGTGTTGCTGTGGTGATAAGTCGATCACACATTTTCATGACACATTCACCGTGTCCCTGAAGCACTGCAGTGTGTGTGTGTGTGGATTATTATATTCCTGTTTTGAATGGTGTCTTTATGCATTTTAAAGGAGTCTGGGGTTAATCTGGACGTAATTGCGAGTCTAAAAAAGAAAACACCTGAGCACCCGTGGCGTCTCATGAAGAAAAGTCCTGAAAACACATGGAGCAACAAAGGAGATGCTGGCAGTGACTGCATGGATTGTTTTTGGTTTGAACATCTTTTTAATAATAGAAAAACAAATGTGCCTCTCTATTTTTTTTTTTTGATAAAGATTAAAAAAAAACACAGATTAAACAAAGATTTTCTAGCAGCATGATTTAATTTCAGATATCGTGATGCCACTGGCCTTGTTAGAACAGTTTGTAATAATAAAAAAAAAATTACTGGAGATTAGAAATACTCACAGAAATACTCGTATGCAAGTCTGATACAAATGCGAATACATCACCTGCAAAAGTTAGAAGATATAATATGGCTAGGAAACACAGTGCCTATAGTCAAGAGAATTAAAAAATAAGCATGAATAATACAAGGTTTCCAGGAAAAAGGATATAAAGGTCTATACATTATTCAGGTGTAACCAAGCACACTAACAATGTTACTCTACATTTAAAAAAAAAAAAGAAAGAAAAAAGGTGATGAGTGGTACTGGGAACAGAGCCAAAACCACAGCCGTGATGGAAATGGAGCATAGAGAGTCTTTTAGAGTGTTGACAGTTCTCAAGTGATGTCTCGTAAATGCACAGACCCCGCGGGAGATCACATGTTTGTGTGGTTTCAGGCGGCGGAAAGGCTGAGGTCAGAGGAGAGAACAGCGGATATGGCACACGTGCGGCAGAGCAAAAAAAACAAAACAACAAGGCTCCACATTACAATCGTAGGGACCCGACTTTAAGTCTCTTTTCTTTCTTTTTTTCCTGCCAGTGGAAAATCGAATGACTGGGGAAGCAGCAGGTTCTGATTTTATGGCAAATGAATAACAGACATCAGCAGGAAATTTGAGTTCATGTCAAACCAATGCTTCCCAAAGTGTGGGTGGCGGCCCGAGGGAGGGCCTTGAAAGGGATATCAGGTGAGCGTCTGTCATGTAAAAAAAAAAAAAACATCAAAACATTGACTAAAATTAGTGCTGCCGTCAATGTTGACGCAAGACGCTGTCATGTTTCCGTGACTCCTGAGGCCACACATACGCAGTACACAAGTACGCTGGTTATTTGTAGCACTGCTCTCTTCGTTTAATAAACAGACCGTTCCAGTTTGACTGTATGCGCGCTAAAATAGCTAAAGGAGCTAACGGAGCTAACTGGTAAACGGTGCCTGGACTCCCGTGCCGCGGCACGAAGAATCGCGTTACTTTAGAGACTAATTGAATGTCATTTTTTAAGCGCTTTTAAAAAAAATATATATATATTGTAGTCCTGGGCACGTTAACGGCGTCAACGTTGCAACGCATGACGCGTTTCCATGACGACTGACCGTAAAAAGAAGCACGTGACGTCATGTTTACGCGACTCCCCATTGTTAAAATTAGTCACTAAAGTAACGCAGTTTTTCATGCCGCTGCACCGGAGTCCAGGCACCATATAGCTCAATTAGCTGCGGTTAGCTCCTTTAGCGCCATTAGCGCGCCTACAGTCAAACTGGAGTGGTAGAGCAGCACTACAAATAACCAGCGTACCTGCATACTGCCTATGTGTGCCTTTAACAATCGGGTGTCACGTACACATGACGTCACGCACGTCTTTTTTTCCGGCTAGTCGTCATGGAAACGCGTCATGAGTTAACGTTAAAGTGCCCAGGACTATCTAAAATATATATATTTTTAAAAAGTGCTAAATATGACATTCAGTTTTTAACTATTGTGGCCAAAACAGTGATATTTGATAAATATAATGTATTAAATATGTTTATTTCAATGTCATGTGAGCTAAAGTAAAAATCGAGGCGTGCTAACAGCGCTAAAGGAGCTAACGGAGCTAAGTGGTAAACAGTGCCTGGACTCCGGTGCCGAGGCACAAAAACTAAAATAATTTTAACAATCAGGAGTTACGTAAACATGACGTCACGTCTTTTTCCTTTTCAGTCGTCATGGAAACGCGCCATGCATTGAAGTCGATGCCGTTAACGTGTCCAGGACTATCTAAAAAGTGCTAAAATATGACATTTGAGATTTTAACGATTGTGGCCAAAATGGTGATATTTAATAAATATAAAGTATTAAATATTATAATAATGTTCCGCTATATTTGTGCGGCCTTTTGAACTCTTTTAGAGTTTGGAGTCTCTTCTTACAGAAGAGTAAAACATTACAGTTTTCTATGGGATAACAGAAAACGATTGTTTTGGACGAACGTACGAACACGAATGCAACAACCAGGAAACTTTTAGTCTGATGTAAAAACGTGGATTTAATGTGGAGCTGTGCTCAACGTGCTTTCACGAGTCTCTGAGCTCGATACTGAACATGACACAGCAGCAAGGACCAGGAGATGGAGAACTGTGAAGCTGTTCTGCCTTTTTGATTGTCAGGGAGTTCAAACACTTTCACATTGTAATCAACGACAATAGTAGTAGTGATAAAAGTAGTAGAAGCAGATTTAGCTGGAAAAAATGCAAAGATCCAGGCAAACAATTATTTAGAGCGTGACACATTAAGACCTCAGAGAGAAGCAACCTTTAACAATTAGTGAGTGAACAATACATTTTTTTTCCAGTAGTCGCTGAATTCCGAGACATTTAAAAAAAAAAAAAAAAAAAACAGAAGACAAAAAAAGCAATCATTTAAAAACAATTAAAACAGTTTATGATGAATTAAACAAACATCCAAAAGAGTATAATGAACATATGTCATCCTACAGTAGGTTAATAAAAAGAGCGCTCGGCTGGTTCTGACCAGAATCTGAGCGAGGCTGAAACAACTGTTTTTTTTTCCTACACAGAAAACGACGACGATGAAGACGGTATGAAAAAATCATTTCGGCTTTATAGGCTTTGTTTTTCCTCCCCACCCAAATCTTGCAACAGGTATTTTGCGATGCATCTGTAAGGCAAATAACAAAGGTTGTTACCGTAATCCTTTTTTTAGTCTCTTTTTAAAGTGTATTTTGGAAAAACAACAGTGACGGTTAAAAAAAAATGTGACAACAAATTCAGTACAAAACAGAAATGGGGGGGAAAAGAAGAAAGTGGGGGAAAAAAGGCATAAATTCACAGTAAAAACATAAAATAATTCCAATAAACTTTGTTGAAACGGGTCTTTTGCAGACGCAGGTCCTCCGATGAGGCTGCTCGAGATGACACGAAACGTTAACCGGGGTAATGACAGAAACTATATCTAGTGTTGTAGAATATGAGCAAAATGTATGTAAATTTGACCTACTTATCTCAACATAAAGTTACCTATTTTACCTCTTTTAAATTGAGTCCTAATCACATTTCGGGCAATGGTTAAATCTTGAAAACACCTGCACATTCATAGTGGAAAAGTAAAGTCAAATTTTTAGAAGAATTCAGATTGTTTCAGTGTAACAAAGCAACATCTCCTTTCATTTCTTCTTCTAATTGGGGTTTAATTTGGTGTCGCGCTAACATCAGATTGCTGTGTTTTTTTTGTATATCTTGCGGATGATAAATAAAAACTCAAAAATGGCAAATCCGATAAAAAAAGTGAATTTGTGATCACAATTTAAAACTGGTTAGCTTATATAACTGGTAGATCAGCAGCACATGTTGCCCCGTATTTTGAATTATCTTTTCTTTTTTTTTTTTGGTGTGTCGTATTAGGACGTGTAAATAATGTGCGGCAAAAGTGAATTTAACGCCGCGTCTATGAAATTAGAGGCCTGTGCTTTCGCTTTCACACGTTTAGCCGTTTAGCGAGTGTCTTCTCTAGGAATATGAGACGTTTTATTTCATAAAACGGCATTTTTTTTTTTATCACAGCCATGAAACAAAAGGCTGTGATAAGGACACGCGCACGATAGCAAATGATAACTAGCAGTCTATGGCAAGCCGTTTTTAACATTTAATAGCTAGACTGGATATGTATTACAGATATCTGTAATTCAATTCTCCCTATCCACAATTACATTCTTCCTATCCACAATGATATTCCTCCTATCCACAATGTCATTCTTCCGAGCACAATTACCGTAAATGTTATTATGACTAGTAACAATTGGATTGATAGTCAAAATGAACATTTCAGATATCCACAATTACATTCTGGATATCGATAATGAACTTATTATTCTTGAATTCTTAATATCTGCAATAGAATTCTTACTCGGAGAAACTCCCATTTCAGATATCTTCATAATAACATCTTAGTCATAATAACATTTACGGTAATTGTAATGAAACCGCACTGAAGTGACGTCATTTGTCCTCAGAAGAATGACATTGTGGATAGGAAGAATGTCATTGTGGATAGGAAGACTTCAACTACAGATATCTGTAATACATATCCAGTCTAGCTATTAAATGTTAAAAGGGCTTGCCATACGCAGTCTCCTAGGAAGAGGTAACAGACAGCAGATAGTTCAATGAGGATCGAGGATTAATATGAAGGCAAAATGAGTAATATCAAAGCAGAATAAATCCAAAAAAAAGATTGACCGCGATCTGACTGCCAGGATCATGAGGAATGGAAGTTTGACATTGATGAGGTTTTTTTTGAGGAAACGAACATGAAAACACAGGCGGTTTGGCAGCGATGCAGTTTTGAGATTCAGACTGCAAACGGCAAAACCACGAGGAAGTGAATGAGGAATGTCAACACGTTCAGCGGAACTGCTGAGGACTGATTGATTATTGAGGTATACGTGTATATTTTTCTGTTCAGAATAGCATTACCCTCCTATGCAAAAACGACAACAACAACAAATCACTCATCATCAGTGAGGTTTGTGCAGTTGTTCGGCTCAAACTGTGGCGACCACAACAAAGGGAGGAATCACCTTCCTTTTCTCCCCGTCAACCACAACTCAAAAACTGTCAGTTATTGAAACTTCACATCTGTTCATTACAGTTGATGTCTCACTGCTTCCAAAAAGAGATTGTAATCTAAGAGTGCAGAGGTAAGTGGTCCATGTTTATGAAACAAGAGTCCGTTTTTTTGTTGTTTTTTTTTACATCTGCTAACACATGTTGAGACTAAACTACAGCAGCAAATTAGTTCTGTGTGGCGCCGTCGTGAGGAAACGAGGGCCATTTGGTAGTTTGAATCCCCGTCCTTATCAACAGACTGTAACATAGCTTCATATCACATAACACACACACACTCATTCACACAGAGGGGAGTTTTTTTTTTGGGGGGGGGGGGACAGGAAAAACTCCTTTTGTTAACATGATGACTCCCATCAGCACTACATGATCCCATGCCTTTTTTTTTTTTCCTTTCACTTTAACAGTGATACAGTGTGCACACTACAAAGCCACTAGTGAATTGTATCTCAAAGTCATAACAAACACAGTGTATGCGGATTTGTCTATCACCCTGCTAAAGTTTTTTTTTTGTTTTTTTTTTCTTAAAAAGCCAATAAAAGTGTAGAGTTCAATTCTTAAAAACAATAAAAGCTCAACGTCAAACCCGACTCGTGTAGTTTCAGTGATCCGGGGCGGGAGATTCACGGCCCTCACGTCACACCTCCAAAGTCATGACCTGCTACACGCTGCAAAGCTACTGACCTATGTTTATCAAAAGTGTGGGGGAGAGGAGAAGAAGAAGAAATCTCACGTTCATTGGGAAAGCGAGTCAGTTGAAAACAACACCTGGCCACAGTCACATTTCTGTCTCCCATTCGAACGCAGTCTGGTTGGTCGATTTTTGTTGAACGACTGTGATCTCTTTGACAGAACTGTCGCTCACACGTAACAACAACGCTGACTCTGGATCAGCAGAAAACAGTGGAATAAAGCATTTAAAATGAGACTGTACGAGGTACTACATAAAAGAAATGCTGAAGTTATCCCTTCACTAGCTCCTCTAAATTAGTTTTTTATGGAATCTAGAAGCAAAGAATAATCATTTTAGTCATACATGTGACTATTCTTTATATTACTAAAGGGGTAGTTCTTATAGCCATAAAGGCTATACATTAAGAAACCGCCCCTGTCAGTTAAATTCTCTTCATTTTTTTTCCTCTTGGAGGTAAAGTATGTATATATTACTACAGAGTCCACACTGACTAAACAATCCTAGTTGAGTGTGTTGTGCTTATCCTCGAACGTGTCCGTCGTCCAAACCCAGGTGTGTCCGCTTGCTTTTGTCCTCTCTGCAGCAGCAATAGCCAGCAGTGGCGTTCTTTTTTTTTTTTCTGGACTTTTCTCTGCATGAAAATGATTTACAGCCA
Organism: Microchirus variegatus; assembly: GCF_963457635.1. NCBI lineage: Eukaryota > Metazoa > Chordata > Actinopteri > Pleuronectiformes > Soleidae > Microchirus > Microchirus variegatus. The sequence continues at coordinate 10,194,403 of NC_139807.1, read as the reverse complement.
GAGACGGCTGGGTGAGGTTAAAGGTCGGCAATCACAAGTCCATGGTTGAAAGCACAGGGCGGGAGGAGGAGGAGGAAGAGGAGGAGGAAGAGGAGGAGGAGGAGGGCGGCATTCTTAGAATGAGAAAAGGTGCTGGTGGGCTGAATCCCTGTGGGGAAAGTAGAAGTGAAGTTAACGTGATGAGAAACGATGCATGTGCTTGATATGTAGGGCTGGGTATCAAACGTCCTCCGCGTCACCGAATAATGAAAATGTGTTGCCTTTCAATTTCATTATTGTTTAATCTCATTATTGTCAGTGATGATCTACTGTATGTGTCTAACAGTGCTCATGACTGAGCTCAAAGGAGTAGAGGATGTTAGGGCTTGTGTCAGTTAATATATAAAGCAACTGTATGTCGATAAGATCTAAAGTGCATGGAATAAATATGTGAGCAGAAAACTGATTCATGTTTAACTGCACGAAGACATCCCAGCCAGATAAAACTAAGGAATCTTACCGTGTTGTTTATTTGCTTTTGTTAAAACAGATTTGGTATCAGGAACAGTATTCCAAGTCCAGACATCTATAAAGCGAAAGTTTGAATCAATAATACCCAGCCCTGTAGATATACGTGTGCACACACTGAACCTTTGTACGGTGCGACTCAGATGTGCGTCTCCACGTCGGTGTAGCCGGGCAGCATGTCTCCGTTGGAGCAGCTCTTGGCCTCCTCCGCCTGTGGAACAGCGGGCAACATGTGGGCCGTCGCGGACGTCTCCTCGGCCGACGCTGCAGCCCGGCTTCGCTGGAGCCTCGAGTGCATCAGGGGCACGAAGAACAGCACCACAGCCCCCACCATAGGAGGCACCCCAGCCAGGGAGAAGGCCACTGTGTAGTTCCCAAAGTAACCACGTAGTAGACCTGCAGAGGGATACATGGCACGATACAACTTAACAATGCATACAAAACCAAACCTGATGTAATAATAAATAAATTAATTAATGTTTTACATTTATATCTACATTTCTGTTCACCTGCATTTATTTATTTATTCCTGTATTTATTTATTTATTTATGCCTGTATTTATTTATTTATCATGTCAGGTTTGGTCCTCCATAACAAAGAAGTCCATACTGTATATGTACAATAGCATGGAGGCAGAGTTTTGTTGTGTGTGAGGAGTAAACAAACGGCTTTTGAAAGTTATATTTTTCAAAACTTGAACTTGAACTTTGTTATAGACTTTTACCCTAAACTGGAGTAAACCTGTCTGGCCCCCATTTCACATTTCTGATTACAAGTGTTGAATTATCTGGACAGATGATACAGGGATGAACTTGTACCAGAATGATGGGAAGAGGAAAAGCTCATGATCCAAAGCATACTACGTCATCAGTCAAACATGGAGTGTGGCAGTGTTGACCAGGCTCACTTGAGTTTAGCGAGGAAGTGACTGCTGATAGAAGTCGCAGGATGACTTCTGAGTCTGAATTGTATAGGATTATAATCCTCTGCTCGCTCAGATTCAGCTGCAAAACCGATCGGGCGGCATTTCACACCACAGACGGATAATGACACGAAGCGTACTGTAAAAGTAACACTAGAGCTTTTGAAGAGAATGAAATGGAATGTTCTTTAGCGACAAAGTCGGTCACCTGATCTCATGCTCGTCTCAGTTACTGAAGACTTGACTGCAAAAGAGCAGCAACTGGAGGCTGGAAACTCAACTTTGGGTGATGTCCACGGGTTCCAGACTTCAGGCAGTCATTTGACTGCAACTGATGTTCAACTAAGTATTAAAAGAAGCCTTTGAGTTTGTCCTATTATTATTGAACCTCTGGATATGGACAAGAATGTATAAAAATGCTTATAATTTCTCAAAGGTTAACCCTCAAATTCATTTGAAACAGAGCCAAAAAGACATAATGTGTGTCATTGCACAACTACATACTTACCTGACTGTGAGTGTGCAGTAATATAACTGGCTACACAAGATATCATATGGCCACATTAATTATGTCATAGTTTTGGCTGCTGCACTCCACAGTGAAAGTCAACAGAGATTGGATTACTGGGAAACAATAAAATCCTTTACCTCACCGTGTTTAGAATATGCACACAGGGAAGCTAAAGCGTTAACATCTGCTGCCGAACATGTGCAGCAGCTCCTGGTTTTTTTCATGTGTAATCCTTACATGTCAGAGAGAAACAAACTGCACCGACAGCACGCTGCCACAGCAGGGTCAGTAGGTTCACCACAGTCAACTTGAGTGCATTGGGAGGGGTGTTTACATACATTGTTGCCTTGTCTCGTATGCATTCCTGCGCACGATCTGTACATACTGTACAGGACAACATTATGTGGATATTAAGATAATTCCATTCAGCGCTCGGCCTAGCTAAGTTGGTATTAGAATGTGCAGAACAGGAACAATGAGAGAGGGTACAGGGTAATTGCAGATTGTTTTCTCTAAGTGCTGTTGCTAAGAGTCGGAAGGTTTCTGTTTGCCAGGCGAAAACAGTGACAAACATGCTATATACAAACAACTGAACCTAGAATAATATCTCACACATGTGTATCCACAAAATAAGACTTTACACATAAAGGCTTATGGAATCAGGGGTGCAAGACTTAAAGAGAAATACTTTTTTAATAGCACATACTATGAAATTTAATACCATCTTACTGGTGAAAGAATACATAATAATGGCAAAGTGAATTACTTTAAAGTAGTTTCTTTTACTACTAAAAACACAACCACTCATTACGTTCACTCGTTCAACTGCTTCTTAATCCAAATATCAAATAAGCCAATAAATCACTTGCTTCCTCTAAATATTTAATCTATTTTTTTTGTCCTCCAGGCAAATCCCTAGATGCTACTTGCAATTGGAAACAAGCCCAACAGTGATGTATAGTCAGGTCCATAAATATTGGGACATTGGAATTACAACACTTTCTATGTGCCTCCCACTTTTTAGGGGACTAAAAGTAAAAGTAAGGACTAAACTAAACAATCATAAATCAAACTTGTATTGTTTAATACTTGGTTGCAAATCCTTTGCAGTCAATGACAGCCTGAAGTCTAACCAGCCAAAAAGAAAAGAATTGTGATGATATTTATGGACCCGACTGTACATATTATCCTGCCACTCAATTGTCTAAGCTAAATGCTAATATCAATCAACTTGTTGTGCCCTGTGCCTGCCAACATCAGTGAGAGGAGCCGCATCACTGTGAGCACTGTGCAAATCAATTCAGTGTTGTAGAAAAACAGGATTAAAAAAAAAGAGAGAGAGAGAGAGCATGCTTCTCACCAGCAATGGGTGGACCTGCTGTCATGGGAACAGACATCAGGCCGAGGAGGTAGCCAATGGCCTGCGAGGCCTGCATGGGCCCGACCAGCTCGAAGGCTATGGGGGCCATCATGGTGAGAACGCAGCCGTCGCACAGGCCCAAGATCACGCAAACGACAGCCAGCCCCTCGAACACAGAACACTGAGGGATCATGATAGACATCAGGCCCATGACTGTGAAGGACGCCACCTGAAAACAGACAAGCAAGGACACAAGCGATCATATAGATCTTTATACCGTTTCTGAGAAGTTTGCAGTTTTTGCATACATCCAAAAAAAAAAAACCTGAGTTACTGCTGGCTGTGCAACGACTTGCCCAGTGGGGATTATAAAGATACCTTACACCTTCAAACTAAGGCAGCATTTGCTTGCACTTACACTTCTTAAATACATACAGAAAGGCCAAGGGGAGAAAAGAAGAGCAGACAGGAGTGAGATCTGGTACACGCTGGACACATTTTCTGTGCCATTACAATTATATTTTTTTTTTTTTATCAACATTATCGAGATAAAATGTGTCAAATTAGAGTTGGCAGGGTGGAACAACAACCAATTTTCTTCATGTGGGTATCAAAGAATAACAATTAACAACGATAACATTTGTGTTACTAATGAGCGGAATGGTTAGCCTAAAGCATTTCACATGTGCCCTTAACCCGTAACCTTTCCATCTGTCGAACATTAAGACCACAGTCACAGTGTGTTTTATTTATGACACATTCTCCATCTTCTTTGAATCTAAATGACAGTGCTTGTTTTAACAACACTCAGTGTGTGAGGTTGGTGCTTCTCAGCCAGTGTGATTGCATTAAGCAGGAAGTGTGTAATGTACCACTTTTTTTTGTATTCTCTCCTGCTTTTCCCCTCCATTTACCCAGAACTGGACCCCCCCCCTACCATTATCTAGGTCGGTAATTTGTCTTGTTAAAAGAAAGATTATTTTCATTCCAGTGTGCAAAGAGCATCTGAGTCATGTTCCTCTGCACTTTAAGCCGTTAATAACACTGAGTCACTCGGACCGCAAAGACAACATCAAAGGTTGACGACAGTAACTCCACATCGCCCTTTTCAAATGAATAAGAAACAAATTATTTCTATCTCCGGTTTAAGTTGAAGCTGCCCGTTTGTAACATTGTGGTGTTTGTTGTTGATAATTCTCATTTTGCCTCTGTTTGGTCTTGGTGAACAGAGATTATGTAACATTATTGTATGGCGTGCCCTTCATCTGAAACTATCAGCCCTGACCGAGGAAGTGTTTGTGTATATACAGAGGCAGTGCAGAGACGAGTGGGTGCATGTAACATTTATCCAGTCAGACTGCCGAATGACTTCAATTCACGCCTGAAACATTTTGTGGGTAAGGGTTAATGCTTTATACAATATGATTTATGGATTATTAATGCTTAATACCCATAATGCTCTATACAATAATAATATGGTAAATAATGTAGATTCCCTGAGAGCTGGATTCTATCCTACGACCTTCCTGACAAAAGTCCAACAACTTAACCACTAGCCTACCAACATATATGTGCGTGTTTAGTGTCATCACCCGACTTGTACCAGAAATTCGATCCGTTCTGCGCATGTGCTTGACTGAATTCCTAGAACCACTGACGCTCGGACACCTCTCTTGCCGCTCAGTATCGTAACCGAACTGTCTAGGTATCGCGGGTGCGAGCGGTTTCAAACCTTTCAGAGGATGGATGACATTCGCACCATATGCTTATGCTATTCAGAACCGTTTTTAATCGTGAGGTGTACTTGTGTGGCGTGAGAACGTGAAAAGTCAGTCAAATGCGTGAGTCTCACGGCCCAAAGCGTGGGAGTTGGCAGCTATGTTGCAATGTGCTTACTAGAGCCTGCAAATGATCACTTTTCCAAATGCTAACTGCTGTTAGCTCCCAGTAGCCTCTGTGGCAGATGTCATTTTCTGTCCCTTAAGTTTCGTATAACATGACTCCTTTAAGTCATCACTCTTTACTAATGCAATGTTAAAGTTGCCTCGATGTAAAACTAATCACTTCCTGTGTGGGGCAGGAATGTCACCAGGCAACATAATATCTAAACACTGCTATACTGAGGAATGCAGAAGTTGTGTGTGTGTGGAGCTTTTTTTTGAACATTGTGTGAACTCTTCCTTGTTTTCATATGCAGACGTTTCTTTCCCTCACCTGCATGTAGATCTTCGTAAGACTAGGAAGGAGGTCTCCAATCTTGCCGAAAGCGAGACGCCCCACGCCAGATGAGGCTCCTATGCACACCAAGAGAACCCAGTCCTTCTTAGTGTCTTTGAACTCCTCCTTCACAAAGTTCATCTGTGACACAAAAAAGAACAGACAGACATAGTGCTGTGTGAGACTTGGCCGTTTTAGCAGCGGAGAAATGTGATCATGTTGCCGAAGAAACTCTCCGGAGGCTGCAAAGAACATATGAACGCCAAAAAAAAGATGCTGCACAACCTGCAGGTGAACTTTCTATCATGTTTTTTTGCCCCCCCCCCGCCAAAGGAATCAATGAAGTCTGCCAATGTGAGTGGTGAATTCATCCATCGTCAACCCAAAAGCCACATTCTGAACAACAATCTTCCAGAACAGAAGGACAGGGAGATTGCATTGCATATAGGTCAGACTCCCCCCAATTCAGGTCCAAAACATGAAACCGCCCTCTCATGTCTTTCCTGAGCAAAAACTGGTCCTTGTGAAATATTTGCTCTGCTTTGAAGGGCTCTACATTCATCAATAGCCATAGGATAGGAATGTTTAGGGATACAGAGAGGCCATACAGGAGAGGTTTCCTGAGGTAGTTGAGCCAATACAAAGGCCGGGGCTGTGTTTACATCTGGGCTCAGGCCTGAAACAACAGGACTGACAGAGGGAGGCCGGAGCTGGAACATCAGACATCTGGAAAGAGGGAGATCAACTTCACGGCTCCAGGCTACAGCTTTACCACTACATCTTCATCCTTCACCGTCTCACTATCTCACACCGAATTTGGTCACCGTTCATGTGCCGACATATTAACAATAACAATCACTGAAAACATGACAAAATCTGTCATTTAAAGTCTGCGAAAGTCTGTACTTTGATCATCATGATGCTACTAGAATCACAGACTTGTTAGCGGTAAGAATATAAATAATAAATGATGTATGTACGCACACAGACACACCCACACTCTATCACACCTGACACGTGCCCATGCCTACGTACACATTCATACCATAGCTTATTGCTCAGAGTCATATACCTCTGCCAACAATAACGTCAGCGGTATTTTTTTAAGACGCAATCTGTGAGGAATATTAGAGATGTTCATTTATCTCTCTGCCTCAGGGAGGTTTGATTGACAGCAGCTGAGTCCCAGCAAGAGAATGAGAGACAAAGTAAACAAACCTCATAGTATGTTAGCAGACGTGGCACCAGTAGCTCGACTTTATTATAGATATAGATATTTTTGTCTATGTATGCGGATTATTGGCCATTTAATATACAGCACAATCTACTCTGACGATTTGTTCAATGGCTTGGTCAATGTTTGCGCATGTCATAAAAGCTAATGTTGGTTATGGCTGAAGGATTTTGGTTCCTATGTTATGTCTGGCCATTGTATGATTAACAAAAGAAAGAGCTGATGATATTAAAAGTGTGTGACAGTTAGGGTTTTACTGGCCCATAATATTTTTGTATAAGTGTGTAATTGCGTTAAAATAGAATTTGGTTTTCACAGCCTTAGAATAAACGCTTTACGGTAAAGCAAAGCAATAGGCCTTGTTTTACAGAGGCTGCCATGTCTCTACATCAGCCCGAAATAGACAAAACAAGCCAGAGGTTGTGTCTTCGCATTGTGAAACAGAAGCTTACTACACAAATGAAGAACAACATCCTTTCTGGTATTCATAGTAGTTCCCTGATAGGCTTGGGAAAGGGCGGGGAGAGCGGAGGAGTCCTCAATGGTGCAGTCTCACCATAAGATGTCACAAACTCTTAAACACTAAACATTAACTGCAAAGTGCTAAACTATCATTTTACAGTTATATATCCATATATATATATATTATATATATCTGTATATTATACGGTTTGATTTTGAGAGACAGATAAAATCAGATCTTTCACCACTCACAAAATCCACAGAAAATAAAAGTGCATCAGACCACGTGCAGAATTCCAGCTGTGACATCAGCCTCCATCTCCCTCCTTTTTCCCCAAGTTAGCTGAGAAGCATTGTTATGCCAATATGATCGATACCTGACCACAAAAGTCTGACTCATCAACCGCCATTATGCTATTAATATACCCTTGTAATATGAAAGAAAATCTCTGCAGTCGCGTACCAAAAGTTCCTGTTACATATGCATTCCATATTAGGTAATGTTTCAGAACAGCTGGGATGGATGACTATAGTATAAACACTATAAAGTACACAAGGCTTAGCGTCTATATACATCTTCAATTACCATCAAATATAGCACAGCTATGCAATTTCACAACAATAATATATGAGAATCTAAGGTGACAACAACAGAGGAAGAGGGAGAAGAAGACACTTAAGAGGCAGAAAGAGACATTACAGATGCTAAGTATAGAGTTCAGTTAACCTAATGTAAATAATGACCACATTCTATGACCTTACCAGATGTACATATGGCACAAAGTATCCAAAAACTGCCGTAGCGATTCCAAACGCCCACAGCCGATATGTTAGGATGTGAAACACTCGCAGGTTGAAGTATTTTCTGAACCCAGCAAGAACCCTGCTCCACCTGCTCCCGCCCTGAGCAGTCGCACATGACTGGGTTTGGGGCTCAGCAGGACCAGGTCCCATGCCTGGTGGTCCCATGCCTCCTCCAGCAGGCAGTAAAGGTTTGAATGTCAACGCCAGCAGGGCCTGGACCAGCATGAAGAGACTGAGGATCTGGAAGGTCCTGCTGAGGCCCAGAGGCTCCACCACCTTGTTGAGTAACACTGGAAGGCCCATGGAGAAGAGGCTGGCACCCGCCGTCACCATGCCATTGGCCAGGCCCAGGCGCCGTCGGAAATAGTGGCCGAGGATAACCAGCGACGGCTGGAACGCGAAGGAGGATCCACAGCCAAAGAGTATGCCATATGTGAAATAACGAAGGCTAAGGGAGCTGAAAGAAAAGAGAAATTAAAAGAGTGAAGCGACAAATAAAGTGGATGAGCTCTCTATTCAAACTTTCTACAGGGTAAAATCTGATAGTTTTATTATGTCATTCCAATGGTTAGAAACTTTGATAGTTTTGGAAAGTCCACCAGAAAAGGATGAACGCTAACAGCTATGTGTGCACGAGATGAACAAACTAGGGCAAGAGCAGTGGGTGTCTTTATTGAGTCTGCGTGAGCTTACTTTGCAAAAGATGTGGTGAGCAGTCCTAGGAAAGCCACCGTTGCCCCGCTGACAGCCGTCTTCCGACAGCCAAAGTGGTCAGTGAACATGCTGACCACAGGTGAACAGAAGAAGATCATGCCCATAGCCAAGGCCCCGACCCAGGCTGTGGAGGAGGAGGAGGAAAGAGGAGAAAATGAATCACCATTAACCTGGAAATGCTGTGAGTTGTAGCTATCATGTAAAATGTAATATAAGGAAAGTGTTTGTGTATCATGCGAGGCTCAAAGCCCACTAAAAGTCATCTTTATGCAAGATATACAGAGGATACTCCATCACCATACTCATGTTTGCTATTAATATGAGTTTATGTCACTTTAACTGTGTATCACGTATTGTACTTTACATCAGACGCACACTATATGACTTCCCATGGCGATTAAGCAGATCAAAAACCAGATCAAAGTGGACACCACAGGCCTGTGGTGTAATAGCCATCCAGTGTCGGAACACCGTGAGCCAGAAAGATCCAACAGAGACACCGCGTACCCTGAAGTGCAAACAAACAAACATCTGTGTCCAGTCTCCAGGGGAGCAAAGGTAGCTTTAATGTCTACCATGGTGTCTGGGCTGTGGGTCACACTGATCTAACAGCTCACCGGGAAAGAGACCAGACAGATTGGTCAACAGGTGGATGGACTGATTTACCACACACACTTGCATACACCCACGCAATGAAAATAAGTGAAACATGAACTCTGCTGTACAAACAGTCTTTGTTGTGGAGTTTTTCTGTGCAACATGGTCTGGGCGTCAGAAAAGCATACAATACCAAAGTCAGTCTTTGTATAGGTTAGGGTGGGACTACGCCTCAGCCTTGCTATAGTTTATTTATCCAAATGAAACAAGAGAGGGTGAATTTTGCCGTTTAATGTGTACTTCATGAACTCCCACCCCTAACTACAGTATGTTCAGCCAACATCAATAAAAAAGAAAAGCACTTCACTGGGTCAGACTTTCACATATAACATCTCGGTGCAACATCCTGCAGTTAAAAATCTACAATTGCAACAGAATAGAAGGTACATATTTGTTTTACAATGGGCTCCTGACACATCTCAACCTAAGGAAACATACAGTACCACTGAGGGAGAAACTATAGGTCGACATTGTATGAGATCAGATTAACATACTTCACTTTATAGGACAAATAGTTGGGGTTTGGATTCCCATAAGCACCTTAGCATTACATTTGTCCCATATTGCACAACCGATCTACAGAGCCGAGAACCGTTCTGTTCCCCTCTACCGCACAACTTTATCTTGACGAGTGCCACTCAGACACTTTATCACCGAGCCTGTAAATGAACCTACGACGTCACAGTTCAGAGGAGGGATCCTTCAAAGGAGGCGATTCATATGATCTGAACCTAATAACACGAACACAATGCCCTAAACGTTGTACGTGTACTAAGCTCTACGTTTCATCTCAAAGACTCCTGACAGAATCAGGTCAATGTTACTTTGGGGTTGCACTGCTCAGGAATCTCAGAAATGAAAGGCTATGGTGTAAATGTGCTTCTGTGACAGACATCGCATTTCCCAAAACTCGAAATTTCTCCAGCTTCTCGCACAATTTTCAGTTTCTAAAAGGCCTGTTCCTTCCTAAAAATCACAGAATTGTTTCTAGTAAAGTCTATGCCATAAAGTAGTCTGTTATCAGTACATGTTTTATGTATACCTGCTGTTTTGCCTGTATCTTGCACTCTATTTTGAAGCCTTTCCCAACTCATTCCACCATTATAGAGTATATATATAACTGTATAGTAAAATTCTTAGTAGATTTGTGCATATTGTCTATTTCCACACAAGAACAAATGGGTTATTACAATAAGCAATACATCCACTAGACTAGACAAAAAAAAGAGCACAGTTTCAGCCAAATAAAATCCAAAACAAATATGTCACTGTGGCGGAATTAGTGTATAATTGACAGCACTCATGCTTAGAACTAAAGAATCTCTTTTCTAGTCCACCTCCATTCTCCTCTGCGCTGGCACAAGAAAAGTTCTGTGAAAAGACAGACAGTGGCGTATTCATTAGAGACGATTAGACCTGAACACCATCAACCAAAAGAAAGAGAACACAGCGAGGGAGACTGTGTGTGTGTGTGTGTGTGTGTGTGTGTGATGGATTTAGTCTGACAACAAGAGAGACACACAGAGACGCTCTATAGGACCCATATGTTAACTGGTGGAACAAACTTGAAGCAGAGAAACGCTGTTGGACTTTTAAAGAGGCTGCCCGATTTCATGCACTGATTATCAGGGGTTACCAAGTTTAGTTTGCAGGCAGGGCATACAGTACAGTACATAAGAACTGTAATCTGTGTTGTTTGTTATGTGCAAATGAAACCCAACTAAACCATCGAAGCGGGAGTAAAATTCATGCCATACTGTATATTTATACACGCATCTGCCTGAACATGAGGCTATTTTCGATTGATACGCATCATGGACACAGATCTCACAAACTCATCCCAGATGAGTTTCGATAATTTGATAAATACTCAGCGCAGAAAGAATCTGGACAGAGATTTGTTCTGTTAATCCTGTGCTCCAGGAACTATCTGTAAAACGACGCCCAATAGTGTGTTGGGTGCTAACATTTAAAGTAACAATGGCTGAATATATGTTTGTAAGGTTAACAGACGCACAGAATACAAGACGTACTTGTATTTTACTAGTTTGTTTTGCCCCAGTCCTAATTAGTTCCTTAGAAGACATACACTTCCTGTAATGGCTGAATCTCCCATTTGAGAGATTCTGTCCCAAGTTGCATTATATCAAGAAAACAGAGGCGCGTTTTGGTTGGTTGGTTGGTTGGTTGGTTGGTTGGTTGGTTGGTTGGTCTCTAAACTCTCTCTGTCTGTCTAAACCCCAACGAACGATCCTTCATTTTTCCACGTACACCTGCTGTAGAGCCACCAGCTTTAACCACCCTGATGAACTCACTATCAACAGAAACAGTTGATCCCCGTTTGATATTTACCTTGCTTGCGCGCGGAGCTTCTAGAGACTTTAATCTGACCTTGAACCCATTCCCCCTGCCCACTGGAATGCCAAATATGCCACAATATTCTCTGATCTGCCAACCTGGGATTTCCAGCTACCATGGAGATGCTGAAGAAATCTAAAGGCAGCAGAGCTACACTGCACAGACCGTAGCAGCAGTACTACAGTATGTTCATCATGACTGCAAGAGTTTAACAGAATACTGTTTTGCCCAAGTATTTGGCTTTTGACTGATGCCATTCACTAAATGTTGAACATATCCGATCAGATACGGTGAAGATTACGATTTATTTCTCATTTAAGGCTGTATAGATCCCTCACATAGTAATACTTTGTAAAAGTTCAGATACTATGACCATGACACCTTTCATCCTAATGATTTACAAGCCAAACATCACAGAGCGGTAGAAGTAGAACAGTGCACACAGCTCTCTAATATGGGTTGATTGATGGTATAAACAGTGCGTGTTCTACCCACGTTACGTCGTGTATAAGCCCGTGTATCTTGTCCATACTGTACAAACTGTAACCATGGTCTATTTGTTGAAAACAACACCATCTGCAGCTCTGATTGTACACCTGGTTAACACTAAGCTATCTTTAAAAAAAAACACCACCTGTTTACCCGGTGCCAAAGCTTAATAAATCATGAATCTACTGGTAATCTCTAATCAAGAGTGAATCATCGACTTGTCTTTTCTAGTCACATCCGCATCTTTTGTTTTGCTGCTGCAAGTTAAACTGTTGTGTTTTGAGGGGGGTGTCAGGGCAGGTCCATTTTATATGCTGATGATTGACTGAAGATACAATCAAGTGAAACACAATACACCAATCAGCCACAACATGAAAACTGGTGGAGGGTTCTAATGATGCGACTGGTCTCAAAATACTTTTGCGTCAACAAGTCAAACATTTACTAATTAGACCCGTTTAGTTTTAGATTTCATGATAGAAAATGCCCTCTGTTGCTTGCATCATATAGGGAGCATACATGGTTGCATGTGACTCTTGAAACACAGCTACCAGTCATAGTGGTGTTTGCAGCCTTAACTGATTCATTGTTCCCAGGGTGATGTGACAAATGCACGGACCCAGAATGCAATGGGACTACCCACAGAGGGCAACTTTGTCGAAGGAAATTAGGAATGACAAGGTGCGTGATACTGTTAAAGATGTTCAACTTTGCCTGCACTAACAATTCAAATGGGCCTTGTGTTTATTTTCTCCCCCCCCCTCCTCTAACTCTCTTGACAGTGATTATCATAAAGTGTTGAATTTGTTCCAGGTAAGAGTCTTAGAACCATAATCTCATCCCACATCCTGACCTTAGCCTTTGCTGGTGCCTTGACAGGAAGTTCAGAACATACCTACTTGGGTTACATGCTGCTTTGCTCCTAACAAAACCAGCTCCTATTCCTCTATGTGAGGATAAGAACCGTTTCCCACATAATTATTCAACTGGACTGTACTCCAAAGCAGGAGCTGTAATACACCAACACAAAGGAGGAACAGAACCTTTAGAGATGCAAAGTGGTGTAAACACAAAAGCAAGAAAATACCAGTTCCCTTCCAACCACTGATGGCTCATTGATGGATTCAGAATCTGGGGACAAATTCTTGGGTCAAAAATAAACTTTCTCATTCCCTTAAAATGACTCTGTTTGTCTGCTTTTCCCCTTATTCTATAGTATTATTTAGGTTTGAAGACAGAGATTTGAATCAGTAAAAACATGTGATCCTTGCATTTCTCTGCTTATGGACACCACAGACAGTAGCCAGTAGTAATCTATTACTGTTTATAGCCTGTATAGCGCTGTACGTGGCAGGAATGTCATGGGTTGTTATCATCTATGGGAACTTTTTCACACGTCCCGCAGTCTCTGTTTTGCTGTGCCTTCTTTGGAATATTTAGATGAGGAAACCGCCTGAGGCGAAGTAAAGATTGTTTTCCGCTTTAGTAAGGTTACATGTTGTGCTCAGAGTTTTAGTGGGACAAATATAAATAGTCAATTAAAATTGATTTATTTGTCATTTCTAATAATCACACCCAGTATGTCATTATACAGTTTTTTTTCAGATACTGTTTTATTACATGTTTAATGTATTTACCATTGAGGGTTTTTTTTTTTTTTTTTTAATCTATACAGTAAGTGCAGACTGTGTATATTTTGTTTTTACTCTATTGAGCTAAACTGCTATCATATACTGGCCATCGGCTGCACTGATCAACATCAGTGGGGGGAAAACCCTTATGGGATTATCTTTAGCTCAAATGTCAGTGTTTCATTTCTACAATTTACAGCATTTCAGGGAGAAACTCCAACAAAGGCCCATTTGTAAGCAATGGATTTGCAGTTGCTGGTTAGCAATGTTAGAATTTAAGGATTCAGGGTTTTTTTTTTTTAAACTTATCACATGCACAGAAACATGCAGTGGAATGAGTATGGTAATCTGTCTAAAAAAAAAACAGGAAACAGCAGAATACAAGTGGTGCAAAGTTAAATACATACGTAAAATCCTGTGCCAAGTTACAATTTGAAAAAAGTGGCATTACTGAGTGATAATTTGGCCATACCCAGTCTTTCTTTTTTGGCCTGTTTTTTGAAAAATGTAGGAATTAAAATGATAACAAATGCACTGATGGTCAGTTGCATAGCTGTTAATCATTAATAACAGTCTGAAACATTACACTCAAAGGAGACATGGGTTGTTTACAGTCTGCATTAACGAGTACACTGTAGATATTGACTGTACTGGGGGGAGGCACGTGCACGTGTGTCATTCTACACTGAGCTAAATGTGCCACATTGTAAACTCACATGAACTCAAAGCTGACCCACATCCCTCTTCAACGGATGCATGTGAACAGTATGTGCGTGTGAAACATGCCATCCAAACCATGCCATGGTGTTGATGTTATATGAAGGTTTTCTCATGCTGATGTTCTCTCCAAATAATAATAACAACAATAACAACAACAAGTTCCCCACATCTTCATTTATCATGACACCAACTTGAGACCAAATGTGCATCCAGGACAAAAGCGCGCCTCTGTCCACAGCTACTGTGTTGTTGTTATTGTTCCGCCTCACCTGAAGGAGACCAGACACTGCAGCTGGATTATTACTCACCCACTTTGAACTGAGACGTCTTGTCGTCTGGGTCCGCGTGTTCCTTCACCAGCATCATGTGCAGGATGCCGAAGGAGTTTTGAATCCCAAAGATCGCGCCGTTGCACCAGGTCGCAGCGAACACCACCATCCACCCGAAGCCCCCCTCGGGTGGCACGAATCCGGCTCCGTGTCCGTGCATCCCCGCCGCCTCCGCGTCAGTGGACTGCGGGGACACGGGCGGCTTGCAGCCGGCCTCGATCTGCTGCACGGTGCCCACAGCCTGGTCCGCGTCTTGTGGAGCATCTCTCCGCTCCGCGTGGGGATCCGCAGTCGGCTCCTCCGTCCTGCACACTCCTCCCGACGGCTGGTTGTATAGCCCGTTGATCCCCATGCTGTCTGGTGAGGTGGTGAGCTTACAGTGGGCTCTCGGCGCACACGCAGGAGATATAGGTCGCTGACATAAGAGCACGGGCTATAAGTAACAGATTCGATTGGTTATCTGTCAAAACGTGCACGACAAGGAGGGGGGGGGGGTCTTCCTCCTCAACTTCCACCGGCAGACGGTAGAAGTGTCATCGTGGTCGGATGTTTGTCTTAAAGCAGGACTTAAACGGAGCCGCCTGTTTGTCCTGTGAGTGCGTTCATATGTTTCCAGACAAACACTTGACTCTAACACTGTGAATTCACTCTTTTTTTTCCCCCTCCGGCTTCTCTGCGCGGTTGACAAAAGCAGATCCTCAACCTGTGAAAAAACCCCTCGGTTGCCGTATCGTACCGTGGCCGTCTCACACGGTCCGCAGCATCCCGCGGTGACAAAAGAAACGTCCCCGGTGCTGGTCCTCTTTCATGGTGAGTAAACACGGCGGGGAAACGAAGGCCAGTGCGGCTCCCGGAGGTTGTCTCGGCTCTGAAGTGTCAATGCTGAGGGGAACCGTCATTCAACCGCTCGCCACCGCCTCCTCTCACAGGCGGATGGAGGGTTGGACCAAACTTTTTTTTTTTTTTTTTTTTTTTTCAATAAACTTTATTTGAAACAGTCCAAACATGACAAACACAACATGAAAAGAACAGAGAACACTCACAACAACGGGCTTCAATTAAATCATACACACAATACATAAAGTGAAACAGTAAACACAAGATTACTAAATGAAAAGACATCGAACATTGCACATAATATTAAAAAGTATTTAAAAGTGTTGGCTTCTCTTTTGTTCTACACAGTTTTTGTGTAGTTTTTTTTACTTTTAAATTAGTTAGTTTTAATTAGTTTATAAGACTATAAGGAGTATTTGCAAACTACATATGGCCCCAAAAGTAAACTTTCAAAGATGAAAACTACAATGTTGGTTAGTTTTGTAAACACACAATTCAGTTTCAGCTAGTTATTGGTTTGTTTGTTTTTCAAATCTAGTTTTTTATTTCTATAGTTTTAATTTTTATTGTCCTCGGGTATGAGGTTAGATATCTGAAAGTGGAATTAGAGATATCTACAAAACAATAACATGTAATAATTGTAGTTTTTGTTGTTGTTGTAGTACCACGAGTGGCCACTGGAAAAAAATAGCTGTAACTTACTTGGAGGGGGCCATGCTCTATCCAGTTCTTATTATACTGAAGCAGAACTGGCCATTGTCCTGTTGTGGGACCATTAACCTCTTCAAAGGGGATGATGTGATCCATTCTTTGCCTTCTTCTACACAGTAAATATCAATTTAACACCAATTCTGATTAGGACAAGATAAGATTCCCCAAGTGAGAGCCTTTGTGACCCACACCAGCGAGCCTGCATGGGTTTTAATTTCAACATCAGGGGATTTTCAAACTACAGGATGATCATGCACATGCTGTTTCTTGCTATTATGTGAACCACCCAGGGGGCCCCAAAGCTGCATGTTCAGCCACATCTGAGGAGAATTAAAAATGGCCTGTCTTTATCTGTAGCTGTCTTGTGTGGGTTTATTGTATGTAGGAAGTATGTTTTTGTGGCATGATTATGTTTGCTGGATTTAAATTGGTCCTGAAGGGGTTGGAGTGTTATGTGTAAAGTTTGTCACTAACTCCAATATTAGTATTACTCTTAGTTATTCTCTAAGTTTTTTTTTTTGTGGTTGTTGCTTTATTGTTTGCACGTTGATATGGATGCTGGTTCATTGTGGTTTGTACTCACTTTCTGTTGATCTTGACTTTCAAAATTAGTAATTAGTAATTAATAAACATTTATTTAAAACACTCAATATCTGTTTTATTTATTGCCGTATAGAGGATTGTGACATAAGGGTTTGGAATCTCTAGGTGCCCCCCAACAGCATCATGCATAGGGCCCCCATTAAGCTATAAACGGCCCTGTAACTTCAACAGACATTTATTTGTTGTTGTTCTTTTGCATGAATATATAATCGTTTTAATATATAAAGTTAATAGATCTTTCATTGCCATTGTTCAGTTGCTCTTGTCCTTTGTGCCAACCTTGTTTCACGTCACGTCTTGTCAGATTCATGACATGTACCGAGTCATTCTCTGTGACTGGAGTCTTTTTCTTTTTTTACCACAGCTCAGCCGTTATCTTTCTGCGTGGATTCTCAGTAATCATTCACTTCTTGAGAACTCTGAACTGTGAGAACTATAACCGTTACGTTTGGGGTGTTTGTCTCTGTTTGCAATGGCAGATATAAGTGAGCACTTTGTGACACTTTTTGGCCAATACTAGTACAACTGTAATTGTAGGCAGCCTACTGTATGTATGTACCAGAATATTTTGCACGATGAGCCAACTGTAGCAGTACCTGTGTCTTGTTGGCACTGTTACTTTTATTTTTTGCACTAAGAGCCAACTGTAGCAATTTTACCTGAATATTATTGGTACTGTTACTTATTTCTGTAAAAAATAGCCTATTGTGGCCATTGCACCTTAATGTTGTTCATATTGTTACCTCTAATTTTGTAAGAGCCAATTGTTATTGACTGTTATACCCAAATGTTGGTGGTACTGTAACTGTAATCCTTTTGCACTCATATTGTGTTGTACCTGAATGTTGGTTTTGTTACTTACCTTTTTTGCACAAAATTAGTAACCATTTCAATAAATAAGTGCAAAATAATTTATAACATTTTGTATCTATTTGTATCCGTTTACTGTAAATGCAACACAAAATAGTAGTACAGGGGTTGACCGGCCCACTGGCTGGACAGCGTTCCGAAAAGCCTCGCGACGGCCACTTCACACAGGGAATTGTGGACTTTTATTTTATCTATACAGTCCATAGCATGCAGTTTGCAGGCATTCTGCAAAAAACTGTAAAAACTATTTTATTAGGCATTGTTCAATCACTCGAATTATGACAAAATACCTTTAGAAACATAACACTAATGTTAGGGTAATGGGAAAGATATGGCTGCATCATTATTCCTCGTGGATTAATGTTGTATATGCAGCATTTTGACCATGGTGGTTTAATCTACTGGAAATCAACAGTAAGTACATTCTGATCATCTGCAAAGCAAGCAGTTACTACAGACAGTTTTCATGTCAATGTAGTGGCTTAAAACATAACATTATAGTCCAGCAATCATATAACTTAGCACAAAATGTGCTGCTGAATTTGAATGTGTTCTCGGTTAAAACACAATAGATTATAACCTCACATCCATAGAATGTATTGTTATATACACACTATCCAGTGCTGTGTAAAATGATAACAAGTAGTCAAGAACCATTCAAACCATCATTTACTTTTAGCTGTTTACAGTAAATAATGTGACAATAACAAGCATTTGCCACTGAGAGGCGCTATAACCCTGTGAATTATTTGAGTTGCTGACATCAGGGCAAGATTGATTGCTTCATATCGACAATGTCCTTAAACCTTTTGGAACAAACTAACAATTGAAATGTGAGTATGCAGATCCTCATCAACCAGTAATAGCCATAAAAATAAACCATAAATACATTTTCAATGGATAAATCTAAATAAAAACAAAAAAAATAATATATTAAAAATAGAATAGAATGTTTTTATTGGGCAATTTTGTTTAAACATTCATATATTTCCTGTTACACAGTTAATCATGCATTTTTAACTTCTAAAATTATGACTTACAATATACAACAATATGTGTACTAGTAATAAAAGACGTCAAATAAAATAAAAACTATGAAGAAAGTAGTAACAGAAGTAGTATATATACTATGAAAACACAAATAAACTCCAAAATAGTATAACTATGAAAATACAGTTGAATAAAAAACATAGAAATAGTATAGTGAGTAGTACAATAATAAACTGCTACTTTCTACCCCATTGACATTATGATACAGTGTTAATAGAAACTGCTGTGGAGTCTGTCAATCATTAAATTATTAAAAACACATTCTTTTTTTATCGGCAGCATTTTTATTCATAATCCCACGCGTACGGACCGTAGGAATCTGATGACCAAGAGGAGTATGAGATTTTGTCACCAGTTAAAACCGCCTCATTACCATCATCATCACACAGCTGCTTACATTTAGCCTTCTGAGGATAAGTCAGGTTTGCGCGGCCCTTTCTTAGCTCCACAGCTAAAAATAACGGTTCGCACTACTTCACAAGAGTCTGGTCATACGACTACCCCGGGATTCCATTTCGATGAAACGGAGGGGTCAAAAATGTTGGGGATATAGCCAATGTTAGTGCTTCCTGTTTAAATTGGAATACTTAAAATCCTCAGAGAGGTGTGGGCAGCACGGGGGAAAGAACATCTGAGAGAGGCCCACACATGTCTGAGTCATTCATTCACGCTGAGAAGTTAAGCTTGACTTTGTGAGTTGGATATTAGGAGTTAGAGGGTGTTTGTTTGTTTTTTGCTTAAAATGATGGAGGATAATTATTGTTTTAAAGTGGACCTAGACGGGAAGTTCCAATTAACGCTGTTTTTTAGTGTGTATCTGCGTCATTACCTTGTTTACGAAGCCAGTCCGGTTACGTAAACAACGGTTCTCCTGAACAGCAGATCCTCCTGCTCCGGGCACTAGTCCGGGCACATCCAGTGGCTTACATTGAACCACAGAAGAAGAATAACGTCCGTTGTGGAGGTGTTTCACGAGCGACAGTGTCTTCTGACTCTGGGTCTGACTCCGGGTCAAAGTCATAAAAGGGACTGAGGCGGGGAGTCGTGACGAAGCTATTTTTAAGCTGCACTTCTGAGAGCTGGTGTGCTGATTATGTCACTTCCGGGTATTGGCCAATCACAAGACAGTTGGGAAGGCTCTACGCTGGCTGGCCAATGAGATTTCAGTCTGAAATATCGTGGCTGAGGACAGCGTCAGAAAAGAGAGATTTCTATTGGCTCGTTTACAGCAACTAGGAGGTTTTTGACCAAAGAAAGAAGTTAATATATGTAAGTAGACCTCCATAACTCACATATATGTGCAACAGGACCACTCTATGTGAGCTTTAAATGACATACTGTGTTGGTAAGGGGACATAACAGTACTCAGCTCCTCACTCATGGTTAAACTCAGAAGATGGTGGTGGTGATACGTGCAGGTTGTTCTGATTCATTCTCCAGCAGCGTGCTCAAACATGCACGTGTTTGGTGGAAGAGGGGAAATCTGCAGTGGTGGAGCAGACATTGTCTCTATGACTCACACTCTGAGGCTTCTTTTATTCCTCTGGGGGCCTTGGAACTTCAGGCAGCCAGAGCCGGGGCGTCTCACTGACAAAATCATACAGAAAATAATGAACCCTGTCTCCATGGTGATGTCATCCACTTCTATAGTAAACTATAGAACCGTTCAAGCGTGAGCACCACAACAGCTTTACTCATTGAGGGTACGTTGGGATGTGAAGACAAAGCTGTGAACCGTGTCAGTGGTACAATCTGTGGCCTGTTGTGTGTGTGTGTGTGCCTGCCTCCTCCTGCGAGGTGTGTTCAGACAGTCGTCCTAGAATGACACACAGAATCACGAGTGTGTGTTCCACAGAATAAACAGCTGCCATCTCTGAAACTACACTGTTTATAATGTCACAGATGGGTAATATAAGCTGTTTGTGGATAAGTCCAGGGTCATGATAATGTCGTTATATACTCAAAACCAAGAGACATGTCCTGTCCTCTTACCTAATAAGACCAGGGGCGCTCATGCATTATTAGTTACACCCAAACTACAGATAGAGGTTAAAATGTCATACTTGAGCCGTGGAAGTGTGCGGACTTGTCTTTAATGATTAAAGCTGTGCTCAGAGTTCCTGGATACAGACTGTCTGCTTCAGGAATGAATGTCGAAATGAATCAAGACACTTTTGCGATAAGTCAAGGTAACCCGTACCACCCAGTTACAGGAGGAAAGGTTTGTGAGACTTATCAGCACTTTGTTGTAGACAAAGGGGGAAAAGGCCGAGTGGAAGAGATGGTTGTCTCATGCAGCCAAAACAATTGGAACATTGAAAGAAAACGAAAAAAAACTGTAGAGATAAGGGTTCGGATTTTCCCTGAAATGTGTTGTGACACACATTTACAGTATGATTTGATATATCGTTTAAAGCATCTTAAAACTTGATGTCCATATGACTGGTATTGTACATTTTTTTAAACTTAAACGTACACTTAAGAGGTGGTTTGACGAATAATTTGGCTCGGAATAAAACTAAATTGATGGTTTATAGCAACATGGATGAAAACATAATATGTGTTATTGATTGAATTCATCTTGAAAGAGTATATGAATTTATATTTCTGGGTATCATAATAGAACACAAAGGAAACCCCATATAGAAAATATAAACATTTAAAGAGGAAGGTGTGTAAAAAAAAATTGCTGTTATGAGCAATCACTATCTATCCTCTATTTTTCACTTATTCTTCCCCTGTTTTACAGAAAAGGGTCAATCAACTTAGAAATCAGCTTGAACATCAGACAACATCTCTCAGGGGAAATTGTATTTTTCACCAGGCCGTTTGCACGAACAGCAGCTGTGGAAATGTGCTGCTCTACTATAAATAAGTTTGAAAAGATTTACTCAGAAATAAAGAGAATTAACTTGACTTTGGTGTGTCATATGATAAGCTAATGGCCGGTTACATTATGTTATTAGTCAGAAAGGGGCAGGTATTATAAGATTTTTCCATCTTCCTGCTCCTTTTTTTGGTTCATTAATGCTGTGTGGGTTTTGAAGTTGACAGTTTTTTTGTTGAAAGTAAAATGTATAAAAAAAAAAGCCAAAAGGCGTATAAATTTATAACTGATGTTTGTCACCACTGGCCTCCTCTTTCCCAGCATGGTGAATTTCATTTCACCATTTTCTCCTCAGAATAAATGAGCACTAGATTTTACACATGCAGAACATATGACAAAAAGAACATCACACATTGTTAACTCATTTCCCTTCAGGCACACATATGTTACAGATTTTAAACACGGGAAGGAATCTAAATTGTGAAACTTGTTTTCCCAAATTGTAGCTCCAGACTTCCTTGGCTTGACTGATCAAAACAAGGAGTTCTGCATGTGTGCGCACAGAGAGGAGACACTGCAGGGGTTAAGTTGATCAAAGGTTTTATTTTTCTCTCATTTTGGGTTTTCTCACACAAAAAAAAAAAGTTATGAAAACACATCCCTCCACGTTTCTGTGTGTGTACACAACAGTTACATAAAAGTGAACTATGTCCTGCTGTGCTGTTTAAGTGGCAGTATAATGTGCTGTTTATCCCTTTGACGATGATTTGTCGTCTTCTCAGAAAGTTGCATCTGAAAGTGAAATTTGTCACAACTTGTGCACCATGTTGCTGGTTTTCCTCAGAGAAACGTTCACACACGCGCAAGAATGTGACTATTTATTCTTTCGAAAAAGCAGAAGTCTCTATGTTTATGTTAGGGGTTGTTAGGCTGGAAAGCGACGAGGCTTTTTTCCCTGGTACCCCGTCTGTCATCTGTGCTCAATGTGGGTATTTGGAGAGAGAAAGAACTGGCTCGCTTTGCCAGCTTCACCCCATAAAAGGACTGGGAAACTTGAAAGCCTTAATCGTTCTCCTCCAGCTTTGTCACCATGGTGGCTCCAAGAAGTGGAAGGCTCTCTAATAAATACACACACATGCATTCTTCACCCCCGACTCTGAAAGGCTCACATAAACACAAGTGTCCTCGTGTACCGCTCATTCCACTGCGACACCTGCAGAGCTGAGCGGTCCAAGTCATGGAAAACACACAACTGCACCTATACGGATTACACAAACACATACTGCAACAAGCACCAGCCTGCCTCCTCCTGCTGATGCTCAGATTATTAATATGCTGAACACAGGCACATGATGGCACCCTCCACTCCCCACTCCCCACTCCCCACCACCATTACACATTCTCACAAAAATTCCACACAAAGAAACATAACAGTGCAATGGTGGCTGTTGGGGGGCCCTGTTGTAAGAGCAGCAGCAGCAGGAGGAGGAGGAGGAGGAGGAGGCACAGGGTGAAAAAGGACAGAGTATGAAAGAGTGAAAAGGGGAGGGGACAGCCACAGAGAGGAGAGAAAATGAGGGGGTGTCGAGGAGGAGGAGGAGAGAGACTGAGGGAAACAACTTAAGACGGTGAGAACTGAGGAGTGAGTGAGCACACTTTGAGAGCGGACAGCGCGGGAACAAGGCAGGAATATTCAGCATCAGCATCAAACAGGTACAGTAAACACTTCACTGTCTCCAGCGGCACATTCTCCTTCCCATTCACTCAGTTAACCGCATGGATGTGTTTGTGTGTGTGTGGGGATGGAAACCTCAGGAGTGGTCGCTGAACAGTGTGTCAAGACAGAGACGATATCTTCTGTTCTGTCTTGTTAGAGTTACTTTATGTTCACCGAACTCCATTCATGTTTCGATTCAGCGTTTCTTTCCCACAGAACTCATCTGGCTTTCTGCCAGGAGAAAATGGAAGAGCTGATCAGTCACCTCAATAGTTCTTTCTCTCTTGCAGCACTCAGTATTTATTTATCTTAAACTGTTTACAGAATGGAAACCAGAACATTGCCAACATTTGATTACACACAAACACATGGTAGTCATAAACTATATCCCAGGGAAAAGTATCTTTCTTGTTTTACCGCTGTCTAAAAACTATCTTGCTTTTTCTTTTTTGACATATCCAAAAAGACAAATCAAATCTTATTGTCCTCATCTAGCATCTTCACTTCCACCGAACACAGACGCCATCCTTACTTATTTCCAACTAAATTCTGTAATTTTGTTTCTGTGTTTTGACGTAATAATCCATTAGCTTCTTCTTTTCCAGTTTCTTTATTAAACCTCAGTCATAATCAGATATTTTCTATGACTGGACTTGGTTGTCAAGGCTACAAGTCTAAATGATGACACTTTATGTTACAGTACAGCAACAATATGGTGTATAGTACTTTAGTCATGGATTGATAATAACAATGGATAATGTGCACGACACAAGTTATTACACAGATGGTTAACTTACAGTAACTATCATCACCATTTACATTGGAAACAACATAATTCATTCCTCCGCTTTATCCTCCACATGGGGGTCGCTGGTGCCAATCCCAGCTGACATATGGCAAAACACGGGTTAGAAATAACATAATATTACTGTAAAATTATCTCATTATCAGTGTTACTACCAAGCTGTTCATTGCATTAGAACTATTAAATATTACTATATTACTTTCTGTTACAAAGTTACTACCATGTTTTTACTGTAGTGTATTGTAAACTGCTTGTGCCTGTATTATCTTTGAAATCATCAATATTTTTCTAATGAAGTCATGGTCATCATTTCTCACTTCTATCCACAGAGGTGACGTCACAGTGCCAGAGCTCAGCCATGCTTCTTCTTTTTCTGATTGCCTCAGCACTCCTCCACTCCCACCTCCTCATCCATGCGGCCTCAACTTCCCCTCCCATCACTCGACCACGGATCATATTCATGACAGCCTTGGGTTCAGATGATGAGTATAATGATGATGATGATGATTACACAGTTGAAAACAACCCTCCCACTCCCAAAGTGGTCTCTTCTGCGAGGATACCTGACCTCCACCGAGAAACTCGGCTCTGTCAGTACAACCCCTGCTTGGAGAATCAGGAGCCCTGTTCCCAGCTTTTAGCGCAGACTGGGTGCCTCTGTCCTGGGGTGAGTGGTCCTGATGTGCCTCCTCAGCCACCGCTCATCCAAACACTGTTGCCAATCAGTGAAGGGGAAAACAGAGGAAAGGTAGAGGTGCAATGGTGCGCTCCGTCTTCTGTGGTGTCCGAGTACAGATTGGTGGTTGAGGGAAGAGACTCCGATGACTTGAAGTTTGGAAATACTCTGCGTCGAGGTTTGGTGGGATCTCTGGACGTTGGGACCAAGGTATGTGTGGAGGCTGTGAACAGTGCAGGATACAGCACCTCCTCAGAGTTCTCCTGTCAGCGCTATGACCCTCCCAGATCTTCTGACCGGAATCTGCTGGCCTGGCTCATAGGTGGAGGAGTCGCCCTGCTTCTGATTATCATCATAACAGCTGTGATTCTACGGAAGTACAAAATATGTTCAAAGGGGAAGAGGGATTCCGCTGATGGACTAGGGAACCCTTCATACAGCACACAGGGAACTCTGTGATCCAGACGAGTGCAGCATGGACAATCCATCCCAGTTACAGTCCTAGGGTGGGGTTCTGATTCATTATGGAATCAAAGAAATGTGTTTACTCTCCTGTTTCAGGAGCAGATATGTGAACATAAGAGTAGGGGTGTTTGTGAGACAAATAATAATAATAATGTGTGTAATTTTGGGTAATAACTGAAGGTTTGTTTGCAGGCAGATTAACCTCTGTAGATTCACTATAGTTAAATGAATTGTGGATATTTTTTTAGGATATAATGTAGCTACTGACTGAAACTTTTGCAATTAACTAAATCTTATTTTAATAAAAAAAATAAAATAAAAAAATTCTGGTTTCTGCATTCATTATTTCATCCAAACAGTTTTAACTGGCCTTCATTTAAAAAAAAAAAAATCATTTAGGTCATCATTATTATAATTATCATTATTATTATTTGACCAACCCATCTTGTTCGTATGTCTATTGTGACATTAAAAAAATCATAATTTTCATACATGTAAAAGAAGATTAAAGTATCAAAACATACACAAATGAATTCAGCAATAATAGTAACAGTCCAAGTATTACTGAATCTTTTTTTCACCAAACTGCCCTTTATTTATCACTTATAATACGTAAATAAAAGCTATTATTTTGAAAGGTTTAAGGCTATTTCTACCCCAAGAGAGAGAAAAGCCTTAAAAAACAATTACGTCACTGAATATCTAATAATGCAGTATGTAGTGTTTTTGCTTTTACAAAAATAAATCGTCGTCCACATCTATTTAATTTATTTTCCTGGATTTTATTTTGAAAGTCCCACAAGAAGTTCGTCTAATTGGTTAAGAGCTGCCGTCAATCAAGCTAAGTCCCGCCTTTTGTAGCTGTCACAACCAATGGTGTCCACAGGACAGTATGCGGAAGAAGGAGGTTTCGTTTTAAAGGTTTGAGCAGCGCGATGGCGAACGCAGGTGAGTCTCTTTCCTCTTTCCTTCAATCTCTGAAACAGAAGTAAAAGAAGTGATGAATAACTGTATTTTAAGTGAACGAAAGGCGTCCATGTCTCATGAATGTGGTGAAGAAAACTCGCGAGTCGAGTTTCCGTGTTACACGGTGTCTTGGTAGTAATAATAGTGTTTTAATAGTATTTGTGTTGACAGATTTTGTCGTAATGTGGTTTTTACAACAATGTCGTGCGTGGATATTATTGATAATACGTGAGAAAACAATTGCAGGTTTTAAGAATATGGAGCTTTTCCGCGTTGATTACAAAAACGACAGATTCATAATGACTCTGCAGTAAATAAAGGGCTCCTCCCTTTATCCCTGAAGAATACGCCTGTTTACACAGGCTGAAAATAACAAGCTAGTTCAAGTGTTGAAATGAATCAATGCAAACTGCAGCCAACTTTTACTTTACTTCAGCTCAGTGTTGACTGTGTTAATGATTATTGATTGAAAATCAAGACGCAGCATTGACACTTTGAGACGTTAACCATCAAACTCTCATGCAAGAATGAGAACTTAAAAACGTGTCCAACATTCCAACGTTTATTACTTTGTAATTTTGATTTGAAAACAATCGATTGGGAGTTTGCACTGACATCCATTAATTTGGACAGCTTAAAAAAATCCTTAGCCTGAAACTCAAATCCTAACCAGTTAATGCCTAACCTTAACCTTGACCAGGGCATCAGAAATGCCTCATTAGATCTGTACTTTGGTCCATATGAAGACTACTAATCCTTATAAGGTCACTGTTTGTATGAGACAAGGTCCTGAGGAGGTAACAAAAAATAGTATACTATTCTCACACGTGCACCCACACACTGGTAAAATGTTTGATAAGAAAGGTGTGCCAACATGGCAGAACAAACCTCAGACCAGGAATGTGACCTCACAGCCTATGTCAGTGAAAGATCCATGCTCTTCTGATAATAATACCCCAATGTGTGATTTTTGTCGCTGACTCGAATGCAAACAAAGCTAAATAGGAGCTGAGTCAGATTTGCCTGAGATAGAGCACCAGGGTCAAGCCTCCTTCTCATTCCTTAACCCCCTTCACTTCCTTGTCTTAATCCACTTATATTGTTCCCTAAAAGCCTTGTTTTGAATAATTTTTTATTCTCCTTACCCAATGAGATTTATGAATAATTTCTGTGATATTTGGGGGTTTTGGCTCTTTGTGGATTTTATATTTTTATTTTACTCATATCCAAATTCCATTTTTTGACCAGTAACACACTGATATTGATGCTGAATAAACTATTGACTCATCCCTATTTTTCACACTGGGATCCTTTTTATGACACAACACAGACTGAGGAGAAACATCGTGTACTGCTATGATACAGAAACCCCTGTGGACACAAAAGTTGTCTGTTTCCCCTTTTAAAATTAAACTTTTTAAGAATTACACTATTGCTTGCCCTGCACCATATGCCATGTATGAGTATGACTATTTTGGGTAACGAGGGAATTCTTTCTTTTTGTAGTGCTTAAACACTGTGTAGTAGGACTGCGTCTGTTCAGATGGCAGAACCACACAAGAGTGGGAGAACTGGCCGCATTCATGAATACTGGAATAGCTGGTAATGGACAAATGCATGGGTATTGATGTGTACATTGATGTCCATGCATGACGAGTAATTAATTTGTAGTCATTTGTGTTTTTTTTGTCCAAAGTGATACTGAACTGGCAACGCTGTGACAGCTCACCCCACTGACTAGATTTGAGAATTCTGATTTAATTTCACTCTTCTCTCACCATTTCTTGTATATATTTACACAAAATGCATGTATAAATCTTCTCCTTTTCTTATGTCTGACCCTAAAACTATTCCATTCGGATACCAATACATGCATTAGAAATGAATACGTTATGTTTCAGACAAAATGGAGCAAAGTAACCATTAACTACGTCCCGAGACACAAGCTAACAGCTAAAAAAAAACAAAAACCTTATTTACTTGGCTGTTTGTTTGTGCCTGTGTAAGAATTCTGCACCACAGGTATCATGTTACAGTTCGATAGAGTACAATCCATCACATGTTCTTATCCTGTGTCTAACTATTTTTATACCATTTAGATAAAATCTGTTTGTGTGTGTGTTTTAATTAATAATAGAGTTTTTATATTGTTTTTATACAAATGCATTCTCACTTTATTGCCAGGCAAGAAGGAAATCTCCTACGAGGATCTGAAAGCACTTCTGGCAAAAAGCCAGAATGTCCTCTTGGTTGATGTCCGTTCCCAAGAAGAAGTGGATAGAGGACATATTGCAGGATCCACTCACATCCCGGGTGAGCGTCTTCTAAATTCATATTCATGGGGGAAATGTTGTCCATTGTTGAGTTTTTGTTTTCCCACTCTTTTCTTACTACTGTTAACACTTATCACACACACCCCGACTTAAGTGTACTGTTGTGTATGCTTTGCATGCCAAAGTTTGGAGTGCTGGATAAGCATCAGTGCACTGTGGTTCTTCAGACACGGAATGTTTTCCAGTTGTTGTTAATGTTTTATGTCCATCATCTGTTTTATCTTAAAAATGTTTCTCCTCTTTCTCCCTTTTATTCATTCAGTTGCTACAGTTAAAGATGCTTTTTCATTGGCGCCAGAAGAATTTAAGGCCAAGTACGGAGTAACCAAGCCACCAGTGGACACGACAGAGTTGGTGTTTCACTGTCAAATGGGCAAGCGAGGGGCAGCAGCCACAGACGAGGCCTCTCGCCTAGGATATGTGAAGTAAATAAATTATTTACTATCGTCTTTTTATTTTACACACAGTCTGTCCTGGTTTTATGCTGTCATTGTATTTCCTCTTCATTATGAGCCATAACTATTTTTAGTGACAATATAATGATGACACCACTTCTATTCTGTGCCTGTCTTGTGTTTCAGTGCTTGTAATTATTCTGGAGGATATCAGGAGTGGTCCAACAAAGAGAAGAAGTAATCCAAAGTTGAAGAACAGGCCAAGCATCTATTTATACAAATAGAAGTTGTGACAGGGAAAAATATAGAAATATTTTGTTTGTATTTTGTTTTTATAGTGCATCCTTGTATTTAAAGTGTATGACACAAATAAAATGTATGATATTTACAAAAAAACAACATTTATTTGTGTGGATTGTGGGTTTATCTATGAAGGGCCAACATGTCCTGGATGTACCATGAATTGATGAATGGATCTTTACTGGGAGCTATATTTTCAGACATGCAACTTAAGAAACAAACATCCTGTGTAGAAAAAATACTTCATATTCAGGCAAAATGAATGTCATTAAGAGGAATTAACATCTGCAGGAACCCATAAAGAGCCTATTGTCATTCATTCATTTTCTACCACTTAATCATCCACATGAGGGTCACATGGCTGCTGGATCCAATCCCAGCTGGGCAAAAGACGGAGTGCACCCTGGACAGGTAGCCGGTCCACCACTGGTCAAACATACAGACCTATGGTCAATTTAGAGTGTCCAGTTAACCTCTGCATGTTTTGGACTTGTGGAAATGAATCAGAGAACCTGCAAAAAACCCACACACACACACAATGAGAACGTGCAAACTCCATGAAAGGCCTGAAAAGTGATGGAAACCAGCAACCTTATTGCTATAAATTCAGTGTAAGAAATTATTGTTGTTGGCAAATTCTTCACACTCAAGGTCCTTTGACCCAACAGATAAGATAAGAAAAATGTGATTACTGATATTTTAACATGTGACCATGAACTCTGAAACAACATTTTGACCAAATTAAACTTTTCTGGGTATGTGGACAAAATCCTGCTTAATTACATAGATACAATTAAAGTAATGTTTGGATTCACAGATTACCTATTGAAGTCCCTGACTAGTAGTACACATTCTCAAGAGTTGTGTTTAAATCCAATTTTAAGGTTTTATTTTTTTTCCCCCCAACTGGATGTGTCATTGTCAGTTTCATGAGAACACGTTTTCCCTGTTGATTGCTTTAATTTAGATTCTTTTAATTCATATTCATGTTTGAATTATGTCTCAGACAAAACCATCCTCTTGAGACACCTATGTTACAAAGCAGATTTTTACTTACCAAATTAGGAATACAAATCATGTTAATAAATAATGAAACTGTCTTATTTGCTGCACAATTCAAACCGGAACAGTAAATTACTACTGACACGTGAACGCATCATTAGTATTAGCCATTACGTTTAATTAAGAAGCTACTTTGCCTGAAACAGTGTTTTCACAGCTGTTGAACAGTAAAATGTTGAGAGCAATACAGCGGGTAATGGTCTATGGCTATTTTTTTTTAGCTAGAAAAGCTTCGAATATTGTTATTTTAAAGATGGTAACTGCTAATGTTGGAGTTTGAAGCTAACTAGCATAGCATAGCGCTGCGCTGCTAAGATGTTTGTGTGGTATTTAATTGCAGGTGTTGAGGCTGATCATGATCATGGGAAAACAGAGTCAGCTTCGTAGTTTAAAGTCTGCAAGGGGATTAATGTTTCTTCTGTGGACTGAAGATGGATGCTGTGCTCAAGTTGTAAACTGCACTGGTGAGGTTTTTCCCCCAATAATACTTTTATTGGTTTTTCACTTTTATCCCAAGGTCAAGAATACGTTGTATAATGTACACGGGAAGACATAGCTTTACAAAACACTCACAGAGGAAAAACCTAACTAAAAACAGAAAACACCACATAATGAATCCAAAACCTCTACAGATTTATAGCATCATATGTAACACTGACATAATAAAAGAAAGGTAATCAACAAAAGTGTTGTAGCCTGGAGGGAGTAATGCCAGGTTAGCCCTCAGGGTTCACTTTAATTTACTATCCTCTTTTCCAAAATCTGTTATAAAAAAAACAGTCTTGTGATCAACTTCAGTCATTGAATTTAGAGTTGACCCAAAAAACAGAATTAAAAATAGCAATCTGTAATATTTTAATAGCAGTCTTTGGAAATTGACATTTTGTCCTTCCGATATTTGACATATTCAAGACTAACTTTCAAAAAAAAAAATTATAATAATAATCGCTCAGTTACCCAACATTTTTATATGGAAAATAACTGGGGTTTTTCTTTAAATGAATAACAACAGTGACATTTTTTTCTATTAGAAAACAACATTTGAATTCCAAGATGTGTCAATAGAGAGACTTTCTTACCAAAATGTGTGCCATGTGCACTAACACAGCCAAAATGATGACCAGATCAAGAGGGAGAACGTGCCCAAATCAAATGGATAAAAATGTCCTTAATGAAGTCTGGGTGTGAGACATTTAATCTTTGACCACAATGTGAACTGATTCATCTAAATAACCAATCAGGGGAATTTCCCTGTGATCGAAGTTGTCAGGAAATACTCAAACAAAGGAAGGTTGTCCTGACAGAAAATAATCTTTGCATTTGAGTTAACTTCAGTACACACCATTACCAGTGTGTGGACCTACTTTAAAGACAGTGTGATGCTAAGGCATAGTAGTAATATGTCCCTTGTAAACTGATTCTACAATGTCAGTGTCTGCGTTGCACACTAGTGAGCAGATGGGTTCTGTAACATATGGCGAAAACAAGTGTGTTTTTGTAGTCCAAAAAATGATAAGAATTTATCTGAGAAAGGAAATTCCATTCCTCCATATCCACATGTTGGATTACTGCAACTATTTCGACCGTGTAAATGCCAGTTTAACGCACACTTCACATTACAAACGGTCCCAGTGTCGACTGTCAACCTATAAAATCACACACAATCAGGTTGTTTTAATGTGTTATTTGTACTTCATCTTATCTTTTGTGATTTTTTTTCCCTTATTTGGCTTGTCTAACCCTGCTTTATTTTTTAAGCACGTTGGCTCAACTCCTGTTGTTTTTAATGTGTTATATAAATAAATATGACTTAACTTGACAAAACTTTCATACGTGAGTAAATACAAATTTACTCATGTTGTTGTACATGAGAAGAAAGCGGCTGCTCACAGTTTTGTTTTGTTTTGTTTTAAACCAGATAAAATAGATAAAGAAGTTGAGACTTACAGTAAGACACTGCAGAGGGATGTGACAGCATCTATCTATTTATTGTGCAGTTGCAGCTGCTGGTCCCTGGTTCAAAATAATTCAAATGAAAGAACTCCAGACTGGTAGGTGTGCACACACCTTTCTCCTTCATACTGTACATCTCTGGTTTGTGTTTACAATATTTCTATGACATTAGTCTTTGCAGATATGAAGGAGAGCATGTTTCCCTGCACATGCTTGTGTCCTGATCCTGACCCTGAGGAGCTGTGTGCCTTCACTGAACTGTATGGCTCACTCCAAGTACTTGTGTCCTTTCAGGTACTAACATTTGTGATCATCCCAACATTATTCTGTCCTGAATTATTAATATAAGTGATTAGCATTCTCGATCACAGTGTGAATGACTTGCTCTCTCTTTGCACTTTACAGATGAAAGATGCCAGTATGTTCAGCCCAGAGTGGCAAGCTCACATAGAGAAGTTCCTACACATGTTCAGTTTGGCCAATGCAGGGGTAGAGACGTTTTCACCTTTCCTGTCAATTAAAGTGTGTTAACTGGTAAGGAAGAAAATTACTTCTTTTTATTTTTTTCACAGATTAAAATCCACCTCAAATTCAAATTTAACCAGCAGACCATCCAGCCAGAAATCAGGTAAGACATCATAAGTCATTTTTGGCTTTAGGCGTTACAAGGTAGTACCAGCCTCAAATGTAAAAATCTGACTGTAAAATTTAAGTTTATAACTTTAAATGGCCAAAAACATTAAAAACCTCTGTTTTAATTCTTTACTAATGTTGTGTTTCTATTCTTTCAGAGTGAAAAACAAATTTAGAGTTGCACAGGCAGGAGACGTTTCACTGATTTTGGATGTCACCTGTAATATACAGTCAGTGATGCTGTTTTTAATCATATTTAATAATAGTGTATTTGTTTGTGTGGAGCAATGTTATTTTATTTTTAAGAAGAAGAAGAATCTGTAACAAAAAACACATTTTGTTCTCATGAATTAGTGCCACAGCGTGTCAATACTGCTTTTGTCTGCAGTTCATAATGATATTATTTGGTTTTAAGGCCTCCAGAGTGGGTGAAGAAAGGATGTTGGTGTGAGGGAGGACACCCGGTCCTTGGAGGCAGGTTTCCTCTCAGTATCCCACCACAAGCCATGGATCGGGGCCTGTACGGGGAGCTCAGCATCCAGCCTGTCACACTCCTTAGGCCCTGTGTGCTACAGTATCCCAATCTACCAACCCAGCTCACTCACATACAAATATCCTTTGCTGATTTTATCATTATTCTGGATGTGGTTAATCTTCTTTAATTTTCACCTTTTGCAGTTGAGTGTGAAAGCTCTTAGTCGGAATCTGTGAGAGATTCAGAGGTGGGAAATGCAAGAAAATAGCTAGTTTGAAGTTTAGGATTTGTTTTTGTCAAACTGCATGTAAAGTTGGTCAGAACAGAGACACAGTAAAGCGAGAGGAGAGGCACATGGGAATGCGCTCATGTTCACCCAATCACTCCTGGGAGACATTGTTGTGTAACCAATAAAAATGAGAGTTTGAAAAAGGAACTGTAAACCAGCGCAGATGTTTGCCGCTGTGTAGCAGCTGTATGTTAGTTTTAAGAAAATTACAGAACCAGTCAGATATAGTCCTTCGAATGTCAGACAGTTGCTGGGAGGAGGCAGAGTATATCAGCTGCTTTAAATGGAGGGAAATGAAACCATATGGTAGATTGGTACTATAATTATGTGGGGACTGTCATTTTACTAGACTGCCTACATTCCAGTCCTTACTTTGGGTGAGGAGGTCAAACATCTGGTAGAAACCTCTGCTTTCCCATGTAGAGTCATCTGTGGTTATTGCGGCATCTGGTTATGATTAGTCTTCCTTGACTTTATGTGTCCAGGTTTTGGTTTACAGCCCCAGTAATGGTCCCATTACAAGCCCCTCCACTTTCCTCCAGAACCTTCCTGCTCGTCTGGACTGTGAAGACCTGAGTCTGCACAGCCTTCACTGCTCCTCTTTCAAAGGTCCACAGCAACCACTGATGAGAACAACACACCGGGCCAGGATACATTACATTAGATGGGATTTAAGGGCCACTTTATAAACGGGTATAATTTGAGAAGGTTCAAATTCCAGGACATTGAGCACTGTTTTGAAAAGTAACCCGAGTTAGTAAAGTCTGAGTTTAAGAAGACCATTTTCCACCACCTGTGTTGTTTTTAGAGAATGTTTTAGAAGACAGCCCTGGCCTAGAGCGGCATATTAAAAAAAAATAATGAATCACAAAGAGCCTATAATTTGAATCAGGAATAAAACAAGACTAAACAATGGAAGAAGAGAAGAAGAATGCACACAGAACACAACAAAAAAAACTTAAAGTGACAGCGCTCAAAGAAATTTTGTGACAAATAACACGTCCGGGATCCAGCATTAATATGTGGTTTGTTAAATGTCACAATCATCTACAAACCTGTTTCCTGTAACATACATTTAGTTCTGAGGAGTCAAAGTCTTGCATCACAAACTCATTCTCACAGCAGAAAATTGTGTCGTGGAATTCGGGGTGGAGGAAGTGTTTGCTGTGATTTCAGCTTGTTTTTTGCTGGAGGCTCTGGTTCCCATCCTGATTTAAACAAACTGGGGAAAAAAAGTATTGTTTTCTCTTGACATTAACTAAGCGGATTTGTTTGCCAATACAAACTATACTACAATTAGGCCTTATTATAGAATGTCATCATTTTTAATCATTTTTAATTAACACTAAATACAAAGTATGTCTTAAAATCTTGGCTAGTGTTAGGAAATGTACTATATAACTATAAATCAAGTTGGAGGAACGTAAGAGACACGAAGTTTATAAAAATTGTGTTCTTAAAGATTTGTGTGCAGTCAAGTTTAATTGTGAGTTTGACTGATTTCTTGGGAACTGCTGTTGCGCCATGTGTTTTTTTTTCTCTTCACACATTGAATCAGAAACATGAGCAAACGCACAAGAATCTCATTTATTCAAAATATACAACAACATTTAAAAAGTGCTTCATAATACAGTCTACTTTTTGAGTGAAAATACTCTATTCTGACATTAAAGTATTTAAACTGTTAAACCATGTGTGAGAAACAATCATCTGCCCAACCCAGAGGTGTGTCTCCCATGTGTTGTGTTGTGATTGCACCAGTGTGGACTTGCAATGTTTTAATGATTTAAAGAGAATAACCATGTCTATTTCCTCCTCATATTTTCCAATGTAAATAATGGTTTAATTTCCTTCTGCAGATCTTGGGCTCAAAAGTGGCACTGTGTATACAGTGGAGCAAGACAACTGGGAGGGAGAGTCAAGTCTTCCTACAATGCAGCAGAGTCTCCTGCTTTTCCTCTTCCTGCAGCACACTGACCCTTTCACCTCACAGCTGTCTGATGTTTTGGGTTAGGAAGCTGCATCATGTCGAGTCACAAAGCACCGGGCTACAAATAGCCCCGCTTCTCTATAAACGGCTAACAATGTGTCACTATTTCAGCCACAGGGTGTTAACTGCTATGTCTGTGATCATCTCACAGCCACAGAGGAGCTGATAGAGCACCACCTGGAGGATATTCTGAGCAACAACAGTCAGGCAGTTGCAACAGCGCTGCAGACGGAGCTGAAGAACACGCTGAAAGCTCAACATCACAGAAAGAAGGCAAGTCTGAGATACACACACACAGCTGGAACAGTTATTTGATGAATCATCTAAAAGGAAATAAATCAACAACGGTTTGGTCAAAAACTTGACTTTCAACACAAACGATATATCATCACCAATGGTATTTTCTGTGCTACTAAATAATAATGTAATGGTGTGTTTTGGTGTGAAATGACAGGGCAAAGAGAAGTTGGATTCAGGTCTTCAGGTCATTCTCAGTTCGTCCACCAGTATTGTGAGCTGCAGCAGTAACCAGGACTTCAGAAATGCCTGTCTGAACAGCATGAAGGTGTGGAGAAATCATTTTTGAAAAGACACATGCAAATATGTGTAAATTATAGAACAAAAGATAGTTTTTATTAAGATCCCACAATTAGAACAGGAGGACACAATTGTTAACACTGCAAACATGTCTATTACAGAGAAGTACATGAGAGGTCACGTTGAACATGTCACATACAATACATCAGCTACTGTATACATAATGTATGTGCTCATCAGGTGCATGACACTCATGAATTGTCAGCCGCCCTCTGTGAGTCTCTGAGGAGGGTGACATCATGGAAATTCACTCCAAGGAGCCGGTGCTACTCTGCTCAGGTGAGTGGGATGTTTGTTCACTGACAGCGACCCGTTCCTGTAGCAACACTTTACAACTGTGCAGTGTCTCATCCTGTGACATTCATCATTGCCTCCACAGATGGAGGAAGAACAGCCTGAGGGTGATGGTCCTACCAGAGCAGAAATCTGAGACTGTCTGTGTGTCTTTAAATAGATTTGAGCTACTGCTGTGGAAGCCGTTAACACTGGAGAGAATATCCATGCACTTAAATTCATGTGTCATCAGTGCATGTTTATATATGTCCTGGTGATAGAACTACTTAACTACTACGTATTCAACCTTTATTTATCAAAACACGTTGCTGTTTCACTAAGGTTACACCACATACAATGCAGATATACAGTTATAAAATGTAATGCATATTATTAGTATCAATGAAAATCCCCAAGATCCAGAAGTGTTTTAGTTAATAGGTAAAGTTGTTTGTTTGTAAACTTGACAGAAGTTGTCAATATATTTAGATTGACAGTTCAATTATTTGGCCAACGTTTGACTCCTGGTTACCTACATCGAACAAAAATGTTAGATCTTTGCTTGTCACTGACACTTTAAGAGATGTAACAAACAGAACGTATAGCAACTATTATATAAACATTCTCATTGTGTCCACAAGATGGCGGTAGATGTTTTTTTATTTTGTACCACTTTTCACTTCCGCTTTTTTTCCAGCCACACTGACGTAGCTTCCGGCCGCCAACAGCTATTGCGCTTTTTCGCGGTAAAATGAAATGCGGCTGTAATGTTTATCCGGTTTATACAGAGTTAGCACATTTCCCACTACGCTAACTCGGAGATAATTTGCTGTAACTCGCGGTTAGAAAACGCGTCGTGGAGAGACTTGGCTCATCGCTGTTGTTGTTATGAAGTGACAGGAAAAGCTGACGTTACACTGGACCTGACGTTTGATTTCCTCCATATTGAATATAAAGCTGTAAAACAATGGCGGTGGTCAACGCACAAACCCTGCAATCCGAGTTGGAAATGTTCGGCGTTCCCTGTCAGGACGAGTCCGTCCTGGATAAGAGTAAGTAACAAATGCTAGTTGTTTTGCTAGGTTCTCTGCTCGAGACTAACTGGTCAATTCTTCAGTAGCCATTCAGAAGGATGTGCATTTGTCGCTTTCAAACACATAACATCAACACTGATAGATAATGAATTCCAAATTATAGTATTTATAACCTTTGTATTGTCGCATATATTAAAAGCGAGCAGTTATGTGCAATGTCCCAAAGTGTCCTCCAACACACAACAGTGACTGTGCTCTTTATTTATAGTCTGAATTAGGGCTGGGCAATATTTCAATAACTAAATAAATAGTAATATTAACTTTCATATACAATTTTCAGTGTGACAAATGTTCAGTCAGTGTGTAATTCGCAAATAAACGTTGAGAGACAACACATCATTAATAACTAAAACATGTTTGGCCTCAGATTTGTGAAGTTGGTGTTTTGTGGCCAGAAATAATGTTACAATCACAATTGACTGTTTTATGCAACTTTCACTCATATCAGGGGATTATACCCCAAACCTCAAAATGATGATGTTTTTTAAATGTCTAGTTTTGTCTGTGATTTCTTTGTTATATGGAGCCAAGAGACCAGAAAGAGAAATCGGAGAACTTGTCTTAACTATATATATTTTTAATATTATTTTGTAAGGAACTAAAGATTTAATATAATCGCTGCAATCCTAACCTTAATAATCTGCATATTTGTGTAATAATCCTGTGATCCATAATACTGGTGTCAGTCACACTAGTTGCCATGGTGTGTGTGCAGTTGTCTTTACCTTTTCTTGCTCTTCTTCCTTCCCGTCTCGCCTCCATCAGTGGTGGAGCAGTGCATTGTTAGCAGGATACAGGCAGACGACATGGTGCTGGAGTGGGTCGCATACAGCTCCACGAAGAATGGGTTAAAACTCAGCATGGACACACTTGAGCAGTTCGAACACGAGGTGACAGGCCCACAATGATTGTGCTTGTATTTTCCATTTCACCACAATTTTTCGAGACTCTGTATTTATATTTGTGTGTGGTTGTAACCTGTCCAGGTTATTTTTTTATTAACTGTGTGTATCTAACTTGTTTGCAGGTGTTGAACAAGAAAAAATCCAAACCAAGCTCCAGAAAAGATGAAAGTCATAATAGAACCAGAGACATCCACTCGCTGCAGGAACTGTATCCTTGACATTAACCTCTCAGATTAAAAGCATCGATTGGACTTTCCAGCAGTTCCTCCGTGTGAGATTAAACTGTTTTGTGTGACGAGTGTCATTGTGTGTCACACCTTAACACTGTTTGTTCAGAATCAAAGCTGAAGAAGAGGAGGATAATCTTCTTGATTCCTACTCTACTCCTGCAAAGGTACATTTGGCCAAACCGTAATAATTACAGACCCAAGATGAAGATGAATGAGTGCAGATGTGAATCTATTTGTCCATACACTGACTGTGTCTGTGCTGTCAATGTGTGTGTGTGTTTGTGCAGGGTTCTCAGAAACGAGCACTGACCACTCCTGAACACCCTCAGTCAAAGAGAAGTGCAGCTCTGCTGACCAGCCCTGGTCTGTTGCTGTCTCCTGCAAGCTTCTCTCCCAGGTATTTAGCAGTAATTATTATAATTTAGATATTATTCTGACTCTGTTTGGTCTTCATCTGAGAATGTGCTCCGTCAAGCAAGACTACCTGACATGGCCGAGAGGGCAGTTTTGTGTATACAGCAGCACCACAGGATCCAGCAGGGGACAAGAGGGGTTTATCCTGTCAATCTGCTGAAAAAGCAGAATTTACGGAACGCCTCTTTGTGTTTTCAGTTGTACTTGCAGCTGTC
Source organism: Microchirus variegatus (assembly GCF_963457635.1). NCBI lineage: Eukaryota > Metazoa > Chordata > Actinopteri > Pleuronectiformes > Soleidae > Microchirus > Microchirus variegatus. Next base: position 10,154,802 of record NC_139807.1, on the reverse strand, counting down.
TCTCTATACTAGAGCCTTGTTGCTGTTGCCTTCAGCTGTTGTAAAATAAATCAAGTAATTTCCTGTGTGGCGTGGCGGGCTTAATCGGTATTGTGTGAACTCATTTGGCTGTGGTTTCAATCTGATGGACATTTGCTTATATGAGAGTTACACGATACATTTATTGACTTGTTAATTCACTTTCTTTTCACTATATCCTTTTTACAGATACACTTTTATTCATAACCGTTAAGTCTAGATAATACTTTAAGAAATAGATCCTAAAAAAACATAAATACATGTCTGGTTTGATGTTTTTAAGAAAAAAAAAGGCACATATGGATCACTCGATTCGTCTTTATCCGCAGTGCAACTCCCTCACAGAAGTACAGCCAGCGAGGAGGGAAAGGGGAGGTGGTGGTAACGTTTGGCGCTGTGCAGGGAACCCGCTGGGTCGGCAAGAGGTCTCCAGGTGCAGGCGTCCCACTGGAGCTCCTGGAAGGTTCTGAAGACTCGCTCAGCTGCAGCTACAAGTACATGTTCCAGAGGCTGCGAGATGTGCGAAATGGTATGCAGCTGTACTCACGACATCAGGGGATTAAATCCCTTAAATGTATACATATGTGCATAATATTGTAGATAATATCGAGATAAATGTTGATAGAAAAAATAATTTGAATATGTTGCATCTCTTTTTCCCAGTGTTGACAGAGAAGATAGAGGAGCTTGGTGAGAGCCTCAAGTCTCACTTCAGCATCGAAGAGTTCTCTCCTGTCTCACTGCCTGCACAGGTAAAATCTATCACCCCTATAAACCCAGTCTGCAAAAGCTTTGAATTGATATACTATTGTTGAATTGCATCACATTAATCTACAGGTATATTAATGTGAGCTACTTAACTGCTGTGAAATTAGCTTTTTAATGCTATATATAGACATACTGTTTATAGCATCAAAAGACATGTAAAATGTGTTTTTATGGCTGTTGTAGACAACACATCCTCATATAATTCACCCATAAATCACTCCGTTTGCTGTGTTTTTGTCACTCCTCCTGTAGGACGGTATAACCGTGTTGGGTCAGGTGTGCTGCGACAGTAACGGCAAACTGAACGCACAGTCAGTTCTGTTGGAGGCGGGGCCTGAGCAAGGTGGTCAGCAAGTACCCGTTGACCTATCAGAGCTCAAAGAGTACTCCCTGTTTCCTGGTCAGGTACGCAGGAGGACACATCCAGATACAAATGGCTCTTCTGCCCTTAATTCTCTGGTGTCTGTTCTGTGTTGCATCTTCTAAACACACACACACACACAATGGTGGGGCCTCCTTTGCCTGTGCGCTGAGTTTTGTGTGCAGCAGGTTACAAGTCCACCAAGAGTAACAGAGAGTGCCATGGACGTGGGCTCGAGACTCGCCCAGTGTCTGACCGAGAACTCTGACAAAAAAAATCACATCAATGTATGAACTGAACTACTGTGCTGGAAGCATTTATGTCAGAGTACAGATGTGTGTGTTCTTTCTTTTCCCAGGTGGTTGTGATGGAGGGGATGAACACAACAGGAAGTAAACTGATGGCTTCCAAACTGTATGAGGTCAGTGACAAGACAACAAGTGCTGATACAGAGAGTCAAAAGATGACGCCTAATATCTTATATAACGTATCTTCTGTAAACACCGTTTTAGGGAGTACCTCTTCCGTTCTACACTCCTGAGATAAAAATGGAGATGGATGAAGGTAAGGAACTGTGTTGGTTTACAGAAATATGAGTTACTACTAACCACCTTGCCAAAGTCGAGTGATTAAAACAGTTGCTAGATTTCAAATCATGTAAAATTCAGCAACTTTCTCGGCACCTCGACCTCACACACAGACAAAAGCAGTTGCCGTTTGTTAGTGTTGGGACAGAATATTAGCGTAAATCCTCCACTATCAAGCCACTGCTGGTAAAGCGCACTGAGAGTTTTAATATTGTTACAGCATTTGAGATTGAGAGTTGTGCTAATAACTATGGAATCAAGCCATATTTTAGACACCTTTTAGACAAATTGTTATTATTTTTCAAAAGTTACACCTATATAACACCTATAAAATGTTTACTAAGCACTTCACTGTGCAGTGTGCATGCGTTTCATATCTAAGACGCTCGTAATTGTATGCAGTTGCAGAGCCAGTGAATGTGCTTGTGGCCTGTGGACCATACACGCCTTCTAACAGCCTGACCTTTGACCCTCTGCTCGACCTAATCACAGTGATCGTCAGGGATCGTCCTGATGTCTGTCTACTGGTATAGTAACTTTAATTGTTTGTTTGTTGCCATGTTACATGGATACACAGTCTATTACATGTAAGTTACATAATTTTCTCTTCTCTTTCAAGCTGGGCCCATTTGTCGATTCCAAACATGAACAAATTGAGGTATGTACAGCAGATGTGATATAGACTATATTCAAACATTTGGTAATTCTTTTGAGCTTTCAGTCTGGTCTTATGTGGTATTTAAGTTTCTCTTTTTCTTCAACAGAAAGCTCAAGTAACAGAGACATTTGAGGCTATTTTCTCAAGATGCATTGAAAGCATCGTGGATGGAACCAAAAGGTATGTCTCATATCTGACTCTGATTCCACTAATGGAGCTCCCTTAGGCCTTGTTCAGACCTGGTATTAACATCTGCACACAATACTGATTACAGATTATGCTAAGACTGTCCTGGATACATTGTCAGCCACCCACTGTTTTATTCTTGCACACCTATCAGCCCATAGACATTATTTTATTTGCAGTTACTGCCACAATATTAACACCGGTCACTGCACTTGTTCTTTGAGGAGGGATGTTAATGCCAGGTCTGAACGGGGCCTTAAGAAACGACATTTTCCCTCATGCTAACTTTGCATTTTGCTTTAATCGGAAACCCTAACAAAGCCTTGTGTTTTCATTTGTCCAGTGTGGGCTGTCGTCTGGTGTTTGTGCCCTCGCAGAGAGACATCCACCACCTTTTCATCTACCCACAGCCTCCCTTCACACTGCCAAACCTCAGCAAAGACCAGGCCAAGGTCAGACACACACACACCTGACTCTGGGATGTCAAATGCTTGTTTTTTGTGGATTGCTTCAGCACCTTTCAGACAAGTTATCAGTGTAAATGTGCAGTGACATGATCAGTGTCATCGTGATGCTTTCCAGCGTGTCTCCCTGGTCCCCGACCCCTGCACCCTGCTGATTGACGGCGTGACCTTTGGTCTGACGTCCACTGACATCCTGTTCCACATGGGTGCAGAGGAAATAAGCTGGTGAGGAGCACGACATGCTGTTACAGCAATATGTGATTTTCATGTATCATCATTCAACAGTTGAGCTCAGTTACTCACTTTGAAACTTACTGTTTAAAACCGTAGACTATGTGAAAATGGACTTTATCTTCTGAGCCATCAGCGGGCAACCTCCCTGATTGCAAAAAGTAGTTGGTTTGAATGGATGTCCTTGGGAAAGGCCTTTCACTTGATTCATTAAGTCAGCAGACATTTTCCTGAGGAGTTAATGGTCTCAATGGATGATTTCAGGTCTTCATTTTAACATGATGTGGACTTCACAGCATATACGAGTAGATACTCGTGTGACTGAATCTTAGTTTCAGGTGATGTCTAGGAAATTCCAGTTCATAGTGCAGATTCAAATCATAAATCTCATGGCTTTAATACAATAGAGTTGAAGACTTTGTCCATTTTTACATCAAGGTTATATTAAGAACTAAATTAGTGAGCAGTTCAGTATATTTCACATTGGTAGCATTCTTTTTTTTTTAACTGGTATTTGTACCAATAATGCTACATTGAATTTGTGACAGTACATATTTGTTGATACTCTTTTATGAACAAAAAAGTAATGAACGAATCCAAATGTCTCAGTTTTTGTTAGAATAAACTGCACATTTGGCACCAATTATTCATGTGAATTGATACTCTCTGTACTAGTGACATCATTACAAAGTACCACGTTCAGTACCCAACCCTAGTTTTACTTACAGTAACGCATGTAGCACAAAACGTCTCTCTCATATGTACAAATGCTGTGGTTTGTGATGCAGCGGCACTGGATCGGACAGATTTTCACGCATACTGAAACACATTCTGACCCAGAGAAGGTAAGAGTCTTTAAGTTCACTTTCTGTATCATTGTACTTATATTTACATCTTTTTTCATGACTCACAGTATTAACAACCCTGTTTGTGTGTTGACATTAAGTTACTACCCGCTGTTCCCGCCTGTGGAGGACGTTAACATGGACTATGAAAAGTTTCAGTGCTTTGGTCAGATGCCTCTCACCCCCGACGTTCTCATCATTCCCTCTGAGCTGCGTTACTTTGTGAAGGTGCGGAACATGTACAACAAGAACAATGATTGTTAGTGGATTATTCAATATCATCCTTTTAAAAACCATGTCTTCATTTTTCCTCAGGACGTAGTCGGCTGCGTTTGTGTCAATCCTGGACGCCTGACCAAAGGTCAAGTGGGCGGGACATACAGCAGACTGCTCATCCACCGCAGCAGCGCTGCAGCAGAGGACACAAAGAGAGAGAGCCCCTGTTTGGCTGCTCAGGTGGTGAAAATCTAAAGACTCAAGTTTCACAGTCGCCAAAAGTGACCTGATTTAACCTGGACCAGTTTGAAAGCAGCTTTTCATGCTGCTCTTTGACCACAGACAATTAGTTATTAGTCACCTCATGAGACCAGTTGTTCTTTGGTTGGAAAGATACAGTGGTAATTATCTCTTAAATAAATTATATTTGTACTTATTTGTGTACTTTCCACGTTCTTTCCTAATTGCTTATTTTCCTGTGGTTTGTATCACATACACACCAAACATTAAAACTTATATTTGGTTTCAGTCTGCTTGTTTGCTGTGCAGCACTTTATATCTTTACCTGAGGGTTTGAGTAGAAGAGAGGGGGAAATAAACACATTTCCCAACAAAAACAAATGTTTAATATGAAAGTAATGCAGTTTAATGTTCTGCTGTCATTATAGTCGAGATGTTTGTTTTAATTTAAGTCAAATATCTATCTTTATTGCTATAAGAAAAAACATTAGTCATAAAAGTGATCGAACTCATCAGAGTCACTGTGGTAAACAGTCTTTGTTGGACTGTACTGCTCCACTTGACAAATCTCCACATAGTCACAAGATGCTGGAAGAAATGGGACATCAATTCTTAAAAAGATCTTAAAAGCTACTTTTTTTCTTAAAGATACATTTTAACTTTGTAATTGTGGAGACTAACATGTTACCTTTCGGTTTCGTATCCATTTTCTGGTCACTTTCTCTGAAATTACAAATTTAAGAAGACATGAGAAACGGCTGCAGATTTGTTTGTGATATTAAAGAAATAAGAAGTACTCACACTTTATTTGTTTGCTCCTGAGGTGCGAGGATGTTTTCAATCTCGTCCTCACTGAACTCATCTGAGTCCTGATCTGAAGATCCTGTTATGTTACCCTCCTTCTCATCATCATCTTCCTCTTCAGCTGCTTCCTCAGGAATAACATGCATCTGTCTTTGTCTGGAAACAAAACAAAAATGCATTTTTATTCTAGTTCAGACATTGGCAAATAAAATCATGGGTTTTCTTTGTCTCACCTGTGAACCTGTGGTGAGATGATGCTGTCATCCGAGTCACTGTCCTCTTCTGCTTCATCACTCTTCTCTTCCTCCTCACCAGACTCTTCCTCCTCACCTATCTGGATCCCATCACTTTCATCCTGAGAGAAGGAAGAATCCTCTTCTCTTTTATTACCATGTCCATCCTTTGACCTGCCTTCATCATCTCCTTGATCTTCCAACTCGTCTTCGGTTCCCGTCTCCTCTTCTTCCCCCGATGTGCTTTTTCTGCCAGGAACCTCATCATCATCATCATCATCTTCCACATGTCTCCCCTCTTGCTCTTCATCTCTTTGACTGGCCACCTTTTCCTCACCATCTTCTCCTTCAAGATTCTCTTCCTCGTCCGTTTCTTCTGCACTGTTTTGTTCACTCTTCTGTCTTCCTATTTCTCCAACTCCATGTTCCAACTTCACCGATTCCTCCTTCCTGTCTTCTGGTTGATCATAAGGGTTTTGATTCTCTGTATCTTCACTCCTTGATCCCTCGCTGTGACTCAGTGACTCCCCAGCAGCAGCAGAGCAGCTTTCCTCTTCAGTTGTAGGCCTTTGGTTTTCCACCTCCTCCTTCCATGATGATCCAGCAGCACTTCCCCCTCTTATCTTCTTTGTCCTCTTTCTACCGCTCGTGCTGCTTTTCTCCGATGAACCATTGCTCTCTGATCTTTGGACCTTTGTGGCGCTGGAAGTCCTGGATGACCTTGACAGTGGAATGAACAAAATACGTTAATCCAGAGTTCTCATCATGTAAAAGACGTGCAGAAGTTATTGTAATTGTAGAGGACAGAACCGGGCCACAGTATAAGCAAAATGACAGGATGTGACACATATAAATATGGTAACATTAAAATATGGATGGAAGAAGGAAGCAGATGTTCCAGGACACAGCGTTCCTGAGGCTAGAAACCTCAATGAGCGAGGGGATGACAGATCATTAGCTGGAGAACTTCTCAGGTCATTATTATCCCTCACTTGTCATTCTCAGAGCCTGGGTCAGAACACACACGCGGGTCATGGGAGATTTGTTTATTTTTATGTGGTTAAATAAATGTGTTATCTATATATATATATGTTTAAACAACATGCATAAAGTAAAGATGTGATTGATTTTGCCATGATTTGCCATCAGATTTGCCATAAAAAACCTTGAATTTATTAAACATATTTCAAGGAAAAGGCAGGCTTTACCTATTCAAAATAATAGGTGGTTTGACTGGAATAGTGGTGAAGATAGTCAGAAATGTATGTAACTGGGGAAATTCACTTGTAATAGCAGGGCAAAAACAACAACAACAAAAAATGCAAAACAGTAATACAATACGCAATAAAACGTATAAAAGTATAAAAATGCGAAATAGAAATAGCAGTACAAAAATACATTGAACAGGGATATATAACCTATGTGAGAAAATATTAAAAATGACTATGATGATGCTCTTGTCATGATTTATATTGTAAATAGGATCAAGTAAAGAGAATGAGTTAAATCATTTGTTGTTCTTCTTTATTATTGTTGCATTGGTTTTTAATGTTGTGTTCATTGACTTACTCCTCAGAGCTGCACCTTCCTCGGTGTGAAGAGAGGTGCCGTGTTTTCTTCTTCCGTTTCTCTTTGACCGCCTGACTGGAATCTCTGCCACTTTCACTGCTCTCTGTATGGCCACTGCACAGACGCACTGGGTGCAGTATACACATGCACACAACTATTATATACTATATTATGTTGATTTACATAGAGTCATATGAAATCAGTGTGGTTATTTTGTGTTGAGTTTTAATTTCCCACCTGGATTAATGTCCAGCTCCTGCGATAAGTGACTGCTCCTGCTTCCACCAACCATCTTTCTGTGTGAGCTCAGTAATCTGCTTGTCTCTTCCTCCATTTCCCTCTCACAAGGTGACTCCTCCATGTTCAGTTGACCCCACAGAACCTTGGATTCTGAGGGAATCCTCGGAGCTCCTGTCGTCCAGGATCGGGGTGGGTCGGGCTGAGGGGAAGCCCAGTCTGGTGCATCCTGCCTTGGCCACAGGTGATGGAAGGTGGAGGGTGGTGGCAGGAAAGATGGAGGGACGTGAGAGGAACCTTGGCGTTGACCGGGCTCTGTGAAGGGAAGACGAACTGTCTGGGATCGCAGGTGAGTGAGCCAGGTACAGAGAAGATCAGAGATATCTTGGTTGTGGCTGTTTTGATTGTTGTTCCCTTGAGGTGCAGAAGCATTCTGTGGCAATCTTGTAAATCCTGCAAATAAATGCACACTATATGAACGTGTATTTTAAACCATTTCAACCTGATGTGTTATCCTTTGAATAAAATATCAGTGTGGCTGAAGTCAGGATTTTTTTGTAGAGGATGTATTCTCCAAGAAACGCATTAAATATTCCCTCACAGGATATTAGAAGAGGATAAATGCGGCTTTGTCATTTATTAAAGTGAGTAAGGAAGAGAGCAAACCTGCAGGTGACTTGGTCGTTTGTTCTGCTTCTGTCTTCTTCAGATATGAACTCAAACATTCCTCCGTTTTCTGTGGAGGACACACAGTCTTTATGATGATGGTAAAACTGTCATAAGGAAATCATATGATAATATTTCTTATTTCTGAGAGCTTGTGTGCCATAAGGGAGGATGAATGCCCACTTTATAAGATGATGATTGCCAACTAAAAAAAACAATGTTATTGCTATAATATTTTCTCCTTACTACCACACTGTTGCTATTGTCATTACCAGGCTATTACCTGGAAATTTCATGTTATGTTGTAACTATACTGTAATGTAATATAAAGTGTCACCAAGATGATAATATGGATACACCATTCCGTCTTTTTATGGCTGTAGAAATACAAGACGGCTGCATATTGATAACTGTTCAGACCTTCATCTGTGCAGCCTCTGATTTCTCCTTGTATTGCTGCTTCCAGTCGGGGCCACGTTCCTCCAGGTTCTTCTCATACTCCATCTACATGGGTCAAATATCAACATGAGAGCTGAGCATACTTAGAAAAGAAGTACAACTGTTTGTTATAACACTTAAGTCTGTCTGTCTGTCTATGCACCCGTATGGTTTTCATGGCAGCATTGCAGGACAACATCTCTCTCAGCGTGTCCTGGGCTTTGTCGAACTGCAGCAGAAGCAGTCTGTTGCGTTCCTGTGCTTGGTGCTCTCTGTCCTTCAGCTGCTGCCAGTGCTGCTGCAGGTGCATCGCTCTGCTGCACGGAAACAGATCAAAGTTCAAATTTAGTTTTAAAAACATAAACACTGACAAACAACTGACAATGATGCATAGTGCAGTCGTCAGTGCACTTACAGATGTCTGTCTCTGTGCAACAGCAGTGAATCATAGGCACTGTAAAGAGCAGGAGATAATGCATTATAATGCAGCATCATAGTAACACACTCCACTCTACTATAAACTTTATATAATATTCAATACACTCTACCAAAGTTGCATTTTCCCCCTTCAGTAACACAGTATATGTTACTATAGCTGCCACATTTTATTGTATTCACAGAGGCCATCTGTACTTGCTTCCTGTATTTTGAAAACAAACATAATCCAGTGTGATAATGACTCTGACATAGTTTCATCCAAGAATCTTACCTCTTTTTCAGACTGTGCTCTCTTTGTCTGGTGAAAGTGTTTCTCTCGGAGCTGGTCAAATGTCCAAGAGACAGTAAATTCTCCCTCGGTGCAGCCATGACTGCAGGTTTTCAGTGGAGGCAGATTATCTGGGATTATGGTCTCTGGTTTGAAGGGGGAGGGACCAGAGACATGCTGCCAATCCAGTCATGTGCAGGTGAAGGGGTAGAAGTGAGAGCTTTTTTAAATTATTATTATGATGCAGACCCTTTCCACTTGAGAGAATTGAGAGAATACCATTATAATAAAACATTTAGAGGATAATTATGACAAATACGCAATGATGCACATATTAAGGCTACTTTGTTTTTTTATATGTTGGTTTTATTTGAAATTCAAAGGATAATCTTTGATTGATTTATTCTTCATTTGCGGGACACAAAAACGTACAATTGCATACAGAGGGGAGAAACCAAAAATGCTCTTCCTCAGGGATGTCATGACCTTTTGCCACATTTCTGCAAGTCTCATTGAATGTTGAAAATAATATTAAAATCGTAGTAACAGTTTAATAGTAGCAATTTCTAACTAGTAATGGATTTTTCGTGTTTAGTTTAAAAGGGGCACGTGGTTTGTTTTGAGTTTAGCGGAACTAAAGTACATTGTGTCATCACGGACATATTTTGAAGCAACACTTGCGAACTCAGACTTGATTCCGTCCATTGACAGGAGTCCGTATGAAAACAGTGGGTCTTTTTCAAAGCAGCGGTGTCACATTTTGACCATCGCATTACATTCGTTTGTGCTTAAATATGTTGTAGTCGTCGTTCGTGTTATGCGTTTGATTTAATCCAGACCAGGAAGCGATTGGACTCGTTGTTTTGCTAAGCTAAGATACGCTAAGAGTGGTTATTTGAGTGTGCCTGTCAAACCGGTCCTACCACGGACCACACCGACTTCATTGTCAAGAAGACGGACTGGAAACATGACGAGTTTCGCCACTAAAGTGTTCTGCAGGGTGGAGAGGGTGTGCCAACACCTGCCGGTGGCCCTCAACACATTCCTGGTCTTCTCCATTACCGGAGAGGTGAGCTATCTGGTGCTGGTCGAGGCTCCGCTTGAGCCGGAGCAGAAGAAGACTGTGTGGTCCTCCTGGTGGAAGGTGGTCCACCTGCTGGCCCAGTACTTCATGCTGGGAAACATTTGCTGGAACGCGCTGCTCTTCCTCAAAACCAGTCCCAGCATCAAGGGGGTGTTCCTGGGAGGAGAGGGTGTAGGTCAGGGGTGGAGGTAAGGATGGAGGGGTAAATTCATGCATAGATATTTACAATGTAGTGTATCTGGTGACTACACAGTTATGTTACTATATATATGGTATATTTAACTATAAAAGATATGTGGACACTCTTTGGTCTGGGCGTTATTCATGGTTGTCACGTCACACATATTATCCTGACACTTAAATTTGAGACTAGTTCTTGTCAATTGTTTTTCCTTTAATAGATTTATTTTCACATTGTGATCACAGTTTGTGACAGGTTTCCTGACAGTGCCTCTCTGCATGAAAAGACCTCTGTTTCTTTCATATGACCATATGCTATCATGTAATGGTGGCGTTGGTACACATTTCCCACTCCCTAGACTGGTATTTACTGTAAGGATTGTCTAGTTTGTGTAAAGTGAGACAGGCCTGAATAAGTTATTAAAAAGTCTGCAGCAAAGAAACCTAATTCTCTCCTTTTTTCCATTAATGTAAAGATTTAGATTCAATTTGTTCCAATTGCACATGTGAAAAGTTGCTTAGTGCATCTCTGGCAGTCAATAACACTAAATTTCCTTCTTCTTCACACAGGTACTGTTATACATGCGAGACGCACACTCCACCTCGCTGCTCCCACTGCTATGACTGTAAAGTGTGCGTGCTGCGGCGCGATCATCACTGTGTGTTCTTCGGCCAGTGCGTCGGCTTCCGTAACTACCGCTTCTTCCTGAGCTGCTTGTTGTTCATGTGGTCTGGACTGCTGTACGCCACGCTGATGAACGCCGAGGTCTTCATCGTTATACTGAAGGAGGGGGTGACCATGCACAGCATCCTTCTGCTGCTCATACCCTGGATCATGCTCGTTTCAGGTAAGATCTCATGTCTCACAGCTTGGTTGTCACTATTGCTGTAGCGGCATACGATGCCCAGTAATACAGAATACAAATCTGTGAGTTCCTACACTGAAACTAGGTATTTCTTTAGGAGGCAGAAAGGTAATCATAAATCTGTGTGTGTCTGGAAGGGGATGTCTTTTGAAACCTCCCTGTAGCCAGTCATTTTTATTATCAGTTAATCTAATGATCTCTAACATCTTCAAATATCTTCTTTCACAAGCTCTAATTTGACACCAGTGTTCTGATCAGACACTCAACCGTGACATGAAAGTCTTTATTAAACATTTAAATTAAATTATTTGTTTTAATATACTTTTTAGACCTATTGAAATGATTGGATCCCATACATTTACACACCTCTGTGTCTTAGGTCAGGTCTCAGCACGCGCCTTTGCCTTTGCCTTCATTGCTGACACATGTGTGGTGGGCTTCCTGCTGGTCTCCGCGTTCTTCTTCTTCCATCTCTTCCTGATGTTTCGGGGACAGACCACCAGGGAGTGGTACTCGTCCCGCCGACCCTACAGCCTGGGACTCCTGGGCAACCTGCGTCACACCCTGGGGCTTCGCTGGTACCTCGGCTGGCTCTGTCCACTCATCCCATCGCCTCTACCTGGAGATGGGATAATCTTCCAGGTCACAGGATCACTGGAACCCACACGATAACAGCAACAACAAAAAAATCTGAATATTAACACGCCTTGTGTCTTTACTTTAGTGGTGATGATTTTCATAATCAGGGAGCAAAAGCAGGGAAGATTGCCTCAGTTCAAGAGGAGATAGTTTGGGATGGGAAAGAGTAATGTGTGGTTGTTGAAATGTTTGTTTGTGTTTGCTGCCTGCCAAGTACATGTATCCTTTACCTGTGGATGGGTCTGCTTAGGAAGGTACATTGACTTAAATGTAAAGGTTATCTGTAAACTCACTGAGGCTGGCCTCAAGTTTCTTTGGAATACTGAGCACTGAAAACGTAAGAACGCAACACTGAAACAAGAATGTATCTTATTGATGTTGAAAAATGCACAATTTTGATTCTGCATTAACAAGTATTTGTGATTATAGATGAAGACTCCTGCTATGATTGACGACCTTAACTGCACTTTTTCTCATACAGTTAAGCTGCCTAAATATGAAGGTTAGAAATGGGCTTGCACTGTTCCTGTGCTGTGATTGAAACACAAGCTAAGTTTATTACACTCCAATTTTATCTGGTTTATGACAATGATGATGCCTTGTTAACATCTACAGTACCGCGTATATATGACAACAATCAGCAGGAATTGTACGTTATGTAAAAACTAATGTTGATAATTTACACGTTTACAGGTCAAAATCATGTTTTTTTTTCCATGTGTCACATGTCAAAAAAACAAGCCTACAGTGTAATGATGTACAGATTCAGAAATCTGCTGTGCCACACCATATTACCATGTGCCTATTGTTTTTTTTCCCCCTGTGCATATACAGTGTTCAACACATTTATTAAACCACCTGTCATAAAAACATAAATATTTCAGAAATCTTTCAAAAATGTGTTTCAAACTAAACATCGTATTGTTATTTATATGTCAAATAACAAACTGAATTCACACTTTTATACCCACATTTTAGCCGGCTCACTTGGCTTCTTCACTTCAGGAATGCAAGTAGAAAACATTTTATTTGTTTATATAAAACAGTAAATCTGAATAATTATATCATAGCATTGAAAATATCCTTTTGGTTAAAGAGCTTCTGTATACTGGTGTATTAACTTTATATATAGTATATTGATAATTACTCATGCTGTTAATTGAGTGGCTTTGTGTGGTGATCTAATAAATGTGTTAAGCACTGTACATAATATCAACATACAGTTTGTTTTATTGATAAAGTATGTTTATGAGTCTAAACCAAATGGTGACTTCAGAATGTCAAAATTGTGATTTATTTTTGATGACTCAGTCGTTCCCTCAGCCCCAACATCCAACACCACCTTTGTACCTTTTTTCCTGTAATTTAATCATCATGTCCTTAAAATGTCACGTGCCTTTTTGGTGCTTCAGATACTTGATTTACATTACAATCAAAATGCGATCCATCAATATTGTTTGTTAATTTGCTAAATATTCCATGTCTCGGTTATTTCACATTTTTACCATTTAAAAGTGTTTAATTAAATGATAATAAAGGATGTATGGAGCTGTTGGGAAAAAAAAGTTTCATCATCATTATGATTATTATTTTGCTGTTAGTTCTCGGGTTAAATGGTGAGTTGTTCTCCTTATTCAGCTTTTGCAGATAAAGGACCTGGCATTTAATCACACTTTATACTATTATATAATAACTTTAATATAATTGACCAGCAGTTATTCATTAATGTAACTTTCAGGTGAGATAACCTGTAGTGTATGTCAGTTGAAGCTTTGTCCTAAAAAACTTGATTTAGTTGCTCGTAAAGCATGTTGTCTACTTTTAAAACTCATATTGTATGTCAATGTGAAGTTTTAGGGCCTTTATATCAATGTTGCTATGCAGAATGTTGGCTAACTGAAAATCTTAGCTGCCTTTGTTAGCGTTAGCGCTTTGCTAGATAATTTATGTGTGGTTTGTGAGAAAACGGGTCATAACACCTGTTACTTTACGCCTGTGGGCTTAATTTAAGATATAAAATAATCTTAAGACTGCCTAAATAAAAAGGTTTAGCAAAAGATTTGCCTAACCTAATTAGCGAATGTTAGCAATATAATTAGCGAGTGTTAAACATTAGCTAGCTGACTTTTTAACATGTAGCACATCGAGGAAAATGGGGTTTAAAGTTAACGTTGTCTATTTTTTCTTTTCTTTTGTTAATATTCAAACCATCAAACACTTTATCTATCAGTAATATTCCATATTATGCATCTTATCCAGGTAAGTAATGTCTTCAGTTTATAACATTTTGAAGAGATAAAAGACATTTAAGTCATAAAAGGCATTATAGACAATGGAAACAAGCAAAACAACAAATTAAAGTGCTTATGACAATGGAAGCATGCACAAATCAAAACAAAATTTAATAGATAAATGCAGGTATGAATGTCAATGAAGTTATGGACTAAATATTTGGAGTGATTTAGGCAAAATAATTATTTGCAATTTTCCAAACTATTTAATACCTTAGCCAAACTGATTTGATCAGTAAGATAACTTTAATGGTGTGTACAGAACTTCTCACCATTAACTATTCAGTGAGAAAACTGACACAAGGGCTTTCATTTAGTAATTCTTAAAATTATTTAATGTGTCACTCATAATTTTGACTTTTTATCACAAGCAGGAGTAAAGAGGAGTAAACCACCAGGATGGAGATCAGTGAGGAAAATATGTGAGTCATGTTCACTGAACAAACCCACGCAAACAAACTGAATGAGTTAATTAGCAGCAATATATGACATTTTGCTCCACTGTGTGTGTGTGTGTGCGTAGGACACCGAACGACATGCTTGAGAAAATAGCTGAGCTGGACTACAGTCAAAGCCAGCTGAAGGACATGAACTCTGTGATGAGGAACTGGCTGGATGTTGCAGAAGATGAAGTCGCAATGCTGCGCTCAGAGAATGTTGCCCTCAGAAAACAAGTGAAAGCGTAAGCTATCACATATTATCATCTACACATTAACATGGTACACACTGGAGCTGACCTATGCTGGTTCAAGCTTGTACATGATAATAGTTCATTTTAAGATATATAATTAGAAATGGTTATTTTTCCACACACACCAATTAGTGATAGTGAATTTGTCCTCTGCCTTTAACCCATCCTTATTACATTTTATTTGTGCTTGTGACTCAGAACTGTTACACTTTATATTTACAGCCAAGAGAAGCTCATCAGTGAAGCACAGCAGGTTGAAGCAGAGCCCGACAGCTACGTCCTAACCGATGAGCTGTATGCAAGAAGGCACAGTGAAACAAAGATTCAGGAATTGGTAGGTAACCTTTTGTTTTTATTGTGTTACACTTGATAAAATCAGTATGCCTTACCTTTACCCTGCTAGTAAATGAACCTATCATACACATGAACTCATTTGTCTCTGTGTAAAATCTTTGGTGATTACTTGCCCAGGTCTGTTCCTGGTAGTCACTCGTTTTTTTGAGGATGTTGTCTGAGATGACAATGTTATTGCAGTTTTTGTGATACTAAAGGAATTTTTGTGCCAGACTGGTACTACTAATCCCATATTGCAGTGTTGTTGATATAGTAATGCCAGCCGTGGTGTTATCACTACAGTCCATTATGTATCTGGTAGATGAGCAGATCATCTTGAAACTATCAAGTAGATGGGTTGTCATTTTAAATATCCCCCAGGTGACTCTTTATGTTGTGTATTTGTGCAGGAGGAGGAATCAACCACGCTGAAGGAACAAAATAAGACAGTAACATCAGAAGTATGATGTCAATAACTTTTCACATCACCTTTATTTGGCACCGTACAGTATCGCACAGGTACAAGTTTATACACAAATTGATAAAACTACAATTTTTTTTTTTTACATATTTCTTAGATCAAAATCATTCAACAAGAAAGAGAACAGGACAAAATCCGCCTGAGCAAGTTACAGGTTGCGTTAACAACTCTGGAGGTAACACCTACAGTTCAGCTTTGACATGTTTTGATTTATTTTCACATCATTTATCCTTTATTCATGTTACATTTTCACACCTGCTTCTCACTGGTTTTGTTGCGTGTTTCTTCAGTTTGAAATGGAGGTGACTCAGGTTGAGCTGCAGCACAAGGATGGAGATATTTATCAGGTAGGAACAGATACGTCAGTCCAGGGCAGCATCTGACCAAAAGGAAAATATGAATGATTTTCATTTGTGTGTCTTTTTATAGAAAGATCTGCAACTGAAGCATTTGGAGGAAACAGTAGAAGAGTGTTCCAACATCATAAAAGTAATTATTACCTGTTATTCTTTTTTGATTGTTACTTTGCCTGAAACATGATATAATGCAGTAGTTTCCTTTTGCTTCAATTGTGACTTATATTGCATGGGGGATGGACTAAATCTCAGATTGTTGAAACGTTTGGTTTCCTTGGCTGCAGGATCTCAGGCAGACAAATCAGGAGCTGAGGGAGCAGCTGGAGGACAGACAGGACGAGGCCTTACTGTAAACCTGACAAACAAAATCATCTGTACTTAAACTGAGTCATCTGCGTGCACTTACAGGAGATGTCTGCTTTTTGTTTCCAGGTCTGCTCTGAATGAACACACTGAAGAAGCAGAAATAGCACCTGGTCCCTCTCTGTCCATCTTAGAAGAAATGAAGCTGCTGAGCACATCAGATGAAGGGAAAATGTGCATTTTTGCCTCCAGCCATTTAAAAACTGTAAGAATTATGTCTTTCCTTGACTCCTCCGTGTAGACATTTACTGTCTTTTGATTTTCTTACCACTAGACTGCCACTGCTAAGATCAGTTTCTTCAAGATTTGCTGTTTGTCTCGTTTTTTTTGAGGATATTGTTAGCCATTACAATGTTATTGCAGTTTTTGTGATAATAAAGGAATTTTTGTGCCAGATTTTTGGTAAATTATTTATTTCACTACTAATCCCATATTGCATGGTGAGCAGATCATCTTGAAACTATCAAGTAGATGGGTTGTCATTTTAAATATCCCCCAGGTGACTCTTTATGTTGTGTATTTGTGCAGGAGGAGGAATCCACTACGCTGAAGGAACAAAATAAGACGCTAACATCAGAGGTATGATGTCATGAACTTTTAATATCACTTTTACTAGGCAGAGTACAATATCCTACAGGTACAAGTTGATACACAAATTGATAAAACTACTACATTTTGTATTTTTCTATCTATTTTTTTGATCAAAATCATTCAGCAAGAAAGAGAACAGGACAAAATCAGCCTGAGCAAGTTACAGGCTGTGTTAAAAACCTTGGAGGTAAGGTACAGTTCGGCTTTGACGTGTTTAATTTATTTTCACATCATTTATTCTTCATTCATGTTACATTTTCCAATCTTCTAATTGGTTTTGTTGCATGTTTCTTCAGTTTGAAATGGAGGTGACTCAGGTTGAGCTGCAGCACAAGGATGAGGATATTTATCAGGTAGGAACAGAAACATCAGTCCAGGGCAGCATCTGACCAAAAGGCCTCAAGTTTATTTTAAAATCATTAGTACATTGTTTGTCTTTGGAAGCCAACATGAAAATATTGATATTGAATATTATTTTCATGTGTGTGTCTTTTTATAGAAAGATCTACAACTGAAGCATTTGGAGGAAACAGTAGAAGAGTGTTCCAACATCATAAAAGTAATTATTACTTGTTATTCTTGTTTGATTGTTCATTTACAGTAGTTTCCTTGTGCCTCACTTGTGATGTATTTTGCATAGGGAAAGGACTTAATCTCAGTTTGTTGATAAGTTTGGTTTTCTTTACTGCAGGATCTCAGGCAGACAAATCAGGAGCTGAGGGATTTTCTTGTATTTCACCAAATTTACCACTAGACTAAGTTCATTTTCAGGAAGCAGTTCCTGTAGACATGGATTAGTCATCTCTGGTGTTGTGTACACAGGAAGAGGAGGCTGAGGAGGTGCTGAAGCCCCAGAGTCCCACAGTTGACCTGCAAAACCAAAGGTAACTTCACGATGAATGATGAAAAGTTGAGTTACATATAGTAAAATATATGTATTCTGAAATGATGTTTCAGATGTTCTGTGTTATTATTTTGTTTAATTCACATTTTGTTGTCCCTCTGGATTGTTTTTCTCTTTAAGGTGGACAGGTACTTCAAACACAGCAGTCCAGAGAGCAAGACGTTTTCTGATCTGCATCTTCATTCTCCATTTTTTCCTCTTTTTGGCTATGGACATTATCGCAGAAAAGTGCCCTCTGTTTTCCATCTGCACCTTCTTGACCAGTGCACAGATGATGTTACTGCCCTACTGCAGTGTGCAGTATAGTGACTTACCTCCTATTTGACCACAGCACCTCATTATTATGTACATTTAAATGCATCAATCTGCCTTATTTTAATTTTTGAATCTTTGTTGCTAATATGTTATACTGTGAATAATTATCAGTTTACTTTACCACATCAAGGTTAGTTTGGAAAACATTTATGTGAGCAGTCCACTTTAAATCTTACTCACACTGATGCAGCAAAGACTGTGAAACTGTCATACTGTTATTCACCACATGTATTTTCTTACCCTCTTAACTTTGACGCATCTCAAACCTAAGTGAAACTTAGGTTTGAGATGACTATTTTACGTATTAATAAAAAAGGATCTGACACTGATTATTTACTGATTTGGTAAGAAGTTGGTTATTACTAAATGACAAATTGTAGGGAATGCTTCAATAGATAGATCACCGCTGCTGCTGTTTTCTTCACCATGCAGCTCCAAGATAGATAGATAGATAGATAGATAGATAGATAGATAGATAGATAGATAGATAGATAGATAGATAGATAGATAGATGTGGTTTATTGATTCACTTGTTTTATGTGTCTAACACAAGTGTCTCCTGCAGCTCCTTCCAGTTATGGCTCCTTCCTGCAGCCGTAACTTTTTGGCACACATGGGCACCAAAAGGGCTCGTTTGCTGGGTTATAAGGAACCGAGTAAACGATTGCCGTTCTCCTCTCTTCACGTTACTCTCTCCAGCCTCAGTCTGGATATTTGGTTCATTGTTTTGAATGACTCAGTGAAAGTGTGTCCACACACCTCCTTGCTGAGCTGAGCTGTCTCCACACTCGCCCCACCCAGCTGAAGGCGCTCCCTGGTGGTGTTTTTTCTGTGACTCCAGGAAAAAAACACCCTCTCCCATACAAAGAAAAATACTTACACGGGGATCAGATTTGAGAGGATGAGGAGTGGATTAGTATTTGTTTAAGTCCGGCTGATAATCATTGCCTGGTCTCTACACACTGGTGGTGCTGGAGCTGAGGCTTGTTGACGCGGATGATGCTGATGCTGCGTCGCTTGGTGCGGAACTGAGTGACTGGAGATGCTGAAAATGGGCCGACCCTGTGCTACATCTCGCTGTGCCGTGGTGGATGGAGACCCAAAGCCCGAGCAGCTGAAATAAACGACACCAGTCGAAGAGACCAAACAGAACCGGTGTGTAACGAACTATAAAAGGCGGGAGAGATCCGGAGGTGCGAGGCGGAGGACGAGGAGCGGCAGCGGCAGCGGCGATGTTCTGAGCAGAGAGCCGGCGACAGGCGGCTGAGGCTGGCGGGATGAGAGCGCCGAGACCGAGCCTGCAGACGCGGCTGCTCCCGCGGTTCTGCGTCTGTGGAGTCGCTCTGCTCGCATTCACTTGGATCTTTCACTCAAATGACATCTCAGGTGTTTTTCTTCACTTACACAACAAATGCTTGATATTATGTCTTTCTAAACTCGTGCTGTTGTTTACATCCATAATATGTTGATTGAAGTAAAAACAATTAAATGGCACAAAGTTTGGTAAAGATGCAGTGTCCTCCACTTTTGGAAAGTGACATTTACAATATAATATTATTGATTTATATATATATATATATATATATATATATTGTATATTTACATGTAAGTCTCTCCTCAGGCTTTCATGGACCTGTTGTGGATCGTGACATCTTGTCCAAGAGAGAGCTCACCCAGCAAGAGGCCAACAACCATAATGACACTATTCCTAGATCTGGTGAGACATGTTTTTATCATCTATGTTCCGTCTTTGTTGTAGAAAAATAGAAGTTTGAAGTTTGTAACCGTTAACAGGGTTTGCGTATTCATACACTAGTGAATGATCAGTCATCTCAGTAACACACATCTGCATGTGTGTGGTGTTGTCTCTCTGTTAATCAGTTTAACTCTATCTCCTCCTCCTCCTGTGCACAGATCTAACTCTCTCTCATTCATCTCATCCATCATTTTCTTCAAACTGCACATGTAGACGTTTAAGCACAGTTCAGTCTTTGAGGGAACCCAGTTGCTAGGAAACTGAATGGTGAATTTGTGGTCGGATGCTGTGTGTGCATCAGGAGCTGTTCAAAGTGGCTGCCCTGTCATAATGACCTGCGGAGTGATTAGTGGTCAGCAGCTCGCTCATTGCCTTGTGTGCACATTGATCAGTTTGACTGAAAAACAAGAAAGAAAAACTGTTTGTTTGAACTGAGCTTGTATTCAGTCGCAGATAATTTATTGAGCTGTTCAGTGCCACAGGGAATCGCAAGCCATCAAACCCCTTTCCTTCCCATTATTATATTTGTATGTTTTAGTATCACATCTTTGTCTCCATCCCACCATGTGGTGCCTCTGAGTGCACAATGTTGCCTCTGTGTAACGTCTTTTATCCAGGTTTCACTCTGGTGCATTCATCGTCTGTGGAGGTTTTAAGTCCTGACTGCAAATGAATGGAATATTTATTTGTTTTTTTATGCACAGTGAGTGATTGTATTTGTCTGAGACAATGTGTGAGAGAGCACGGCGGGGGATTTGGTGATTGTGAAGTCGGAAGAGGAACACTTTGCATGGCGGTGGTGGCACTTGCTTTAACTCTAATCTGTCTCAGAACTTTTTTTGCTAGGGGATACAATCTGCCATGCATCCAACAAAGTCTTGAACTAACACACACACTCACACACACACACACACACACACACACACACACACACACACACACACACACACACACACACACACACACACACACACACACACACACACACACACACCGTCTTTTCACTCGCAGTGCACTCACAAGTAATTAAAAAAGCCTCAGGGTAAGGTTACAAATGGCAAACTGCTGATACATTTTCTACATTAATTCCCTTCCAAAAAGTGCTGAAAGCGGTTTGTAAAAAAGAACAACGAACGGCTTCTCCTCTTAGCTTTTCCTTTCCCAAGTGTGTCAGGTAACTACAAGGGCCTTCACATACCAGAAATGATGTCATTCTTATGTGTTTGTGCAATGAGCTTCAATTTTGAAACATAAATCCCTCCTGTATACATCACAGCTTAATATAAAAGGCTTATTCTGAGGCTACAAAAAAAACACTAAAGTATTTTTTTTTATTTTAGAGCTAGTCTACATTTATGGGTATTATATTGAATTTTCACCAATACACCCTGCTGAATGTTCCACACTGGACCTATACATTTAAATTAAACTGTATTCATCATGCAGAGCGGAATGAAAGGAGTTCAAGAAAGATTAAGATGGTAAAATGTTAACGCTGTAGTATGTAACGTTTAAATATAAACACGTCAGATACATTCAAACGGTTGTCAAATGAGTTCACACAATCCTGATTACGCCTTATTAGCTCTTCACGACTCTCTCTCTCTCTGCAACACTTTATGACTCATTCTCTCTCTCTCGGTGTAACAGTGTTTTTTTTTCTCCCGTGTCTGGACTTCTCATGTATGTGATCATCAGCGATTGAAAATGCAAGTTCCACCAACAGTGCTCCCCTAAACTAATACCTGAGTCCGTGCCTGCACTTGTCAATCACGGCTGCTGCTGTTTTTTTCACCATGCAGCTCCAAGACAGATATATTGAAGCGATAACAGAAGACAGTTTTGCTTCTTCGTCTTCTCTAATACTTTGGGCAAAAACGTCCCATTTCAGCATTACCGGAGGTTCTGCTGTCTCATGTTTAAATGATTTCTCTCTTTCGTCCTTTATCTTCATGTTCTCCTCTGTCTCTCTCTTTTCTCCAGCCGTCCACGAGTTCCCTGAAGACATCTTCACTCAGGAGCAGAGGAGACAGGGAGCAGTGCTCCTCCATGTTTTCTGTGTGAGTATCTGCATTGAAGCCAGAACTTAAAATGAAAGATTCAATACAAGACAGACAAAATGCGGCTAATGGATTTTGTCCTGTGTTTTTCAGGCTATCTACATGTTTTATGCGTTGGCCATCGTGTGCGATGTTTACTTTGTACCATCACTGGAAAAAGTATCAGAGGTAAGATTAGACATTTATTCCAAAATGTTATTATTAGTGTAATGTAAAGAAGAAAATCAACAGTAAGTTGTCTTTTCATCCGCCTGTCCATTACGACATTACTTACTACTTATTACATTACTACTTTATTTTGACTTGAGACATAAAAAATACAGAATTTCACCACTCCCTCAAAACACCATGACACTGTAGAGTTGTGTAAACATTACATTACTTAACATTAGCTCATATTTAACACCCATACTGTTTTTAATTAGTTTAACAGAGAATGTATGTGACTATATCAGGCATATTAGACTATAAGAAAAAAGCAGAACAATAAAATGAAAGAAGAAAACTGCATTTCCTTTAATGTGTAGACTGGATTTGAGTGTAGGCTGCTGCAGGAAATAATATACATGTGATATTCTCTACTAGGTGAGCTTTTCAGGGCTCCAGCAGCCTTATTCTTTAAGCTGTATTAACTCCTCTGTCCTGTAGAACCTTCAGCTCAGTCAGGATGTTGCTGGAGCAACCTTCATGGCAGCTGGGAGCTCCGCTCCGGAGCTCTTCACCTCTCTGATTGGTCAGTATGACACTTGTCCATTCCACGACTTCATAAAACGGGGTCAGCCTGTTGATTGCTCAAGTTACCCTCTCCATCATATGCATCTTCACGTGATTAGTACTGAGAAAAGTCAAGTGTCATCAGAAGGACCTGTTGACCTATGTTTGTTTGAAGTAGACAAGAACAAAGATGGCGAGAAGTTTTATTTAGCTTCATTCACAGAACTGAGATGTTTTTGTTTAACTGTGTAACTTTAGATGAAAAAAAAAATCACCATTTTGAGCAGAAATTATCTGCTTTAATGCCACTATTACAGAATATATTGAATATTGTCTCGTGAAACTATTTCTTCTTCTTCTGTGTTTTAGGTGTGTTTATCACAAAAGGAGATGTGGGCGTTGGAACTATTGTGGGATCAGCGGTCTTCAACATCCTCGTCATCATCGGCATTTGCGGCATCTTTGCCAAACAGGTGCATCACTGTGTCCAGACCAGGACTGATAAGATTGTTGAGAATATTGTTATTGAGCGTGTTTGGTCAAACTAATCTTCGCGTGCCGTGTGTGTCCATTGTCTCCAGCCCATCTGCCTGAGCTGGTGGCCTTTGTTTCGTGATGCACTTTTCTACATTCTGTCCATTTTGGTGCTTATCCTGGTGAGGAATCCTGGCCAGAGCCATTTTTTTCAAGTTAGTTTCTGCATAGTGCTAAAAGTGTATTTTTATTTGCAGGTTATCTATGATGAAAAAGTCATGTGGTAAGACACCGGTGAACATTCTATGACTCAGGTGCCTGCTCCTTGGATTTGACATCAATAGTGTTGGTGTTTGTGTCCATGTCACAGGTGGGAGACCATCATCCTGATCTCTATGTATGGAATCTATATAATCATCATGAAGTGAGTCTCTTATTCCTCATATTTCTAACCCAACAAAGACCATACTAAATGTTGTCTCATGAAATTCTTGGTCTCTGTTGTCTGTAGGTTTAACAGATCTCTGTGCAACCTGGCAGAGAAACACTTCAGCAGGGAAGGTCAGCCGTGTCTGAGCAGCCTACGACGGACGACTGCTGTCGGAAACGCCATGGACTGCGACAACGACATGGTGCCGCTGAAACCAGGTGCGGGAGCTTGTGTTTGTACGTGCACATTTGAACAACTCAGTCTCTGAGCTGCAATCAACAAGACACAGTGGCACAGATTCAGCTGCCAATCAAACCCATTTCTGCTCCCGGTGGATTCCCAAATGGCTCAAATAGAACTAGACCACATGGATAGAAGATTATGTCTCTGTAATTGTCCTCTATGTCTTCTTTTTTGTAATTTACTTCAAATCTGACGTGCAGTCAGGGGAGGCAGGTGAGCCTCACCTTGTGTCTTTTCAGACCAAATATGTCACACACGTTAATTAAAGATAATAGCCAGACTGTGGACATATTCCATTAAAAAGCAGACGTCTGCAGCTAGAATAGTCGTTTACCACATTAACAATGTACAGAGTGTATTTCTGATTCATTTAATGTTATATTCATTGAAAAAAAAGTGACTCCAAACTTTTGAACGGTAGTGTATATATGTAAATGTGACCGTGTCGCCTGCCTTTCCTCCAGATTCATGCGTAGTGGCTGGTCAGGACTCAGCGGTGGCGATGGTGGATGAGCTGATGAAGCAGCACCCTCATCAGCTCTCCTTCTCAGAGGCAAGCCTCCGCCTTCTCATCACCCCGCATTTCCCTCCCCTCACCCGCTTGCGCATGGCAGGACGCATGGTCATCAACGAGGTACCCTTCCCCAAAGTCACACACATAACACCATCTTTTTTGTTTTATTTAGTTTGGTGGGTACAAATATATATAATATTAGCAATAAGGTTAAAATTACGACAGAGATCGTAATATTTTCAAATCCAATAATTCCTTTCACGTCACTAAAAACATAAAACAATTCACCTTTATTTATAGGTATAAAATGTCAATGTTCTACATCCAAATGTCCAGCTAGAGAATGTAAATGTATATTATGTTATATACTGTATTTTGTGGACTTATGTAATGATAACTGTCATTTAGTTACCTGCAGTTACCAGTAGCATGATATTCCCATGTCCATGCGTCAGTGTTGTCCTCTACTTAATGGTTAAAAATAAATTTATATTGAATATTTATCTGAATTTTAACATGCTGTAAGGTAATAAAATACCGTAGATTTCTCACTGAATCCAATCCAGCAGCTGAGAAGATATAAAAAGGATATGTTTGCTTTCAAATGGAAACCATATCATCGGCCCACAAACAGACAAACAGAGTGCTGCCTAATGCGTCATATGATTATTATCGCAGCCACAAACAACAGACAAGAAATCAATCTAGAAATCTTCTTCCTCACTCTGTCACCTCCCCACCTCTGCATGTGTGCTTGTCAGTCCTGCTGCCAAAATTAAAGTGTGATGCCATCGCTGCCCCTTGCTCTGTGCCATGTCCCCCGATCAACGCTTCCCAAATCTGCGCTGGTGAATGTGAGGACATGCCTGACTGCTTAATCGCTCCGCCTGCCAGTTCTCATATCGTTAGCTCCACTCAAATTAAGTCATTTCCTTTGGCTTGTTGCAGTTTCTTGTCATTTCAGTATTTCTTTTTTTTTTTTTTTCTCTGACTACATTCCCCACTCCCACAGAGACAGAGGCTGATTCGAGCTCGAGTTGGCCCAGAGGAGGGGGGAGCCTCAGGGGAGGATGGTTTGGGGGCTAGCAGGCCGTGGGGAAGGGAGAATGGGTCAGTGGCTGAGGGGGACAGGCAAACGCTAGAGGGAGAGAGGGAGAGGGAGAGGGGTAAAGAGGTGGTGGAAGGGGCCGGTGGAGGAGCACCACCAAAAGAGGAAGAGGAAGATGGAGAAGAGCAGGAGGAGGGAGAGGAGGAGAGTGCTCCTTTCAAACCATTTGTCGTGCCAGGTGAGTAGTTAATGACTGTACCCAGCTGAATAAAGAGATATCCTCTTATGGGTAAATAAATAAGAGGTCAATGTTCTTAGTGGCCTCTGGATTTTTTTCACGTCTTTCAGCAGAAAATGTGTTTTTTTCCCCCTTATTTTGTTTGTTTGTTTTTATCTTTTTTAAAATGTATTACTATTATATAATAATCTATAATTCCACCTGGTATTTCTCATTTGAAAAATGATGAGATGGATTTAGAGTTAATCAAAGCTAATTAGAGAAGCACGTCCAGACGATGCCATGTGAATAATTTATAAGTTTAGATGAATCTGTGGTGATCCTTGTGGGGAAACTGTGCTTTCATGGCGTCCTCAGATAGCTGGAGTGTGCGTCTGAAGTGGCTGTTTTCGTGGCCCTTGAGCGTCTTGCTTTACTGCAGCATCCCCGACTGTAGCCTGCCACAGTGGCAGCGCTGGTACCTGATCACCTTCCTCTCCTCCACACTCTGGATAGCCCTGTTTTCCTACCTCATGGTCTGGATGGTAGGAAACGCAGTGATGCCGAGGCAAACACACACGCAGGATAAAAAACATATAAACAAGCTCTTTTCTTCTGTCAAGGTGACTATAATCAGCTACACACTTGGAATCCCTGACGTCATCATGGGCATCACTTTTCTGGCAGCAGGCACCAGTGTTCCTGACTGTATGGCCAGCCTCATTGTCGCACGACAAGGTGTGTATGTCTCATTGTCCACTGTTGACTCCATCTGCAGATTTCACCTAAAGAATACGTCTTTACGTGTGTGTGTGTGTGTGTGTGTGTGTGTGTCATTTGCTGCAGGGATGGGAGACATGGCCGTATCCAACACCATTGGCAGTAACATCTTTGATGTTCTACTCGGCCTGGGCTTCCCATGGGCACTGAGGACTCTCATAGTCAGCTATGGATCAGTGGTAACACCATATGTTCTATATATCTGATGTCTAAGATAGCTGATCCATGATTCATGATCCTTTATGCATTACCATAGTCTGCACATGATAAGTGTTGGAAACTTCAACCAAATTTGACCAAAAAGTCATAGTAAAAATTGTAGTATAGTATGATTTTTTTGTCAAATTTTGGACAACATACTATACTATGACTTTTCGGTCAAATTTAGGACGATAAACTAACCTATGACTTTTTTTTGTCAAATTTTGGACAACATACGTTTGGTCGTTTTGGCAAATTTTGGACCAAAATTTTTTTTTCAAAAAATTGGTCAGATTTTGGACGAAATAGTGTAGTATGACATTGAGGTCGACGACATAGTATAGTATGACGTTTTGTCACATTTTGGGCTAAAAAAGAAAAATTCTAAAAATTTTCAATTTTGGACAACATAGTATATAGTATGTCGTTTTTGTCAAATTTTGGACCAAAAACTTTTTTTCAAAAAAATGGTCAGATTTTGGACAAAATAGTGTAGTATGACAGTGAGGTCGATGACATAGTATAGAATGACATTTTGTCACATTTTCGGCTAAAAAAATAAATTCCAAAAAATTTCAATTTTGGACGACATAGTATAGTATGTCGTTTTTGTCAAATATTGGACCAAAATTTCTTTTTCAAAAAAATGGTCAGATTTTGCACGAAATAGTGTAGTATGACAGTGAGGTCGACGACAAAGTATATTATGACGTGTTGGTCACATTTTCGTCTAAAAAAAATGAATTCAAAAAAATTTCCAATTTTGGACAACATAGTATAGTATGTCGTTTTTGTCAAATTTTGGACCAAAATTTCTTTTTCAAAAAAATGGTCAGATTTTGCACTAAATAGTGTAGTATGACAGTAAGGTCGACGACATAGTATTCTTTGACGTGTTGGTCACATTTTCGTCTAAAAAAAATTAATTCAAAAAAAATTTCAATTTTGGACAAAATAGTATAGTATGTCGTTTTTGTCAAATTTTGGACCAAAAACTTTTTTTCAAAAAAATGGTCAGATTTTGGACAAAATAGTGTAGTATGACAGTGAGGTCGATGACATAGTATAGAATGACATTTTGTCACATTTTGGGCTAAAAAAATAAATTCAAAAAAATTTCAATTTTGGACGACATAGTATAGTATGTCATTTTTGTCAAATTTTGGACCAAAATTTATTTTTCAAAAAAATTGTCTGATTTTGCACGAAATAGTGTAGTATGACAGTGAGGTCGATGACATAGTATAGTATGACGTTTTGTCACATTTTGGGCTAAAAAAATAAAATAAAAATGCAAATTTTGGAAGACATAGTATAGTATGATGGTTTTGTCAAATTTTGGACCAAAATTAAATTTTCAAAAAATGGTCAGATTTTGGACAAAATAGTGTAGTATGACAGTGAGGTCGATGACATAGTATAGAATGACATTTTGTCACATTTTGGGCTAAAAAAATAAATTCAAAAAAATTTCAATTTTGGACAAAATAGTATAGTATGTCGTTTTTGTCAAATTTTGGACCAAAAACTTTTTTTCAAAAAAATGGTCAGATTTTGGACAAAATAGTATAGTATGACGTTTTGTCACATTTTGGGCTAAAAAAATTCAAAAAAATCAAATTTTGGAAGACATAGTATAGTATGATGTTTTTGTCAAATTTTGGACCAAAATTAAATTTTCAAAAAATGGTCAGATTTTGGACAAAATAGTGTAGTATGACAGTGAGGTCGATGACATAGTATAGAATGACATTTTGTCACATTTTGGGCTAAAAAAATAAATTCAAAAAAATTTCAATTTTGGACGACATAGTATAGTATGTCATTTTTGTCAAATTTTGGACCAAAATTCATTTTTCAAAAAAATTGTCTGATTTTGCACGAAATAGTGTAGTATGACAGTGAGGTCGACGACATAGTATAGTATGACGTTTTGGTCACATTTTCGGCTAAAAAAGTAAATAAAAAAAAAATTCCAATTTTGGACGACATAGTATAGTATGTCATTTTTGTCAAATTTTGGACCAAAATTCATTTTTCAAAAAAATTGTCTGATTTTGCACGAAATAGTGTAGTATGACAGTGAGGTCGACGACATAGTATAGTATGACGTTTTGGTCACATTTTCGGCTAAAAAAGTAAATAAAAAAAAAATTCCAATTTTGGACGACATAGTATAGTATGTCGTTTTTGTCAAATATTGGACCAAAATTTCTTTTTCAAAAAAATGGTCAGATTTTGCACGAAATAGTGTAGTATGACAGTGAGGTCGACGACATAGTATAGTATGACGTTTTGTCACATTTTGGGCTAAAAAAAAAAAAAAAAAAAAATTCCAATTTCGGACGACATAGTATAGTATGTCGTTTTTGTCAAATTTTGGACCAAAATTTCTTTTTCAAAAAAATGGTCAGATTTTGCACGAAATAGTGAAGTATGACAGTGAGGTCGACGACATAGTATACTATGACGTGTTGGTCACATTTTCGTCTAAAAAAAATTAATTCAAAAAAATTTCCAATTTTGGATGACATAGTATAGTATGTCGTTTTTGTCAAATTTTGGACCAAAATTTCTTTTTCAAAAAAAGGTCAGATTTTGCACGAAATAGTGTAGTATGACAGTGAGGTCGACGACATAGTATAGTATGACGTTTTGGTCACATTTTCGGCTAAAAAAGTACATTAAAAAAAAAATTCAATTTTGGACGACATAGTATAGTATGAAGTCTTTGTCAAATTTTGGACCAAAATTTCTTTTTCAAAAAAATGGTCAGATTTTGCACCAAATAGTGTAGTATGACAGTGAGGTCGACGACATAGTATAGTATGACGTTTTGTCACATTTTGGGCTAAAAAAATTAAAAAAAAAATCAAATTTTGGAAGACAAAGTATAGTATGATGTCTTTGTCAAATTTTGGACCAAAATTTCTTTTTCAAAAAAATTGTCACATTTTGGACTAAATAGTGTAGTATGACAGTGAGGTCGACGACATAGTATACTATGACGTTTTGGTCACATTTTTGGCTAAAAAAAATTAATTCAAAAAATTTCCAATTTTGGACGACATAGTATAGTATATCGTTTTTGTCAAATTTTGGACCAAAATTTCTTTTTCAAAAAAATGGTCAGATTTTGCACGAAATACTGTAGTACGACAGTGAGGTTGATGACATAGTATAGTATGACGTTTTGTCACATTTTGGGCTAAAAAAATTCAAAAAAAATTCAAATTTTGGAAGACATAGTATAGTATGAAGTCTTTGTCAAATTTTGGACCAAAATTAAATTTTCAAAAATATTGTCAGATTTTGCACGAAATACTGTAGTACGACAGTGAGGTCGACGACATAGTATAGTATGACGTTTTGGTCACATTTTCGTCTAAAAAAATAAATTCAAAAAAAATTCCAATTTTGGACGACATAGTATAGTATGTCGTTTTTGTCAAATTTTGGACCAAAATTTCTTTTTCAAAAAAATGGTCAGATTTTGCACCAAATAGTGTAGTATGACAGTGAGGTCGACGACATAGTATAGTATGACGTTTTGTCACATTTTGGGCTAAAAAAATTCAAAAAAAATTCAAATTTTGGAAGACATAGTATAGTATGATGTTTTTGTCAAATTTTGGACCAACATTAAATTTTCAAAAAAAGGTCAGATTTTGGACGAAATACTGTAGTACGACAGTGAGGTCGACGACATAGTATAGTATGACGTTTTGGTCACATTTTGGGCTAAAGAAATGAATTCAAAAAATATTCCAATTTCGGAAGACATAGTATAGTATGATGTTTTTGTCAAATTTTGGACCAAAATTTTTTTTTCAAAAAATTGGTCAGATTTTGGACGAAATAGTGTAATATGACATTGAGGTCGACGACATAGTATAGTATGACGTTTTGTCACATTTTGGGCTAAAAAAGAAAAATTCTAAAAATATTCCAATTTGGGAGGACATAGTATATATAGTATGTCGTTTTTGTCAAATTTTGGACCAAAATTTCTTTTTCAAAAAAAGGTCAGATTTTGCACCAAATAGTGTAGTATGACAGTGAGGTCGACGACATAGTATAGTATGACGTTTTGTCACATTTTGGGCAAAAAAAAAAAAAAAAAAAAAATTCCAATTTTGGACGACATAGTATAGTATGTCGTTTTTGTCAGATTTTGGACCAAAATTTATTTTTCAAAAAAATTGTCAGATTTTGCACCAAATAGTGTAGCATGACAGTGAGGTCGACGACATAGTATAGTATGACGTTTTGTCACATTTTGGGCTAAAAAAATTCAAAAAAAATTCAAATTTTGGAAGACATAGTATAGTATGATGTTTTTGTCAAATTTTGGACCAAAATTAAATTTTCAAAAAATGGTCAGATTTTGGACGAAATACTGTAGTACGACAGTGAGGTCGACGACATAGTATAGTATGACGTTTTGGTCACATTTGGGCTAAAAAAATGAATTCAAAAAATATTCCAATTTCGGAAGACATAGTATAGTATGATGTTTTTGTCAAATTTTGGACCAAAATTTTTTTTTCAAAAAATTGGTCAGATTTTGGACGAAATAGTGTAATATGACATTGAGGTCGACGACATAGTATAGTATGACGTTTTGTCACATTTTGGGCTAAAAAAGAAAAATTCTAAAAATATTCCAATTTGGGAGGACATAGTATATATAGTATGTCGTTTTTGTCAAGTTTTGGACCAAAATTTCTTTTTCAAAAAAAGGTCAGATTTTGCACCAAATAGTGTAGTATGACAGTGAGGTCGACGACATAGTATAGTATGACGTTTTGTCACATTTTGGGCAAAAAAAAAAAAAAAAAAAAAAATTCCAATTTTGGACGACATAGTATAGTATGTCGTTTTTGTCAGATTTTGGACCAAAATTTATTTTTCAAAAAAATTGTCAGATTTTGCACCAAATAGTGTAGCATGACAGTGAGGTCGACGACATAGTATAGTATGACGTTTTGTCACATTTTGGGCTAAAAAAATTAAAAAAAAAATCAAATTTTGGAAGACATAGTATAGTATGATGTTTTTGTCAAATTTTGGACCAAAATTAAATTTTCAAAAAATGGTCAGATTTTGGACGAAATACTGTAGTACGACAGTGAGGTCGACGACATAGTATAGTATGATGTTTTGGTCACATTTTGGGCTAAAAAAATGAATTCAAAAAATATTCCAATTTGGGAAGACATAGTATAGTATGATGTTTTTGTCAAATTTTGGACCAAAATTTTTTTTTCAAAAAATTGGTCAGATTTTGGACGAAATAGTGTAGTATGACATTGAGGTCGACGACATAGTATAGTATGACGTTTTGTCACATTTTGGGCTAAAAAAGAAAAATTCTAAAAATATTCCAATTTGGGAGGACATAGTATATATAGTATGTCGTTTTGGTCACATTTTGGGCTAAAAAAATGAATTCAAAAAATATTCCAATTTGGGAAGACATAGTATAGTATGATGTTTTTGTCAAATTTTGGACCAAAATTTTTTTTTCAAAAAATTGGTCAGATTTTGGACGAAATAGTGTAGTATGACATTGAGGTCGACGACATAGTATAGTATGACGTTTTGTCACATTTTGGGCAAAAAAAAAATGAATTCAAAAAAATTTCCAATTTTGGACGACATAGTATAGTATGTCGTTTTTGTCAAATTTTGGACCCAAATATTTTTTTCAAAAAATTGGTCAGATTTTGGACGAAATAGTGTAGTAGTGTAGTAGTTTTTACTGTCGTTCAAAAATGTCACACTATAGTGTAATATGTCGTCCAAAAATGGTCAAAAATGGTCAAAAACCTCATAGTATAGTATGTCGTCCAAAAGGTAAAAAAAAATCAAAGTAAAGTATGTCGTCAAAAAATTGTCAAAATTGGTCAAAAACGTCATAGTATAGTATGCCATCCAAAAATGGTCAAAAATTGTCAAAGAACGTCAAAGTATAGTATATTGTCCAAAAATGGTCAAAAAAGTCATAGTATAGTATGTCGTCCAAAAATTCTTATAGTACGTCGTCCAGTATGACTTTTTTTTGTTAAATCTTGGGCAACATACTAAACTATGACTAATAAATAAAAAGTAAAGATGTCAATATGTTGATGTGCTCTTGTTTTTGCCTGAAAAAAGTTTTTGTCAATTAATGCTGTTTTTTTTTTTTTGATCTGTTTTTAGGTGACAATCAACAGCAAAGGTCTGGTGTACTCTGTGATCCTGCTGTTGGCCTCAGTCATGCTAACTGTAAGTACATGTACTCTGTTTTTACTCTTATTAGACAAAGTCCACCCAGTTTCCAGTAGTGTCAGTGCTCTCCTTTATCTTGCAAAATTGTTTTTTAAAAAGTAATCTCCACACCTATGTGCTCACCTTGCATCAGCACAGCACGGTTAAGTTGCATTTCCACTAGCATAGTACCTGGTACCAGGTATTTTTTTAGTATCTGCTTTGGGGAGGTCAAAGGTTCTCCCTGCTTATCTATATACTACATTCATGAGACAACTCTACATCAATATCCATACTCTTTCAGCAGCCTATGAAGGGTCTTTTTTTTAGATTTGACTTCATTATCTGAAACAAAAATGGTTGCACAAGTTTTTCTTTGATAGAATTTTAGCTACAGTGAAAACAAAGCCTACTCACTCTCCGTCTCTGTGTCTCTGTCCTCAGGTACTGTGTGTTCATGTGAACCACTGGAGGTTGGATCGCAGGCTGGGCCTCAGTCTCTTGCTGCTTTACTGCATCTTCCTCCTCTGCTCCGTTGGCTTCGAGCAGCTGTAGGAGACACACTCACACCTCCAACACTCTTACTGACTGACACTCTGTCATCAGACTATAGAAGACCCCCCCCCCCCTTTACCGCTGGCTGCCAATATTAACCATATGTATGGACAAATGCATTCTTTCATTTCACGGTGGTTGTACATGTTGGAGCTGCATTACTATGACGTCAACCGCCTGAAAGCGACATTGTTTACCTTTGATAAATGAGTAATTTACATAGTTTTGTACCAAGCACTTACAAGCCCAGATTTTATGAAGTTCATGCTCAACTGATAATGCACTATGTGTCACAGTACATTTATATAGTATTAAATTTGTATTCTGAAACTAAGAATATTGTATAAGGAACCCAAAGTGTGTTAGTTTACTTGTTATTGTTGTTGTTATTATTATTATCACTCAATGACTGCCACAAGTAACCTCAATGACCGGTTGTGTAGATTTATAGAGTTGCTTCTCAGTCTGTGACGTTATTTTATGTCGAGTTTTCAACCTGCCTTTGTGTATGCGGCTGTAAATGGCATTGCATGGCTGATGATCACGCTCTGGATTATTGCACTAAGCCACTGTTGTCTTGACCTCGGTCATCACAAAGTTACCTGTTTGATACAAGCTGTTTCTGAACGTCTGTGTTTGGAGGGGAATCCCTCGGTGTGTTTGTTGAGTGACATTAAAACACTTTGTTCAGTGACATTTACTCAGTTTGAGTGGGTTGATTTGACAGCGCACGTTAATGAACATCAGTCTTATGTAGAGGATGTAGACGTGCAGGATTATAGCAAGAGTGCTAATGTATATTTGTAGCCCATAAGCAGGCAACAAAAAGTCAGTGCAAGTACACTGATAAAATACACTGCTGAAAATAAATAAAGGATGAGAGCAATATGTTCCTTCTAGAGAAGGATCTTATTAACACTTATTAGTTTTTACCCACTGACCTTCAAAAATGTTACATGCATAGCATTAAATAATTTATTTAAATGTATTATATACACCTCTCACTCATTGGTAACAGATGGTCTGATCTACTGGGATCACCTAGATTACAGAGAATGAAAAGAGAAAATATGTAATGAACAGCAGTTCTCTACAATCAGAAGGGAACTAATTAATATTAATAACATTCATATCTGTCAAAATGGTTCAGGTTATGATACTTCCAGAAAGGCACTAAGTGACAACAACAACTTTGTAGACAAAGGAAACACAACTTGTAATATTTCTGTTCAATATTATGAGTCTGGACTACTTACTCTAAAGGCAAGAACAGAGCTTGAACCAGAAATGTGGTCGAGACCAATGTTATGAAGGGTCAGGTTCAGCACCATGGACAGCTCCAGCACCAATCACTGCTGTTCAACTGTCAGATTGAGCCTCATGGGTTTAGAATCAAAACAATCAAACCTGGAAATGACGATGTTCTCAAATGTCTTGTTTTCTTGATTCACTTTTAATGATTTCTTTGTTATGTGGAGCAAATAAATTAAGAAAATATTCACACTGAAGAAGCTAAAACAATCAGAAATCTTGTTTTAATAACGAAGAAATCTTCAAACTGATTATCAGTAGTTGACGATTAATTTAGTAATTAATTAATCGAGTAATTGTTTCAGCTCTAACCAGAATGTAGAGACTCTTTAACCTAAATTATATATTTAATGCTAAAATATATTTATTTGTTGTCCATTATTTTCAAAATTACTGTTTTACAAAAAAACTAAGAATAGTAAAGCACATTATTATTATTTATTGATTGGGATGGCAAATTATTATATTTACTTGCATTACTGAACAGAAAGATTAGTTTTAGTGGTTGAATGTTTTTGAAAGAAACCGAATATCTTAAGTCACAATGGGACAAATAAAAAGCACATCAATAAAAATGAATGTGGACATTTAAATTTAAAGTGACTTAATTATTTTTTTATTATTTCAGTCAGGCTAAATTGGCTTGGATACCAAATGAATGTAAAAAATAAAAACAGTACAACAAAGTACATCATTTTACAAATACTTATAATGGAGGTCTGACATATCAGAATAATCAAATGAATCCAAACATGTCACAGTCATAACAAAAATAGAAAAAGTCAATACAGTACATAAAATGCATCAGGAGCTATATACTTGAAGTGTTGCTATACGATATATAGACTTTACAAAACTGTACTAGAAAATACTCCCAATACCAATGGATTATCAGGTAATATAAAATGTAAAAAAAAAAAAAAGACAAATAAGACAAAAAACATTTTGTGACGCGAGTGTGCGCGTGTGTGAGCGTGCATTCGTACAGATGCAGTCTGCATGCAAGTCTACCTCAGTGTGAGCGATGATACAAACAGCTACAGTCGATGATGTGATGTGGCCGTGACAACGTTACGGACTAACCGTTTTGGAAAATAAAAAAAAGAAGCTACCACAATAACAATCTTGGAGAAATGTTTCAAATTTCCTGTTACTATGTTTGTAGTCTTGACAATATAATCTGATTCTGTTGCGTTAAGGTCCAGCGTGTAACAGGAAGGTTTATTGGCAGAAATATACAAATAAACCAGTGATGGCCTGTGTTTTGAAAGCTTAGAAGCTTACTCTGCAAACAAAGGACATTCTTTCTGGTATGTGAAGGCCACCGTAGTTCACTAGACACTCGGAAAGGGGTTCGTCTCATTTTCCATTATACAGTACCGCCTCACATCACCTCTACATGGTATTCTGTTACTATAGTACCATGAAACTGCCGTTTAAAAACTAGTGACTTGTAAAGCATGTACTGAATCATTAGAATCCGTTAAATTAGAAGATTAGTTCAGTACTTTCAGCACTGCTGTCGCTAAATTCACCAGACTCCACAGTTAAACGGTGAGATTTTAGACATTTCCGTGCTAAATGTTGGAGATTAACGCACATTTTCAGGATTGTTAAGTCTTTTTAACCGATCTATAGTTCGGCATTGTTCGTTTTGATTCTCGTGTCGGACGTCTTGCTCACGACTCTTCCTGTGACGGCACTCTGACGATGCCACGCATAGTATCGCCTCAGTTCAATTGTAACCTCGCCAGAGCAGGTACTAAAAAAGAAAAAGTACCAGGTACTATCGCTAATGGAAAAGCAAAATAACCGTGTCAAGTCACACCATTAGACATCTCTAATTCTTACACGGTGGACATTTAAATAAAGACAATTTAAAGCAACGTCTGATGGAGGAGTTATTCAAAATTACATGAACGTGTCGATCCCTACAGTACATGCGCAGCTGTATAATGATTTTTCTGAAACTACCCGATATATCCAATGACAAAACCTGTGGTAATCACAACTGTAGAATAATGACAACATCATTAGCCAGGATTTTGTGCTAACAGCCTAAGAAGTCAAAAGATGAAGTCTTTCAAAATAAAACTAGAAGGGTTTTAGTGATTCTAAGCTCTGTGGATCACTGATGTGTGTGTTATTATATGATGATGATGATGATGATGATGATGATGATGATGAACCTTGGTACTGACCAGCTCCACTCAGGGAAAACCTCTCAAAAAGATAATCAGTGACTCAAGTCCACGAGAACGAGAACAATAATAATAATAATAACAACAACAATGATGATAATAATAATAGTATTAATTATATTCTTTGACAATACATGTTGTGAAGTTTACTTTTTTCCCCCACATTCAGGGAGTAAAAATAGATAATTTGGCAGAAGAAGAAAAAAAAAAATGGTGTCATCTTGACAGCACACACTGCGTCATGAACAAGATAATTAGCGTGTGATGCTAATCCGTTTGCTCCTCGGAGTTCCCATGGAGACAGCAGTTACTATGGTTACTTCATGCTCTCTGTATCCTCTCTCTGTGTGTGTGTGTGTGTGTGTTGTACTAGTCTGATATGTACATCTGTGTTTTGAGGGCTAGCTGCAGGGACTTTGTAGGCAGAGTGGTAAGTGACGGTTTGATCCCCATCTTGACTGATCTGAGGTCTGTTTTGGTTTCTGAGGCCCCTCCCCCCTCTGAACGCTGTAGATATGAATGCTTCTGAAACTCATCTGTAATCTGACTATCAGCTGCATCTGGACCGAGCGCCGACATCCCAACTGAGATGGGGTCTGACGTCTTCTACTGGGGGGGTGGGCTATTTGCTGAGGGAGGGGGGGTCCCCACTGGCTGATGTGACATCACTCGGGGGTGGAGCTCTGGTTCTGCTGGTATATGGAGGCTTTGTCCTTCAGCAGAGCCAGACAGAGGTGGCAGCTCCAGCTCCCTGTAAAACACACAAAGAAGAGTGAGGGCGAAATGTGGAAGCGGAGGTGGAGGAAAATACATCATTAAGCGTCACAGCGATTCATTTCAGAGAAACATGAGCAGGGTTTTTTGTCTGCAAAACATCACAGCAAACTGTCAACTCATATTCAGGAAGAATAACTGGACGGCCTAACTGTAATTCATACTTCTTCTTCACCTGGGGTTTGTCCTGAATTGTGTTTGATAGCTTTAAAATTAGGAAACATTTTCCATTGTATTATATTTTACACAACTGAGAGATGCATGAATCTGTTAAATATCTGACAATTTGGAAGTGAGATACTCAACATACTCAAATTGTAGCTCTACAGTGTGAAGTGTTTATTTCTACCACGACATCTCTTTACTTGTTTTGGTTCTGGACTCTGGCACCTTGTAAAAGTCATTTTCAACATTTTATTGCGCTTTTTTTTTAATAAAAGGAAGTAATCATCCAGTGAAAGTCTAGGTAACGTGAACATCTGACTAAAGAAGACGAAAGACTTAAAAGGCATTTTATTCTGTACACATCCAAAGATTATCTTGTATTATCTTTGTGGTTGTTGTTAGGACAATTATCAGCATCTGAATAACGCATTTAAAAGTTACTCTGTCCTGTGTAGATTCCTGAGAGCTCTCCAAACACACGAGTGGAGGAATCAGACCTGGGGAGTTTTGTGATGATGAAAACTTTACATGCAGCACAAAGAAACACTGAACGGGATAAAAACACTGTGAACTTACCCTCAGGGGGTTCAGTCATGGGTGGGGATAAACAGTACATATGGTAGCCTCTGTCACAGTCATCACAGAACAGCAGCTGGTCCTGTGAAAACAAGAGATCACAAATTTTCATTTTCATCTCAGCTTCTTAAACGTGAACATTTTCTGGTTTCTTTACTCCATATGATAAAGAAATCATTAAAACTGAATGAGCGAGGGGCCACATGAGTGATGAACAACAGCA
This sequence comes from Microchirus variegatus, assembly GCF_963457635.1. Lineage (NCBI taxonomy): Eukaryota > Metazoa > Chordata > Actinopteri > Pleuronectiformes > Soleidae > Microchirus > Microchirus variegatus. Next base: position 10,115,987 of record NC_139807.1, on the reverse strand, counting down.
GTGAGTTTTTTCCAACAGTGAGAATAAAGTGGTAGACAATGAATAGATAAATGGATGGATATTTATGGTGTTAAAAAGAAAAAGGTGAAAAGACTATCGGGCTTGCAAAGTTCTGCTTTAATCATATTTGTAAACCGACTTGTGAAATATGTGTAAAACAACAAATAACTCAACTTCAGTGATTATTATCATATCATAAAATAAGGACATGTTTGGATCATAAATATAAATGGCTCACGTCGTTCTCTGAGGTGCCACAGACGTTGCAGCATTTGCACTCAATGCACTGCCAGCGATAGGTCTTCACCGCCGCCATCATCACAGGCGTGAACTGCAGACATGTCGGGTGGCCTGTACGAAGGAGAGGGAAGGTGATAAACATCAGGCACATCTATAAATAGGCACCAATAAGCTGTCAAGTGACGTGAAGTGTGAGCACTGGATTAAAAAGTGTGCATCTGCTCTGGATTTGAGGAATTTTATAAGCCAAGAGCCAACTTTTTGTAATTAAAGTATGTAAATTGAGCATAAATAGGAACAAGAACGAAGCTTCAGAAACAATTAAATAGTCAGCAAATTGCAGAGTATTAAACCACCTAATATTATCAGTTTATTTGGCTGATAAACCAGTGAATTTCACTGGCTTCTGCCAGAGTCCATGGATTATGAATTGGAATGGTAAACATTGAGGGTGAGGCTTAGAAAACAGTTGATTTAATAGTGGTAAGAGATGTGACGAGGTCGTACCTGAGCGTCCACAGTCTGAGCACGACACCAGCTCCTCTGACTGGCCAGTCTTCTGGTTTAAGGTGGAATCTCCCAGACAGAAGTCACAGTAATCGTTGGGCAGTGCCAGCCCATTGGGACCCTTCTTAGTAGCTGAGTGGGAGAGTGAGGAAAGATTCAGTGCACTCAAGGACTATCACACAAAACCATTCTGAACGATATTGGTCTTCTTTCACACAAGTAAAGCTGGAAAGTTGGTACCTGATTGTATGGTAAATAGAGTTTATAAATCAAAAGACTTCAAATGTTTGAGTACAAACCTATTTATAACAACAACACCCACTAACCCAGTAACTGGCTGATGATGCAATAAATCAGGACCCAAACTAATGAATGACAAGTCACATTTTGAAGGTTGAATGTGTTTGCTAACACTGTGTCAAATGCACAAAAGAAAACAGCGAGTTGATGGATATGTTCGGGGACAAAAAAAGAGATGGATGATATGCAGGAAAAAAAATACCAGAATCCCAACAATGCATTGAAGAATATTGAGTGTAATCCTCAATTTGGTATTCAAAAACAGTAGGAAAATCAAAAAAATGAAAAGAGTGAGAGGAAAATCAAAAAAATGAGAGAGAGACTTTCCTTGAACAGACGCACACATGCTGCATGACATGCAATCAAACCTCCCTCCTCTCTTTCTTTCTTTCTCTCTCTCTCTCTCTCTCTCTCTCAGCACTAGAGAGGGACTCACTCTTCTGTTCCTCAGGCTGGCGAGGAGTGGGTGGTGCCTCGATCTCCTCGTGGTCCTCGCCCTCCTCCTCCGCCAGGTGAGAGTGCGTATAGTGGTAGCTCAGGCCGGGACGGTTCTTGTAGCGCTTTCCACAGACTGACACACACACACACACACACACACGGTCATACAACAGTGTTAAGCGATTACTACTACTGTCCAAAAAAAAGGCCCACGATGGAACCACAAAAATCATCATCTCAAAATCACCTTTTTGTTATTTATTTCCAAAACTAATTTTCACACATATTTCAAACTCAGAGCTGATGTAAGTCCTCCAGGAAGTTACAGAGCACACACACAAACACAAAATGCAACTCTGGCAACTTTTCCAATTCCTATGTTGTTTAAAATTAGTTCTGGAATACGTCTTTAATAGGTCACACCATGCATGACAGAAGGTAAAAGCCTTTCAAGGCGATGTGCATGACAGGGTTTTAAAAAAGGAAGCTCCTACTCACTGTCACAGGCATAAGGTTTGTCTCTCTCCTCTAGCGCTGCGGCAGCAGCTTCCGTTTTCTTCTTGCCATTCTTATCACTGCGCCCCTGCAGAACACATGCAACAGTTGGCACAGACATTACTCAACAAATGAAACAATCAATTTTTGATTCAACTACTTATTTTCATTAGCTGCACTTAACTCTTTCAGTTAATTGATGAATAACACACCAGTACGGGCTCTTCATAATAGAGCAATTGTAGAGCAGAAGGTGAAGCCATTAAATGTCTTTCAAAAGTAACAGATTAAATACAAAAAAAAGTGACTAATCAAAACCTGAGTCCATTAAATGTTGAAAAATTTCACATTTTCCTGTAAAAACAATAAATGGTGGAATAAAAAGATGCTGAATTGTTAGCGGCGAGAACATTTGTGAATCACACACCTTGGACTTGCTCTTGCCCCGTCTCTTGGGAGTCTCATCCTCAAAGTCTTCATCGTCCAAGTCATCCAAGTAGTCATCGTGATCCAGGACTCGCTACAAAAAGCAGTTATTGTGAAAGGAAAGCCAACAAACTTACAACCACCTAAACCCATTCATATACAATGTGCTTCAGTGTGGTTTCATTTAAATCCAGCCAGCTTTGAGGTCTGACCTTGCGGATGCGTCCAGATGATGTGTGAGTGGCCGCGGACGTAGCAGGAGGCTCCACAGCGGCTGTGTCATCCTCTGGGCCGCGGTTGTCCGCCACGCCGCTCCTCCTGTCGAGAGGCTCCCCTTTCAGCAAGGCCTCCAGACTGCTGCCATCAACAGGCCCCAACGCATCACGCTTCAGACCCAGATCCAAATCTGCGGCAAACACCAAAAACAGTAAGGCATGGCAAAGACATCACAGGAAGACAAAGAAAAAACAAAACTGATCTAAATAAAGCAATAAATAGGGTTGGGTATCTTTTCTTTTTTTTTGCCAGAACAGTGCTAAATAGATACAGTGCATGCACAAGCACTTTTACAGTCCATCCTTTCTCTTTCTTTGAAAACCTTTTTGTCAGACAGCTACGCACGTGCACACAAACTGGGGTGTTACACCAGCATGACAGCAAAAGCGGTTTCATCAGAAACAAATACCTGTTTTGATCGGTGGGAAAGCCAAACGAGGGTCCTCGGGGGGATGAGAACGCCGTTTCTTCCTCCAGCGGCGGGCTGGGTAGGTGTAGAGCTGCCCTGGAGCTACACCTATAGTCAAGCATAACATCACAAACAGAAAACAACAACATGTGAAGTAATTAGGGCGCTGCAAAATTGAAAATGAAACTTGCGAATGCATCAAATCAGCTGTTACTGGATAATTTGGCAACAAATGCTGTTATGGTAGTCTTAAAAACAAACTTTATATAACGTGCAGTATAAAATTAAGTCAGTGGGTGGCAGTAGAGGTCAATTTACATGATAACAAACGCCCTTGCTGATAAAGGTTAATAAAGCAGCTTCAGTAGTAAATTATGTGTTTTATGTGTCATTTTTGCAAAGTATATCATACATGAAAAGTTGAAAATTATATTCACTTGCTAGTCTGGATTGATTATATACCTGCACTCCGGTGCCTCTTCTCCATCCAGATGTAACAGTTGGACTGAGCTACACCAGTCTGAGAGTCCAGGAAAGGCATGAGGATGCTGCGCTCAGCACAGAGACGAGCGTTGTAACTATGACACTGCTCCATGGCATCTCTGTAATACTGCTCTCCCAGTCTGAAAGGTGTAACACAAGCAGTTTTAGCAAACACAGACCTTCATAAACATGTCAAATGTAACAGTTTAAGTAGTTTTAGAACACTTGCAGTATTCCACTCTATGTAACACTTATTGGTAACTATTGGTTTGTGAGGAAAACAGGAGTGGCTGGTGTTATGTGCCTTCTGGTTTCCACAGGTTACCTTGCAGGTGCACGCCTCCTGTTCACATGCAGGCGTGTGCTTTTCAGTTTGCATCTCATATTTGCCACAGTCACTTAGGCAAAACAAATGAAAAAATTCCTAAGAGGGGACGTCACACGCGCGGATCTACTGAGATATTTAGCCTATGCAGTAACCCAAGTGCTCCTGTGTCAAAGTTAAACAACACCTTTTAACTTCATAGTCAACAAAGACAGAATTTGATGCATGGCTTTCATAGATGTATGCACACATAATGTATGCATGTATGTAATGTATAAAGATAAATCCTAGTGTATAATCCACTCACTGGCCACTTCTTTATGTACACTTGTTCAAGTGCTTGTTAAAGACAAGTAGACATAGTCAAGGCGAGCTGCTGAAGTTCCAACTGACATCAGAATGGGGATGAAAGGTGATTTAAGTGACTTTAAAACTGCTGATGGCGTGAGGCTGTTCTCTACGTAACAATGCTTTGTTGATTCCAGAGGTCAGACAATGGCCAGACTGGTTCAAAATAATAACTTATTAAAAGGCATGTTCTACAATGATGTTGCATCATCATTGTAGAACTTTCTAGCAGTTGCCCAGCGCGTACAGTGTGAAATCAAAGGAATTTGGTCATCAAAGCTTTGATGACAAAATAGATACATAAATTGGTAAAAAACTGGACAGTTGTAAACCGCTGTCGAAGAACACGGTGCCGAGCAGAGAGCACCCGTCATTGGAGAACAGCGCCGGGACCCCCAAAGACGTCACCACAACGAGCGAGCCAAAGCTGAGAGCCAACGGGGCCGTTAAAGGGCAAAAGTTGCCACTACAACGGAGGAGCCGAGGGCAAGAGCTAACGGGGCTGTTAAGGGACGCAAGAAATACTGTAGCCGAGAGTAAGGTGGAGCCGTGTGGACTGCTGGTAAAAAAGACCAACAGCCATTTGAGAGGCCACTAAAGTCAACGCTGAGCCGCTGAAAAGGACCAGCAGCTAGTTGCTGACGCTGCTGAGACGTGTCGTCGTGGGCCGAGAACTCGACATCTCAAGGTGAGAAAGTATCGCCACCACAACACCACACCACACGCGACGTCGCTGGCTGTGGGCGTTTCATCACTCAACACTACTAGCTTTGATCCTTTCAATCAGGCATTACCTTCCTGAAGTGAATTTGAAATTGAGATAGAAGTAAAATTGAACTTTAAGATGACGACTGCTTTGATGACAATATTCCTTTGATTTCACACTGTACGCGCTGGGCAACTGCTAGAAAGTTCTACAATCATCTTAGTTGTTTTTTTTACATTTCTTTGCAAAGCACACTGTGTTACTGTGCGCATTAAACGTGCTTTCACAATGACTAGTGACTTGGATGATCTTGAATTACAACGGTAGGCCTTCCTCACAAATACATGACATAATATTGTCTGCAGTCTCGCGGCAGGTTGTCTCATCAGTAAACTGCTCACACGCTGATCAGTCACTTCGTTTAATATCGGGACGCTCACACGGATGAGCACAGACGGAGGGACGTGGTCGGAACAAAAGGTTGATTGTTAGCGAGCATTTCGTCACAACAAAGCACCCGCCAAGCTCAATGTGTGTGTGCGTGTGTGTGAGTGGGGAGGAAATTAACTGTCTCTTTCATCTGACCAGCAACAGATAGAACATATGGTGCGTATGAGCCTCTTAAAAACACGACGGAGAGTTTAATTAGAGATGGACAGCAGATAAAACACAGCTCCACAACGAGTTCGCTTCATTAACATTGTCCCGCAGCTAACAGGCTAACCTTAGCTCGGTGGACAACGTTATTCTCTTGGGACAGTTATTACGTTCCCGGTTAAGGAGACGACGTTTACTGTGTTCAACATGTCGCAGTAACACAACGGTAAATCGACTGTAACTACGCCGCTGAGAGTTTGGTCGTTTTACTCTTGGAATAAATGTAGGTAAACTTACACTTTCACAACACTGTCGACGGCCGCCGCCATGATTGCTGATTGCGGTTGTGTGAAACGCCACAGCGCATGCGCCAAAACGTCATTGACCGTTACTGCCCCCAGCGGTGACAATACAAAATGCACAGTTACTGCATAGACTTTTTTTTATTCTTTTATGGAAGGCCGTTTCCGCCACATGAAAAAAAAAGAAAGCATACCCAGGCCATAATTATGAGATACTAAGTCATAATGAGATGCCATCTCATTAAAAAATAGATACATGCAATATAGATAGATGCAGCATACTGTCTATAATGTCTATAATATCTAATTTATTGTCTATTATGTACAATATACATTCTACTCTATTTAACTTTTTTATATAGTCTTAGTGTTGATATCTCTTTATATTGTACTTCTCTTGTTAATGCATGTTTATTATTTATTATCCTTATCTTTGCTGTCTTGCTGCTGTAACACTGTAAATTTCCCCACTGCGAGACAAATAATGAACTATCTTATCTTATCTTATACTAAGTCATAATAATGAGACACTAAGTCGTAATAATTAGAGTATCTCATCTCATAATTATGGGAAACTAAGCCATAATGATGAGATACTAAGTCATAATAATGAGATGCTAAGTCAATAATAATGAGATGCTAAGTCAATAACGATGTTCTATCTCATAATAATGACATATCATCATTATGATATACTAATATCTGATAAGTATGAGATGCCAAATCCTAATTTCAAAATAGTGTTGCATTATTATGACGTTTAATATTCAAATCTGACTGCTCTGGCTGCTAAAACCATTTCAAACTGTCTTGTGCATCAATCGTAATATAAGTCATAATGAGACGAATTTGTGTGATGAATGAATGAATGAATGAATGAAGGAATAAATAGGTATTTTTTAAAATAAATGTTTTCATTCCACGTACATTATAGGTGTGCTAAAAAAAAGTAGGAATATAAAAACAGGACTGAACATAAAATATTAACGTGATTAGAGGAACAGACAGTAGAGGGCAGCAATACGCCGTTGTTGCGGCAAGCCTGCCAAACACGGAGAAGAAGAAGAAGAAAGCAGGAAGCACATCAACAACAGTAGAATGGTGGTTTAACAGAGGAAAGTGAAGAATAGTTCCTGTTTGATGAGCTTCCGTGGCACCTTTTTAAGGTAATACTTCACATCTCACATGTTCATGTACCAAACTAAGCGTTTAAACATCGACAGTGTGAGGTAAACTGCACGTTGTTCGTGTGAGTGAGTGAGCAGGTGACACTTAGCTCAGTTAGCTGTAGCTACAAACGAAACTTTACACATAAGATACAATGCTGCAATGTCACTAGAATTGTGTCTAATTCTTTTAAAAATAATTAAGCCAACCTTTTTAATGTGCTGCAGTGTACCTCGTTGTACTGTTTGTGTTTTGAAGAGTAAAAGAGAGTGTTAAAATGTGATGCATCCATTTTTGTCTATCAATGCTATCGACTCCATTTCAATGAGATCACAGATTTGTGAGATTACAGCCTCTTAGATGTGACTCTTTTTCAGCTTTCTTCGCTTTATTTAAAGTGATCTGAATCTCTTTTTTGTGGGCAAACCATATTATGATAATATTTTTGAGGTCAAGGAAACACGGACAGGTATCTTCCACCATTTTCCATTTTATGGAAAAGCACTTTGGTTTTAGCCCTGAATATCAGCATAACATGACAGGCAAGTGCAGCATGAAATGTTCAAGAGCTCCCTCTTCTTCTATGGCAGAGCATACACCAAGAGGTGCAATGCTACCCTCCACAGTCTGAAGTTGGAAAAATTGTTTATTTATCACACATCTAGACATAGTCTCATTCTTCACTCTCATCATTTATTACAGTCCACTCCCAAAGTAACTGGAGGTCATTCTAAAAACATTTAGAGCATAACGGACACTCTAAATTGACAGTATGTGGAGGATAAAGCTGTTGAAAATGAATGTATATAGAGGAGGCTCTTAAATGGCCTCAGAACACATTGATTCACACTTATTTCTAATTTTAACAGCTAATGAGCTCCACTGCAGAAATGAACACTGTAGCCGTGGAGGAGAGTTCAGATGCGGCGGTGGCTTTAGCAGCCGGAGGGGAACCACCTGGCATCTCAAGGCACCCACAGACATCAAATTCAGCTTGGCCTTTGCTGGAGGACGCTGTCAAAATGAAAATGGAAGGAAATGTTTTCTATAGGGAGAAGAACATTCGCTCAGCCATCGGCCGTTACCACCGCGCTCTCCTGATCCTCCGAAGCCTCGACTCCGAAGTTATGACATCATTGAAACAGTTTGGGAACGCGATGCCGGCTCTCACAGCAGAACAGGAGGCTTCACTGAGGAGCACACAAGTGGACTGCTACAACAACTTAGCTGGTAGATAAAACACCACTACTTGTATTGTTGAAAAATCACTATATCAAACATGTTTTAGACACACTCCTGAAAAACTATTATTAGTGTAAAAGCAATTTCCTATCACTAGTATTTTATACAGTACCAACAAATCCCTCTCCACTTTAGCCAATTGCTTTTTTCTGATTGCTTTAAAATATAAAAATGGCAGCCAAGTACAATATTTATACATTTACCTGTATGTACATATCTCTCTCTTCCAGCCTGTCTGTTGCAGAAAGAGAGAGTTGACTATGCACGCGTGCAGGAGTACAGCTTGCGGGTGCTGCATTTGCGACCAGGCAATGTCAAAGCACTGTACAGGGCAGGAGTCGCCTGTTTGGAGATGGGAGACGCACAGACTGCCAAACAGTACCTCGCCCAGGCTTGCAAAGCACAACCGAATGGTAAGAGAAGAGCCAACAAGCCAATTTACAAGGATATGTCGCAAATGTGTCCTTATTCTCTATTGATTCCATTTGTTCTATTAACAGGAGTATGGGGTACTTTTGCATAGAGTGTATGTATATAATGTCACATAATAAAGACACTCGGCTCTTGGTAACGTCACAGCTTGGTGCTATGCTAAAGTATGGGAATGGAAATGATTAGAAAATAAATATATAAACTGATTTTTAATATCAACTGTTTGTCTGTTTGCTCTATATACAGCTGTTCTACTAATTTATTGCATTAATTTTCTGTTCACCTGACCAAGTGCCCCCTCCTACATGTCTGAAAACTGCCTTTACACATTTTCTGACAGATGCTAATGTGAGGAAGCACCTGCAAAGGGCCGAGGAGAAACTGCAGTCGGAGATCCAAAAAGAGAAGGCCTTGTATCGGGGAATGTTTTCCTCCAGAGACCAGGTTAACCAAACCAATGGAGATTAGCCTGCCAGCTCACTGCGCCACACTGAAGCCTCAGCCCGAGAAAGACTGCTTTCAACTGATCACATACACTCAGCACGTCATGAATGTTACGGTGTCTCCTATGCATTTATGAGCTGAACTTGGCAGCGTGTGGTTTGCATGTTATAAAAGGATACTGCAACAGTCAGAGGGGAGGTAAAGATGCTGCTGCTGAAAATAGAGACAGTACAAATGTTAGTTTCCTAGCAACATGGACACAGGACTCACACACTACTCAGATTCCTGATAATGCTTCTGTGATTGCGGTTGTCTGTGGTGTGGAGTATTGATTTCCTGAATTTTCAAGTAAAATATTTTTTTATAAATCATTTCCAAGCAGTGTGGGTGTCTTTTTGAACAAACATACAGCATATGGTAATGTAGGTCGATGTCAGGTTTGAGTTATCTTTTATTATTCTTCAGCCATGAGGAAGCCACATTTTGTCTCGAATAACTCGTGAGTACTTTTAGTCATTCGGTATTTATTGGAAAATCCTGAGCACAAAAACCAGGTAAAGAGTATTTGCTTGGTTTTAGTCTTTGTTTGGCCAATGTGATTGTACTTCAGAGGCAATATTGCCCATAAACAAGGAGGAATATTACATTGTCACAATAGCTATAAACATTGAACAGGTCACAGAGCAGCATGCAGAAGAGGGTGTTACACGTATAAACTCATGGTTACAGGGAGGTTTAACCATTATACAATGAAGCTGCTAATATGCAATTTGTCTTCATATATATATATATATATTTGAATGGGCTACTTGTAAGATCCCAGAATATTGTCGAAATATAAATCCAGCATATGCATGATGACAAATTAAACTGTAACCTACATAAACAAATCACCTCTATTATACAGTATATTATTATTACTGGCATCTCTTTGTGGGCCATGCTACATCCCACAGTTTCTTGCTTGTACATTTTACAATAATGCATCGTCAAGGAAGACTTTAGAAGAGCACACAATTGACACTCTCACCCTTTTTAAGAGGCTAATTAAAAAGGGTTTGTCTATAAATTTATAAAGATCTTACTGGAATCACTGTGAACAAAGAATCATATTAGTAGGTTTTACAGACGTCAGTGCCTGAGATGAAGTTTCATGATAGTGGTTAATAAAAACTAATGGCATATCTTTTATAGCTAGTATTTCAGAAGTAGTAAATCTGTGTAATCAAATACAAATCTTTGACATTTCAAAATTAAAGTGACGGCACTTCCTTATACACGGAGTGTCATAAGGGCCATTACTGGTGGTTTGAGCATAACACACGGAAGAATCTACTGTAATAATTATTCGTTGTACAAATGTCACTTCTTCGATGGCTTCCGCTTGAGACTCAGTGACCTCATTGAGCCAAACATTCTCCTCCCCAAGTCCTTCAGTGATCGAGAGCGCTGGAGCGGCATCCGCGAAGGAGGGGACGGAGAAAAGGAAGGGGAGGAGAGCGGAGAGAGTGAGTGACAGCTGCCTTCAAGGCTCTGAGAGCGAGAAAGGTTAAAGAGGCTTGCGGTGGACGACAGACGTTTGTCGTCCTCCCTCGCTGTAAGCAGTCTGACCCCGTCATCCTTGTTGATGCCCAAGCTCCCTTGTCCTACGTCTAGCGAGGAGACCCAGTGTGACCGCTTTGCATGCTCCTCGCTGTGGTTATGAGGCACCAGCAAACCTTGGGACTCACTTCTGAATAAAGCCCTTCTGGAAAGCCTGAGGCTGGAGCCATGTCTCTCCCCATCTTCTTTCCCTCTCCTCTTGGAGAAGAGTGGCGAGCTGTCTACTTTTGGCCTCTTGTCATTGCTGCTGGATGAAGCCTTTACCCTGGGTTTCTCCCTTCTCCAGCTACCAACACTGTTCCTCCTCCACCCGTAGCCATACTCCGCTCTGTCCATGTCTTCTTTTTCTTTTTCTGACTCTTTGGCCCAGCGTCGTCCCTCAAAGCCCCTCCACAGTTTGTTGGAGGTCTTTTTGGATGTCAGAGCTGCTGCCCTTTCCTCCTCCCCACCCCAAGAAGAGCTGAACTCCTCTCTCTTAGCATAGCTGCTCACTGTGGCTGCCCTGACCAACTTATGGGACGCATGCTTTCCTCTGTATAGCCCTTCTCCCTCTGCGTTCTTCCATGCACCACTCTGACGAAGTGATCCGCCTCTTGGTTGGATGCCACCGTGCTCCAAAGAAGAGGTCCTAGTGTTGGTGTGGGGCAGGGAGCACTGGAAGGGCGCATCCCGACGGAAAACCGAGAGAGGGGTGGGACCCATGGGGGATGGCTGGAGAGGCCGTGGGGGGGAGCGACCCCTGGGAGTGGGGCGGGAGGCAGGGGAGGAGGTTGTGGAAGAGGGAAGATCAGAAGGGGAAGGGATCTGCTGGTACTGGCAGTGTGAGGAGTAATGGGGAGAGGGAATATGCATAGGCTGGTAAGGGTGAATGGGGCTGCTTGAGTGCGAGAGAGGAGGGGTGAGACTGGACTGGGATTGAGGAGAATGAGTGACACTGAGGGACAGCTGTATTGGTCTCTGGGGATTCAGATTGGTCACTCTAGTATAGTGATGAGACTGATCAGTCTGGGCTGTCAGGTGAGATTTACTGTGAGCCCTCACTTCACCTGCACTTTCTGTTTGGAAGCAGTCGATATCAAGCTCCACACCTTGTTCCATCAGTCCAACCACGACAGCCCTGGACAGCCCAGAGAGGCGGGAGATTTCTCCCACCATAGGAGAGTCTTCACTCAACTTGGTACTGGCGCTGGGCTCTTGAATTAAGCTGCTACGCTGAGACCCAGGAGCTGATCCACCATTGGTACCAAAAACTGATGGTGCAGGGTCTGGTTGAGCACCACCACTCCAGTCTAATGAGCGACAGAATGATGATGACGACGATGTCGATGACCCATATCCAGTGTTCGGTACAGAGCCTGAAATGACCTCTAGGGAACTGCGGTGGCTCATGCTGCTTGGACAAGTTGAAATGCGAGGACGAACTCGAACCGCTGGGGTGGGTGTAGCAGAGGAGAGAGATGTGGAGGCAGCAGGCGCTGCAGTAAAGTCACTCCTGAAAGCTCCACAACTGCCACTTTTGGAACTGTCCACGGCTCCTCTGCTACGATTTAAACCAGAAGCCAGGTTCAAGTTAAGGTTGAGATGCAGGTTTATATTCACGTCCTCTCCAGTTGCTGAAGGAAGGTTGCCCAGGTTGATTGAGTTCCTCGTGGCCTTTTTGGCGCTAGTGCTGAGGCCGACTCTGGCTGAATTTCCCAGCAGTGACCTACAAGGCGTGATGCTGCCCCCTGCCATTATTAGGTGCCTGCACCGCAATGCATTTAGGGCCTCAACTCTAGTAGAACTAGAGTTCAGGCCTAAATGCATTGCGGAGCAAGCATCTCTTATAATTCGATGCGTTTATTCCGCTTCCTCTTCCTTCCGTTTTTCGCCGCGTAACTTGTCCCGCAGCTTTGAGAAAACCCTGACACAAGTTATATCAAAACGTGCGGTTTGATCGGGAATGGTGTGCTATGACTTTTATAAGGATTTCGCGTAACCATGGCGACAAAAATCGCGAAAAACCCTTAACGAGTTCCACATAGACATGAATGGGAAACGGACGGCAAAAGTCGACAAACCAAGCCCGCTTTGGAGCCTCACAGTGTCGCCATACTTTAACGTAGAAACCTGATTTTAACTTTAAACGGGTCACAAGACTTGGGACTTTTATCACCTAAGTCACGGTTTCGATACATATTACGGTTTTTCCACAATCGCAGTTTAAGTTTTGTAAAAAAAAACTAAATTTTTAAATTTTATAATGGGTGTGTATTGCGTGCGTGGGCGGTAGCTAGAGTGTACACTGTAGTGAGAAGTGGAACATTATTCACTTAAAATCTCCAAACAAACTCCTCTACTGCTCACAATTTCCAACTTAAAAAGACATTTTTTACATCGAAACGTTGCTATGGTTGTTGGCTAACCCTGTGTGTTGTTTTTATTTTCATACGACTTGCGGTTTTTCTTCAAATCACCTAATTGCGCAGAGAGTTCCGGTCAACGTCCCCATCGACTGCCATGTTAAAAATTTGGATTTGGACTTTTTGAAAAGTCAAGTTCAGGACATTTTAAAACTGTCATTACTCGGTCAATTCTCACCCGTTTCTTACAAAATTAAATGTGGACGCTGCTCAGAGCCTTGTGGCGCTCACAAACCAAGAATTATAGCTCTATCATTTACCGTTCATGAGATATGACAACTTTAAAAGGGCCTGTTTTCTCTGTTGTCTGAGGTTTTCGACAGAGACACAGGTGCGTGTGTGCGTGAGGTAAGGAGGAGGAGGAGGGGGAGGGGGGGCTTGTCAGTCTCCAACTATCTAAATGTACTTCTCCACCACAAACTTTGACACTCAACTCCTCCCACAGTTTTGGGAAAAACCCCACACATCCTATATCAAAATGTGCGGTTTGATCGGGAAAGGTGTGCTATGACTTTTCTAAGTGTTTCGAGTAACCATGGCGACAAAAATCCCCAAAAACTGTGCAATCATTTCCACATACACATACATGAGAAATGGTCAACAACATGATCAGGACCCAGTCCACTTTAGAACCTCACAGTGTCGTCATACTTTAACGTAGAGACCTCAAACTTTATATGTGAGACCAGAGACCCGTCCTTAACATGTCTGCAGAAGGTGACCTCACTACAAGAAGTGGAACACCCGAAACAGGAAGTTAAATGTAACGTTGCCATACATTGACCGATCTGCACGAAACATCATATGTAAGACAAGGGACCCGTCCTGAACATGTTTAGGGACACGCCCTTGACCCAACAGGAAGTCGGCCATTTTAAACGGCAAGTGCCCGCATATTTGCTGTACAACTTTACCAGCAAAGGTCCTGCACGCGACGACACATGCCGGAAGCTGCAGGCACCATCGAAATTACGCCGGCGGAATTTTCTAGTATGGTCTTGTCCTTCTCCCACAAAAAACTTTGCCGCTTAACTTGTCCCACATTTTTGAGAAAACCCTGACACATGTTACATCAAAACGTGCGGTTTGATCGGGAATGGTGTGCTATGACTTTTATAAGCGATTCGCGTAACAGTGGCGACAAAAATCTCGAAAAACCGTTAACAAGTTTCACATACACATGAATGGGAAATGGACAGAAAAAGTCCATATACCAAGCCTGCTTTGGAGCCTCACAGTGTCGTCATACTTTCACGTAGAAACGTGATTTCAACTTTAAACGTGGCATAAGACTTGGGACTTTTATCACCCAGGTCAAGGTTTCGATACATATTACGGTTTTTCCACAATCGCAGTTTAAGTTTTTGACTTTTTTTGGCCTTTTATAATGGCTGTGTATTGCGTCCCTTACAGTGTACACTCTGCTGAGATTGTGAAAATAAATCACAAACTCTCCAAACAAACTCCTCTCCTGCCCACAATTTCCAACTTAAATAGATATTTTTTACATCAAAACGTTGCTATGGTTGTTGGCTAACCCTGTGTGTTGTTTTCATTTTCATACGACCTGTGGTTTTTCTTAAAATCACCTCAAAGCGCAGAGAGTTCTGGTCAACGCTGCCATAGACGGCTATTTTAAAAATTCTGATTTGTAGTTTGGAAAAACAAGATAAACCGACATTTTAAAACTGTCATTACTCGGTCAATTCTCACCCGTTTCTCACAAAATTAAATGTGGACGCTGCTCAGAGCCTTGTGACGCTCACAAACTAAGAATTATAGCTCTATCATCTACCGTTAATGAGATATGACAACTTTAAACAGTGCTGATTTTGCTGTTGTCTGAGGTTTTAGGACACAGGTGCGTGTGTGCGTGAGGGAAGGAGGAGGAGGGGGAGGGGCTTGTCAATAAAATGTACTTCTCCACCACAAACTTTGACACTCAACTCCTCCCACAGTTTTGAGAAAACCCCCACACATCCTATATCAAAACGTGCGGTTTGATCAGGAATAGCCGGCTTTGTCTTTTCTAAGCTTTTCGAGTAACCGTGGCAACAAAAATCCCAAAAAACTGCAATCATTTCCACATACACATACATGGGAAACGGTCAACAACATGATCAGGACTTCATTACAGGAAGTGGAACGCCCGAAACAGGAAGTTAAATGTAACTTTGCCTTACATTAAGAGATGTGCACGAAACATCATATGTGAGACATGTGACCTTCCATGGACATGTTTAGGGACACGCCCTTGACCCAGCAGGAAGTCGGCCATCTTAACCAGGAAGTGCCCACTAACTTTGCTGTAAATTGACCGGTGTGCACGAAAGAGGATATATGAGACCAGGGATCCGTTTTGAACATGTCTAGAAAAGGTGACCTCCCTACAGGAAGTGCAACACCCGAAACAGGAAGTAAAGTCTAACATTGTCCGATCTGCACGAAACTTGACAGATGTGACGAGGGAACTTCCCTGAACTCGGACGTTGCCCGAAAAATCGACATGCCGGAAGCTGCAGGCACCATCGAAATTACGCCGGCGGAATTTTCTAGTATGGTCTTGTCCTTCTCCCACAAAAAACTTTGCCGCTTAACTCGTCCCGCAGCTTTGAGAAAACCCTGACACATGTTACATCAAAACGTGCGGTTTGATCGGGAATGGTGTGCTATGACTTTTATAAGCGATACGTGTAACAGTGGCAACAAAAATCTCGAAAAACCGTTACAAAGTTTCACATACACATGAATGGGAAATGGACAGAAAAAGTCCATATACCAAGCCTGCTTTGGAGCCTCACAGTGTTGTCATACTTTCACGTAGAAACGTGATTTCAACTTTAAACGTGTCATAAGACTTGGGACTTTTATCACCTAGGTCAAGGTTTCGATACATATTACGGTTTTTTCACAATCGCAGTTTAAGTTTTTGACTTTTTTTGGCCTTTTATAATGGCTGTGTATTGCGTCCCTTACAGTGTACACTCTGCTGAGATTGTGAAAATAAATCACAAACTCTCCAAACAAACTCCTCTCCTGCCCACAATTTCCAACTTAAACAGACATTTTTTACATCAAAACGTTGCTATGGTTGTTGGCTAACCCTGTGTGTTGTTTTCATTTTCATACGACCTGTGGTTTTTCTTAAAATCACCTCAAAGTGCAGAGAGTTCTGGTCAACGCTGCCATAGACGGCTATTTTAAAAATTCTGATTTGTAGTTTGGAAAAACAAGATAAACCGACATTTTAAAACTGTCATTACTCGGTCAATTCTCACCCGTTTCTCACAAAATTAAATGTGGACGCTGCTCAGAGTCTTGTGACGCTCACAAACTAGGAATTATAGCTCTATCATCTACCGTTCATGAGATATGACAACTTTAAACGGTGCTGATTTTGCCGTTGTCTGAGGTTTTCGACAGAGACACAGGTGCGTGTGTGTGTGCGTGAGGTAAGGAGGAGGAGGGGGAGGGGCTTGTCAGTAAAATGTACTTGTCCACCACAAACTTTGACACTCAACTCCTCCCACAGTTTTGGGAAAAACCCCACACATCCTATATCAAAATGTGCGGTTTGATCGGGAAAGGTGTGCTATGACTTTTCTAAGTGTTTCGAGTAACCATGGCGACAAAAATCCCCAAAAACTGTGCAATCGTTTCCACATACACATACATGGGAAACGGTCAACAAAATGATCAGGACCCAGTCCACTTTAGAACCTCACAGTGGGGTCATACTTCCTCAAACTTTATATGTGAGACCAGAGACCTGTCCTGAACATGTCTGCAGAAGGTGACCTCACCACAGGAAATGGAACGCACGGAACAGGAAGTTAAATGTAACGTTGCCATACATTGACAGATCTGCACGAAACATCATATGTGAGACAAGGGACCCATCCTGAACATGTTTAGGGACACGCCCTTGACCCAACAGGAAGTCGGCCATTTTAAACAGCAAGTGCCCACTAACTTTGCTGTACATTGACCGATGTGCACGAAAGAGGATATATGAGACCAGGGATCCGTTTTGAACATGTCTAGAAAAGGTGACCTCCCTACAGGAAGTGCAACACCCGAAACAGGAAGTAAAGTCTAACATTGTCCGATCTGCACGAAACTTGACAGATGTGACGAGGGAACTTCCCTGAAGTCGGACATTGCCCGAAAACTCGACATGCCGGAAGCTGCAGGCACCATCGAAATTACGCCGGCGGAATTTTCTAGTTAGGTGCCTGCACCGCAATGCATTTAGGCCTCAACTCTAGTAGAACTAGAGTTCAGGCCTAAATGCATTGCGGAGCAAGCATCTCTTATAATCCTACGCGTTTATTCCGCTTGAAATTCCTCTTCCTCCCGTTTTTTGCCGCGTAACTCGTCCCGCAGCTTTGAGAAAACCCTGACACAAGTTATATCAAAACGTGCGGTTTGATCGGGAATGGTGTGCTATGACTTTTATAAGGATTTCGCGTAACCATGGCGACAAAAATCGCGAAAAACCCTTAACGAGTTCCACATAGACATGAATGGGAAATGGACGGCAAAAGTCGACAAAACAAAGCCCGCTTTGGAGCCTCACAGTGTCGTCATACTTTAACGTAGAAACGTGATTTTAACTTTAAACGGGTCACAAGACTTGGGACTTTTATCACTTAAGTCACGGTTTCGATACAAATTACGGTTTTTCCACAATCGCAGTTTAAGTTTTGCAAAAAAAAAATACGTTTTTAATTTTTATAATGGGTGTGTATTGCGTGCGTGGGCGGTAGCTAGAGTGTACACTGTAGTGAGAAGTAGAACATTATTCACTTAAAATCTCCAAACAAACTCCAACGCTGCCCACAATTTCCAACTTAAACAGACATTTTTTATATCAAAATGTTGCTATGGTTGTTGGCTAACCCTGTATGTTGTTTTTATTTTCATACGACTTGCGGTTTCTCTTCAAATCACCTAATTGCGCAGAGAGTTCCCGTCAACGTCCCCATTGACTGCCATGTTAAAAATTTAGATTTGGACTTTTTGAAAAGTCAAGTTCAGGACATTTTAAAACTGTCATTACTCGGTCAATTCTCACCCGTTTCTTACGAAATTAAATGTGGACGCTGCTCAGAGCCTTGTGGTGCTCACAAACCAAGAATTTTAGCTCTATCATTTACCGTTCATGAGATATGACAACTTTAAAAGGGCCTATTATCTCTGTTGTCTGAGGTTTTCGACAGAGACACAGGTGCGTGTGTGCGTGAGGTAAGGAGGAGGAGGAGGGGAAGGGGGGGGAGGGGCTTGTCAGTAAAATGTACTTGTCCACCACTAACTTTGACACTCAACTCCTCCCACAGTTTTGGGAAAAACCCCACACATCCTATATCAAAACGTACGGTTTGATCGGGAAAGGTGTGCTATGACTTTTCTAAGTGTTTCGAGTAACCATGGCGACAAAAATCCCCAAAAACTGTGCAACCATTTCCACATACACATACATGAGAAATGGTCAACAACATGATCAGAACCCAGTCCACTTTAGAACCTCACAGTGTCGTCATACTTTAACGTAGAGACCTCAAACTTTATATGTGAGACCAGAGACCCGTCCTGAACATGTCTGCAGAAGGTGACCTCACTACAGGAAGTGGAACGCCCGAAACAGGAAGTTAAATGTAACGTTGCCATACATTGATCAATCTGCACGAAACATCATATGTGAGACAAGGGACCCGTCCTGAACATGTTTAGGGACACGCCCTTGACCCAACAGGAAGTCGGCCATTATAAACAGCAAGTGCCCACTAACTTTGCTGTACATTGACCGATCTGCATGAAACTTTATATGTGAGACCAGAGACCTGTCCTGAACATGTCTGCAGAAGGAGACCTCACTACAGGAAGTGGAACACCCGAAACAGGAAGTTAAATGTAACTTTGCCATACATTGACCGATCTGCACAAAACATCATATTTGAGACAAGGGACCCGTCCTGAACATGTTTAGGGACACGCCCTTGACCCAACAGGAAGTCGGCCATTTTCAACGGCAAGTGCCCACTAACTTTGCTGTAAATTGACCGATGTGCACAAAAGACGATATATGAGACCAGGGATCCGTTTTGAAAATGTCTAGAAAAGGTCACCTCCCTACAGGAAGTGCAACAACCGAAACAGGAAGTAAAGTCTAACGTTGTCCGATCTGCAGGAAACTTGACAGATGTGACGAGGGAACTTCCCTGAACTCGGACGTTGCCCGAGAACTCGACATGCCGGAAGCTGCAGGCACCATCGAAATTACGCCGGCGGAATTTTCTAGTATGGTCTTGTCCTTCTCCCACAAAAAACTTTGCCGCTTAACTCGTCCCGCAGCTTTGAGAAAACCCTGACACAAGTCATATCAAAACGTGCGGTTTGATCAGGAATGGTGTGCTATGACTTTTATAAGCGATTCGCGTAACAGTGGCGACAAAAATCTCGAAAAACCGTTAACAAGTTTCACATACACATGAATGGGAAATGGACAGAAAAAGTCCATATACCAAGCCCGCTTTGGAGCCTCACAGTGTTGTCATACTTTCACGTAGAAACGTGATTTTAACTTTAAACGGGTCACAAGACTTGGGACTTTTATCACCTAGGTCAAGGTTTTGATACATATTACGGTTTTTCCACAATCGCAGTTTAAGTTTTTGACTTTTTTTGGCCTTTCATAATGGCTGTGTATTGCGTCCCTTACAGTGTACACTCTGCTGAGATTGTGAAAATAAATCACAAACTCTCCAAACAAACTCCTCTCCTGCCCACAATTTCCATCTTAAATAGACATTTTTTACATCGAAACGTTGCTATGGTTGTTGGCTAACCCTGTGTGTTGTTTTCATTTTCATACGACCTGTGGTTTTTCTTAAAATCACCTCAAAGCGCAGAGAGTTCTGGTCAACGCTGCCATAGACGGCCATGTTAAAAATTTAGATTTGGACTTTTTGAAAAGTCAAGTTCAGGACATTTTAAAACTGTCATTACTCGGTCAATTCTCACCCCTTTCTCACAACATTACATGTGGACGCTGCTCAGAGTCTTGTGATGCTCACAATCCAAAAATTTTAGCTCTATCATCTACCGATCATGAGATATGACAACTTTAAACAGTGCTGATTTCGCTGTTGTCTGAGGTTTTCGACAGGGACACAGGTGCGTGTGTGCGTGAGGTAAGGAGGAGGAGGAGGGGGAGGGGCTAGTCTCCAACTATCTAAATGTACTTGTCCACCACAAACTTTGACACTCAACTCCTCCCACAGTTTTGGGAAAAACCCCACACATCCTATATCAAAATGTGCGGTTTGATCGGGAAAGGTGTGCTATGACTTTTCTAAGTGTTTCGAGTAACCATGGCGACAAAAATCCCCAAAAACTGTGCAACCATTTCCACATACACATACATGAGAAATGGTCAACAACATGCTCAGGACCCAGTCCACTTTAGAACCTCACAGTGTCGTCATACTTTAACGTAGAGACCTCAAACTTTATATGTGAGACCAGAGACCCGTCCTGAACATGTCTGCAAAAGATGACCTCACTACAGGAAGTGGAACGCACGGAACAGGAAGTTAAATGTAACTTTGCCATACATTGACCGATCTGCACGAAACATCATATTTGAGACAAGGGACCCGTCCTGAACATGTTTAGGGACACGCCCTTGACCCAACAGGAAGTCGGCCATTTTAAACAGGAAGTGCCCACTAACTTTGCTGTACATTGACCGATGTGCACGAAACAGGATATATGCGACCAGGGATCCGTCCTGAACATGTGTAGAAAAGGTGACCTCACTACAGGAAGTGCAACACCCGAAACAGGAAGTAAAGTCAAACATTGTTCGATCTGCACGAAACTTGACAAATGTGACGAGGGAACTTCCCAGAACTCGGACGTTGACCGAAAACTCGACATGCCGGAAGCTGCAGGCACCATCGAAATTACGCCGGCGGAATTTTCTAGTATGGTCTTGTCCTTCTCCCACAAAAAACTTTGCCGCTTAACTTGTCCCACATTTTTGAGAAAACCCTGACACATGTTACATCAAAACGTGCGGTTTGATCGGGAATGGTGTGCTATGACTTTTATAAGCGATTCGCGTAACAGTGGCGACAAAAATCTCGAAAAACCGTTAACAAGTTTCACATACACATGAATGGGAAATGGACAGAAAAAGTCCATATACCAAGCCCGCTTTGGAGCCTCACAGTGACGTCATACTTTCACGTAGAAACGTGATTTTAACTTTAAACGTGTCATAAGACTTGGGACTTTTATCACCGAGGTCAAGGTTTCGATACATATTACGGTTTTTCCACAATCGCAGTTTAAGTTTTTGACTTTTTTTGGCCTTTCATAATGGCTGTGTATTGCGTCCCTTACAGTGTACACTCTGCTGAGATTGTGAAAATAAATCACAAAATCTCCAAACAAACTCCTCTCCTGCCCACAATTTCCAACTTAAACAGACATTTTTTACATCAAAACGTTGCTATGGTTGTTGGCTAACCCTGTGTGTTGTTTTCATTTTCATACGACTTGTGGTTTTTCTTCAAATCACCTAATTGCGCAGAGAGTTCCGGTCAACGTCCCCATCGACTGCCATGTTAAAAATTTAGATTTGGACTTTTTGAAAAGTCAAGTTCAGGACATTTTAAAACTGTCATTACTCGATCAATTCTCACCCGTTTCTTACGAAATTAAATGTGGACGCTGCTCAGAGCCTTGTGACGCTCACAAACCAAGAATTTTACCTCTATCATTTACCGTTCATGAGATATGACAACTTTAAAAGGGCCTGTTTTCTCTGTTGTCTGAGGTTTTCCACAGAGACACAGGTGCGTGTGTGCGTGAGGTAAGGAGGAGGAGGGGGAGGGGCTAGGGGGGGCTTGTCAGTCTCCAACTATCTAAATGTACTTCTCCACCACAAACTTTGACACTCAACTCCTTCCACAGTTTTGGGAAAAACCCCACACATCCTATATCAAAATGTGCGGTTTGATCGGGAAAGGTGTGCTATGACTTTTCTAAGTGTTTCGAGTAACCATGGCGACAAAAATCCCCAAAAACTGTGCAACCATTTCCACATACACATACATGGGAAACGGTCAACAACATGATCAGGACCCAGTCCACTTTAGAACCTCACAGTGTCGTCATACTTTAACGTAGAGACCTCAAACTTTATATGTGAGACCAGAGACCCGTCCTGAACATGTCTGCAGAAGGTGACCTCACCACAGGAAATGGAACGCACGGAACAGGAAGTTAAATGTAACTTTGCCTTACATTGAGAGATGTGCACGAAACACCATATGTGAGACAAAGAACCTTCCATGGACATGTTTAGGGACACGCCCTTGACCCAGCAGGAAGTCGGCCATTTTAAACAGCAAGTGCCCGCATATTTGCTGTAAATTGACCGGTGTGCACGAAACAGGATATATGAGACCAGGGATCCGGCCTGAACATGTCTAGAAAAGGTGAGCTCACTACAGGAAGTGCAACACCCGAAACAGGAAGTAAAGTCTAACATTGTCCGATCTGCATGAAACTTGACAGATGTGACGAGGGAACTTCCCTGAACTTGGACGTTGCCCGAAAACTCGACATGCCGGAAGCTGCAGGCACCATCGAAATTACGCCGGCGGAATTTTCTAGTTAGGTGCCTGCACCGCAATGCATTTAGGGCCTCAACTCTAGTAGAACTAGAGTTCAGGCCTAAATGCATTGCGGAGCAAGCATCTCTTATAATCCTTCGCGCTTTTTCTTCTTGATATTCCTCTTCCTTCCGTTTTTTCGCCGCGTAACTTGTCCCGCAGCTTTGAGAAAACCCTGACACAAGTTATATCAAAACGTGCGGTTTGATCGGGAATGGTGTGCTATGACTTTTATAAGGATTTCGCGTAACCATGGCGACAAAAATCGCGAAAAACCCTTAACGAGTTCCACATAGACATGAATGGGAAATGGACGGCAAAAGTCGACAAACCAAGCCCGCTTTGGAGCCTCACAGTGTCGTCATACTTTAACGTAGAAACCTGATTTTAACTTTAAACGGGTCACAAGACTTGGGACTTTTATCACCTAAGTCACGGTTTCGATACATATGACGGTTTTTCCACAATCGCAGTTTAAGTTTTGCAAAAAAAAATTACGTTTTTAATTTTTATAATGGGTGTGTATTGCGTGCGTGGGCGGTAGCTAGAGTGTACACTGTAGTGAGAAGTAGAACATTATTCACTTAAAATCTCCAAACAAACTCCAACGCTGCCCACAATTTCCAACTTAAACAGACATTTTTTACATCAAAATGTTGCTATGGTTGTTGGCTAACCCTGTGTGTTGTTTTTATTTTCATACGACTTGCGGTTTCTCTTCAAATCACCTAATTGCGCAGAGAGTTCTGGTCAACGTCCCCATTGACTGCCATGTTAAAAATTTAGATTTGGACTTTTTGAAAAGTCAAGTTCAGGACATTTTAAAACTGTCATTACTCGGTCAATTCTCACCCGTGTCTTACGAAATTAAATGTGCACGCTGCTCAGAGCCTTGTGGCGCTCACAAACCAAGAATTTTAGCTCTATCATTTACCGTTCATGAGATATGACAACTTTAAAAGGGCCTGTTTTCTCTGTTGTCTGAGGTTTTCGACAGAGACACAGGTGCGTGTGTGCGTGAGGTAAGGAGGGGGAGGGGCTAGGGGGGGCTTGTCAGTCTCCAACTATCTAAATGTACTTCTCCACCACAAACTTTGACACTCAACTCCTCCCACAGTTTTGGGAAAAACCCCACACATCTTATATCATAATGTGCGGTTTGATCGGGAAAGGTGTGCTCTGACTTTTCTAAGTGTTTCGAGTAACCATGGCGACAAAAATCCCAAAAAACTGTGCAACCATTTCCACATACACATACATGAGAAATGGTCAACAACATGATCAGGACCCAGTCCACTTTAGAACCTCACAGTGTCGTCATACTTTAACGTAGAGACCTCAAACTTTATATGTGAGACCAGAGACCCGTCCTGAACATGTCTGCAGAAGGTGAACTCACTACAGGAAGTGGAACACCCGAAACAGGAAGTTAAACGTTGCCATACATTGACCGATCTGCACGAAACATCATATGTAAGACAAGGGACCCGTCCTGAACATGTTTAGGGACACGCCCTTGACCCAACAGGAAGTCGGCCATTTAAAACGGCAAGTGCCTGCATATTTGCTGTACAACTTTACGCGACGACACATGCCGGAAGCTGCAGGCACCATCGAAATTACGCCGGCGGAATTTTCTAGTTGAGGTTGTGCTGCGACTTTCAAAAGCAGAGAGAGACTGGGTTGAACCATGGCTTTTGCCAGGGGTGCAAAGGCCTCTGTGCATGACTGGAACTGGGGTGGTAGCTAACATGAGATCAGAGGTGGAGGAGGTTACCCGACTGTGGTACTGATGAGCCAGGCGAGAGATGTAGTGCTCCAGCTGTGTGACAGAAGGCAGCGTAGCAGACTGCGGAGGCTGGAGAGGCAGAGCTGGGCTTATGTTTGAATCCAGTGGATCATCATTTTGAAGCCCGTCTGGGCTCGTGGAGACTGATTGCTCTTGGCTTTGGGAGGTGAAAAGGGGACTCTGAAGGGCAACGGCATGCAAAGGACTTGGGTAGGGGTAAACCTCTTTGGTCCGACGGGACACCAGGTCAGTACAGTAGCGAGGGTCCAGCTGGGGCTTTGAATGGAGGGCAGAGTTTGAGCGAGAGGAAATGAGGTCAAGAAGGGGGAGAAGTGAAGCAACCAGGGATTCTCCAATTCCTGAGTAGAGGTCCAACAAAAAGCTCAGACCAGTTTCTTCAAGGTCACTTGTTCCTGTGTGACACATGATGAGATTTTAGATTCTTAGATTATTATTCCCTGTATAATTATACAACAATTACTACAACTGTCCTTTTTGAACTACATTAAGCTGTCTACTGAAAAGTCATTAACTTCAAATAAATCAAAAGACAAGGCTCCATTGTCTGCACCAGCTCACCTGAAACTGGATTGCCTTCTGTGGGTTCGGCATCCATCTGCATGACAGGCTGCTGCTGCTCCTGCTGCTGCTGGTGCTTTTGCACTGCACCTTCTGACCACAGGATGTCTGTGTTGTCTGCAGAAAGAGCAGTCTGCTCCCACAGCTTCACAGGCTTGGCTGGCGGCACTGGTCCTCCCTGAGCGGCATCACTGGACACGGAGTAGCAAGAGTCCGACAGAGAGCTACCGCTGACTGAATAGAACCCTTAATAAGAGAGAGGAAAGAATGTTAGGACTATGCAACTACATCTGGCACATGTTTTCAGTATCCTGACCTTTCTGGTTGTTATGTTCACAAGCATTATAATGAATTCTCTATGTTTATTAATACCTAAATGAGGGGCTATATTTGTTTCTTGGCAACCTTTAGTTGTCGGTTGTTCACGTAGACCAGGGGTGTCAAACTCATATACAGAGTGGGCCAAAATTTAAAACTGAAAAAAGCCGCGGGCCAAGGTTGAACAAATTAACCTTTTAATAGGGACCCAAACAAGTTTTGCATTGAATATTGAACAAGCAAGGCTTATATAACTTTATAGTGACATGCAAAATCGAGTTTCAAATAATAATAATAATAATTAAAAAATATCAATGGCATATTAAAGAAAATTTAAATAAAAAATTGAATGCCTCTTTTCTATTTGCACCCTTCTGAGGTAAATATCAACATTAACTTTTTCCACAAGCTAATAAATTTGAAAATACCGCTATACTGACCATCAAAGTCGCCAAATCGCCGGCTAAACTCAGCGCGATTGCCGCTGTATAATACCGGCGGGCCAGCTCTAATGTTAATTTGATATTGCCTCAAGGGCCAAATGAAATTACACGGAGGGCCAAATTTGGCCCGCGGGCCAGAGTTTGACACCCATGACGTAGACCTTTAGGTTGTCATGGTGACTCCATGGGCTTTACCTTATCCGTCCAACTGTCTAGTGGAGATGTGTCAAACTCACAAAGTAGGTGTGTTTTGGGAAGAACATCAGTTAAACCAATCAGTGTTTCGCTTGTCATCTATCTATAAAGCAAGTTGTGTCTTTGTGTCTGTCTGTCTGTGTGTCTG
This sequence comes from Microchirus variegatus, assembly GCF_963457635.1. NCBI lineage: Eukaryota > Metazoa > Chordata > Actinopteri > Pleuronectiformes > Soleidae > Microchirus > Microchirus variegatus. The sequence goes on along the minus strand of NC_139807.1, from coordinate 10,089,688 downwards.
TGACAGGCATATCTCGCTGACCGTTAGTCAGATCGCCCTAAGACTTTGGATAAGGGTTGAGCATGGCTCGATGGTGTGCATCTTTGATTTTCACGTTTTTTGGAGTAATTTAAATTTTCGCCGATTTATCACGCTACACCAGGCAGACAGCGGCTCATCAGCAACAGCTGTGCTGTCTGGAGCGGGGAGGTGGGAGTGAAGAGATTTTCACACGGTGTTATACTGAAACGACGCAGTCGGAGTGTCCATTCACCAATACGCAAGCACATATTTATTTAGCATTAGCATGCTACTATTTTGCAGCTAACTTGGCAAAACTGTTTCAAAAGGCAAGCTAGAGAGGTTACGATTAGCATTAGTGCAGCTAGCTGTCTTGTGACTGTCAGCCACGCTGGAATCTCTTCACAAGGCCTATGTGATTTGCGGTGTGCACATACTTCCTACGGGCAGTGCACTAGTTCCTTTAAAAGGCGGGTGTGCCTGCGCCTGGCACGTTGATAACGTTGTTATTTAAATGTCGAGATTGGAGCCACTTGTGTGTGAGGTGATGGTGTGTGGGCAGGATAAACGCAAAGAAAATAAAAAGAAAATCAGAGTTTACAAAGAAAAGTTTGAGAAACTATGAAGGAACTTTTTCTCAACAATCGGACAGTAGTCAAATGTTGATATTTAGCCGTTCTGAGGCTCTTCCATGGTTAAATCATTTCGTTTGATGTTTCTTTAAGCCTCTATAAGCCCGGTTATAGAAGTAATTGAGTTTGACACACCCCTGGCCGAGTGGGTCCTTCCTGAGGAATGTTTTTGTGCCCACAGTGTTTAGTTTGGGCGTAGAAAAAGAGAAGCCACGTCACTTAAAACTCGCCAAACAAAGACATCACCGACAGAAACTAACATAAATTCCAGGAGAAGGACGTCACAGTGCTGGATCCACTGTTTGACTCACAATAACACGCTGTTAGCTTCATAATGTATCAGAGAAATCTGTAATAATTATAACTTATATGTAATATAATAATAATTTAAAAAAGAGTAGGGTGTAAATGTAGAGACACAGGGACCAGAGTTACAATGAGACAGAAACTGAATGAGCCAGTGTCAAGTCACAAAGAGTGTAAGTAAATAGTGGAGTTAATGTTTAATTGGAACTCTCTGACACGACGTGAGCTGTAGTTGTAACAGAAGGTGACAAACTCTGTTGATCATCGCACAAGTCAGCGCCGTTATCGCCCGCTGTCAACTACTTTGACCCCTGGACAAACATTTGTACCTGAACTCGGTCTGGAGTCACTGTCCAGGTGGAGCCCACCACTGGGGTCTGGTGTTGGGGGAGAGAGCAGGTCAGAGGGGGCGTCCCAGGACAGAGTGGACCAGCGTGAATGACTTCTCCTCGCAGACGAGGAGTAGACGTCGTCTGCGCTGCTTTGACAGGGCAACGCCATCATATCTGAAGAAGAGGCGGTCTGAAAAAAAAAATAGGGAAAAATCTAATCAAAATTCTGTGACAACGTACAAACAGGTTTCTCTGTCTGTGAGTGTGGAGTGTTTACAAGCATTAAAAAGGCACTGTTACAAAAGAACACCAGTCAAATTAAATATGGACTATTATTATAACCAAGTGGGTGTAAATGCACATAAGTGTCCAACACTGTGAAAAAAGGTTGGTTCATTTTAGTGGATATTTCTGTTTAAATGATCACATAGTAGTGAGGGAGCTAAAGTACTAAATTAATCATCAGCTATTTTGATAATCAATTAATCGGTTTCAAGCTTTTTTCATGATTAAAACAAGATTTTGGATTGTTTTAGCTTCTTAAATGTGAATATTTTCTTTAATTCTTTGCTCCACATCACAAAGAAATCATTCAAACTGAATAATTTTTGGTTTGTCAAAACAAGATGTTCGAGAACATCATGTCCAGGTTTGACAAACACTGATCGGCAATAATCATTAGTTGCAGCTCTAGTACACTCTTAGAAATAAGGGTTCCAAAAGGGTCCTTCCTGCTGAGGTTCTAGCTGAAAAACCCTTTCCCGAAGAAAGGGTTTTTAAAGGGTTCTTGGTAACACTAATGGTTCCAGTAAGAACCATTTTGATCCAGAGAGGGATCAAAAAGGGTTCTTGGTGAAACCCTCCAAAAGGGTCCACCTGGAGCCAAAAAGGGTTCTCCTATGAGGACAAGCAGAAGAATCTGATATGGTTCTACTTTGCACTTTTATTTCTAAGAGTGTAGAATCAGAATGTAGCATTAAACTTTGAAACTACATGAACAGAATTGAACAAAATCATGTTCATGCAATAAGCTCATTGTGTGCCCGTTATAGCAATAATGAGACATCACGTCACACGGTGCTTACTGGAACAGGTCCAACAAACACACCAACAATTGTCCTATCAGGTTAGCAAAAGTGTGCCTCAATTTCCCAGATTAGCAGAGGCTTGTTAGAGTAAAACCCCCTTCCCCCCTCTCCTCCAGTTATCCTTTAAAATCCCCTAACCCAGCCCTCCTGGACAGGAGCCAAGAGCCCCCCCCCTCTCTGCATTAGCCTGATGGAGTCCAGACAACAGAGACACTGAGTGGCACTGATCAATCCTCTTGTTGCTGCGGAAACAAAACAGGTAGTGACTCACTGCTGGGGGAGAGAAGGGGGATTCAGAGGATAATGGAAGGAAGACAGATGACGTAACAAAGAGCAGCCAGGGTGACAGAAGGCAAAGGGGGGGATGGACTGGGGGAAGTAAAAAAAAATAAGTGGAAGAAAGACTTTTTCAGACTTTGACTTCTTGTCCTCGGCTTATCTCAACTCTGAAAGATTAGGGCGCTTCGACTCAAATCTGCAGCGAGGAGCAGATGAGTGGGTGACCGAAATGAGCAAGAGGGACAAAAAGAGAGACCGAGGAAATAAGAGTGAGTCACCGATGGAGTGAAGGTGGGGAGGGAGTGGTGAGCGGTTGCTGGGTGAGAGAGAAGGGCATCTTCAAGGACCCCCCCCCACACACACTCCCCCTTGACAAACACCCCCTTTACTTGGGTAATATCCTTCGAGCCAGCCGCCCCCTACTCACCATAGCTGCAGCTGCTCGCTCTCCCAACTCCTGCTCACTTTTCCTCCCACACAGAACCACAAAACAGCACACAGACAACAGAGCAGGCGAAATATCTAACTTAGCCTCAGAGTGAACTCTAAACGCACTAATCCTGTGATTTCCGCTCGCTGATATATCGCGTTGATATATAAGCCGTAAAAATCATATCTGCAGAAACAAACGTCTACTTCTCTATCACTACATTAATCGTCAACTATTTTGATCATCTGAAGCTTTTTTCACGATTAAAACAAGATTTCTGATTGTTTTAGCTTCTTAAATGTGAACATTTTCCTCGTGTCTTTGCTCCACACAAGAAAGAAATCATTTAAAAGTGAATCATTTTGCTTTGTTGACAAAACAAGACGTTCGAGAACATCGTCATTTCCAGGTTTGACAAACACCGATCAACGTTTTTTGACATTTTATGGACCAAACCATTCATCGAAAACAGCCCAGTGCACTGCACATTACAGGATATAATGTTCACACAGACACCAGCCATGATCAAATCATAGGCGAGTGACACACAAGTGAGGTGAGGGGTGTGTAACGTGACACTCGAGCAGCACAGACCCTCTTTAACAACACACAGAGCATGTATCAGGTGTGTGGATCATTACATCACGGCCAAGACCAATTTTAGCAGCGGTTTTCACGACGTCGAGACCGAATCATTTTAGTCAAGCGCTGTCTGGGCGGAAGAGGCGCGCGGCGTGAAAGTACGAGCTCGTTCGATCCACACGCAGCAGCAACGCCACTTATCGTTTCATGCATTATTGATGTGCTGTTGAAATGCGACGACACAGCGCCCACACGAGAGTCTCTGCAGCTTCTCCCGTGAAGTTGAGCGATGGACTGGAGCTTCACTGAAACATTCAGGTGGATCCTTGCAGACCTTTTTAGGTTTTTTTCCCTCCCCACCAGAAAGATCCTGAGGCCAGAAAAAAACCCCACAGACAAAAGCTTTGTCACTCCGCACGTCAGGATAATGGCTCCCCATGTAAGACGATGCTTCCCAATATTAAAGAGAATGTCACAGTGAGTTCAGTGAGATGAAACAGACACATTTCAAGGACATTCACGTCACTGAATCTTTTAAATGTTACTTATTTCCCACTGTGTGTGAATTATGAGAAGCTCCTTTGGTAATCCCGTCCTCTACTATTGGTTTTCTTCAGTGAGGAGATTTTATTTTTAGATCACAATTCAATGTTTCCCTTCTCAAAACTAGAAAGGATGGTGTTCTGTTTGAATGATTTCTTGGTTACAAGGAGCAAAGAAACGGGAAAATATTCACATTTAAGAAACTGAAACAATCAGAAAACTTGTTTTAATTCCTTAAGAATCACCCAAACCGATTAATTGTCTGTCAAAATAGTTGTAATCGATTAATCAACTTTGAGTTCCAATTTAAAACATTATAGAATAGAAACCTGCATGCTGCTTAAATACTGGACAACATCACATGCTTAAAAAGACAACACCACACACACACACACAGACACACACACAGACACACACACACACACACAGACATAATCCCAACCTGATTAATATGGATTTGCTCTCTCTCTCTCTCCCTCTCTCTCTCCACTAAAGAGAAAAGATGAATCATATTTCAAGAGGTTGATTCAAAAATAAGTCGAGAGCGTTATGTTATGAGTCAACTAATCCTCGGCTTACAAAATAGTTATTTTTATGAAAGCAGAACAACCGGTGAATAAAAACAAATGTTACATAAAGTGATGGATATTGAGGTAATATGAGTAAAAATTGATTAAGCACTTAACTTCATTCTTTCTCCCTTCTTGTGTCTCACCTGTTATTAATTTTGCAAAATCTTGTATAGATTTATAGATTGTGAAGGACTAACAGGTTTCCTTCAGACTGTATGTGTGTGTGAATGCACCGGTGAATATGTGCATATTTAAGTGTGTGTGTGTGTGTAGGTGTATATGTCTTTTTTTAGCATGTTATAGATGAGAGCTGCACAGTTATTCAAGCAAATGCATTCAACAGTGAGTGCAAGTGCAATATCCAAATAAATGTTTTTTTTGTCAAAAATGATGAAATTCTGCAGTGCAGAAAGTATATAATGCGTCTATGGAATGTCTATGGTACATTTCCGCCTTTATGGTAATGAATAAAACAGCAGATATCTTTGGTTTCTCAGCTGCTGCATATTTTAAAGTAGTCGTGGTCGATTGCTTTTGCACACACTGTTTGTGTGTGTGTGTGTTGGTGGAGGTCAGAGGGCAGACTGCCAGCCTGCTCGCTCTGCCACCCTGGCAGCTCCCTTCAGAGGTGAGAATGAGCGGAGCCGCTCGCTCGGCCTCTCTCCACAGGAGGAAGCACACGGGGAGACGTTGGTGGGCGGCTGCTGGTGAGAAAGGCAGCACGTTATCAGACACATTTCACTGCACACGCCCTCACTCAGATGGGACTCTAATTCCGCTCCGTGCACTGGTTTTAAAAAGATTTTAGTATTTTAAGCCGTTTTGCCAAAGAAACTAAGAGACACTAACAAGTATTTACATGAGTAATGGTTTGGTCCATAAAATGTCAGAAAACGTTAAAAAAAAAACGTTGATCAGTGTTTGTCAAACCTGGAAAAGTTCTTGAATATCTTGTTTTGTTCACAAACTAAAATGATTGAGTTTTAATGATTTCTTTGTTAGCTGGAGCAAAGAAACAAAGAAAATATTCACATTTAAGAAGCTGAAACGATCAGAAATCTTGTTTTAAAATCTTGTTTTAATTGACGATTAATAATCGATTAATAACCGAGTAACTGTTTCAGCTCTAATAACAGTGTCACCGTATCATTTTCTTCACCATCAATACAATTAAGGTTCAACAGGGATGGGTCAATATATTGATTCGGAGATATATCTTAGCCTTCCGTGTTCAATATGATAATCGATACAGCAAATATTAATATTTGAATTAATAAATTAAGGCACACTCTTTTTATTATTATTTTTTTTATAAAAAATAAATAAACAAGCACATAAATAAATAACAAATAATTAAAAATAAATACACTAATTAAAAAAAATGAATTAAGAAATAAATAAATACAATAATTAAAAAATAAATAAATACATTAATTAATATATTAATTAATTAATTAAAAAATAAATAAATAAATTAAGGCTGTACGTAAACCCTAAAAAGGCACCATTTTCACCCGCCGGGCATCACTACTTGATGTTTTCTCATGGTGGGGCTGCTCAAATGAATGAGGGGAAACTTGGGAGGGAGTTTCAGTGAAATAATGGCGGCGAAAGCGACGTTGAGAGATTCTCCATCCACGTTCAATACGTAGACTTTATGCACTTAGTTCTCTATGTTGTGAATAAATAAAGAAATCCTGCACTTTTGATTTCCACGGATGTTTTGTTATCTGCTGCTGGAATAAGTGAACTTCCTGAATGTGGATAAATACAGTCAAATCTAATATCATCCTTTTCATACTATTTTGTGAAATAATAATAAAAAAAAGCTGTGTCCGAGCTTAAACAGCAGAACATGTACTAATGTGCTGCTGCTGCTGCTGCTGCTGCTGCTGCTGACTCATAGCACTTATTGGTATTGAACACACATAATAGCCACAGTGGAATAACACTCAGGGGTAAAGTGAGCGTGGTAAAGTGTTTGTTGGTGAATGTGGACGTCAGTCAAAATAATAATATTAATGTTGTAGTTATTAACATATTTTAATAAATAAAAAACACAACCTAACGACTGGTTTGTCAAATCTGGGAATGATCCTGATCTAAAACTAGAAAGACTGAATGAGTCGACGTCACACAGCTCTCACGTCCCTGCTGTCTCTTACATTGTTTTGTTTTTAGCGATGGAAGGAGGATCATTTCACACAAGGCGCTGCCTCCACACGTGTGTGTCTTATCCAAACAGCAGGAGTATTAAAGAACAAAAATAGATTCAGTTCACCACCACAAAAGCTGAAGAAAACAGTGGCATCGAGGAATTAGTCTGAATGTTTTCTTTACGTTATTAATCGGGCGTAACTAATATAGTTAGAGGGGAAAAAAAGTCACTTGTTACACCATGAACCTGTTATGTGTCTGGATTGTCAGTCGCACCCGGGAATGATTCAGAGATAATCTGTGTTGCTTGTCTGTACAGTGATGCATCTCCATCAGGAAGTTTCAGTCCACAGATCTGCACACACAGGACTTGACTTGACTGAGGGTGATGTTTTTTAACAGAATATTATGCCTTTACAGCAACACTAGACAGCTGGAACAAATACCATATTTGACCATTTTGAAACTCTGGTATTACCTAATATCAGTATTCTCCACATTGTCCTCAATATAGATTCTGCTGTGCCTAAAATGTACATCTTGCTGACGTCACAGGTTCACGTTTAGTTCATGTTCAGTAATAACGGATGAGTCCAAACTACAGCCCGTGTCACCACACAGTCCTCGGGATGAGCCCTGTTCACATCCTGTCCTGTACTGTATTACGTGTCAACCCACATTCCCCACATTCTCGTCACAAAAAGACCCGGGTATCCCATTTCAGGACAAAAGGTTGGGAAATAGGTTTCTTTTCTTTTTCCCATGAGACTCGAGATCACCCCCATCCTAACCCATCCTCAGTGGAGGTCACTTTTCAGGTGACAGAGTCAGTTATGGAAGAATGTAGAGCTTCACCATCAGAGTGATGTGAATGTAAAAGTGGTTTCAAAGTGACCTTTACAGCTGATGAGCTTATAGCGGACACAGAGGAAACAATGCAGCAGTGTCTGGTTGCTGTGTTGTGTATTAATATCTAGACTGAACCAGACTTGGGTTTACCACCTGTGTATGTGTCTGTGTGCTTTTGTTACTGCTTTTCTGGCATAAATACTGACCTTATCTGGACCAGCAGTCCTGTATGACCAAAACCTGGTCCTAATGAGAGAGAACCTAATTGTTTGTAAGTCCTTAAAAGCATAGCTGTGCAAACCTGTGTGTGTACTAGGGATAGACCGATTATCGGCACTGATATTCTGGCATGATTGGAGCTGTCAATCACACCAATGTCCACTCATACATGCTGTACGAAACGGGAACAATATTAACAAAATCAACATCATGTGCTTTTGATGCAGGCACGAAACTAACCACTAACGCTGAGAAAAATGCTGACACATGTTGCAAATCAAGTGAAAAGTAGGCAAATTGCCCCCTAGTGGCTATTCAGTATAGATTTACTTCCACATTGGCATCTTCAGAGTAAACAAGACAACTTTTTTATGTGGTCAGGGTTAGGATAAGGCATTTAGCTGTGACTATTCGTGTTAGGGTGAGGGGCTAAGGAATGTGTTTGGTCTATGCATGTCCTCACCAAGGATACCGTACAAGAATGTATGTGTGTGTGTGTGTCCCTCCGCCACATCTTCCCTATAACCTTGAGGCAGCAGGGCTCTGTGCCAGCACCCTGACCCTCACTGACATTTGCACCATGTGACACTGCTGCTGTGTTTAATGATGGAGTTCGCATGCTCGGAAGCTCCCTGGCACCATCTTAATCAATTGGGTTATTCAGCTCTGGGCGCAGCCATGCGCCGCCAAAATCTGCCCGTGAGCCGCAGGGAAACTGCCTCGTTGGCAGCGCGACCAGCGTCCCCGCATGATCCATATCTAATAATGTCTTCATGTAGCCTGGAGATCCGGGGTATGAGCTGACAGACGCATGGACTGACCTGTTGCCGGCGGGATGTCGCAGACCCATGCTCGACGCTCTCCTCCTCCTCCTCCTCCGCCTCCTCCTCAGCGGAGGCTCGCTCCTCCAGAGCGGCGTCCACCATCTCCAGGTGTTTGCACCTGAGCAGCTCCAGCTCCAGCACCCCGGCCAGCGTCGCTTTGAGGCGCTCGCCGATGCGGACGCGCTCGGTGCCAGACCACAGCGAGTTCACGCAGCTTCGGCGGGCGGCCATCCTCGTCGAAATGCCCGGCAGACGGAACGTGGGTGCACCGCTGACCACCACCGCTTTACTTTTTTTTTTTTTAACCGCGCTGTGCGTGAAATCTACGGGATCTACGGTCCGGCTGGTTCAGGTAGCGCGGCACAGGTGCGCATGAGCGACAGCAACATAGTGACCACTTGAACTACCGCAACATGACGGTAAATACAGTCCACACCATCCGTAAAAAAAAAAAAAAACGCGCCACGCAGCTTGCCAGGTTCAGACTGCGCCAGCACCAGGAGAAATGACCGCAGCGTTTGTAACGTGAGTGGACATTAACTGTCCATGTGTGTCATCAGCGCAGGCTTCATTTCCTGTTGACATTGTCTCGGCTAATAATGTCACTTTAAATGGAACCCGGCGCGCCGGAGTCGCCTCGATGCCTCTGCTGCTGCTGCTGCTGCGTCTGTTGCTCCGTGCGCAGCCTCCGTCTCCAGTGACTGAGACAATGCAACAAGAAGGAGGAGGAGGAGGAGGAGGGCGATAACGTTACATGTGGGAGCACAGAAGACAGTCAGCGGGGAGGAGGAGCCACTGCAACAGGCCTGCGCGCTGATTGGTGGGTGAAGTTTTTCGAACGGACTCACGACAGAAAAATCTTCCCCATGTCCAAGTTGGTGCCAGAGGACAAACAGTCCCAGTGTGGAGGAATGTGCGCAAGTGCGACTGTGAATCAAGTAGAGACAGTTACCATAAAATCACTGTAAAAGAGAATTCACATTCACTCACACTTTATATACATATATATATATGTTGTACTATAATATTATTATTGCATCATATACTAACCCTAACCTGGAACATCAGGTGTACATATTCCAATAATGATGGCCGAGTTCCATTTAGCTTCCTCAGTTTCAGGATGCACCAACACAACCAAAGGGAGGGTCTAGTTTGGACCAGTCAAGTGAAAAATAAGTCGATATAATAATAATAATAATATTTATGACGATATTTAACATCATTTCAAAATAAAAGTGTTGTTTTTAATTTGGAAGATAAATATAGATACTAGATATTAAGTAGAGCTGAAACAGTTAATCGATTATTAATCGATTACTAAATTAATAATTTTAATAATCAATTAATCGATTTGAAGCTATTTTTTCATGATTAAAACAAGATTTCTGGTTGTTTTAGCTTCTTAAATGATTAACAGATTCTTCGTTTCTTTGCTCCACATAACAAAGAAATCATTAAAAGTTTTAAAAACTGAATCATTTTGGTTTGTGGACAAAAGACATTCGAGAATGTCGTCATTTCCAGGTTTGACAAACACTTATCAATGTTTTTTAAACATTTTATGACATTTTATGAACCAAACGATTGATCGATTAATCGAGAAACTAATCAACAGATTAATCGATTACAAAAATAATCAATAGTTGCAGCTCTAATATTACTGCGGGCCACGAGTTTGAGCCCCCTGCTCTATGTGCTCAGTAACTCCCGTGCCTCTACTGCTGAAAGGTCAAAATGGCTGCTGTGCAAAGAGACAATTTCACTGTTTACAAAAGGGGGGAAAAGGCACAGGAGTAATATCAAATTAGGGGCTTAGTTCAATTAATCTGCCTCAGTGGATGTCAGGGTGCATGCTGGCTTATTACAACAGGACAGAGCCACTTTTAAAGGGGTCCTTCAGGTATTGTTCAAGTGTGGTTGTATGTGAGTATGCACTGACTTTGCTGAGCACACAAAAAACACAATTCAACCACTTTACAAAAGTAAAGGCTCACCCAATGACCAATCTACACCAGCTCAATTCAATGAGATCTTGATATATTCACATTTTGTTCCCATTAGAAAACCCTTTTCCAGCTGGACTTTGAAGTCCATAGAGAAAACCTGTGTTTAAAGCGGCCGGTCTACTGGTGCATCATTTGGTAAGTTTGTGTCACTATATGGGATGTCTAAATGTATTTTAAAAGAAAATACCAAATAATAAATGCATCAAAATAAACGACAAAATACAGCAGCCACACCATGCATCAAAATAAGTCCAGGCAAACACCATGACATCCAATTGGCAGCAGCACCTCATGTATTGTATTCTTATGAAATTCTATTGTATATTAGTATTTTACAGTATTTAGTGCACAAATACATGGCATTGAAGTATTTTTGATCATTTTGATCATCTCAATGAAATACAAAATACAACATAACATGTTGTATTTCAGGTTGCGATGACAGGTGCATCATACTTTGGTGTTAACTTTTAACTTTCGACCAGCAGAGGGAGACCTTCACCCATAGAACAACCATAATAGTCTCCCTCATATGCTTAACCAGGGTGTGTGCAAGTGATAATTGAGTCCATGTTATTGTCTCTGGAATGATCTTTAAATGACTTTGACATCTTAAACAGCAACATTTAAGTGACTTTATTATACAGTATGTACTAAATAAACTGTATAGCTGTAATAAGTTTATAGAATGAAAGAGACTGTGGACTTTCTATATTATTTCAGCGGACACAGAGGAAACACTGATAGACACGCAGCTATCTGTAAAACGCCTTTAAACAACGATAATGTTGGAACTCTAACCTTTCAACCCTCTGTTTTCCAGCTGACGAAACAGCTTCCTCTCACACTCTCAGAGGAATTACATGTTCTTCTCCAGCAGATGGAGTTTGCACTGTTCTTATCTGGTGCCAAGTATGAAAAGTGACCATGGGAAAAGAACATTTGGACACGTACTATCCAGTCACAGCTGAATATAGACGAAAGATGCTGGTTTGAGTCGTCAAGCAGAAGGAGCACACGTGACATAGTAATAGTACTGTATTAAAAAGAAATAAATCAGTCCTTTATCAGTCCCACAGGGGAAATTCCTTCTCTGCCTTTAACTTGTCCTCTACTAGAAACTTTCCTAGAATTAGGAGCAGCAGGCAGCCACTGAGCAGCGCCCAGGGAGCAATGGGGGTTGGGTATAGAGCTGCAACTAACGATTATTTTCGTAATCAATTAATCTGCTGATCATTTTCTCGATTAATCGATTAATGACGATGTTCTCAAATGTCTTGTTTCGTTTTGTCCACAAACCAAAATGATTCAGTTTGAATGATTTCTTTATGTGGAGCAAAGCAACGAAGGAAATATCCACATTTAAGAAGCTGAAACAATTAGAAATCTTGTTTTAATCAAAAGCTTCAAACCAATTAAAAGATCATCAACATAGTTGACGATTAATTTAGTAATCGATGAATCGATTAATTGTTTCAGCTCTAGTTGGGTGCCTTGCTCAGGGGTACCCCAAGCCAAGTTCTCTTTCCACTTGGCCATGGGGTGCCCTGTGTTTAACAACACATATACCCTGGATCTTCATTAAGTAAATGAAACTAAGGCATCCTTCAGTTATAATCACCAGCAAGTTGTGTAAAAATTTAAACGTAATCAGTCAATCACATGAGAAGACACGACGTCATGAATGTCAGGACCCAAGACTCAGAACGAAGGCTTGGTTGTTGTCAGGCGTGTTAGTCTGAGTGTTTCGCTGACCTACTGGGACTTTCTCTAGGGTTTACAGAGAATGGTCTAAAAAGGAAAATGAAACTATCCAGCTCTCTGGACAAAAATGCAGTAACTTATGACTGGTGCATCCAAGTGGAAAATTAAGAACGAAACTCGGCAACTTCCATTAAACTAAGTGATCTTGAAGAGCAGTTACTGTTATACATTATAGTAGCTAATGGAGATATTAATAATCCATTCATCCATCCATCGTTAACCACTTATCCAAGAGTAGCAGCTCTAGCAGAAGGCCCTAGGCTCCCCTTTCCCTGGTCACATCGTCCAACTGTGATTCAGGGATCCCCAGGTGCTCCCAGACCAGTGAGGAGATTATAATCTCTCCACCTCGAGTTGGCATCCTATTTTTTTTTATACTTCAACTGGCTCCTTTCCATGTAAAGGAGCGGCAACTCTACACCAACGCATCAGACACACTTGTAGAGACAGGCTCATGAAAAGGGAAAGCAAAGCCTTGGAGGTTTTACACCTCACCCTGAATGTCTGCAGATGAGCATCTCTGCAGATGAGCATCTCTGCATGCACAATTACAAGTAAATGTGCTACAGCAGCGGAAGACCTGAGCAGGAAGTTTGTGGCACCACAAACTTCTACTTTACTTCTACTGCATATACCGAGGTATATGTGATCAGAGCGGAGCAAGGAATTTAGACCAGAGTGCGTAGAAAACGAAACAAATACGAAACAATTTTGTTAAATGAATAATAATAATTAGAGTTGCTCCATCGTAATCTTATTTCACTATACCAGTGTGTGAAGTACATGTGATGATGATGAGATCATATCATATTGGGAAAAGCTGACTTTGCCTATTTACACTACTGTATTTTCGTCACTTTGAGAGCTCAATATTTTCTCCAGGTGGTGCTTGGTAGTAAAAGTTTGAGGTGCTCTAGGCCTTGGTGGTGCATGAAAATAAAATACAGTGGATGTAAGGCAGCAGCAGATTTAACACAAATAATGTGGCTTGCAAGAGCCCATCTCGACAGAGGCCCCAGCTGTGTTTTGGAGTCCTTGTCATGTGCTGTTTGTGCTCTTGGTTGGTGCTCTCACTGCCCTCATTACACTTGTGTCTTCATGTTTGTTCTGCTGTGTGTGAATGTGTATGTGTGTGTGACAGCAGCACCGATGTCTCAAGTGGACGCGAGAATGCTCTCCGTGAAATAACCAGTACGTGTGAGTCTGAAGCAGTCAGGAGGGATAGCACACACACACACACACACACACACACACACACAGCTGCATCCACATGCTACTCACCAGCATGAGGAGTGTGTTGTTGTTTGCTTGTGTCACATTCAGACTCCTCCCTGCGCTGCCTCCCTATAAAACACCATCGGTCACAGGCTTTCATTGGGGTTTACCGACTTCCAAGCCTGAGGGGACTTCACCGTCAGCCCAGCCACCACCAGCTCCACCAGCCTCCGTCTATCCACCCGCAACAAAGAACCGCACACATGGCTCCTTTTGAGAAATCCATGGAGATGATGCCCTTCAAGCAGAGGAAATGCCTCGGTGAGTGACATCTTCACTAGATTCTTTGGCGACTGTTTAAAACATGTGGCATGATGCAGCCTTTATTCATGTTAAATATCTCCTTAGCAACAAGAAGAGATGAAGTATGCAGCATTCGGTCTAAATTCCCCAACAAGTTACCCGTGAGTGTCTTATGAAATGTGTTATGAATGTGTTATTCTTTTTTTGTGGTGTGTGTGTGTGTGATTGCACCGTCAGCTGAACCCTGGTGTGTTTGTGTTGACAGGTAATTGTCGAACGTTACATCCAGGAAAAGACTCTCCCTTTGCTGGACAAAACAAAGTTCCTGGTTCCCTTTGAGCTGACCTTGGGTCAGTTCCTCTGCCTACTCAGGTAAATGAGTGTGTGATTCTGTCAACGGTTCTCTCTCAGCTTCTCTGCGCTCCCTCTTTGTGTCTCTCATCAACAACCATCTCTCTTTTTGTCTTCTCAGGAGTAAAATCAGCTTGGACTCCACCGAGGCTCTGTTCCTCCTGGTGGCAGAGAAGAGCATGTCCTGCATGTCCTCCAGCATGGGAGAGGTTTACTCCCTCTACAGAGACACAGACGGTTTCCTCTACATCACCTATGCCTCACAGGAGATGTTTGGAGCAGCACAGAAAGCAGCCAGCTCGCCCTGCTGAACCTGAAACACGCATAATGAACTGAACCCAGACCAAACCGAAGCCAGGCCAAGACTGTTTTGTCCAGCTAACTGCATCTCTGACTACCTCTTGAACCTTTATGGTGTTTTGAGCACAATACATTACAACAAACAGTCCCATCACAACAAACCAAAAATACACTTACACTGTTACAAGCAGATTGACTATTTGAATTACCGTTAAGTTATCTCTGATCATTTTACTGTTGCTTGAGCTTTGGTGCAAACATACCAATATTTTGACACAATTGCACTGCCAGTTCAGGTTTAAAAACCAAACTCCACTCTACAAAAATGGAGTCAGTGACTCCTTTTTTAGCACTTATCTCTCCTTCATCCTCTTCGTTTCTCATCCTCGCCTTCCCTTAAAAATGTGAATTTGTGCTCTTGATGCGCACAGATGATCACGGGGGACTTTTGAGGCTGTCGTTGCTGCTCCGATGTGTTCCATCCCCAGGTTTTCCCCCCAAAAAAAGAAACACTAAATAAACGACTTCTTGTCCTTTTAATTAATCGACTCTGTGTGGTGTTTTCTTATTTTGGGGAGTATGGGGTGCTGTTCATGGTATCATCGTCTGTACAAATGTTGATCCTCAGATGTGGGTCAATGTCACCGAACAGTTTTCATCAGCTTCAAAACATTCACAGAGACGATTTTGTCACTTTTAGCTTCGTCTAATAAGGACCTGCTGCAGAGGAGGTCATCCCCCTGCGCACTTACACTCATGTGTTTCGTACTTACGCACACAGGTGTCTCATTCCTCATCGGCCTTTGAGAAGAGACCCTCCCTCTGCACGATGGCGTTATATAAGCCTGGCCTGGTTTGTGCCGGGGTCACTGTGTCAGAGGGCTGTTATTTTTAGACAAATGTGACCCCCGAAACACACTAAGAGACACCAAGAGGGCGGGCGTAAAGAATAGAGTCGTGGGGAGTGATGGGAATAATACAGATGAAAAACAAAGAAACCCCAAGATGAAAAACCTGAGAGAGAACCTGCTCTCCAAAAACAGCAGAAGAAAAGGAAGGAAGAGGGACAAATAGCAACGTCCTAACAGAGGACGGAAGGAAAAAGGAAACAATGTAAAGGAGATATATATATATATATGTATGTATACACGAGGAGGAGGAGGAGGGCTGTCCAAACACAGTGTACAGAAACACAGGGACATGACATGTAGTCGTGCAGCCTTTCACTTCACACCACTGTGGTCATTCCAGCAGCTTTCTGTCAATACATTATCATCACCACAACAAGAGGGACACCCGAGCCACATGTAAATGATCTATTTTGAGTCGATCGAGATCAGGAGGTGATTTTACACTTTCAGCGTTTTGAGAGTCTAGAGGGTGAATCTTCATTTAATGTCGCCCAAATGTTAATTTTGCATTAATTTAGATGGTAACTATAATTTTAAACCTTTCCGTGTCATCCTTAAATACAGCGTAGTCTTCTTTTTAAAATCTCCTTTATTGTAGTATCCTGTATTACACATAATACGTGTATTTGATGGTGAAAATAACAACAAAACCTAACTTAAAAGGTGATTTTTCTTGATGGATGGAATCCTGTAATAGGTCATTTAAATTAACCAAGATGACAAAATGAAAGGCCACGTTCATAGGCGCTCTATTAAAATGTAGACCTATCTTTACTAATGATAATTATCAACGCCTTAATGAGCATTAAAATTATATGGAGTTTTGTAAAATGTAATGTGGATTAAATGCAATTGAATATTAAACAAAAAAACAACTGACCTCGAAAGCACAATCAGAATAGAAAATTCCCTCTGGTCTAACTTCTCACATCTCATGTTGGTGTAGATAGTAGGAGGCAAGAGGACTTCGGTCACCTATGGACAAAAAAACCCAAAAAACTGTTAAGATCACACAGCATTCAAAGGTCAAGGACAAACGATAAACATCATTACAGATGACAAGTTAAACTGCTTAAACTTAAAAAGGTCCATCGTCGTGTGCTCTCTCTCACCTGTCTGTGATTTGGCTGCGATCTCCAAAACCATGGATGATAGAATTGTGTTTAAGGACACATTGCAGTGTGTTGATTTAATTCTTGGCCTTCCATCACTCACCTGGCTGTTCTATCCATTAAATCACATTCATCACATGAGAAAAAATATCATATAATTATCTCAAATGTGTTGATGCAATATCGTACAAAGAGAAATTCACTCGTTTCAATGATTGCCAACTATTGCAGGTTTGAGCTGAATATAAATCATCTAAAAAGAAGCCAACTTCATTTTTGTTGAGACACAAATGAGTCTCACATGTGAGAGTTTCCTGTTTGATTTGTGCTCGTCTGGACTGAATTTAGTTGTCCACATCGTCTCCATGGGTCGTGTCCTCTAAAGTGTTGCACGCAATGTGACGAGAGTCTGTCTACAGCGCTGTTTTCCAAATATGCAGCCTGATGCCACTTTCATGGATTAATTGCTTTACATAACATGTTCTCCTGAGGCATCTGGTTGTTGTCTTCCTGTCCTACAGAGGGCAGTAGACCACATTAAAACCATCAAAATGGGGACATTAGAAAATAAAAGTCTGACTGAATGACCTCTGAGTGACACACAGTCTTTGGCATGACCCTGAATGGCAAACTACTACAAATTAAAAGGAAGTAAATTATGATTTCTTCACCACGTCATTGCTGTAGTAGCTGTAAACAGCTTCTTCCTGTCAGGCAAACCTGATAATATTAAAACATTATAGCATATGAAGAATCCATAAAAACCAACAAAAGCACGAGCCGTATTGTACTGTACTCC
Source organism: Microchirus variegatus (assembly GCF_963457635.1). Lineage (NCBI taxonomy): Eukaryota > Metazoa > Chordata > Actinopteri > Pleuronectiformes > Soleidae > Microchirus > Microchirus variegatus. Next base: position 10,072,111 of record NC_139807.1, on the reverse strand, counting down.
TTTTTATTTATCTGGCAAAATAATAAAAAGGGGAGCATTTGGAAAGAGTCAAATTGAACAGTCAGGAAATACAAAAATATAGATAAAATAATCCTAACAGTTGTTTTGATTTAATTCCTCTTTCTCTCTCCAAATGACAAAAAAAAAACTATATTTCTTTGGATCAACATGTAATAATAAGGACTGCACTATGCTTTTGAGACATCTTTTACACAGGATGCACATATCCATGTTCAGCCCCATCATGCAACCTCCTGCTGCCCTTCAGTTCAGAATACAATATTGTCCTTTTATCAGGTGGTACATCAAACCCCACTCCACTCATGATTATTTCTAATAGATACCTGAATGTTGTTCCCTAATGCATACAGATGGGCCTACCCCCCCCTCCCACCTCCCAAACAAACCCTCCAGTCTGTTTCTGGTGAAATAGATCACAGCGATACCTACTCACGGTGTGTCGGAAAGCCTAAAGACTCACAGCTTGATGGAGGATGTTGCTGTTCATGCTTGTGGTTGGACTTTTTGCCTTGAGTCCAAACTATGACGCAAAGTGCTGACAGCACTAGGTTGCTACTCCCTTCTCTAATCCTGCTCAACTAACCCACGTTTTGACGGAGGCACTAGGTGATTGGGTAGTGTGGGCGGCAGCTCGTGACCCTCCAGCTTGACCTTGATGAGGTGGTTGGCGAGGGCAAACTCCTCGTCATCAAGGAGGCCGTCTTTATCCACATCAGCCAGCTTCCAGATCTTTCCTAGCACAGAGTTTGGCAGCTTAGATTTCAGCATCTCCTTCTTGGCAGCACCACCACTCACTTTGTTGTCGATGGGAGAGAGGGTGTAGAAGATCTCATCGTATGTAGGCTTGTCGCGAGCCACTACCCACTCCAGCTCATCGATGCCTTCACCGGCACCTTCTCCGTAGCCATGACCAAAGGGACCACTCATGGTTCCTTCAAAGGCTCCGCCCTTGACAGTCTGGCTGGGCATGGCAGCCTCTTCCTGGCGCACCAGGGCCATGAGACGGGCGATGTCATTGGCGAGCATGTCCTCCACTGCCTCCAGCAGCTTAGGCTTCAACACGGCAAACTTGGAGAAATCTTGGGCATTCAGCAGCTCCTAAAGAGAAAAAAAACAGGAATTAGTGATAGAAATAGATCAGTCTTCAACAGCTACCAATGGGAGTAGCATTGAAGAAGCAGGATTTCCTGACAAACCAGGGAAAACAAAAAAAACCCTCCTGGCCCGTCCTGGAGGGCAAGAACAGGAAAGAAGGGAAGAGATGTGAAGAGAGTAAAAGTTGGAAGGTCATTCAACTCTGAACTAAGCACTCCATTATCTGGATTTATCCTCATCTCACCTGCATCTTGCTCAGCTTGGGGAAGTCTCCGGGTGAGATCTGGTGCTCCTTCTCAATCTTAAGGTAAATCTCTCCCAGGTTTGCGATCAACTCCTTTTTCTTGGAGTCCTTCCCAAACACACTGGGCATCTCTTTTTTCAGGGAGCTGATAATATAGGCTTGCACCTACAAACAAGAGAACGCAGGAGACATTTTTAACTTCAGACAAAATATTCACAGCAGATTCATTTGTCTTAAAACATGTCTAGAGGCTATTTCTTGAGACAGGGAGTCATTTGGTATAAATGGACAAGCACAAACAGAAAATAATGCCCTTTTCTCTTTTTGTAAATGTTACTTTATATATCCAACTGCTCTGATCATCAAAAAGTCTGGTGCTCACTTCTGCCAGAGGTTAGTTACTTCTACTACTTAACTTCCTCTTATGAGGAAGAAGGACAGGTGGGGGTAGTGACAACGAAAAGTGAAAATAAACAAACAGCGCAACAGTACATCAGTTCAGACCTGGCAATAAAATATGTCCGGATGTTTCTCCTGCAACTAATTGTGGTTGAATGTCACATCACTGCTCTATACACAAATGCAAGTAGGGCTGAATAGTTAAAAAAATTGAGACAAATAGCAAAATGTTATGCTCCTTCTTTAATTTTGACTGTTCTGTACTCTATTCAAATTAAAAAAAAAGTAACCCAAATGTACACCATTGCTGTTCTTTGTTAAACTGAAGCAGCTGATAGGAGGTCTTTTTTTTAATGGTCCCTGTAGATGCATTTGCGTTCACACATGTAAAAGAAAGAAGTCACATGAATTCTACAACCAAATCCAGATGTGGTGTAACTGGGTCAGATCACACACAGGGTCACACTGTGGACACACTTGGGTGTGATCTCACTTCACACCTGAACTCAGAGCTATGGGTTATCATATAGCATCACTCAGGACAGACGTTAACACCCAGGTCTATTTTTAGAAATGTGGTGAATATATCAAACTTGTGCAATTGTGAGCATGTTAGCCTGTTGGTGTTAGCCTTTAGCTCAAAGCAATGGTGTGTGCCTTAAAGAGCCACAAACATGCATGCCTGAGACTCATTAATACTGACCTTGGCGAGGCGTGCACGTTTGATGAGGTCATTGAGTTTACGTAGTGCTGCGTTACGTGGCAATGACTGGATATCCAAGAACAGGTCTTGCTCCTCCGCCTCAAACAACTTCCTGTTGTCTGGGACCAACAGGGGCTGTGCCCAAAATGAGCCAATGTACACCCGCACAACCTAGAAACAAGTTTGAACAAGTTAATCTCCGATAATCTTCACTGTCATTGTGGTTATACTTGAGAGAGGTATTTCTTACAAGTTACATACAAATCTGAGTAAAATGTGCAAAAAATAAACACACAGGATACACAGAAATGTAAGACAGTTCTGTGAGAATGAAAGCGAAGCAAAAACAAAACATTAAAACATGAATATTGTGTTTTCCTCATGCAGAAAGACAAAAGACAATGCACTCTCAACGTCAATGAATAATTGTCTCTGATCCAAAGGTTTCTCTGGGATTGGTTTATGAATATGGCCCTGAATCAAACATTAACAAGAGTCCGGGGGGGGGGGGGATCACGAGACAAGAAAAGTCAGATGAAATCATGGAGAACAGACACTGGATTTGAGACTTGAGACTGCGTTTCACTTTCGTTACATTCACACAAGACGTTTTTGTCTGCTGAGCTTTTTTTGTCGTGTCATGCTGAGTACATTAGCTGTAATTCTAGTCTTTGGGAACAAAATAGTGTCCTCGGATTTCTGTGCAGACCTGCTGAGGATGGCCACACCTATTATGTAATAATAAACAATAATGTGATGCAGGTTTTGTCAATTTAAGTTAATATATGCATTACAGAAAAAGCACAAGTGTGAAAGATAAATATTGTTTTACCTCAGGTGTGTTGATGATTTTGCCCAGAGACCACATCAGTGCTCCATAGACCCTCATGAGCTGCTGAGTGCTGATCTGGTCTGCCTTGTTCAGTACGACGCGCATTTTGTCCTCGTGGTTCTTCAGGGCGCGGATCACCTCAGAGAACTCGTCAGATATGTCCAGCTTGTGGGCGTCGAACAGGAGGATGATGCGATCCACGCGCTCGGCAAACCACTCCAGCACCGCAGCAAAGTCGTAACCTGGAAAGAGAAAAAAGTCAGAATGAAAAATCGGATGACTTTGAATTGATGTGTTTACAGCCGATTCAAAAATATTCCCCATGGTTTTAAATAATAGCTTTAGGCTGTTGACACTTTTGAACATTCTCAACACTGAGGTAGCAGCAGTGGGAGGCTCCTCTGGCTAATCATTTTTTCAAAAATATCTTATTTCTATACCTGAAAGGAGCAGGAATAACACAGTGGCAGACAAAATAACATCATTCCAATGTCCCCTGTTCCAGTGAATGTACACTCAAAATGTTCTCTGTGTTCATTTGTTATCTTCATACATTTTGTAAATCGATACTAGATCCACATAACAAATTTCACTTTGCCCCTTTCCCCTGAAATAAATATAAATAGATAAATATTAAGGTACCTTGAGTAATGCTCTCAATCTTGTACCCGTGCAAAATCTTTTCAAAACTGAAAGCATCCGACACATTTTCTGATATGCTCATAAATAATCTGTATATGACGTTTGACTTCACAAAGAGCACTACATTCATATTCCAAGTCAAGTTGTTCCAATAATGTTTAGATAAGGGCTTGGTTACTAAATAACTAGCTTTACTGAGAGAGCAGGAGGGAGGCATGTGGAGGTAAAGAACATTTGAAACTTAATTCTTTGGACAAAACTGAATTGTAGAACTGTGGCATCCGTTTGTTTTCGGGAATGAAATTACCTCTATCAAGGACAGTGTTCTTTAATAAGCTGACCAGGCAATTGAGTCAACCAGTATGTGACTGACTGGTATTAGAAACACAATGTTCTGCCTACGCAATCTGGGTTTACTCAAATTTCTTAAAGTGGGACTTTTCCTGAGCTGCCATTTGCCTTGAGGAACTGTACAGGCACGGAGGAAGAACAGAATCATGGTTTTGATTAGAGTCTGTGTGTCATCTGATCACAGAAGAATGCAGTTACCCTAAAAGCTCATCTCAGCTGCTGCACAACAATCACTGCCGATGCATTCTATGTATCTGAACAGGGATACAGTCAATATGTAGAGAGATAAAAAATAGAAGACAGAAGGAAAGAGAAACAGTGAAGGCAAGAGAAAGAGAAAGTCGGGGATAAGTAAAAGAAAAAGTAAGAGTCATGTAATAAGAGATGGTGTGTATAGAAGTTGTAGCTGTGCCCATGAAGTTTACATGGAGAGGGGATTAGAGTATTAATAGTGTTTTAGAGAATATTGAGATCCTTTTGGAACTCAGCTGCACACATTCTCTCTTAAATCTATTTTTAATCTCACAGACTAAAGAATCAGACTCAAAGACAGCTGCTCAGCTTAGACTTACTTAAAGCAAATAGCATTAACAACTGTCTCTAACCAAAGACATTGTGCAATACACACAGGCACTTGAGAGACATTTTGACAGAAATATATGGGTGGCTATGACGTGCATGAGAATTCAGTCCTAACAACTGAAATTTAATAAACCACACAAGGATATTTTAACATGTGTTAATGAGTGAGCTTTAAATGTGCTTTTAGTCGTTTAGATCAAGGCGGTTACAATTTGGTGCCACCTGTCAGTGAGCGGTGTGACTTTTTGACTAAAAAATGACCCAACACACGTTTTTTGAACTCAAGAAATATTGCACAGATAATGTGTAGAGCTCAAATATCAACAAACATGTCAAACTTGTTAATAACTATAATGATCCATGCTTTAGTTTTGGTACAGACTCGTGCTCTCAGAGCAACTTCTTGTTGATTTAGTGACGTGAATACAAAGTTGGTCTGGCCGCTTTCCCTTGTTTCCAGTAAGTGAAGATAAACAAAGCTGACTGTGACCTGTGACGTCATATTTAGTACAAAAAAATTGATGTTTTTTTTAACTTCACATAATTTGTCGAGCTATTTGTCTAGCTCTTTAAACAAATACCACAGAGATTCAACTTGGCTTCTTTTTTTATGCCTTATTTGCTAAAAGGCCTTTAACATGTAAAGACCCTGGCCACTTCTCTAAAGTAAATGCTGACCTAATCAAAACCAAATCCATAATCACAAGGTTATGCAATAAAAGTGCTCAGTGTCAGTGAAAACTGTCTGTCAGTGGAACTGTACTATTAATGTTAGTTGCTTTTTTCTGTCAAATCTGTTTTAAACCTTGGGTTAAATGCTGATCCGAGCGCTGTCCCTGACCGATGCTATTCTGTTCCCAGCTCTCGGCAAAAATGACACGAATGTTTGTCTATGATATTTAACAAGTCACATGATCTCATTCGGAGATTACAGAACTGAGGGAAAGTGTTGGATATATCAGCGTAGCTTCCTGTACACATGGACACGCACATATCCCCGCCACACCTCAGCTGCGGCAGCACTACCCATTCATTCTTGTTTATATATGACACAGTGAGTACAGTATGTGTGTGTAGTTGGTACAGTATTGTATCCGTGTTTATACAGCAACAGACCAGAGGATAATGTGTGTGTGAGAGAGTGTGTAACCACGAGAAAAGGAATAAATGTGGGTAGGAACATCTACGTCTATGTGTATATCATTTCATCTGACCCTTCTGTCTTTAAAAGAGGTCACCTCAACATTTTTCCCCATTCTCACACTCCCACACAAAAACTTCCCTTTGGTTTCTCAATCAAATGCAATCATAAATGCAAAAAATAAGCATGTCCAAAGACTTCTTCTTTAGAAACCCATTTAAATTAATAATCAATTACAAGAAGATGAATGTCACTGAATATCTACTTCCTTGTGTTTTTCTTTTGCTGTGACTTGTGAGAAATCACACAAAAAAAATGTATGTGTGTCAGCCTTCTGTGAATTATTAGCAGTAGTGACAGCGGGGGGTGTCTTGGGAAACTATGCTTTACTCCATTTCCGTTCCCGGAAGTACAAAAAAATGCAACTGCTTGTATCTGCGCTTCCTCTAAAAATGACTGAAATCAAGTGGAAAAAGCAGAAGCTATGTTGGGACGCACTGTTATCTTCTGCTCTTGTTCTGTAAGATCATCAAAAGTCAAAGGAAAAATGTGTATGTGGCAATTCTGAGATGACCCTACGGGTCCCAGCATTGTTGGAGCATGTGAAGAAACAGATAAAAATATGATTTGATATATTATTTTCACAGAGCACAAGGAAATGACTTGGATGCAAGTGATGGGTGATAAATGATAGATCATAGAGCAGAGGGGACAGAACATGACATAAAGCAGCTTCACAGAAAAAGTTTTTACAGGCACTGGTGTTCATTTGACCTTGTTGACGTATAAACTTAGCAGCAGGCTAATCAGAAAGCAGCGAAAAGGATAAACAAAAAAGAGGGAAGGAAGTGAAAGGGGCGGAAACCTAGAAAACCACAGGTACAGGAAATTAACATCATATTGCTTTTGCACCCTATCTGCAACTGTCAACCTCCGTTAATTTACAGGACCTGTTAGGTTGGGCTTTGACCTCAGGGCCTTCACAGGTAAATATAGGTTTGACATAAGCGAGACTGGTGTTGACGAGTAGAGCACATTCCAAGCACACCATATCACCATAGAGAGAAGTGAGAGAGTATGCAGTTTGTTAAAGCATGTTTCCTTTATGCATAAGAACGTGCAGCTTCCTGTTGGTCTATTTTATGTGTGTGTCTGATTACATTATTTCACAGTTTCTGAGATGAGAGGACGTGGCTATAGTGATGCAGCAGTACAAATAGAAAGTAAGCAAGTGACAAATGTCATGTGTGAGTGTGTCTTTGTGTATGTATGCGTGAAGCAAACCTCTGCTTATCCTTTGTTTCTCCCCAGACAGGATTCCAGGAGTATCAATGATACTGATGCTCTCTAGGACGGGGTTTGGCATTTGAGCACACATGAACCTGTCAAGAAAAAAACAGGAGATGAGCATGGGGACAGTATAGTGCACAGAGCAATAAATTGAAGTCTTGAGAGAGAGGCTGGAAAAACCAGTTGGTTGAGAGTATTTATACTAATAACAATATGAAAGCTCCCCATGTGTGATATTTAATGAATTTGATCACCAATTGTTTTTAAATGTTCTTAAATGTTAAGATTTCAGGTTTTCAAATGAGTTGAATCTCTTGGACTTTGATTGGACACATAAAATTGAACTGATGACATCATCTTGGCTTTAAAATGTCCTTAAAATGTGGGGAAACCTTTTCACTTTTGTAAACACATTTTATATAACATTCTTAAAACAACAAATCGATTAATTGAGAAAATAATCAACAGTTTCATCTGTGATTAAAAGTATTTAGTTGCTGCCCAACATAAATGTGATGAATGATGAAGTCTGTTTATTTTGTAATTAACATTTTAAGGCCACCATTGACATAGTAATGTTTGGGGAAACACTGGAACAATACTTTGAAGTTTTTAAATTGTAGGCCTGGGTCATTACCAATACAAAATAATACACAATACAGTGTAGTTAGTTTAAACTTTAAAGAGGAGTTCCACGCTGCAACAGAAATGAAGCCAAGACACAGCTATGCACACAAACACAGGCAGATTAAACACACTATAAGGCAGAAAAAGAAACAATAGTGGTTTTGCATAAACCCACAGTGTCCCACTCTGGACAAAGAAGGGAATTGTTTAGAGGCCACAGCCTGAGGCTGAGAGTACTACTGCTCTGCTGCCTTTTGAGTCAATCTGAACCAATACTCATAACATGAGCTCAGAGGCACAAGGTCATAAGACTGAGAAAATCATGCTTTTACATTCCTCTTACAACCGCACTACAGCTAGACACATCACAGACCTTTAACAGAGGTCTCATCCTGCACGCAGAGGGGAAAATGGAACATTCGGAGGACAATGAACAAGTAAAAAATAAGATCACTATTTCTTGCATGGGGATCCTATGGATGATATTATATTACAATAATAGTGTAAAAGGGACATCCAAAGATAACAAACATGCAGTGTTTCCCTTTCATAGTTGATGGTCGCGATATCCAGTTGGAATTTTTTCCATTTAACTATCCATCTCAACATTTTCCACACAGTGGGGGGGGGGGGGGATGCTCCAGTGAATTTGAGCTGGAATTCTTAGAATCAGAGCAGGACACTACCAGGCACAAGGGCCCCAAGAGCTAAGAGCTCTGTTTCATTACGTCTTTGAACAGGAGAAACCAACGCTCTCGGGTAGGGTATGAACCTGGTTTGATTTTTTAACATTCCGAGACCTGTACAGTGGTACTGGAAGTCTGGTTCTAGCTTTTAACAGAAGGTCTTCCTCTTCTGCCCCACTTTCTAATCTGGAAACCCCCCACATCATAACCTCTGCTTCCTACAGATAAGAAGAAACAGGGTGGCTGTCAGTAACACTTGGCTATGGATGGCCACTGGGATGTTACACTAGTGTCAGTTTTCCCACATCTGCTTCCTCTTTGTGTATTTGTGAGTAACTTGTGTACAATATGGACATCAAGACATACCTTTGAGTATATTTGTTTGTTGAGTGCCCTGCAGAGCCATGCATATGTCAGTCCCATTCTAAGCAAAACGCATAGTCAGTGTCCTGGAATAACATGCCATGAGCGGGACAGGACGGAGTAGGGCAACATGGGCTGGGGTGCGGAACTTCAACTTTGCTGACTCTGGTATAACTGCTAATGGCTTACAGAGAGCACAGGCACACTGAGGGCCTCTGCCTTCAGCTCAGTGACATTTTAACTAAAAGGGAACAAGAGCTTAAGAATGTGCAGGTTTAGAGGTGGAAGGGGAGTATCAAGTTACTTGTACGGAAACACTTGGTCCCAAAATCAATGTACAAACAGAGGGAGTCAACCCTAAAAACCTCAACACAAAATACAAATAATTGACAGTATAGCCATTAGCTGGTGTACTGAACTTTTTAGGTTTGTAAAAGAGCAAACAGTCAGTGTGAGAATCCCCTGACTGATTTCTGTTTACTATCAGCCTAAATGACTGGTTGCAGTGAGGGTAAAGTCAGTAAGTCCTATCTGAGTCTGGTAGTTAAGGACTAATCTGCAAGTTCAATGACTATGATTTAAGAAATGCACTGCGGAGCTGCCCTATCCCATTACCTCCAACTCAAAGTACCGTAGTCAGTACTCAACCGGACCATCTTCGTGTCCCCTTTCTGCATGTATGAGGAAAAACTTAGATTAATAGATCAATCCAATTAATTTTGGCCTTGTGAGTGGAATAATGGCCTGATCTAGGCAACAAGCTCCCAATTCCAAATGTCTGCTTGGACTTGGTACATGACAAAACATTTATAAACTGTAGGCCTGCTCTATGCTCCATACATGCCATTACAACTGATTAGCTACCCACTGACTCAGAGCTTTTTCAAACAGATCATATACCTCTGACCATCATAAACATACATCCTGTTACATATAATCATGTGAGCTTTCCCAGAGTCAGTGTAGGGCCACTCGAGCCTGAATATGCCTCTGAGACAGAGATACAGACTAATATCAAAGGGCACCGCATTACATGATCATATGCCTGTGTTCACCAGACGAGTTGGGCTATGATGGACAATAGCCTTTGTTTATACACAATCTTATCTGTTTTCCCCTCAAGTCTCTAATAAACTCCAGAGCAGTGAATTGTGGCTTGTGTCTAACACGCCCAAACACACGCACACACTCACTATTAAACTGTCATCTGGAATGTATTACTTCACTTCACGTTTGGCAAACGTTCGCACTCATGTGCGATAAGGCAAAACACTGTGCATAATTGAGAGAAAGGATTTCAATGGATAATAGGAAATGGAATTTATCAGGGGAAACAGCAACTTGGGTGTGAGTACTAGTGCATCACATGCTAACCTGAAGCTAAATGGAGTAAGAAAATGACAAACCCACAGTTTAGTAACTAGTTTGTGTGTTAATCGTCCACCTACTCAACCACAGTGGCTACCGGAAAGAGAAGGGTATATACCCATCATTTCCTCTGACGGAAGTGACAGCTTCCCTTGGTTGGAAGTGACAGAACGTCATCGCAGCTCCACACAAGCACACATAATTGAATGAAGATGTTTTCAATACTTCATGGATTCTTTCATATCTTTCTCCCTGTTCATTTCACTTCCCAATGTTTTATGTCATTTATGATTCATTGTCATTGACATCAGGCATTAATAGATAAATGAGTTGCCATATGGGAAATTATACTGACTCTGACTTTGTCATCAGAGTGAATAAGCCACTTGTCATCCTGAGTAATTCACAGAACATTTCATCCCAGGAACTCACTGGACAAGTGGGTCAAACCCCAATGAACTAAATATTTTAGAATTATAGTCTCACTTTCATGACGCACGTGCTGACTCAGTGTAACACATACTACAAGAAGATACGCCGTCATTCCAAATCCTTGAACTCCTCAAGATAAAATGTCGCAAGACTCACTCACAGGTACAGGTACTGAGTGAAATAAAGGCAGTGGCTTGTCGGCTTCCACTGATGTGGTAACGCCTAATATATGGCACAAAAGTCAGAGTACAGGGCAAAGTCCGCTTACTGCCTAGCAACATCAATCACAACTTTTGCTGTGTCCTAGAATACTTGCTGAAACGTCAGCATAAAACAATATCTGTCACGTGTGGCAGGTGGTTTTCAGTGTAAGAGGTGCATGGTGAAGGACATGTTAACTGTCAGAATTTAGGCTCAGTAATAAAGTGAAAGTGACTTGTGTAAAAGGTGCTGGCAAACACCTTCCAGTCTTTCCCTTTTGCATATACAAAGACTGGATCTTCCACATTATTGTTGACACTGGCTCAACACCTGTATTCTGTAAGGACGATCAAAGAGGGACAACCTTTGCAGGGAAGATTATGCAACAGGGTACACTGATTACTATCTTGAAATACAGGGTACATGCAAGGACTTGTGAGGGGGCATTTAAGCCACAGCTGGGCTGCTGTTATGACACGTGAGTAAACACACAGGGAAGCATGACATTGGCATTTACTTTTCAGTACTAAGTACTAATAAATAACCTCGAGGCTCATACAAACCAATCTCTAGAATCCTAGTGTGTTAAGTGGCCTAGGTAGCTTGGCAGTGGATTTACCTGTTGAGGAACGCGTTGCCAAAGGCGTTGAGTTTGCGGAAGGGCTTCTTGGGGTCGACAACCAGAGCATTACCCGGTATCACCCCATCTTGATCCCCGTGCATTACCGCGATGAAAGAGTCTGTGGTGGGCTCCGGGCCAATTCGCATTCCGGGGAAGTCCTGCTCCATAAGGTGCCGGATGAAGGTCGTCTTCCCGGTGGAGTACTGACCCACGAGGAGGACCATGGGCTTGTTGTCGAAGTCGGCATCCTCGAGTGCAGGGGAGTGGAAGTCGTGGAATCGATACGTGTCCTCCAAGGGGAATAGCTTGGTCCGATAGAGCCGTCGCAGCCCCTCTGACACGTTCTGGAACAGCTCGGGGTCCTTTTTTAAGTTTTTCCTGAACATGGTTACTGTTTCTACTAAGTTGAGACCGCCGTGTCAGTCTCCCCTCGATTAATTATCTGGTTTAGTGGTGTGTGTCGGTCCTTCACACCGTCAAGAGACTAGCTGCCTGCTGGAATGAAGCAACGACTGGGCGAGGTCTTGGAAGTTTTTTGTCCCCACCCCTCCTCTTTGCTAGCTAGTAGCCACACACTCAGTCATTCGCGGAGGACTCCCTCTGCAGCTGACGTTGGCTCCCCGGACACAGCGGCCACACCCCGGCACGAATATCTAGCTCGAGGTGGGGATATATAACCCGAAGCTAAACGAGTGACGCCGAAGTAACGTAACAACTCCTGCTGACGGTTGGCTAGCCGGCCGACTGTCAGTGGAAGCACTCCACGGAAGAATGCTGACGGGCACGCGCGCACCGGAAGTGGGACATTTCACAATAAAAGCCTCAAAGATTAACCTTCAAAGATCCAGTGCGTAGAATTGGCCTTTTATATGTACTTTAAGACATACTTGCTTCACATAAACTGTCATCTTGCGCCACTATGTTTTTACATCTTGCTATAACAGATAAACAAGATAGCATGGGTTTTGTATTTTGAACCTCAGACTTACTACACGTAACACAGAACGATATTCTTTCAGATGGAGGCTGCATGCTTGGTAAAGAAAGGGGTGAGTGGAAGATTCCTCTGCTTGTTTCCAACATAAACTGCATATAAAGTCTTTTAGATTGTTTAGATTGAACGGTGAACCCCAATATGTAAAATGGAAGTAGCAATTAACCACCAGGGGGCGACTGCTAGTTACAAACTGTTTAAATGGAAGTTTATGGGACAGTGGGTCCACTTCTCACTTTCCTGAGGATTTAATGGTCTCAATTGTAAGTTTCATGTCTTCTTCAATTACACATGATGTCAGTTTTGTAAATTATGTTAAACACCTAGAGGGAATATTAGGTTAAAGCACCACACCTGTGTCATGGCAACAGTCAAATCTCAAGGCTTCAAAACTGGAAGATCCATTGTAATATAGAGTCTATGTTTTCTCACACACACACACACACACACACACACACACACACACACACACACACACACACACACACACACACACACACACACACACACACACACACACACTTCATTTAATTGACTAATTGTACTGCCTATGAAACCGATTGCCTTAAAAAAGTCACTTGTGGAGTTTGTTGAATCCCCAGTTTAATTGAACTAATTTTGTCAATGTGGGTACAAAACAAAGTGCCCTATTAATTATCCTTAAATTGTTCAAATGCATCAAGATGAAGGAAGAAACTAAATTGCTATCATCATTTCTATTTGTTTCTTTTTTTATGACCTTAATTTTACCTTTTTTGTTTACCATTATCAAAAATGTTGCTTTCATTCCCACATGGTGGTTGATGTCATTTGTTTTATCTTGCCAAAGATGCAGTGTATAAGTCAAACTGGGTGACATTATTCATATATTCTGTTTGGGTGTATCACACTTGAACAGTCATTGGTGGAAACATTGCCTTTATTGTCACCCGATGTTGCACAGTTCAAAAAGAAAACAGAAAATGAAAGCGCTATGTGATTGACAGGATTAGCTTTATTTCATTACAAAGAGCAACATGCACGGAAATAACCTTGAAAGTGAAAGTAAATGGGGAAAAAAACAACCAAGTGGCAGAACTATAAGTACAGTAGAGTCCCAGCAGTATTTTGATGAGAAATGGTGTCCCTCCAGACATAACAGCAGCTCCACTGGAAGCCAGAGTTTTTTCCATATGGAGATGCTGTTACAGCTGGTTAGACCCACAGAAACAACATAGCTGACAACACTCCTGTAATTGTGGGATTCATTTTAACATAAGATTGCTTGTACTGTTTTCTACTGACACCTGAAGACACAGAGATGAAAGTTACTTGAAGTTCTTGGGAATAATTTGAGATGTTTTAATGTGATTAAAAGCATAGGTATTGAGCATATATTGTGTAAGATGTTCAACTCCCCAGCACAGGCTAGAATCATAGGATTCTTTTTTTTTTTTTACTATACTATCATATCCCAACAAAGTCTTTTAGAAGCTACATATGTCTTAAAGGTTTCACACATTTGAAATAATGCTGCCCTCTTTTGGTCAGGCATTGCTGACCCCACAAATTCAAATCATTTTACAACAGCTTGTATACCCAAGTCCTCATGTGATCATAAAAACCGTCACCTAATAAAGAGTTGGTTAAGTATCATTCAGCACAGCCTCGTGCCTCTTGATCTTAGTTTTTACTGCTTCTAAGGTTACATGTTGCCATTATGACTCCAATAAAATCAGGGTCATTCACTCAGTTAAAATGTGCTAGGAGTCAAGACCATCAAAATTAATCTTTTACAGATCGGTATTGATATGGCTTTGAGGACAAACAGTAAACAGGAGCATGCATCATTTCCTTGTGCATGCCTCATATCGTCCGAGAGTCTCTTAACTTATCCTGAGTGAACTTTGACACTTACCTCTCTCCTTCTGTAAAACAGAAAAAAACAGAGCCATAAAGCAGTTTAAGGTTAGACCTTCATCCCCTAAAGTGTCCTTTGACTTTACCCCTTGTTTAACCAGATGATTATATGGAGTGCATTTAGAGACCGCGTCTTCTTATCATCAGATTAAAATTCATGTTTTTTGCCTTTTTTAATTGAAAAAGACACAATTCTTGTGCTCGTCATTTTGCAACACCTGTTATGGGTTTTATCCTGAAATGACAGGTGCAATAAATTTTTGACCTTGTCTCGTATGTAACTGAAGCAAAACGTTAACATTCACAGTTGTGGACTATCATTTGTTTTGAATGATGACGTGTCTGGTAAATAATAACCCAATCAGGAGGAGGCATTTGGAGGAAAATCAACGTTTCTGTTTTGTTTTTCTGTTCATATGTCAGGTAATTTCAATGTGTTTTGAATGGATGATGCATGACTGTGGAGTTTAACTAATTAAAAACAGGATTAAACTATACAAAATACAAATGATTATGTACAAGTGTATAGACTGTCCCAATCTCAATGATTCATTAGCAATGATGAAATGTAAAAAAGTTTATACTCACCATGTAGACACTGCACACGGAGCTCATCTCATTGATTCTGAAACAAAAGAGGAGAATGATGAACACAATTGGAAAGTGTGAGGAAAAACAGCTCAGCAAACAGGAGGAGCAACAGATAAAAGATGTGGAGCCAAAGTGAGCAGGCAGAGATAGATACGAGTCAGTCGCCACCTGAGAAATGAAAGACCTTCGATTGCGGCCTGCTTAAGACTGTGTGGGGGAGCGAGAAAAATCAATCATTACACTTACTGTAAATATGTAACAGAGCTCTAACCTGCACCATAAAACTCAGCAGATTGCGTTCTGTTTGAACACGAGTGCGGAATCCACAATCAGACAAGATGTAAACCAGCAAATAAGTTCCGCCTCAATCCTCTACAAATCAGGACCTTCCCTCTGAGGACCCTCAGAGATGTGGGACACAAAAACACACCATGTCATAACAGTAAATTCATCGTTTCATATGAGGAAGTGATCAATATTTAAATTTGGAGACAGTCAACGTCAGGTGATTCATTCAGATTATTTAAATTTTTATAACATATTATTTATTCCTTTTTCTAAGTTTTGACTAAATGTCATTCAAAATAAAATATTGCCAGGAGCATACATATATTTGTGATTATTCTCTTGTTTAAGAGAGTCTCTTAGAGGTTATTGATTTTTCACTGATGTATTGTATATATATGTATATATATGATTGCAATATATCGATCATCACAGAATCATTGTATCATGATATTTTTGGTATCGTGGACAATGTATTGTGCAGTGAGGTACTCTGTGATTCCCAGCCCTAATAGCTGTGTAAATTGTGTTGGTGGTCGGAATCAGGTTCGAGAAGAGGTGGTCGGTGCTGTTTTTCAGTTTATTCTTTTTGTGTTTCGAATGTTGAACAATGTTCTGGTGTGTGTGTTTTGGACAAACTATATAACAATGTATTTTTTATTTTACTGTTTGGGCCTGAGAACCACATTTTGGAAACAAATATTGCCCTTTACATAATTCATAAGTATCATAAACTAGGCATAAACATTCTAATTTACTAAATAAATTAATAAAGCAATTGATAAAAAGGGTTTAACAAAACACTATAAACACAAACCTTTAATCTACATTATGTCCCTAGTTTAGGGTAAACAGAGAATTTCTCTGGTGTTCGACATTCATCACCATTATTCTTACTCTTTTGTGTCCGATTTGACCTATGAAGGCTTCCGTACTGCTGAGGCGGTGCTGGCTGATGTGTGAGTAGCTAACTAATGTTGTGTCCACGAGCATACATACTAATATTATATCTGAGAGAAGTAAAAAAAAAAATAACGCCGTACCTTAACGTGTGGCTTACGAACAAACGTTGACGTTTAAAGTGATGGAGAGCGTATGAGAGTTCCTGCTCGGTTTCAGTCGCGCTAGCTCCACGAGCTAGCAGTCGCAATTTGAACGTTAGCCACGTTATTGCTAATTTTAGCTCTCAGTATAACGTCTAGTTCTGATATTGAGTAACTAAAACGAAACGACGACGACAGAGTCGGTGCTTTACACAGCACGAAGTCAAAGAGAAGTGCTGTCTGAGCTGCTGTGTTGACTTCCAATGCTAACTTAAGTTTGCTAAAGTGTGTGTCATAATGACTCACCATCTGTACCAGCAATGTAACATATGGCAAATTAAAATATAATGAGTCTATTGTTAACACAGTGGCATGTTTATAATCCCTTTTCAGGTCAAAATGGCAGAGCTAACAACACTAGAGAGCCTGCTGGACATGGGCTTTGGCAGAAACAGAGCGTGAGTTGGTCCATATGGATATTGTGATATTTTATATGATCCTGAGGATCTAACTACTTGTTAATGTGAGATGTTTGTTACTCTGGTAAATGAGTTGCTTACCGTCTTGGCCAGCATCCTCTTGTATGATCTAATTTTAAACATGAAATGTTTCCCAGCTAATGCAAGTGAAAGTAAAACTGAATAACAATAACCATAATCTGTGGGTGTTTCTAGAGAACGAGCAGTGGCAAACACAGGGAACCAGGGGATAGAACGAGCCATGGACTGGTGAGTTAACATTTGAAACTCGATTAATTGGTTTAAACTTTTGATTCCATCATCCTAGTCTTAGATCTTAGGTTTAAATGATGTAAATTCAATGTAATACCCATAAGTATGTTTGCATAAGTGTATCATTGCTTTTTAAATAATTATCATTTAGTTTTGTAGACTGAGAATTGGCCTTTTATATACTTGCGCTGTAAGGAGCCTGGCATTCTGTGCTGCCATGTTTCCACAGCACCACGAATGGACAAACATGATTTGAATTAGGCTAAACAAATGAGGAACGACATCCTTTCTGGTATGTGAAGGCCTCCATGGTTACCTTACATGAAACAGATGGCTGAGAGGAGGAGGGCAAAGTTAGACACACAATCTCACTATTAGATGTCGCTAATCTTAACACACTGGACCTTTCAATGTGAATATGTTCTCAAGCCTTTGCTCCTCTTAGATGGTAAACTGGGTAGTTTTTGTTCCTGAATAAAGCAAAACATTTGAGCCAAGCCTGGATAAATGGGAGGGTTGTGTCAGGAAGAGCATCCGGCATAATCTTCATCAAATCATATATGTGGATCGCAGATAAAGCAGGTGATCCGCTGAGGTGACCCCTAGAGTGGGATTAATTGCGCCGTTCAGAAAGTATTACTAATGAGAAATGACAATCGCGAAAAGATCAAGGACAATGAGACAATCCAGTTCCAAGCTTCTTCTCATATCAATCATGTACTATATGTGCTTCCCTCAGGTTAATGGAACATGAGAACGACCCCGACATTGATGAGCCGTACGTGCCGCCTGTGGGCAACGTCCTGGGCGGAGAAACAAAGAGCGAGTCCAGCGCAGAACAGCCAACACTAGCCGACACCATTGAAGGTCAAACTGCATGTTGTGCTTTTGTAGGGGGTGTAACTAGTTTTTAAGTTATCAGATGTTAAACTGTCATGATCAGATACAATCAAATGTTAATTTTTGTCTATAAGTGTTATGATTGAATAAAGGATTTTAAGTGGACTGACACTGTGGGGAAACTGGGCGACCTGGAGGTTTGCATTCTCTTAGCCCCTTTTCTAGTTTCCATTTGTAAACATGGCATAAGCTCAAACACTGACTGTATTATGATGCGAGTTTGTTAGTTTCACGAGTGTCTCTTTCTTTAGTCTCTCTTTTGTTATTTGGTTTCCACACTACATACAGCTGCTTTGATGGTCAACAGCAAAACATTACAATTTCGCACAACAACTCGTGTCCCTTTGCTCTGTCGTTCCTAACAGGTGGAGACAACAGCCTCAGTGAGACTGACATGAATTTAAGGCGACCACTGACAGAGGATGAGAAACGTGAGCAGGTTAAAAGGTCAGAGTCTCCACACTACAGCCCATACTAATGATACAGGTTTAATCTATAGAAACAGGGCTATTCCTGATAATGATAATATTCCTTCAAACTCAAATTCTCTTTGCTAGAGATAGTGACGGAACAAAAAAAGTCTACTGTAAGTTGGCTCATCAGTGTGTTGATGTGTCCCCTTCAGGCTAGAGGAGCTGATGCGGATGAAGCAGGCAGAGCGAAGAGAGCGAGAACGGGCAGACGAGGTGGATAGGGAGAAGCTGCGGAGGAGGCATGGCCAAGAACTGCAGCAGGTCCGACAAAAAATACAGGACGATGAGATGAAGAAGCTCGCTGACCAGCGCATGAAAGAGAAGATGGAGGACAAAATGGCACGGTAAAGTATTAATAACGAACATAGTCACTGAACCTGTTTTTATCCTGTTTAAGCTGTGATTCAGGAAATATTTGACTTAATTTATATCGTCTATGTTTTCATGCACTTTCTTTTGAATGCAGTCAAATTGGGTTGTTTTAAAGTATTTACATATTAAAAAAATGGGGTTGCATTGTTGAGGTCATTCATTCATTTGAAAGTCCTCCTGAAAAAGAAAAACTGTCAGTGTTTAAAAATGCTCATCTTTATTCTCTGCCAGACAAAGGGTTAAAGATAAGATCGCACGAGACCGAGAGGAGAGGGCGCAGAAGGTACAGCTGTCACTTTAAATTGTCTTGTTCCAATTCTCTTTCTCATACTATTTTCATTTCTGTTAGAACCTGTAACTTAGTTATAGCTTAGCCTTTTTTTGTCCGTTTGTTGTCCTCTTCAGTTTGGAGGCGGAGGACCGCCGAGCACAGCTGCGTCATCTCAACCTGCTCAGCCCAGCCCCACTTCACCCACCGGTCAGGGTCCTCCACCCAATAAGAAAGAGTACGACGAGTCCAGGATACAGGTACAGTCTTCACATCATCATGTTAAAAGACCATCTAGTTATGAATGTGAACTCTCAAATATGAGCTTGTAATGAATTGGAAGTGAAATCAGTGGTTGGTAATGAGAACATAGCAAGATCGTAAAAGGTCCCTTTCTTCACCCACCTGCTCTCATCAGATTCGTCTGCTGGACGGCTCGACCATCACGGCAGTCTTTAAGGCCCAGGAGCCGCTGGCGGCAGTGCGCGTCTACGTGCAGGTGAACGGCAACACACCTGAGGGCCAGGACTTCACGCTGCTGTCACCCTATCCCCGTCAAGTCTACACTGAACTGGATATGGAGAAACCGCTGAAAGAGCTGGGTGAGCACAGTGTATTTGAACAAAAGACAGTCACATCATAAAGCATTTATACTGGTCTAAGATGATTATAACATGAACAACAGTGACCTGTAGCAAAACATGGAAGGCGTTAACACTGTGTTCATACACATGCATAACATACACGGTCCTATTATTTTATTTCTTATAAACATTAAACCTATTTTAATAGATGGCGATTTCAAGAGAAAGTGCAGGGGATAATTATTACATATCATGACAAGGTGACAATAAAACTACGTTGTATACGTTTAATATCGGCAGACAATATGTTGGAAAGTGAAGTAGGGGCGGGGTATCCGTTTATATTGTAACAAATCTCCACTGCAGACCCTCACTTTGCGTCTTTTTCTACAACTTTTTTTCTGTCTCTTTAGGTTTGGTGCCTTCAGCTGTTCTAGTTGTTTCCAAAAAGTAAGATCAGGAGGATCTGCTCTATGAGCCTACCTCACTTCTTCCACTACATCATCACCAGATCCACCAGGAAATGACTGATCCAGGAAGAGAGCCCCCCCATGTTTTAGTATCACTCGGTAAAGCTGGCTATCTGAACGGAGGTTGAGATGGAGGTGAAATGGGATTTTTTTTTTTCGTCTTCCCAAGGACAAACTGAGGGCAGCCCTTCTCAGTCATTCTCGGCTGATTTTGCTGACTGGATAGCTGACTTCTGACTGATACTGCTTCGAGGAGCACCGCTCGTGGTTTCAGCGACACATTTTACAAGAAAAAAACTATAAAAATCATTCAGTTTTCACCTGATCCTTACACAGCAAAGCACCACAGAGATATTTGATTGGTTCTGAAAGGGCCTTAAATTGAATCCCCTCTATCTTCTTGATTTTGTGACATTCTACTTTTGACATTTTTTTTTATATCGTAAAGAATATTACCTACAGTTGTGTCGACATAATCACCAAGAATCTACTTACAATAAAACTAACTTGGAGAATTATGTTGGTGGACTGGATTTTCTGAACGACACTAATTATAAGACTAGGGATAATGGTGATATGAACTTATTTATTAGGATGTTATCAGGGTGTTGATTTAAAAGAGGGGGTTTGAGTCAAGAGAAATGTAACTAACTAATTTATTGTGCTGATTTCATTTGGAGTGGGTCATAAAGTAAGTAGCAAGCATCTAAAGTCGGGAGTCTGCACCTACAGACTGAACACAACACCACCACAGTGTTGCACATACGAGATTGTAGTGAAAAAACAAAATAAACGTCGGCTGGATTCCTTTTAGCAACAGTTTGAGGGTTCCAATATGGTGCAGATCGACTCGCCTACAGAGGCTGTTGCTTTTGAAACTACAAAAACTTCTGTTATTGATCACAAGAGATGAATTCAAAGGACATTGACATATCTTTTAAACTAAGTATAATAAGTTGCACATTATCATCAACCTGGAATAGGGCTGGATTTCTAACTTCTAGTACTTATACACATCAGTACATACGTGTTTGTTTTAACTAGTTTAACATGACCATGCCATGATACTAAATGCCTTTTTAATAAT
Organism: Microchirus variegatus; assembly: GCF_963457635.1. Classification (NCBI taxonomy): domain Eukaryota; kingdom Metazoa; phylum Chordata; class Actinopteri; order Pleuronectiformes; family Soleidae; genus Microchirus; species Microchirus variegatus. The sequence goes on along the minus strand of NC_139807.1, from coordinate 10,050,815 downwards.
TTAAAAAGGGAGCGCCTTTGAGTTCGATGTAGTTTCCCATTTTAAGAGCACCTCTTACCTCAGGTAACCCAAAAATGCTAAACTAAGGAGCTACATCTCATCTCTGATGGTGAGCCAGTAACCACGCAGCATGCTGTTTGACTTTGAAATCCAACAGCGCTTGTGATTGGCTGTCTCAAGGCGTGCAGGAAGCTATGACCAAATAAGGAACTCATTCCCCCAGAGGAGAGGAGGATGGGGCTTGTTTTGAGAAAGATTTAAAGTGCACGGAATAAATATGAGAGCAGATATAAATCTTTTGGTAAAACGGTTATCTAATATGGAAGTTGGTACTGAAGACCAGATATCAAAATCAATACCGTGTTTTTTGGTGAAAGCAGTTATGTTAAGTTTGTGTAAACATAATAAAATGAAATAATTGTCTACAAACCCCTAACAGAAATGTTTGCTCCACAGAATTTAAATTCTTCTGACTGTGCACGTCTGAGGTGCTGAGCAGGTTTTTAGCGCCATCTACTGGGAGCTCGCTAAACACACTGAAAAGCTCCATGAGGCCAAAGGTCGTTGCAGATTATGGTAAAAATACAGTTTAAAATGTACCAATAACAGTGACATTATTCGGATTATGGGGAAAAACTAGGAGAACGAGGAGTTCTGGCAGTAGCCAGGAGTTAAGTCAAAAATACTATAAATTTACAGACCAGCACTGCCACATTTCTTTCATGAAACTCAGGAAGCAGAAGCATTATTAGACTCTGGTAATAATCTAATGCTCTTCCTACTTGTAAATGAACACGAGAGCCAATGAGAGAGGGGCAAGGCCATGATGCACAGAGATCTCCAGACTCTTTCCAACTTAAAAAAGTCAGTCCCCAGACAAATAAAGACAACTCAAAGGAGAGCTGTTGTGACACACTATAAAACACCTTTATATACACAAGAAAAAAAAACAAACGGCCTATTGTGTGGAATGGTACAAAATGTCAATGATACAGCACCTGTAAAGTCGTGGATAATTTGAGTTACTTTTAAAATACGGATCCGGGGGGACGGGGGTTGCCTTGCAAACAAATACAAAAGAGTTCTGGTTAAAATGTGCAGACGGCGAGAACAAATGTCTCCGTTTCCTTTTGTCATCTCGCTATCGGCTGCTCAGACTCAACACTGAAATGACACCGACGCGTTAAAAAGAGCTCAACTCCTGCTGCCTTTTCACAAATCCAGGACTCGGAGGAAAGGAAACGCGGAGGGAAATTTGACTCGGCTCTTTTTCCAGCTCTGACGTCGTCTGCGGTCAGCCTGCTTCCTGTGGTCTCTGTCCTCACCTTCGCTGTTGCTCTCTTTAGCTGGGAGGGTAGTAGCCCTGGTTGTAGTTCCAGGTGTTATTACCATAGCCATAGCTGCCATACTGTGATTGCTGGAAATGAACCAACACAGACAGGAAATCAAGACGTGTGGAACTGTACCTCGTCAGTGTACACTCACCTGAACCACGAGGACTCCTTTAGCTTGATCATTTACAAATAGTTTTACATCCTAACCATCATTTGTACCTGGTACCAGCTGCCGTATCCTCCGTAGCCGGTCTGTGCGCTCGTGTCTGAACCTGCCACAGGCGGAGGGGGCGTGGTGATGGGGATGTGTGGCATGGTGGCTGGGACTTGTGCAGATACAGCAACAGCAGAGCCGTCTTCACTCTTGCTCAGTTTCTCTGGATCCTCCTCCCTGGAAATAAAAACAGTGGATCAGCAGCAAACAGACACTTGAGCCACATCTCTGACCTTGCACTCACTCATTTTAGGAAAATAAGATTTGAGGACAATACACTCTCTAACATACATATGCTATTAGAACGGCCTCAAATGACGACCTATGGTCGACCGAGAAAAACTCTTAGTCGTGGGCGGCCCTACATCAGCTGTTCCCTTTTCTCTCACCCATTTTCTGCTTCTCTCTTTGTTCCACCAAGGTCCTTCAACAGTTTCTGATGCTCTTCATACACAGACAGCACACTGCAGAGACGGGGGTGAAACATCATAAACAGTTTGTTATATACTGCCTGGAATTTAAATGTTTTGTTTAATTATGTCAGCTGTGAGTTGAACTCTGACCTCTGGATGGAGTTGCTGTAGTCCTCTGCAAACTGCAGGCCTCTCTGTGAGAGGAGGATCTTGGTGTGGGGGTTAAGAGGCGCTGCCAAAGCTCGCGTCACACACTCCTGCACTGCCTCAGCTGAGACCCAGGGGTCTCCTGATACTTCCAGCTCCAGCAGGTTCAAGTGCAGTTTATCATTATCCTGAGGGAAGAATGGACATTTAAAAACAAGAGCATTTGCTTTTTTACAACGTTAGGCACAAGCACGATCATTCACAAGAATGAGATTTTAAATCAGTCTGAAAAATGACATTTATACAGCAAATGAGATGATTAACAGGCATCTACAGTATATTCATTAGAAACTGAGGTGACGCAGACTCTAAAGATGAGTGTGTCCAACAGCTACAAAAGTTTTGAAGCCTTAAGATTTACAATTTCACAGTCAATGTTGAAGTTTTGCAAATGGAAATTCATAGACACCACAGTGCCAATACCAGAGGTCAATAATAAAGAAAATGGCCACTGCAGAAGAACATATCACACTGGTGTCCACTCTTTATGTGCCGTGCTTGTTTTTCCTCTAAATGGGAACCTAATTTACAAAATTGACATCATTACATTCTCATGACGAAGACCTGAAACTAGCAGACCATTAACTCTTCATGAAAATATTAAATGACGTCATAAATGAAGTGAGAAGTAGAAAAATTATTCCATAGACTAGACTAGTTGTAGGGTTCTTTTTTGAAGCTAGTGGATTTGTGACCTGTGTGCGCTTCATGGTTACTAATAAAGGTCTAGTATGCTACTTATATATGTTAGTAAGCACCTAGTTAATGGTGAATATGTGTTCCCTAATTTAAAGTGTTACTATACTTTTTTTTTTTATCCATATTACAGCAAAAGTACTTTCACCTTTAACTAGAGAATAGATAAAACCCTGGTAACTCTATTACAGGCTGAATAATGTTACAGTGGGTGTTTGAGGATTGTCTCACCGGACTAATCTCCAGCGCTTCCTGTAAAACCTTGCGGGCTCTAACGGGGTTCCTGCTCAGTTTCTGCAGCATGCGTGCCAGCTTGATGGAGTAGAAAGCGTGCATTGTGGGCTTCTCTTTGGATTCAGCCACCGCCTCCTGCAGCAAGGACTCCGATAAGTCCAGGTGGCCTGCTCGTCTCTCCAGAGCAGCCCGGCGGATGCGGACCACTGCCAACCCCGGCAGAGTCCTCTCCAACGCCTCCAGCACTCGCCGAGCCTCGGTTAAGTCGCCTGATGGAGAAGAGTTTTCAGACAGGTGGTAGAATACAAATGTAGGACACGGTGATATGGCTTAAAAATGCATAATTTGAAACATCTTGCAGTAACGGAGTTGAAGGGACTTCTGATCACTCTAAACCACTTTCTTTGTGCTAGAGCATGCGTTTCCCTTTTGAAGTGGAGGCTTAGTGCACATAAATGCATAAACCAACTTTAAAACATCTCCATCTATGGGAATCTCATCAGCAGATGAACACCCAACAAGAATGTTTATAACAACAACCTTTCCAGTACATGAAGGCCACTATAATTTCTGTTTCTTGCAATTAGCAGTCTTGCCACTAGATGTCACTCACTCTTACACACTAGAATTTTTGATAGGTTCGGGTGAATAAAATGTAAATGTTTTGAGGGCCTTTAAAATCATAATAATTCAAATCATGACAGAATTTCACAACCAAAGTCAGTCAGCGTCGTACCGTGCCTCTCCTCGAAGGTGGCCCAGTGCATGTGGATGTTGGGTTTGTGCGGCAAGTGGATCTCACAGGCTCGTTTGTAAAGAGCTCGGGCCTCGTCCACGCTCTGCGGCTCCAGAAACTGAATATACTGAACAACGCACATATATGAAAATGTTAGGCAAAGTAATGCATTCACACCAATAATCACACATGCTTTTCTTTGTTTTCAAATTGATCTTTTGTTCTTAAAGATACGTGCCGGTAGAGAAACCCAGGACAGTATGGACTGGTCATTTAGTACCCTTCTCAACATTTGGCACTTGGTGGAAACAGGGCAGAAAATGCTCTTGCAATTTTCTTCTCCACATGTGTGTGCAGGATTTGTAGTGAGGACACTCAGACATCATGCATTCCCTAGCTCCTAACCTTAACCATCACAACCAAATGCCTAATCCGAACCTAAGTACTAAGTCTTGACTCTCAAAAAGCCCATTCAAGGAATAACAGAATGTGAGGACCAACCCAAATGTCCTCACAAAGATATCCATACAAGAGCAAACACACACACTTTTCTTACCCTGGTCCAGAACTCCTCATAGAGAGCACAAGCGATCAGACAACGCTCAAAGAGTATGCGAACCCTGCGGTCATCCTTAACAGCTGTAGTGGCTTCTGACACTTCCGGAGGCTGAGCCGTGTCCTCTGACCCCTCTGTGGCTACCTGGTTTAAATCTTTGAGAAAGAAAGTGGTGTCAAAACATATGCAAATGAATGAAATGACAAGACTAACAGGTGAAAAGAGGCAACAGCTCCATCATGTACTCGTTTACCTTGGTCATGGGCTTTAATGTCTGTGTTTAGTTGAGCGATCTCCCAGTCCAGGTAGGAGTGCCAGGCTCGGAGCTGAAGGCGATCCAGCGACTTTACGTGGAAGTACGGCCGCTTAATCTGCCCAATGGAGAGAGAAAGAGGGGAAATCAAATTTGTTTCACAAGGAAAAACTCAACAAGAATAAAAAGAATAATTAATTATAATTAATAATAAAACTGAGGAGTGACTTACCGAATCTTCCAAGTTCCATCTCTGGCGGACTTCTCCCTCATTGTCCTGGTAGACTTTGTCTCTATGAAGCAGCACTTGTTCCCTAATCTTCTGTATCAGTTCCTCCTAAAATAAAATGACGTAATTAATAACTATAACAATAATCATAAAATCAACTCTCTCTGTTGCGATCATCAGATGTTACTCACCGAGTCTGTGCCCTCAGGTGTGGCCGGCTCTTCCTCCCCCGGCGGCCTTTCCTGCTTCTCCTCCTGGGCCTGTTCAGCGCGCTCTGCCTTCTGACTCTGACGGCACAGCGTCCTCAGCTCCTCGTACTCCTCCGAGGACAGCACCTCTTTGGGCTCGTGGTTGTTCAGATGCTCCTTGAACCTGATGAGGGACACGATGGAGAACAACAACACGTTGAATATTACTCAAACTATTATACAAGGTATCGACAATAATGCATTTACATTTTTCATCTTTTCTGACTTTATTTGAGTAAGTTCTGATTGGGCACAGCTCAGACTGTGCCGTGTGGGGTCTTACTTGTCGTAGTGTGTGTTGTAGAGCTGAGTGGGCACTTTGAGGACCCTGTCCAGGACGGCTGCAGCGTTCCTCATGTTTCCCTGCTCTTTCTCCCACTCAACATATAAATCCCAAAGCCGGTCTGAGTGGAACTCCAGACCTGCTGCCACAATTGCATCCTCAAACACACTGAGGTCAGGAAGCCATAAAAGAAAAGTGGAAAAAAAACAACAACAATTAAAACAAAGACGAGTCAGTATCCAGGTGAATCAGTTTAAACTATTCTGCTTTTTTTAACATTTACATACATTTAGATATTTAATGTGCATGTGCGTTTATCTACCTGCGAATCTGCTGTGGCGACTCAGGCAGGTTCATATCCAGAGTGCCCAGCAGCAGATTGATGTAATGGATCCACAGATCTACACTGAGTGGAATTGCTTGGAGACCCTTAACACAAACCTAACAACCACACACCACGCATAAATTAGCATGGGCTCATGACAAATGTGAAAAACACTTCAAGGTGTTAGGAACAAACAATTCTAGTCTCTGGCTCATGTTTTACCTCCTCTGCTTTGCTGTTGTATCCTGCACGTCGCTCCAGATCTGCAAATTTCTTCCAGTAGCCATAACAGAGCGGGTAGCGGGTGAGGAAAGCCTCTAGTGCTTGGCGTGATGCCGTGATGTGATTCTGAACAGGTGAGAAATCGTAGGCCAAAAAGTTACATGAAGCCACTGCAAGAATCCTGAACAAACATGTTTCGCAACGTGTATATTTTATCGTTGGATCTCCTTTGCCTCACGACATACCTCTTGCTCACAGTATTGCAGCAGGTCGGTCCAGCTGGTGAAGTCTTGAGGATTGTCATTGGCAGCCTTCCACAGACGCTCAAAGTCAGCAGGCAGTCCTCCCTCCTCGTCATCTGCAGCCTGAGGTATAGAAAAGGGAGCAGGGTCGAGGCCTGCGGGAGCCTCAGAGGCTGCGGTGGCACTGCTGTCCTCTTCAGACATCTCAACCATGTCAATCGGAGGCGGTGCAGGAACTTCAGAAGCCTCCATGGCTAAGATGGGAGAAGATCAAAGTTTATGAACTCCCTAAATCTCTTAGGTAATCTCCATCTCTTCTGCTGAAGCAACCTGATTCTAAATCAACATTTTTCACTTAGTTTTATTTATTATTAGATCTAGTTTAATCAATTAAGTCATGAATGAGTTTATCATTCCTAGTGACAGATGTTTCAGTTTGACTTTATCTTCCCAACAATAACCAGATTTTTTTTTTTTTTTTTAAATAAATCCCTTATTTTTTCAACTGTAGAGCTAGTAATAAAAAATAGTGAAATTTCACTTTAGATTATTTTCTTTTATTACAATTTTGTTTAATAAATGTCTGAAAATTGTTAGATTACGGTTTCGGAATTTCTTAAAACACATTCAAGTGCCTTTGTCCAACCAACAGAGATCCAGTTGACACTCGCATAAAACACATAGACAAAACTTCATAACAACTTAGTAATTGTTTTGTATGTTTGGTTGAGAAATGCCTCTAAAACACGGGTGTCAAACTCATTTTCACTGGAGGGCCACATCAGCATCAGATGTAACTGTCATACAGAATAAATGTAACCAAATAAAATATAAAATAAAGGGAACGACTGTAACATATTGCTAAATAACTTTCTGTATTTATTACTTATTCAATTTCACTCGTCGCATGATGCATATACAATGATACACTGCGATCTAGTGGCGGTGCCGTCACTTTGTGGGTAACACAATCACCATGCATTGTGGGAAATGTAGTTTATGGTCAACATACGCCTTAAAGGATCATAGACCTATTTTAACACAGATTTTTAAGACCAATTAATCACTCACGGGCCACATAAAATGACGTGGCGGGCCACATCTGGCCCCCGGGCTTTGAGTTTGACACATGTGCTCTAAAGACTGACTGTTAAAGAATTAGCTTTGACACTAAACCACCTCATTATCCTGAGGCATCCTGCCTTGACACTCACGTCAGCCATAAATCAGAAAAGCCCAGCTCGATTCATCGTCTCCCCACAGAGCAACTTCAGAACTAAGAACCGGAAACTGTTTTTACACTTTCTTAAACCCTCCGTCATAAATGTGCCTCATTGTCATTGTTCATGTGACGTGACACAGGCTCTCCATGTCTTACTATGTGAAAAATGTCAACAAAAACAGGTGCAAAACCAACTCCCTCTGTAGTAGCACTGGACGTGATCAGATGTTCAATTATTGTAAGTTAGAAACCTGCACTGGACGCCTGCAGGAAAATGACATTTGCTAATTAAGTGCAATGTGGAAACTTGAAACCTTACGCCATTATGTTTCACGTCTGTCTGCTTCCTGCCTGGTGCTTGATACCTGATACATTGTGCACTCCAGTGAACTAGTCGTGGTTAGTAGTAGTAGTAGTGGAAATGATTGATTCTAAAGGTCTGCCGAAAGAACCCTGTGTGGTGTGACAGTCAAATCAGTTAATAAGCTAAATATAAGAGTGAAGTAACACACAATCTGCAGCTGGTGATCTATCCACACATGATGATCATCTAGTTAGACACAATTTGCAAAGCTGAATCCTCTTTTTTATCAACACTTTAATCACATTCTCACTCACAAAGCACATTTAGCAGTGATCCAGATTAACATCCAATCTTCTTCGATGCAATGATTCAAATGGGGGATGAGAATGAAGGGGAACTTTGATCTGCTTTGGAGGGCAGCATTGCATCCCTTAGTGCACAGCATGCCAAAACTTAGTAGTGGAAGAAGAGGATATTATGGTTTAATTTGTTTACCATTGTCAACAATACAGTTTGAGGACACATCCTGTTAGAGGTGGTGTAGAATATTATCATGTCAGTACAGTCATTCTTGTTACTAGTATTACTACCACCATTGTTGTTATTACAATAATAATATCATCATAACTGTTTTCAATGCTGCTGTGATTGCCGTGTTCAGGGTTTTAAGTTAGTGTCTCATGTCACTGTTTTTCCACACTTTACTGAAATGTACTGGTTTGAGAATCGTGGGACTCTGAGAGGAGTTTGGAGGTGTATCAAGTCACATAAAGATGTTGGGGCCAGCACATTTAAAAGGTTCAAATCAATCCCGAACCAAACAGGAAGCCAGTGTAGGGGGGACAAATCTGGTGTTATATGGTCACATGGTCTCTTTCTGTCCAGAAGACGAGCTGCTGCATTTTGCACTGATTGTGCAAAATGAGATGACTGATCCATACCCACATTTTACAGTAATCCAATCAATCGTGACATAATAAAAACAATCACTGTGTTATGTGACTATAATCGACGACGTTCTGTCAATTGTGACATGTTCTTATCAATGTTCTTCAATTACCAAAGGTTTAACACAACGACCTGTGATAAAAATGAGCATACACATGTCTGATGTGTACTACACTACAGCATGTACAGGTCTGTACAATGACCTTTCTGCAAAGTTGAAAAACAGCCACATGAGCTTAGTGCAACCAACCTTTAATTAATGTTTGACCTCAGGTTCACTCCAATCAAGTGATTTATGGTGAGTGTTTCTAAAAAATGGGAAACTTCCAAGAAATGTGTTTCAGTATTTGAGTAAAACTGTAAAAAACCTCGTAGTTGCGAGTCTAGACTCTGGTATTTGTGAATGAAATTCAGCTTATTTATGGTGGTTAGGTGCCTTACTTAAACAGAGGACGCTTGACTGATGGTGGTTACAGTGAGTACACACAAACACACACACACACAGTGTAGCTGAGTTCACGTTAGCCAAACCTAGCACCTCACGCTTGCAGTCAGACCCGGTGCAGCCTGAGCCTCTTACTCACAACACCTGCACGCGAACCCGGGGCCCAGAAACACGGGTGAAACTAAACGCGTGTGTGTATTGTAAGGCTGTTCCGCGTAATTCGAACTAACCTGAAGACTCTTCGAAGTCCCCGTTGCCGCTCAGCTCCTCACCGCCTTCCGCCGCCATGATGGAGACGTCTGCCGTACGTCATTCAGGTGCGACCACTGGGGCCGGGTGAACGCTCGAACTGTGGAGGGCAGCATTGATACCTCTGAAGTTTACAGCCTGTCGGAAGAACGAAGAAGAACGAGACTTGTTAGGAGACACTCCAGCCCAGTAGGTGGCGGTAATGTGCCGCTGTCCCGCGTAAACAAACCCAACGGAAGAAGTGGGAAAAGGAAAACGAAGACAACACAGACAAAATGCAACGGCCGGAAAAGGTGAGAGTATATTGAAAAGACATTGAATATGTTGTATTTAAAGGCTCCTGCTTAAAACTGTGAACAGTGTCTTATTGGCTAATATAGTACATTACAGTGTGGCTGTGGATTAATAATTTTTACGATATCACTCACAAAAATATTTACTATATTCGACTCTCGTACAGCTCAACAACACGACCTTTGGTGATGGAGTTCGTCCTGAACTTATAAAACTGGACTCGGAAACCTTCCAGTGTCCATTCTGTCACAAAGTAGGGGAGTATCCTGGCCTTGTAGCTCATCTGCAGGGCCACCAGCGATCTGCTGTAAAATGTCGTGGTAAGTTCATTTATATTCTCATATATTTAATGTTGAGGTTAATACATCACTTTCAAGTCATTATTTCTATTTGTCCTGACCATGGGCTAGTGGTATTTAAAGTAAATACTTGGTTACATTTAGCTTTAGGTTATGCATTTTGTGTTGGTTATGCATTGAATTTACAATTATTATTTTTTTGCCATTCTGTCCTCATTTACCTAATTTTCCATCTTCCATCTCGTTTGTGTGGTTGAGTTCACCCAAGCATTCCATACATGCAGTCAGTATTTCACCTTCACATTTGGTGACTGTTAAATATTTGTCATTTTCTCAATTCATGCGTTTTATTTTGACCATCGCTGGGAAATATTATTGGAAGACTAAAGAGAAGTTTCCTGGCATTATTACATTTTATATGATATGCAAATGTATTGCTTAGAGACACAGCTTCACAAATGATGGGTTTGAGAAAATGTCATTCTTCTGCATGTTTCTGGAAACTTCTTAATCTCATTTCCTGTCTGTCTTCTAGGATACACCGTCTACAAATGTCACATTGGCTGTTTGACCGGCAGCCATTATCACTGTGGATTTTGCCCTCGTGTATTAGTAAGAAAAATCTCTTTCCTTAACCACTTCAAAACCTGCAGCACGGAAAAAAAGGACGCTACAGTGATGGCACCATTGCCTGCTGTCAAGATAGAGACTGAAGTCACTGTGAAAAATGAAACCATAGAGGCCGTGTTCATAGCTGTGGCGCCTCCTGAAACTGTGGCAACTACAGAAACCGTCGCAACTACAGAAACCGTATTAACTACAGAAACCGTATTAACCAACGCACTGGCAACTGCAGCAGCCACATCTACAGATTCAGTGACTGTGGAGCCCACAACTATGGCTCCAACTCAGGCTTCAGCATCTGCAGCAGGCTCGACAACGACAGCGACATTGGCAGACCCAGCAACAGGCCATCGTATTCACACAGCCCAAAAAACACTGGCATCAAGGCGTAAAATCACATGTAATTTTTGTAACACAATGCTCCTGAAAAAGAACCTCAAAGTACATATACAAAGGCGACATGCCTCCAAAATATTACACATAACAGGAAATCGCTACCTGAAGTCATTGGGTATTGAAAAAGGGGACACTGTGTTACTTGTTGTACAGTGAATTAAAAAAAGTTTTGTTGATCATCTCTTACATTGTGATAGATAATTTCAAACCTATTAAATGGAATTGTAATTTTCAACACACGCATACCAGTATTCATGTTATCCAAACAAATGTCCATCTGGGTCTTAAGAATAAGCGAGTGTATATTAATAAAATTAAAGGATGAGGTCTCAATGAAATAATAATTTAGCCAAAACAAGTGACTTAAATTCACATTTGGTCAACTTTATTTTCACTTTGTCTCATCTTTTAAAGTACATTTGATATTTGTTCCTTCACTTACAGTATCCGCCAGTTCAAGCCATCACCAACAAGACTGTAGCAACACATAGATTTATATGAAATCTCTATAATGGACATATCGTTTGACTAGATGGGACATAAACTGGAGTCTCTGAAGAATCGTTTGAATATTTATGAGTGCTTAGTGTGCATTTGGGGTTGATTTTCATGTAAATCAGAAGGTTATAAACAGATACTTGCAAGAGACATACATTTTAAGGATTAGAATTCCAACATCAAAATAACACATGAAAATCTATACAATGTTTAAGTTTCACTCTTCTTCAAGTGCATTAAAATATTCTAGTGAACAAGAAAAAGCTACAAAAAAATTGGGGTGATCCACACCATCAGTGGTTCAGGCCTCTGCAGTGATTCTGCCACACCTGAAAATCCCATCAGTGCAGCAGCTGAATGACCTGATCAAGTTAAGAGACGAGTGATTTCCATGCACATTATTCATTGAGGAATTCAGGGAGAGGCTAAACAATGAATGAAGCGGTCGATATTATTAAGAAATTATTATTTTTTTGTTTTTTGTTTTTTTTTACACTAACATTTTTCAGAAAATTTAAGGGGAAAAAAAAAACTGCATAGAGCCATAAGGAATGGTGTTCAAGCCCCATGATTTAAAAGAGCAAAGTGGAATGAATGTATGAACAGTATTGATTCAAAAACAAATCAAGGGAATCACCAGCAGGTGGAGCGAGTGTGTGAACCGTACATAGTTTAAATGGCAAATAATCCCTGCCACAGTGATTTTTCATTCTGACACCGACAGGGTGGAAACGTAATATAAAGAGAAAAAGTGCTAGAATGTTTTCTTTCTTGACCCAAAATATTAATTACAAGGACCCAATTCTGGTTGCTCAGTCTTCATCATTCTGAAAAAATATCACAAACAAATTATCTATCTACTAGTAACCTTTTCTGTTAGGCATTATAGTCTGACAGAAATGAAGGAAGAGGGACATGGCAAAGACATTCTAACAGTTCTAAATGTGTGTGTGTGTAGAAAAGTTAACTATGTTTGTCCTTGTTTTCCATGGTGGTTATCCTGTTGTCCATCTGTTGTTAACCCGGCATCCGTGCCTTCCCTCCCTCCTCTCTTCTGTTCAGTCATTTTCTCCTCCTCCTCCTCCTCCTCCTCCTCATCTGTGTTTATTTCAGAGTCACAGTCCAGTCTGCCCCTGCATTCATGCCGGGCTTGCGAAGCGTCAACACAGACATGGAGGCGTCAAAGTCAAATTCAAGCTGGCTCTCCTGACCATCTACAAAACCAAGAGAGACAGTATTAGGAGGAAAGTAGGCAGTTAAATATAACATTTCAGTCATACATGTAAAAGAAAGAAGAAAAAAAAACACCTCCAACATCCAACATGAAAATCGGCGTCTTTTGACATTTTATTCATGTGAAGTAAAGAATAATCAGAATAATCACAATTATATATTTTACCCAAATCAATTAGCCTCAAGTAAAATTGTGTGTGCAACACTTACCAGCAGTTTTAAGGGTAACCTTGCTGGGCTTACTGGCTCCCAGTATTACAACACGCTCAATCCAGGACTGGGTAGAAAATTGGGCATCTGGAGCCATGTCACTGTGGAACAAGCAGAGGCGTGGATTTAAGTGAAATTAAAAATGTAAAGTAAGACGTGTATGGCAGACTGAAAATAGTTAAGATTATTTATAGTCATAAACTTGATAACAATCATAACTAGCGATGTAATTTAGTTCCAGTGCCAACTCAGCTGAAGCATTATTATCTTTATCTCATCTATATTCCCACTGCCGTTTTTCTTTTCTTCAAGTATTCAGCCGTCTTAATGAGGAGTATGTATGACTCACACAGAGGAGAGAACGTTGCTGACAAACGACAGCCTCCGGTGGACGAATTCCTTCTTTTCATAGTTGAATGTGTGGCCGTCGTCAATGTAGAGCTCACCCTCTGCAGTTCTCTGTCAGACAAAAGGTCAAAACTTCAAGAATGACAATTACATGCTACGAATGTGACAAGTCACAAAAGCAGGAGCCGACAGCTGTGTGCGTACACGTTTGAGTTACCTGGGGATTGAGAGCCACAAATAGAGTGTAGGGATCATTCTCCATGCAGGTGGAGGACCTGCGAACTCTAAGCTTCCTGGGAATAATGGAGCCGCCGCGCTGGAAAACAGGGATCTGACAAAAGATAACACAGCTTCATATTAAAACCTGAAATTATTTAGAATGTAAAAACAAATAAAATCACTCAGATGAAGTGGTGAGTAAAAAGGACTATACAGTATATCTGTGAGCAACGTACAGAACTCATGGTGACGGGAATGTAAAGGTTCTGGGCCCCGTTGTGCTTCTGGAAGGTGTTGACATCAAACCAGACCTAATGGGGGGCAAAAAATAGATTAACACAACATATGAGCACTATTTAGTACTAATAAATATGCACATATGATAATAACATTATGTACTTTAAGAAAAACTCCTCTTACCTCGTTTTTACCAGGCAGGTAGGCGGTGACTCCCCTGGCTCCTTCCTCTGTAACTGGGTGCACTAACAAGTCTCTCCCTGTGAAACAGTTCAATGAATTCAGTGACAACTAACAGTGTTTTCAACTACGTTTGTGGTTTGTAGTGCTGGTTCTCTTGTATCTGAACTGCTCTTACATACACCTACAAATATATTAAATATTTGTTTTGCACCACATTGCAGAGATTCTCAGGTGGATGTGATCAATAACTGGAGGAAGTGAAGAAAACAATTTGTTCTGGGTCTCACCAATCAGAAACTCGTCATCGAGTGCGAAAGTAGCAGGATCCTGAGGATACTCCACCCACAGAGGTCTGCAACAGAGATGCACATGTGAGCAGAGAAGAGTAAAATCAAGGAACCTTAGAACATATCCATTCTGTGGCCAGCGAGACAAGATGGAATACTTTACACCTACAATATGTCATGTTAAGTCAAGACATTTGTGGTGAAGTCAAGCTAACCCCTCATTTTATTTTGTGCTCACAGGCTGCATTATTAGATTTTTTTCCATTTGTAATGTGTAATTACATGCAACTATTAATACAGCTATACTTCATGATCTGTTCAGTCATATGTTGAGACGTGCAGAGGGCATCAAATCAATGACACGGATTATAGGAATCAGCTCGTCACTGTACTTTTTTGTTCCAAATTATTTTGGCAAAGGTTTTTCTTAAATTATGTTTTGTTAATAATAATATTAATAATAATAATAATAATAATAAGGCTACAAAGTAAAATATTCTCTCCTGAAACATCAACACAATGTCATTTAAATGCAATATATGCAAACAATGTTAATGCATAATCCTGCCCACTCTCTCCTCACCTCATGACAGGCTCTCCAGTGCTGTGTGCTTGGTAGAACTGCAGGTACCAGTAGGGTAGGAGGGTGTATCGCTGGCGCACCGCCTCACGGATCAATGCAGTGTTTTCAGGACCAAACAGCCAAGGCTCACGGCGGGGTGTGTCCAGGTGAGCATGGGCTCTGAAGAACGGCTGATACGCCCCCGTCTGGTACCAACGCACGAGCAACTCGCTGCTGGGCGTCTTGAAGAAGCCACCAACGTCAGCTACAGAGACAAAGAAGGGAACACGTTTTAACTTGAAGTAACAAAACAAGAGCGTGTTGAGATGTTGGCTGGAGCAGACAAGGGAAATTGTGTGATTTTCATGTACAAAATTTACTTTATTTAATACAGGAGCAGTGGAACAAAATAAGCTCTCCAATCACATATACAAGTTCCGCACTCTGAACAATACAAATGTGCATCCTGTACAATAATAAAAACAGAAACAAATACTCCTCATAGGTCGTTAAATATAACAGCAGCAACATATATATTGATGACTTGGACAAAAGTTTTGATTAAAAACTCACCACCGCAGAAAGAGATTCCAACCAAACCCAGACTCAGACACATGGGGATAGAGATCTTCAGATGGTCCCACTCAGCGGCGTTGTCTCCTGTCCACACAGCACCTACGGACAGAACAACAGACATGCTGATCGAAGCCTTACTCTACAATAGCCTCCATCAACACAATAATCAATATAATTTATTTTAAACGGCAACATTCAATTTCAGCTTTTAAATATATATATATAAAAAAAGGTAAATGATGATGATTTCAAATGTATAAACAAAATTAAATGACCTCTGTCCCGAATTCAATGTAAAGCAAAGGTGAATTAATGTGTGTTGCCAAGATAAGAGAAAAGTAAAATATAGTTATGTGATAAGTTGTGAAGAAGTGAAGGGCTCACCATAGCGCTGTGACCCAGCAAAGAAGGCTCTGGTCAGGACAAACGGCCGCTCAACCCCTCCGGATCTCTGGATCTGACCTTCAGCTGTGGCCATTTGCTGCAGGTTGTACAAATGAGCAGATTATAGTGACCATTTGGGGGACTGTTTTAAGCAACATCCCATTTTTAAAGCTTGAAGTCTCTTTGGAAAAATATACAGATTTATTCATGTTCCCATTGCTGGAAAATGGTAACAAAAATGTAATTTGTCTGTGAGGATTCTTATTCATCGAAGTCATTCTTCTCTGTAGTTCACTGAATCATTATTTTGAAACAGTGTGCACTCACCACATAGAAGCCATAGAGGTTGTGCACATCTCGGTGCTCCCAGTCTCCATGCGTTGCATCCTTGTGCATGGTGACCTCAGGCCCATTGAAAACCGATGGTTCATTCATATCATTCCACGTGTAAAGGTTCTCCATAGAGCCCTGGAGAGTGGACAGACTTTGTTAAAGTCTCAAAGGCAGACCGACTATATAATGGGGCGAGAGTCAGTGGCCAATAGCAGAATATTTAAAATATGGCAATGCCATGGAGCGTTGCGATGTCATGTTTATAAGAGTGTCTTTATTACTACAGAAAAGTCTTTAAGGTGGTCTTGACACTGACCTCATACTGATCGTAGGCAAACATGCTGGCCCACCAGGCCCTCATGTCTGCACGGGTGAAGTCTGGATAACCGGCGCTACCTAAAAAAATACATTACATATTCCCAAGAGAAAGAGGAAAAAGTGAAAGAGAGGACTGATTTATCTATGGCGTCATTATAGTGCCATATTCCGCGAGCATAAAAACATAATCAGCGAGCAGAAAGACCACTCTCCGCGCGCTCGCGAACACTCTCCGCGCGCTCGCGAACACTCTCCGCGCGCTCGCGAACTCTCTCCGCGCGCTCGCGATCTCTCTCCGCGCGCTCGCGATCTCTCTCCGCACGCTCGCGGTCACTCTCTACGCTCTCGCTGTTTCTCTCTGTAACTTCTGCTCGCTCGACTTTGCTGACTTTTGGCACTGGGGGGCGGGTATTGAATAGACGCCCCGTAACACCCCCCCTTTCTGATTGGTCACTTAAACGCCTGGGTCAGAGCCAATCCGAGGCAGAGTAGGGCGGGTCATCATTGCAGTTGGTGGCAGAAGAATGTGATTTAGAACGGAGAAAAAATAAGTAAGTAGAGGAACAGACAGATATTTAAATTAAGAACTTGCTTCAAGGGAGGATGGAGGCTCCTTGAAATCAAAGCACATGGGTTATCAAAACAGACTAGACTTTCATAGTTCCCATAGTTTCTGTAGTGGCCGTTTGTCAAACAAATAATGATTTCAAATCAAACTTCAAATTATGTGAATCAAAAGGCCACTGTTGCACAGAATAACCAAAACTAACTACTCACTAAACAAAAATACTAAACTAAACAGCACTAAATAATAACAATAAATAAATAGCTCCAACAGTTTCTATGGAAGCAAAACGTGTCTAACATTTAAACTGAAATGCATTTGCATTTCATGTTAAGAATAATAAATCAATCAATCAACCTATTTTATTAAAATCTCCTTGTCTTTTTCATTTTTATTAAAATGTCCTTTTCTTTTTCATTTTAATTAAGTGAAAGAATGAGTAGTTTTGAAAAAGTCAATTTTATTTATACTACTCATTCTTTCACTTTTTTCTCTGACATCTCCGTCCGCCGTTCTAAATCACATTCTTCTGCCACCAACTGCAATGATGACCCGCCCTACTCTGCCTCGGATTGGCTCTGACCCAGGCGTTTAAGTGACCAATCAGAAAGGAGGGGTGTTACGGGGCGTCTATTCAATACCCGCCCCCCAGTGCCAAAAGTCAGCAAAGTCGAGCGAGCAGAAGTTATAGAGAGAAACAGCGAGAGCGTAGAGAGTGACCGCGAGCGTGCGGAGAGAGATCGCGAGCGCGCGGAGAGAGATCGCGAGCGCGCGGAGAGAGTTCGCGAGCGCGCGGAGAGTGTTCGCGAGCGCGCGGAGAGTGGTCTTTCTGCTCGCTGATTATGTTTTTATGCTCGCGGAATATGGCACTATAATGACGCCATATATATCAGCTGTAATGGTGAAAATCTCTGCACACATAAATCATATTACAATAAATGTAAAGTTACTTAAATTATATTATAAAAGAAAAGACTTGTACATCATTTTTCACACACTTTCAAGTGAATGATGTTAAGTGATCAGTCTCTTACCAGGCCAGCACCAGCCCTCATAGTCTCCACCATCTTTATTCTTGATATAGTAACCCCGAGAACGGATTTCATTATGGATCTTGTAGTTGCTGTCTACTTTGATATGAGGGTCCACAATGGCCACCATCTAATAGGAAAGAAATCATTTTGAACAGGAAATTCAGAAGAAAGTCTTGACAGACCAAGAAAGTAAACACAGGGAGGTTGTGCATCTTGACACTAGAAAGGTTTCCGTCACAATTAATCACAGATTTTAACAGAATTTTGAAAGATTCAGTAAACGAAAATGTGAATTTATCTGCGTTTCAATTAACTGCAGTAAAGCGACTATTGGTAGTTAGTTCACTGTTCATTTTCTTCTAGCGCTAAGGTGAGAAATGTTGACTCATCATACACAGCTTCCTCTTGCCCTTTTGAACATTTCTACAATCTTTCCAGTACAGAAGTGGGAGGGAAGTTTGCATCATTTGCATCATCTATTTTTAATCAATATGCCATAATTATAAAATTTAATGCAACATTTTTAGACTTTTTCAACATTTCTGTGTTTCCATCAGTCGGTTTTAAGCGCAAATCTAAATTATTTATCAGGACATGTACCTTGCGTTTCTTGTCCATGATACTCTGCAGCATTTCCTTTGGTGTCGCAAACTTGTGTGGATCCCACGTGAAGTAGCGCTTCCCATCCGTGTGCTCAATATCAAGCCAGATGAAGTCATAAGGGATGTCGTGCTCATCAAAGCCCATATCGACTGCCTTTACGTCTTCCTGGTCATTGTAGTTCCAGCGGCACTGGTGGTAAGCCAGGGAAGACAGGGGAGGAAAAGACTGGGTGCCTAAGGTATGACAGAGGAATAGATAGAATAAATGCCTCAATATAGAATTTGTTAGTGAATTTAATTCTGTTAATTATTATTTGCACATATGATTTGAAAGGTGAAGGTTTAAAATAATGAATCAGTGGTATATCATCTTTTTCGCTTTTTACAGTCAAGTCATTGATTTTGTTTCTTCAAAATAAGTCAAATTATTTCTGATATTACACATTAATATAATTATTAGGGGGTGCAAAGACATTTGCATTTTCTGGGTGATGTCAGAGATTATTTAGCACTTCAGAAGGAGTTTCCTTTGTCAAATTTTTTTTATGTCAATAGCAGTAAATCATTATTTCCTACCTGTAAGGGAGGCATACTGAGCGAAAACATCTTTGGGTGTTGGTCCAAGCATAATGAAGACGTCGATGATGCCACTTTCAGAAATCCAACGCACATCTGTCTGTGGTGTCTCACTGGAGCCCTGAACATAATCCAGCATTTTCCCAAACACGGTCTGTGGAGGGACAAAGCAGATAAATTCAAGTTCCTGCAGTCAAAAGTTCCTCATCTCCTGGCTGTGTGAAAATACATGCAGTGGAGAAGAAATACCTTTCCAGCCGTGTTGGAGCTGATATCCACCCAGGTTTCTGCAGCATTGAGCCAGAAGATGCCAGTGGTCCGCTGGACGTTTTGGGCCAACATAACAGGAACAGCCCCATACAGCGCCATAGGATTATACAGCTCATACTGGAACACATCCAGGTTGTAGAGCCGATACGGATCTCCATTACTGGAACACACACATTCAGGCTTGATCCGGTGCAGTGCACACTACATGTATGTACCAACCAATGTGGAGGAAAACTCTTACTTAAATTCTATGTGTGTAATATGACATGTTGCCACTCACTCTGTCGTTTTGAGCCTGAGGGTATCGGCATGTTCTGGGATGCCATATACGTGCTCCACCCCTGGCAGAGAAAAGTCTAAACTTACAGCAGATGGGCCTGTAGAGTGAGAACAGCCAATATTCAGATGAAGAAGACAAATAATTAAATTGCACTTTAAATATTTTAACACACATGCACAAACTTACCATGAGGTTTGCCGTCTGAGTGCGATTTAAAGGTTTCCTCCCACATCCCATCATCTACTTTCTCATCTTCTTCTTTTGCCACCTGACACACAAACAGGAACATCAGTAATTAGATAAGTAAAAACTTGAGTCTTCAAAGTAATGAGTGGAAGAGGGAAAAGCTGTACCTCAGCTTGGTTAGTTGGATCAGCCTCTTCTTTCTTCTCGGCTTCTGACTCAGCTTGACTAATAGAGGCAGAGGCAAGGAGGGGACAGGAAAAAGAAATGAGCGTCACTCCCAATAACCAAACAAAAATAAAACAATC
This sequence comes from Microchirus variegatus, assembly GCF_963457635.1. Lineage (NCBI taxonomy): Eukaryota > Metazoa > Chordata > Actinopteri > Pleuronectiformes > Soleidae > Microchirus > Microchirus variegatus. The sequence continues at coordinate 10,030,636 of NC_139807.1, read as the reverse complement.
AACTTTTTGTGAAAAGAAGCTGACGGGAGTATGATTTAATTATGATAGAAAAGGAAAAGGACACAAAAAGAGGGAGGTTGACGTCTGTCTCCTGACTTGACATCGACAACTAACACGTATACTCTGACAAGGTCTTGATTGACTAAACTTTAAGGATAAAGGGACTGAGCAATTCCGTACCTTGTGGCTATTATGACTTAGGCCTCGTGAGACAGAAGGTCTGAAGGCTGCATGTAACCGATTTAAAAAAAGAACCAACTGATGCCCAGAAGACCCAACATATACCAAGGTGTATTCCAGGCCATGGTGGAGCACCAAGGACCTTTCACACAAGCCTTGCACTGCAAATGTTTTTGAAGTCGCCTTCAGTTATGGAGGTGCATGAGCTCTAGCAACACACATGCAAGAGTCAGTGACAAAGATTTGTTTGTTTTTTTACATTTACAAGGAAGCACGCTACACCATAGTGAAATGTTCCCTAGTAAAGAAAATTCTTAAAGCTAGAAATTGCAGAAACATAACCACAAAGACAGAGATGTTGCTGATGGGTTTGGGAAATGGATAACGATGCCCTAAAGGCTAGGGCTGAACAAATTACGAAAATATTTACTTGAATACAAATTTCAAACTTTCAAACAGTTAAATATTTACTGTGTTATACATTTAAAACAATATGCCATAAGAATATTAAGCAATACACTCTAATGCTAGGACGAGAACATATTATTTGACTGTAACATTTATGTCCAGCATTTTTAAAATTGGCATAAAATAGTGAACAATAAAGAAATAGAATGATGAATTTGCAGTCTTTGCCGTTTGCTAACTGCGAAGTATGAAAATGTTATTTTGATTTGATTCCTTGTTCAGCCCTAGTAAAGGCACAAAGTATCTGTGTGAAAGCAGAAATACGTCTGTAGTCAGGACTAGCATGGTTTGTCTACTTCTACAGTTAGCACTCTCCATTAACTGAACAAGCACAGCTTAGTCAACATAACTAATAAAGAGTGAGACTGGGTCAGTCATGCAGTTTCAGTGTTAGAATCAGTTTATAAGACGAGCTGCCTCAGTGACACAATAAGTGTGTGTGTGTGATTTAGTAATTGGACAGAGAGGTCTCTACAGTAAAATCATTACAAAGCCTAAAGCAGAGCCTGCGGGGACATATTGCAGTGAATATGTTTTATCGATGATCAGGATGATTTTTTTCTTTGTTTCATGAAATAAATAGAAAACAATCAACATATTTAACGTCTGTCACTGTTTACATGATCCATCAAAATTTCCAGGACAGTAACAGTCAGGGCCAGACTAATCTCTTAATTCTGGATCAAATCAAACACTGCCATGCACACACTCACCCACAACCCTCTGTTTCACTCTCACTCACATTTATTTGAGGATAAATACAGTTCTTGGTGTGATGGGAGTCCCTAAATTTTATGTCACTACTGGCAGCATTGAAACAGAAACAGAATACACACTTACAAATCTTAATGGACTTTACCTAGAGAATACCCTCTTGATATTATCCCACACACTAGCCACTGTGCTAGTTACTTTATAGGAGAAACTAGGATGATAGGGAGAAGAGGACAGAACAACGAGTCAGAGACAGTACTCAAAAACAAACCATTTCATGGGAACAAAAATATAAATCATCCACTAAGTGAGACCATGGATTAAAAGAGAGCTCTTGCATTTGTGAAGGTGTGTGAATAGGTGGTTTCTCACGTGTCCTTGCGCATCCTCAGGTGCTCAAACGCGAGCAAGCCACGCGAGTTCAGCGACATCAGCACTTCACTTCCCTCCATGATGTCCAGTCGGAAGGGACGGGCGCTGATAATAACCCTCTGAGACTCTGCCCCCAGAGACAGCACCACCCCGTTCTCATCCTGAGACAACAGAGACAGGCTGAGGCAGAGAGAGGAGGGAAAGAGGACATGAGGGTCAAGGTGGAATTATCATTATTTTGGGAGGAGTGAGAACAAAAAACACAATTTGTCGATTATTAACTTGAAACTTATGAATACTGTCATCAATTTGAAGTCTGAAGTGAAATAGAAAGATTAAAGTGACCTCTTTTGTTTAATGAAATTTCCAGACACTTTTTTAGTCCAGCTATAATTCGAACAGCAGCAAAGAACACATTTGTTTCCTTTCAACATTTACAACCACATAAAATTCTGGTGTTTTTTTTGATGCATTTACTTAAATAATTGGCATTTTTACAGACAAGTAGGCCAAGAATGTGGCAGCAAACCAACAACTACTGGCAGCAGTCATTAATTTGATTGTTTAAAATAGACACTGCAGCACAAAGGGCAACAGAAAAAATAATAATTTATAAATAAAGAGCTGATACAATTTGTAGGCAAAATATAGCTACTATATATACTATATATACTATAATACTATACGACAATATGTGATGTACATGTAGACAGTATAAATGCTACCACATATGCAGGGTTTTTCCCTTAGTGTAGTATGTGTACAAACAGAGATTGCTTGTCACGTCTTATTCAGACAGCCACTATCAAAACCTCCACTCACCCACCCACATCACAGTAACTCCAAAGGGAAACTTACGGCTCGGTAGGTGGCTCCCTGATGAGCACGTCTGGGACCTCATAGCGAGGTTTCAGTGGCTTCAGCTCATTAATCTTCACCCTTGTTATGTTTCCCTGGAGACGGTAGAGCTCAAGCAGTAGACGCACCTGAGAACCAAAGACACAGAAAGAAGTGGAAAGGGAGACAAAAGATGAGAGGAAAGGGGGGAGACATCCGGGAGAACCAAAGGAAGGTGCAGAGGAATTGAATTTTTTCTCATATTCCTTAATCAGAAAGCAGCCATCTTTTTTTCAGCTTTACACTTGTCTTGCCTTAGTTTTGATTCTGAAAGGTGTGTGTGTGTGTGTGTGTGTGTGTGTGTGTGTGTGTGTGTGTGTGTGTGTGTGTGTGTGTGTGTGTGTGTGTGTGTGTGTGTGTGTGTGTGTGTGAGAGGATGAGACTGAAGAGACGAGAAAGAATATGGCAGACTGGGAAGTTGTAGTTTTCTAGTTCCAGAAGATGGCAGTAAAGCAAAATCATAGATGCAAGCAGTCTTAAACCTCATAGAAGAGGAGGAAGAAAGGAAACTAAGAATAGGTTATCTGTTTATATGGCAAATTTAGATTAAAATATTATCAATAGAAGTCATTCTGGGAAAGGGCTTGATAGAAACTGTGGGTATATTTTCAGTGATCTGAAATTTTGAAGGGAAGAAGGGGTCTGGGTCTGATCCCAAGAGACCAAACTGTACCCTTAGAAATCGCACTCAAGTGTGACTAACCTTGTTGTTGTCGTTGATGAGTTGCAGGGTGAGTCTAGTGTTGGTCAGCTCCATGGTCTCGAGAAGGGCTCGATATGGAGACTCAGTGGGCTTCAAGGCTCGCTGACGCCTATTTAAATTTTAATAAGAACAATTTTTATTTGGCAATATTGACTTGTATGCAAGTTCAAGTATTATGGTTTCCCTCATCTTGCACTCACTTGCAGAAGGCACTCTGGTCACAGGTCTTGAAGTTGCCCCTGTCCACAGCCCACGACCCACTGAGGCACACAGCCAGCCACAGTATGAAGGCAGATGCCATCCTACAAAGCGAATGAAGCACACAATTTCAACCAGTGTTTTCGTATTGGGAATCACTTTCTAATGATGATAAAGCACTGTGATCCAATTCACAATGGAAAGTTTTTCAAACACATTCTCACAATAATCTTAACTTGGCTGAAAAGCGATATACTTAATTTACAAAAAGGACCACCCAATCCTACAACCGAGGTATGCAGAAGAACATTTCTGACATGTCAAACTTTGAAGCAGATGGGCCATGTCAGGTGAAGACCACACCTGGTTCCACTCCTGTCACTTATTAATGTGTCCTGCAAACCCAATAAAATGGCCTGTGATCATAAATCGCAAGAAGAGCAAAATGTTTGCAGCCCTTTCCAATAGATATGTTCTACAAATCAATCACCACTGTATTGTTGGCATGCAACTTAAAACAATTAAGAGCCTAGGACTGTTTGACTAAAACTAAAATATATTTGGGAATGACTGGCACAAATTACCTCTACTCAAACTACCCACCAATCCATTTCAATGTTTCACAATCACACTTGGTTGAGCAACGTCGTTGTCTAACTACATTATATAGATAAGCCAGGGGTTCACAAACGCACAGTGAGATATTGATTTCGCTCGCTCTCTCTCGGTACGTGGGCAAACACATTTGTAAAAGAAAGAGTACAGTAAACCACTTCCCGTTTCCTCACACAGCTGAAACTACACCCTGTCGATTTTAAACAATTGAAACCAGACCCGTGCTTCTCTTAAATCACGCAGAGAGAGACTTAAGTCCAGTTCCGACTGCTCCGTCAAAGTCCGGCGATATAATGTGCTTTGACATGAAGCCAAGCGACGGAATTAGCCAACGCATCTGCTAATCCTTGCTAGCTCGCATGCTAAAGACGTTCTGGGAAATAACAACACAACGACACGGCTATGAACCTGGCAGCAGTAGTGTATATTCGTTTATATGTGGATGTATTAACACGTGTCTGTCTGACAGCGACGTCTGTTACATTTCCACCTTTAGGAGACTTTAAAGGCAACATGCTAACAGGCTGTCAAGCCGCTAAGTCAATTGAAGGGGAGTTAGTCTTTTGCTATATTTTTTCCGTCATGGCGACCGATAATCTCCGAAATATGTTGAATTGTGTTGAAAGTGTTGATTATTCACCCAGAGTGACACTAGCCGGCTTCCCCACCACTGCAAACGTGTCAAGTAGACGACAAATTCGAGATGAAAGAACGGATATGCTTTGTCTTACCTCTCTGTGAAGGAGGCCATATTGATTATGCTCCCGCTAGACTCCGCCCATTTCAGTCTGCGCCAAAGATCGTTAAAAAGTAAGAGCCGCCACAGCACGCCAAAAAAATAATGAAGTTGTTAAAAACTATTTAAGATTTTGGAAATTAACTGGACTTTCCCGTTAAATCCCACATATATATTTTTTTTATGCGACTGTTAATAAAGATTATATGTGAACTACGAATGAATGGATTACACGTCATCTTCAGGCTCCAGTCAGTGTGCACCATTTGTCCCGGATTTCCACGTCTGACCAATCCCACAGTCAGGCGGCGAAAACACGAGTGCACTGCATTGTGTCCCACGTCATCCGAGCCCTCAAGTACAAAAGCCGTCATTTAAAACAGTCATATATACATTACATCCGCACAGTACGTGATTCATTTATTTATTTTTAAAATGAATCAATCGAGATTGTTTCAAGATTAGGCTCATCCATCACCAGTATAATCCTTAAGAATTATGTATGTATATATTAAACTCATTAAAGTAACACAATCTAGTGCATATTCAAGCATAGTCTGTTAACAATATTGGTGGTTATACGCCTGTATTCATTCATTCATTCATATATTAAATTCACAATTTAAAGCCACACAATATAGCAAATATTCATACATTAAAAGCAAAATTAGTTGCTCTCAAATCCTTCAGATGACCCGTTAATCTGGTTTTGCATGAATATTTGTTGTAGTGCCATAAGAACCTTCCTTTTTGGATGCTTGTATACACAGGGAGTGATACAAACCTTGTGTCTTATTCATATGTTGTTGTTTTCCTTTATTTTACCTGTGGCTGCCAGCCCAAGTCACATTCCCTGGATGTTTCTTCTGTTCTAGACTTTTAAGAGAAGAAAACATTTTTGAAAAATCTGATCCATGACCGACTATGGCTATAACGCCTGGCCATCGATATCCTCTCCTACTGTAATAACTCAGCTCAGTTTTTGGCAAATTGAATGAACAAATGAGAATTTATTCTGTGAAGTGGTGGCATGTGAAACAAGAGATGCAGATGATGACTGCAGCCATAACTGTAGAACACGAGGAATCTGAAGATGATACAAAAATGTCTATGAGTGGAAAATTGTATGTTCCAACCAAATAAACATAGCAGGGCTCTCCTCTATGTGGGTGGAATTTTGTATTAGCACAATGTACAATACATGCGACATATCTCCCGTTAGAAAAGTTGAAAAATATGATACAAAATGTACACACACACACACACACACACACACGTGTAACTTGTACGAAACTGAAATACAGTGATAGCAACTTTGCAGTCCACTCTTGGAGTAATGTAACAGTATCACATCTATTTTACTGCATCCATTCGTTTCCTGTGGTCCGCTCTTCACAATCTGCTCCTTACTACTTTCTAGAGCTGGAACCGCCAACACAGATGTCCTAATCTGTCAATGTTTTTATGTAAGACGCTGTGAATTGGCACCACATATCTTGCCACGTCACCGTCCCGTGAGAAATCCCGGCAGAATAGGCCCTTCTCTGAGCTGAAGACGAACTTCTGGGGCATCGGTCCATTGCCCCTCACATACTCCCATACAGCCAGGAGAAGTAGGCGCACCTCGAAGGGAGTGAGGTGGGGAAAGGCTTCATGGACGTTGGCCAGCACAGGAGGCAGGAGCTGGCCTTCTCCCATGCAGGACACCAGGAGGCAGGAGGCCTGGAGGTGCCACGGGGAGTCTGTGGATGAAATCTCACGGGACGCTTCCCAGTGGGCCAGCAGAGTAGCCAGGAGGCCTCTGAGCACAGCCGAGCAGTAGCAGAGAGCCGGCCGTCCAGCTGCCACCACCTGAAGTAGAGGAAAAATCACCGGGTGGGCTTCAAAGCAGCGTCGAATGTGGATGTCTCTCTCCACTGTGGTGCGGGCGTGCTCCTCTGGGGGCCAAGACAACTCCCCGTTGGCCACGTCTGGACAGACACTTTCTACAAGGGTGATTGCAACAACCTTGGCTGCCTCGGCATTGATGGGTGGTGGTTCATCAGGGTCAGATGGTCGTGAGCCGTTGATGGAGCCGTTGAGACCAGAGGAGCTGCAACACTGGACTACGACGACAATCAGGGTCTGGATGTTCTACAGAAAACAACAAAAAAAAAACTTAATTCATGAATTATGGCCTTCTGCTGCCAGGAACCAGTGAAGGAATTAAATAATTAATGTATACAAATGTATGTATTTCTACAGTTCTGTATATGTACCTACACCCAACAAGAGCAATTATCTCCCCTGATTTTATTTCAAAAAGACAAAAAAGAAAAGTTTATGCATTCTACAAATGTGACTCCCTTCTGGTATACTGTGGTGAAAGCAGAGATATTTTTTTCTAAACTACACTTTGCTTCAAACTCTTTTATCTCCAGTACACAAAGTGTCCATCTCACCTGGATGACCCCAGATGGGTCAGGCAGCTGTGTGGCAGAGCGGGCCTTAAGCCCCTTCCCAATTACCCCTGCATGAAATACAGACCACACGCTGCCAGAGAAGTTGACAGTGGTGCCGAACCGACAGTTGATGTCCAGAAGGGAGGCTCCAACATCAGGGGACACAGAGGGGGCAGGCAGGGGAGCACCAGACATGTCTGCGATCTGCCCTCCAAAGAGGTCAGCATTCCCTTTATGAAGTGCTCCCTCGACCAGCTGCTGAAGCACTGCCTTGAGAGAAAGCGGGGAGTACGCAGCTAAACGAGACAGGAGCAAGACAGAATAGTTCACCGCTTCAGCTGCCTGTCCGCCATCCCTCCCTCCCTTTGCCCCTTCTCCCCTTCTCCGAAGCGCCAGAAAGAAATGACTGACAGCAGCCCGGGAAAGCAGAAGCAAGTGTGCTGGGGAGGAGGTGCGCGGGAGGGGGCTACAGGACAGTAGGCGCACTGTGGCATGAGATACAGCTGGGTCACCATGGAGAAGAAGTGGGCCAAAATCATGGAGGTGTCCTGAGACAGCTGAGCACACCTGGATGGCCATGGAGGACTGCGAGCCCACTGATCCTCTTCTCTCCTCATCCTGACTCTGGATGGCTAGAGCCAGATTAAGCAGCAGCTGTCTCAACTGCCGAGGCCCCAGGATGTGTGTGTGGATCTGGGCCACACAGTGAGTTATAGCGGCAGGAATAAGTCCAGTCATGCATGAAGAGAGCGTACTGTGAAGCTGCCAGGCCAGAGCCAGCTCCTCTAGGTTGCGAGCCTGCGTGAGTAACTGGCAGAGGGCCTCAGTGGCCACAGTGGGACCCCCATAGACGGACAGGAGACACAGAAGCTGATGTAGCCATAGATGACGCTTTCTTTCCAGCCGCAGTGTCTCAGCACAGAGCTCACCCACATGAGACTGCAGCTCCTCCAAGAAGGGAATCACCCTCTGGGGCTGAGAGAGATGAGACTTATGGGGATTTCCTTCTACATCTGAGCGGTTGAAGACCAATTTGTGGAGATGCAGAAGCAGCATTTGAAGGAGTCGGTCACAACCCTCTCTGACTCCTTCATGTGGGGAGGGCGTTGGGCCAGAAATGATGACTGATGCGGGAGTTGCAGTGTCGGCCAGGAAACGGAGCACCCGGGAACCTCCTGATGGACTCTGACTAATGAGGTGAACAGCAAGACCCAGCATGTTATCCAGTTCCTCTCTGGGAAGGCCCTGCAGTAAGGCCTGCAGCTGGAGAAGGATAGGGGGGTGTAAGAGCTCTACTAGCTCTGCAGAGACAGCTCCGAAGAGGTTGGGGGACATTGCAGCCAGCTGTAGCAGAAACGGTACTGCAGCTCGGCGAAGCTGAGGGGAACTTTCCCAGGAAGTGGAGGATGAAGTGGGAGAAAGAGGACTGGATGGATTCAGGCTCTCCTGGAACATCCTGAGAAGTTCCTTCCTGATGCTGTCTGAGTGATGTGCTGCGAGGTGTCCAAGGATTCCCACCACAGAGCCAATTTTGGGCACTCTGTTGCCTTTATCCACTCCCATCACCATTATCCCTTGGTCTTTGGCACCGTGCGAGCAGAAATCTTTGAGTCCACATGCCAAGACTCGGCTGATGATAGTACCAGGGAAGGCAGACCCAATGTGAGCCACCACCCAGTCAAAATGTGGGGAGTGTTGGACTGAGGTATCCAACAGTGCATCCACACAGGCGTCTGGGCACCAGGCCAGCATTGCAGCCAGACACTGTGAGTAGGCCTCCATAAGGGATCGGGTGGCAGCACAAGACATCCAGAGCTGGAGAAGCTCGTTGAGGCTGGAGGAGTGGGGGGCCACCCTGCGGCCAGCATGCTTGCTGCTCAGCTGGCCCAACAAGTCCACAGCCCAGGAAGACACCAGGGGGGCCCAGGCCCGGGGGTTGAGGCGAATGAACTCTAAAAGCACACCATGGACCTCCTAGAGACAAAGAAAAATATCTGTCACTTTCACTTCATCAATTATTTGACCTTAAATGTATCCCCCAATCTATAAAATTGCCTATAATCCTTATTAACCTGACTATGTTTAATCATTTTCTCATTTCCAATGTAAACTTTGAGTTTACAAGACTTCATGAGTATCTTCTACCTGTATGATGTCCTCCAGGTTGGCGCTGACCGCAGAGCTGGCATCCCCCTCCGTCTCCAGGTTGTGCAGAAAAGCGTTGACATGTTCGTCATACACACTCCTTAGATGCTCCAGCACAGCACCTCGACAGGCCGGGACCGAGCGGAGCAGGCGCACAGCGCAGCGAGCGTGTTCCCGGACGCTGAGCTTTCGGCCCTGAACAGCATCGACGCCACTGATGAAAGACTTGATCTCCTGAGAGAGTTCGTGTGTACTAGATGAGAGCGGGGAATGAGAAGAAAGGCTTTTTAAAGTGGGAAGTCATCGACATCAGAAGGGAGGGATTAATATACATGAAAAAGTATTATTACACTGACAACAGTAAATAAAAGCATAAATATTTCCATTGTTGATGATCTTTTATGGCTTTGAAACATGAGAAGTAGCCAAAAGTGGCATGTTGAAAAGCAGCAAAGGTTTGCTATTTTTTGTCTTATCTTCTCAGTCATGTGACCGCCCTGTGTATCAAATGTGGTTGGGATTCAAACAGGGGAAAAAAGCTTTCCTGAGGAAGTTCCAGGAAGAGCCTGACTGTCTGAGTAAATCAGGACTGATATATAATTGAATAACAACACACATTCTTTGAGAAACAACACATGACTGCTCTATTTCTCCATCAAGTGGTTTATTTTCAGTCCATTCACTGTTTGTTTGTTTTTAACTTTTACTCCAAAGCAGTGTCATCTTAAATGATCTGACAGTATACTGACATAATTATTAATATTACGTTATTTAGATGTTGTTCTTCATGTTTAATCGTGATAACGGTTTTTCCCATAACGCCCTGCCCTAGCTGACCTACAGATACAACATACTTTTTAGTTTTGAACCGGGTTAATCCTTAAATCATTGTCAAACAAACCGGACATGAACAAAACACTGTACATTTATTAGCAGATAGTGGTGCTTTACTGTGTTTATTATTGTACTGTGGTGAAACCTCCAGCCACTTTCTTGGTCAGCTGGCTCTGCAGAACAATGTAATAACACTTTGAACAGCTTATGTTTTATAAAAACTTAGGACAAACAACGTGGACTTTAGTGGGTAAAGTGTGTCGCGGAACTCCAGCACTCACCTCAGCGCGGTCTGCGGGGTATGAGCGTGTGAGCTCTGCATCGCTTTCAGCGGGTTCCCGTCAAACACCGCGGACATCGCTCGATCTTTGAACAGCAAATAATCGCATCAAGATCTTCCCTCGACTTCGGCGTGAACAATCGTGTCAGTTCTTTGTTATTTCCTCCAATTTCCAATGTCCAATTTCTGGACACAAATACAGGGAAGCGGCGCTCTGGAGCCGGAAGGTGGCACTTGTTCGTCGCTGAGGAAAGCAAACAGAACACAGACATCAGGAGTCAGTGGTGACACCTAGTGGTAGAAACACAGAGCGTTTAGACCGCTTTTTTTAATATAGAGGACGATAAATGACATAATAATAATAATAATAACAATAATAAAAAAAAAAAAAATAATAATGATAATAATAATAACAGAAAGAAACCCAAAAATATGTACTGTGTTTTTGTCGATTTTGATTTTTTATTCATTTCTTAATTCCTTTATTAATTAATTAAATCATTTAGTCTTTCTTTTTTACTTTCTTTTATTTATTATTATGTAATGTATCATCCTCTGTAGTTTTTTCCATTACCATGTTAAAACGTGTAAACAGAGGCTACAGGTGCAATATAGAGTGTCTTATGTAATTTTTTTTCAGCACAAACTATTGTACTATTGTACCGCGTATTGGGGTCACAGTTGGATCAGTATCACGTATAACGTGATAATCATATAATAAGCAATAAACAAGCAATGCTCCTTTGTTAAGTTTTCTTTTCTTTTCATACTGAGGCAGTGCAGTGCTTTCAAAATAAAAGCGCGCTATGTGCAGATAGTTTCATGACACTGTGTTACGATGACGTTATTATTACTAATACATATTAACAGAATTATGTCAGAGCATATTTTACAACCGAGTGATGTAATACCATGTACAGTAAGTGACGTTTACAGAAAGTTTCATGACACTACACTGCATTATGGTGTAGTTTTTGAACATTTAAAAAAATAATCTTTGTAGACGGTCCCTGGTAGAGATCAATGTCGTTTCGCCAGCTCTTTTTTTGTCGACAACACTATGATTCAAAATATTCGTTATCATCACGACTATAACTATTCCACCACCACGACTGTGGTAAGTATGAGTTGTTATAGTGGCATAGCGCTGCTTTTATTGTGAAGGTGTGACAGAGAGCAACAGTCATATGATTAAGGCTCTGTCGTGTCACCACCGGGAGAACTCTTCACTTCACTCCGAGGAAGCGATCGAATCGTGCGGTGAAGGTAAGATCTAATCCGGTCACAACATCACTGAACCGAGACGGTTTTACTTTTGTGTGTTTACGACGTAATCGCTGACGTAACGCCGTCAGCACTGCTACAGAGTACAGAGATGCTAATAAAACTAGCATACTTGTATTTCTTCACTGTTTTCTTAAAACGTTATATGTATATGCGCATTTTCCTTTTTTTTCGCTAATAGTGTAGTTTGTGTCTTACCTGATGTCAAACACAGGTGAGGTTTTTTATTCTTTTTATTCAGATATTTAAAGATCAAAGGTTAAAAAAAAAGATGCTTTTGAGTTCTCCCTGCTGCAAACTATAATGTACGTATAGTTTCACCATGTTATGTCACAAAATGTGTATTTATTTATCTGCTTCTATGGAAACGCAGATTCCACTTGTCTGCAGCTTCATTTCCTGTCTTTGTTTCGTTTCAGGTTTTGGTTTCATTTACTTTTGACAGGCCTAACCCAGGCTAAATATACACTTATACTCCACCCTTGTTTATTCTAAATGGAGATTTAAGCTGTGGATTTAATTGGAAACTAGGATTTATTCTATTTCGTTGTATGTAAATTAGTTATAAGAGGGAAAACAAGAACTTGTTTTTCTTTCTTCTCCCTCTATACTGATGCAGATTTCACTTGCTTTTACTTTAACTTTCCTCATTATGTGTCTTCAATTTCAGTTTTGGCTTTGAGTGACTCATGCTCCTGACATGACAAATACATGTAGGGCAAAATATACACTTATACTCCACCCTTGTTTAGTCTAAATGGACATTTAAGCTGTAGAAGTCATTGGAAACTATGACGTTTTCTCTTTTTTGTGTGAAAGTGAAACATAACAAGGGAAAAGGTTTGTTTTGCTTATTTTTTTCTTTGTTGATTTGTTCTTGCAGGTGCTGTATGTGAACCACTGAACCAGTTAAAGGTTTTCAGACGAAGCAGATACTGGAATGGCACCAATTCTGGTGAGGAAACAAAATAACTGAACATACACAATTTCTATTTTGGTGTATGTGATAGTAGTTATGTGTGTTTTATGTCTAAAGTATTGTTATTTTAACTGTTTTCTCTGTGTCTTCTCACCCAAGTATGACTCGGAGCCACAACCTGGAGATTTAATAGAAATCTTCCGTGGGTACTACCAGCACTGGGCTGTGTACATCGGAAAGGGCTATGTCGTTCACTTGGCACCACCCTGTAAGTCCAACCTCATCACTGACTGTTTCATGAGTCCTAATACAATATGGAACAGAAAGCACCTTGATTTAGAAATAATCCATAAACCACTTTGAAACAAAGGTCAAAATACATTACTTAGTGAATATACCCTTCACAGATCATGTCTTCTGTGCTCATTCCCTTTTTTTCACAGGTGAGGTTGCAGGAGCAGGTGCCAGTAGTTTTATGTCCGTCACCTGTGATAAGGCCATAGTGAAGAGAGAGCGGCTGTGGGATGTGGTGGGAACCGACAAATGGCAAATAAACAACATTCTGGATGACAAGTATGAGCCTCACTCAGCTGCGGTTATTATGGAGGAGGCTAAGGCACTGGTGGGCAGTGTGCAGCCATACAGCCTCCGCAGTCAGAACTGTGAGCACTTCGCCACTGAGCTGCGCTACGGCAAGGCAGAGTCCCGCCAGGTACTGTTGGTCAAGATATGATTTACATGCAGAACATGCAGACATGTGTATACATACATATATGTATATGTATAGTATACTGTACATATATATACAGATATGTGTATGTGTATATACGTATATGTGTGTATATGTATATATACTGTATATATAACACCAGTCACTGAAGGTTGTGTCGCTTTGTAAACACTCTTACACCAAAGTCCATTGAGAAAATCAGCAATTTTATATCACAACATCACAGCACACATAGCTTGTCGATCCATTGCTACCTCTATCAGTTATTATGTGACATAAGTGTTAACCTGAGTGTTTGCCTAAGTAACATAGTATTTCCAAACGGGGAAGCTGTAGACCATCATCTCCCATGTCCCTGTGAGCTACAACTGCAGGTTTCTATATAGACTTTGGTGCAGGAAAGTGAGAAGGTTACCAATCTCAGTTTCTAGTTGAAAAGTCTGTCAAGGGGTTAGAAAAAGAGGCTAAAGAACCAGAACTATCCCTGTAAGACGCTATCAAAAATGATAACAACACAAAATAAACACACGTGTAATCTGATGTAAACATGCATTTGATATTTTGTCAGAAAATATTACATCTATGTAAATATCTTCAACACCATAGCCTAGATGTCTCAAGTCTGACACATTTAAAAGGTCATTTTTAGTGATGTAAGGATTCTCTAAACTAAAGCCCCAATCTGCTAGTGTGATACATTTCCCTATATTCAACTCTTGTCATCATGTTCCATGTTCCTGCTCACTTACTGGAAGATGTGATTGTGTTTGTCTCTGCAGGTGCGTGATGCTCAAAATGCGCTCATAGCTACTGGCGCGGTAGCAATCGTGGCTCTTGGCGCTGTAGCTTTCATACGACAGCTGTCGGGACGCAACAGACACACCGAGGACCCAGACTCAGACTGATCAAAGTCTGGATTCACCTGTTCTCTTTTTATTAGTTTTTTTGAGAATATAATCACCTAAATGTGGGAATTATTCAACAACATGAGCCCTCTGTATTTACATCAGAAGCAAGTCCTCACCATGTTTGTAATGGTCAAACTAAACACCTTTTGAGATAGAGGTCGCTTAATTCGACACACTGTGCCTTTAACAGATCACCAGCAGCATATCAATTTAAATCACATGCATACACTGCATGCACAGTTAATAGGCAAGTGAGTGTTTTGAGCTTATTGTTATTTTTATGCTTATTTTCCAAACTCCAAGCTATATGAACTTGAAAGCTAGATTGACTTTAAACATTTTTAGGTGAGGGAGGGTGGGGCCTAAAGTGATCAACACCCTATATCAAGGTGTGCATAATTATTAGGCACATACGGATTTACCTCCAGTGGTGTCATATTCCGGCAATGCAACCTGCCTGAAGTGTTCAGTTCTCAGAGTCGTGGCCCAGGTACGGAAGCCTGAAACACGACCAACTCTGAACAAGACTCCTACGTTTTAAACGTCAAGACTGGGCCAAGAAATACCCAAAGACAGATTTTTCCAAAGGTTTCATGGACAGATGAAATGAGAGTGATTCTTGACTCTTTGGAGTACTGGTATGGGCTGCTGTCATTAAGGATGAACTAGATACACCTTGAAATTCCTAAACTTACTGCCAGTTTTTAGGAGATACTTTCTTGAATCAGTGGTACAGGAAAAAGTTTGCATCATTCATGAAGGCCATGATTTGTATGTGACAACACATCTCATGCATCCAAGTACTCTTATGCTTAGCCAGCAAAGGCATTAAAGATGGCAGAATATTGACATGGCACCAGTTTGGATTAACTGTATTTGCTCAGGAATACAACTTGCCTATTAATTGTGCACACAGTGTATAATACTGGCTATTTTGTATTTAGTATTTTAATCATATTTATATGGAGAATGATAACTGATGATGTTTTAACTACTAGGAAAAGCACTGCGGGAGCACAGACGTACACCACTGTTACACAACTTAACACTAACTCAACAATTCAACGTGTTGAGGTGTGCTACAAACAAAGGCTCAGAGGTAGTAGGTTTTTGAAGGGAAATGCAACAAAATAACTATCACACTTAACTGTTTGTATGCGGTTGGAATAAAAACAAATACTGTATCTGTGTAATCTTCTTCTTTGCCAGAGAAGTCCTCTCTTAAACAAATGCACCCAGTGCCATTTTCACCTGTTTTTCTGTGACTGCTATATGTGATAATACAATCTGACATATAATTACACCTTTATATTAAGCTATAACTAGTTTTAACTCCTGTATACAGTTCATTTTTATCAACTCTTGGGTCAGGCCCCTCCGGGTTGTGCTACACAAATGTGTTTGAATGGAAAATACAGTCGTAGTTTTTATATAATTACTTAAAATAAGAAGTTTGGCTTTATAATATTGCAGATGTATTTGAGGTATTTAACCTCCTGAGACCCAGACATTTGTTAAAATGTGTTTTTCTATGTGCTCTCGATATACAGTATGTCAAACCGATGTCCGCATATGACATCACAGGGTCGTAGGAGGAGTTAAACAGCTCATCAAGACTAGACTCTCTCTCTTTCTCCCTCCCACTCACAGACCTTGAACTTCTTCTCGCCTGAAGCTGTTCATCAGAACAGACTTCATCAAAACCGCTACAACACAGGTCACTGGGATTATCATCAACCAGGACTAAAACCAGGACCAGGATTTATTACTCAGCTATTGTTGTTTTTCCGATTCTTCACAAAGTTCAAGATGCCAAAGCGTGGCGACTTGATAGCATTTAGTCGTGTCGGTTATCAGCACTGGGCTGTGTATGTTGGCCATGGCGACGTCGTTCACTTGGTGAAGGACGGTAAGTACCAGGGCAGGCTTTAACCACGTAACTGATTTATTAAACCAATCAACATTTTATCCAAATTGAATTAATTACTTAAATTGTAAATGGATAGGGTGCTTGTGTAGGTCTTGGAAGTCTTAAAGTATGGAACTTTGTGTAAAAGTCTTGAAAGTCTGGGAAAAAGTTTAATTCCTTGTAGAATTTTAGTTTATATTTGTCTGACGCAACCTACAGAAGTCTGTATGTCAGTCCTGAACGATGTTGGTCACAGATGCTTCCTGTTTTTTGAAGATCATGAGAACAGATAGAACAGGCTGACCCAACTTAGGATAGGAAATGGGAGCGACCATCTCATGTGGAGTTTAAGATAATGTTCCGAGATTTCTCTCAAGCAAACCTCAGTGCTTGATTTGATGCTCGACTTGTGACAAATAAAATTCTCTTTATTCGATACGTGTCCTGTGCCAGTGGAGTTTCTTTCTACACCATCAACTAAACTAACTAGCTTTAACCACGTAACTAATTAAATCAACTAAACTAACTAAACTAGACGACAAAATGTTTTGTCAGTAAAACGTACTGTGAATTCTGCATTATTCATTCTGTCATTCATGCTTTGATTTAAGTTAACTTTTCCACTGAACACAACAGGTAAAATCTCAACAAGAATGTTGGCATACAAATGTAAAAACTATTTGGGAAAAAGACAAGCACCCTAAGGGAGCATATGAGTAAATGCACATCATGAACATATTACAACTATAAAGTCCATAAAATGTTCAGTGTAAAATGAAAAGGGCTCTGTACAGTTTGTGTACCTTTCTTTTTTCTTACCCTTTTTCTTAGATAATTCATCCCTGCCGATATACGACATCGATCGATGGATTCGCAATTGCAAGGTTAAGAAAGAAAAGCTCAAGGACGTGGCTGGAGGCGATAAGTGGGCAGTGAATAACACACATGACAAAAAGAAAAAACCTCTGCCCACTGAGAAAATCCTGAAAAAAGCTCTTTCGCTGGTGGGAAGCAACGTGTACTACAGCATCCTTCGATACAACTGTGAGCACTTTGCCAAAGAGCTACGATATGGAGAACCCAAATCTCATCAAGTAGGTAGACCCACTCTTAAGCTGTCTGAGAAGGGTAGTTAAAAAGAACAGTTGACTGTTTTATTGAGGTTAATGTTACACTCTTAGAAATAAAAGTGCTAAGTAGAACATATAAGGATCTTTGGCTTGTCCTCATAGGAAAAGCCTTTTTGGCTCCAGGAACCCTTGTCATGGAATATACATTCCCTCATACAAAGACACGTAACAAATCATCACATTATTTACATTTGACTCACGTTTATTCACATTTATAATCAGCGTTTATACAAACTTTCCACATCTTACTCATGCAACTTTAAGTGCTCTGCCACCTACACAGGAAGATGTGAACCGCAACTGACAGGAAACTCACAGCCCCTAACTTACGCAGCTGTCATTTCACAGAACGCACACACATATATCTTTTCTCCTAAAGACAGCAGGCCCCCCCACCCTAAACCGTAAACCGCTGACAACACAAAGGTCACCAAACAGTAGCACACGAACATGCGCCAAGAACACCTGTGTCCTGACTTCCTGCTCTCATCCTTTAAGAACCTGTAAACTCTGCAACCAGTTCAGTCGAACACTTTTGCAGACCGCTTAGCACTCTGTAAAACTCTGTTTCACTCTGTTCAATAAACTCTTCAAAGACAACTTTGAACAAACCCTCGAATTTCTTCTTCTCACCCGGGCTCACACGAAAATTTCCACTACACCCTTTACTCAGGAAAGGGGTTTTAAAGGGTTCTCTGGATCAAAATGGTTCTTACCAGAACCCTTAGTGTTACCAAGAATCCTTGAAAAACCCTTTCTTCGGGAAAGGGGTTTTCAGAAGCAAATGGTTCCAGGTAGAACTTCAGCCCTTGTAGAAGGACCCATCTGGAACCCTTATTTCTCAGAGTGTATGCAGTCATTGATTAAACAAACAGTGATGATCTACAGTCTGTAACCTTTCATGACTCTAATCAACCTTCTGATTACATGGAGGTTGTTGTTGTTCTTTAACCCTGAGAACACAGAGCGTTTTGGCTCGTTTTTAGGAACAAAAACAAAAGAAATGTTGTAACTCCTGCAAAATTATAGCTACTCCTGTTTAAAAAAAATGAAAAAAATAAAATAAAATATATTTTTTTAAAGCCTGAAGACCTATAAACACATACCCACATGATGTCCATATAAGGAGTTGTGTATTATTCCCGCTGCAAGTTACCAGGGGTGAGCCTGTGGCACTGCTCCGTGGCTGAGCACTAAGAGTTAAACAATGTCGCAATATAAGTGGCTCAGGAATAAATACCAGTATTTGTCTGAGTCAAATAATATGACTTTGTTTGTGTGTTTTCAATCTCTGCACAGGTGATAAAAGCGGTGGTCACAGTTGGAGTGGTTGTTGGTGCAGTAGTGTTGGTGGCATACATTGGACCAGGCGTAATAGTAAAGGCAGCAATAACGGCAGCAGACATGATCTTCACCACACTAATGGCAGCACTGAGGGCAGTAATCGCACCAACACTGTGGGCAGTCCAAGAAGCACTGACGGCACTATCACCGGCGCTATCACTGGCACTATCACCGGCAGTATCACTGGCACTACCACCGGCAGTATCACTGGCACTACCACCGGCACTACTTTTCCTCATAAACTGAACAGTGGTGTGATCAATTCTTGCACATGCCCTTTAACACAATGATAATGCTTACACACACTGTACTATGAGCACTATAGTATAAACACAAATGACCTAAAATAAAGCAAAATTATGAAAATTAAATGTTATCTGAGCCTTTATTGCCCCCCCATTTTTTTTCTAAAAAAAAACTAGAAGGTTTTAACCAGTGCGAAATTAAAACTCATTAAAGCGGACCTAGACCGGAAGTTCCCATTAACCCTGTTGTTTATTGTGTATCTGCGCCATTACCTTGTTTACGAAGCCCTGAAGTTTCGAAACAAACAGTTCAGCCATTGCTGAGAATGCTGTGTTTTATTGTAATCTCGGGCTCTCGCGAGATCTCTGAAAAAACCTGGTCCGGTTACATAAACAGCATTTCTCCCGAACAGCAAATCGTCCTGCTCCGGGCACTAGTCCGGGCACATCCGGTTGCGTACATTGAACCGTAGAAGAAGAACATCCGTTGTGGAGGTGTTTCACGAGCCACAGTGTCTTCTGACTCTGGGTCTGACTCCGGGTCAAAGTCTGAGGCGGGGAGTCGTGAAGAAGCTACTTTTAAACACTGTTAAAACAATGTTTTGATCATGAGTAGCAGTACATCCACCGTTCCAGAGGAGGGAGCTGCGCTTCTGAGAGCTGGTGTGCTGATTATGTCACTTCCAGGTATTGGCCAATCACAAGACACTCTGTCTTCAGGGTGTGAGATTTCAGTCTGAAATATCGCGGCTGGAGAACAGCGCCAGAAAAGACAGATTTCTATCGGCTCGTTTACAGCAACTATGAGGTTTTTGACCATAAAAAACTTGTAAATGTATGTAAGTAGACCTCCATAACTAACATAAATGTGCGATAGGACAACTCTACTCCTTTAATAATCGGTGTATTATGTATGTAGATCATATTGTGCACAGTGGTTTTACTAAATTTTAATTAGTTAACTTTAGTTAGACAAATGTTCAGATTGTAACTGAAAATTACAAAGACTGACAAAAACAACCAAACTAAAAGAACTACCCAACTAAAACTGCAAAAATGAACAAACTACCATCAAAGTTGTTCACGAACCCAATAAAAACACACACACTAACAGGAAACTATAAATATTTGCACAGAAATATGTATACTAACAATACAACCTACTTGGCAGTGTTGTAATGTAACAAAGTGCAAATACTTCATTACAGTACTGAAGTACAACATTCATGTATCTGAACTTTACTTTATATTTCTAGCAACTTTTACTTTGATTCCACTACATTTCCTCTAACTATCTTTGTTACTCCATCCATCCATTTTCTACCGCTTTATCCACCCTACAATCTTTATGTGCCCGACAGATTAGTGCAAAAGTCTGTTTTTTATTTGTTTATTGCTTGTGGTGAGTCAGGAATAATGGCTTTGTTATTTTTTTTTTAATGTATATTTTGGGTGGAGTCACCAAGAAAGACTTCTAGTAAATTGGTCAGAGAGCATGAAACGAAAGAGAAAGTGCTCTGTGCTGATGTTCTGAAGCAGAGGAAGTTATATAAGGCAGTGGCAGATGTTTCTCTGCCTGCTTTGACACGAGCACTGTTAAGTACAGTTTTAGGAACAAAATAAATATTTCTATTTAGACCTCATACACATATTCAGTGTTGAAATGCAACACAAAGTAAAAATACTTTGTTACCGTACTGTACTTTGTTGGTACTGTACTTGGTACACATGTTAATCATGTCAGGACGGTCCAAAAAGTCAGATGTAGTGTTGCCGTTACTCCTACAGGAAGGCCGCCATCTTGGACTGAACAGCCATTTTTGGCTGATTTTGGCGATTTCGTACCAATGCTATAAAATCTATCTAGTCCTACAGTTTTTAAGCGATCACCTTCAAACTTGGTGAGGTCACTGTGGACTACGAAACTCTTATAACTTTGCGATGGAGGATCCAATGTCCTTCCCTGGATTGATGCCCTGGAGAAGTCTATATGACAATATTCAATGTCTAGAACAGCGCCCCTGGTGACGGCAGACTATGCCATTCACTGTGCAACAAAAACAAACTGTTATAACTTTGCAAATCCTGTTCCAATCTGAACCAAACTTCCTTGATTTGATGACAGTCCGACCCTGAAGAAGTCCATATGAAAATATTCAGTTTAAAAAACAGTACCCCCTGGTTGCTGGAGATAACATTACATTTCACACTTCTTTATGCTGTTATAACAGGGATTGTTGTATCCTCCTAATACGTAATATGTGAGACCACAAACCCGTTCTGACCATGTCAGCAAAACAAGACCTCCTGACAGGAAGTGGAACCGCAGAAACAGGAAGTAAAATGTAACTTTACCATACATTAACCAATCTGCACGGAACTTGATATGTGAGACCAGGGACCTATCCTGAACATGCAAAAGATGACCTCCCAACAGAAAGTGTAACACACTAAACACAAAGTAAAACATAATTTTGCCTCCACAGCGCAACATCCGCGTGTTCAGTTCTCAGAGTCGTGGCCCAGGTACGGAAGGATGAAACACGACCAACACTGAACAAGACTCGGTTTAAACGTCAAGACTGGGCCAAGAAATACCCAAAGACAAGTTTTTTTTAAAGGTTTCATGGACACATGAAATAAGAGTGATTCTTGACTCTTTGGAGTACTAGTATGGGCTGCTGTCATTAAGGATGAACTACTGCCAGTTATTAGAAGATACAAGATGGAAGAATGTTGACATGGCAACAGTTTGGATTGACTGAGAGAACTGTATTTGCTCAGGAATACAACTTGCCTGTTAATTGTGCATGCGCCTATTTTGTATTTAGTTTTCATATATTTTAAAACATATATTTTATATAGGTTTTTGAAGGGAAATGCAGCAAAATAACGATCACAACCTGAAAATATGATGAAATTGTTCGTACAGCAAAGCCATGTATACTACATGTTACACACTTAACTGTTTGTATGCGGTTGTAATAAAAACAAATACTGTATCTGTGTAATCTTCTGCTTTGCCAGAGACGTCCTCTCTTAAACAAATGCACCAATATATATACTATATATATATATAATACAATCTGACATATTATTAGACCTTTATATTAAGGTATAACTAGTTTTAACTCCTGTATATACAGTTAATTTTTTCAACGTTTGGGTCAGGCCCCATTTGTTTGATGTGCATTTTCTATGTCTTCTTACTATTTGGGATTAGTAGGACCTCATTTTAGTTGAAATTAAAATGTATTTTGTGCTCTAGATATACAGTAAAACCAAAGTCCCCAAATGACGTCACAGGGTGTTAGAAGGAGTTAAACTATCATCAAGACTAGACTCTCTCTCTCCTTCTCTCTCTCCCTCCTGCTCACTGTTCTCCAGCTTCTTCTCGCGTGAAGCTGTTGATAAGAACAGACTTGATCAAAACTGCTACATCATTGTAGTCACTGACTATCATCAACCAGGACTAAAACCAGGACCAGGATTTATTACTCAGCTATTGTTGTTTTTCTGATTCTTCACAGTTCACGATGCCAAACCCTGGTGACTTGATAGCATTTCGTCGTCTAGGTTATCAGCACTGGGCTGTGTATGTTGGCGATGGCGACGTCGTTCACTTGGTGAAGGACTGTAAGTACCAGTGTAAGATTTAACCACGTAACTGATTAAATCAGCTAAACTAACTAAACTAGACGACAAAATGTTTTGTCAGTAAAACGTACTGTGATTTCTGCATTATTCATTCTGTCATTCATGCTTTGATTTAAATGTTCCAATCTTTTCCACTAAACACAACAGGTGAAAAGCCAACACTAAGGATCCTAATGGAGCATATAAGTAAACGTTCATCTTGAACATATAACAACTATAAAGTCCATAAAATGTTCAGTGTAAAATGAAAAGGGCTCTGTACAGTTTGTTTACCTTTCTTTTTTCTTACCCTTTTTCTTAGATAACTTATTCCTGCCAAAATGCGACATGGATCAATGGATTGATCCACAGATTATCAAAGGCAAGGTTAAGAAAGAAAAACTCAAGGACGTGGCTGGAGAGTGGGCAGTGAATAACACATGTGACGAAGTAAAAAAACCTCGGACCACTAAGGAAATCATGAAAAAAGCTCTTTCACTGGTGGGACGCAGTGTGGACTATGACATCCTTGACTACAACTGTGAGCACTTTGCCAAAGAGCTACGATATGGAAAAGTAGGTGGACCCACTCTTAAGCAGTCTGAGAAGGGTAATTAAAAAGAACTGGTAATTGTTTTATTGAGGTTAATGTGAAAGTAGTTATCTAAAAATCCATTGTGGGTCTTGACAGAAAACTGACCAACAGATGGACACAGATTAATGAAGCTTTAAGGTGCCATATGTAAGAATGTGGCCAAAAACGGTTACTACATTCAAATTCAAAATACAGAGGTCTTTTAGGTTTGGTTTTCTGACGTAACTGGCAACCCGTGGTTGCTCGGCAACTGAGACCCTACTGACTGCAATGATTGGTAGACGGCGGTAGGTGGCGCCACATGCCAAAACATGATTTGCAGTATTCAAAATATATTTTTTAATGCAAATATTTTGGCTGTACAGTTTGTTATATGAACATTATTCCTGAGTCTCTGTGACATATTAGGAGGATTTTATGGCCAGTTGCTTTAGATTTATTCCATAACGCACCTTTAATATTTACACCTGTGTCAATCCGTTTCACAATATGTACATTTACACTGCTTTCTGTCCAGATGGCTGCTGTGAAACCTAAAAAGCAAAAAAAAAAGAAAGAATAATAACAAACTACAGCCTATATGTGATTCTGTTTTCGCTTATAAGCTTGCATACATGTGCACTAGAGTCATACTGTACGACGGGCTGTGTGATCACACAGACGCCCAGCAACAAACACAAGCGTCCGCCGCGCCCGTAGAGCTGCAGTCTCTCCACCCGCAGGTGCCAGGGAGAAGATATCAGTCAACACTTACTGCAACCAGGATAAAACCGCAGTGTTCAACAGAGTCAATGGGCCGTTAGTGGGAAGTTCGAGGATAAGACTGTGACTGTGGGACTGCGGTAATGTGACGAAGACCGGAGCCAAGAGCAGGCTTTTAGCCACGTTTTCCTCCCGTTTCCTCCCGGTAACCACCCAAACGATGTTGTGATGACGCGCGCAAAAACTGCGTCCAGTGCGCACCTGCAAACAGCGCAGATTATGAACTCCCGTGCGACAGAACTCTCTTCTCTCTCTCTTTGATCAGTTAACTAAAGAGATCAGCTCATCTGACGTTATCGGTTATTCCCATAATTACAGCGTTAAAACATTTCTACACAAAGATTGAGACCACAGAGTGAAAACAATGAACGGCGCGCGCTCTTGAGAGTTTGTCAACACGTTTAGTAAGATCTACTGATCCCCTGTATTACTGTACTCGATCCTCGTCATTAAGATCATTATGTATGTGTCATATATGGATGTGTGGATAAAAACTACGCATAGAGAAATTATCCATTCTGCATCGCGGAGAGCCGTCTTTGAGCGGTGCACAATGCAGGAGAGGGAGAAGAGCAGAATCAGCAGGGGCGTTGCGGAGAAAAAAAAGGCCCGACCAGATGAGGGGCACCCTCTATAATTGTAATGCCTTGACTTTAGTGAGATAAGTACACACAGTCCTAGCAATAACAACAAAATAAGATAAAAAAAGTTACGTTTTGAGTTACTTGCCCTTACTTCATGAGTTACCATAATGGTCCTTCAAAAAGCCTCTGAATGCCCCGAGCGTCAAGAATCAGCCAATGTTCTGAAGAAATTTTCATGTTCAGAACCGTTATTAACAGTTATTGAGACTGGACAGTTGTACTTTTTTTTTTTTGAGTACTTACTTGATGCGGCCCAGCCTCACCCAGACTCTAACTCATGCGGCCCCCATGCAAATTGAGTTTGAGGCCCCTGATATAAAACATACCTGCCTATATAAAAATACACCTGCTTCTCCAGCATGCATTCCACAGCTGACAGACAGACAGACAGACAGATATAGTACTTCATGTTTACAGACGTTGATCAGAACAGACTTGATCAAAACCGCTACATCACAAGTCACTGATTATTGTCAACCAGGACTAAAACAAGGACCAGGATTTATTACTCACCTATTGTTGTTTTTCTGATTCTTCACAGTTCACGATGCCAAAGCCTGGTGACTTGATAGAAATTAGTCGCGTAGGTCATAAGCACTGGGCTGTGTATGTTGGCGATGGCGACGTCGTTCACTTGGTGAAGGACGGTAAGTACCAGGGCAGGCTTTAACCACGTAACTGATGGAATCAACTAAACTAACTAAACTAGACGACAAAATGATTAGTCAGTAAAACGTACTGTGGATTCTGCATTATTCATTCTGTCATTCATGCTTTGATTAAAATTTTCCAATCTTTTCCACTAAACACAACAGATGAAAAGTCAGCACTAAGGAGCCTATGGGAGTATATAAGTAAACATTCATCTTGAACATATTACAACTATAAAGTCCATAAAATGTTCAGTGTAAAATGAAAAGGGCTCTGTACAGTTTGTTTACCTTTTTTTTTCTTACCCCTTTTCTTAGATAACTTATTCCTGCCAACATATGGTAGACAGATTATCAAAGGCAAGGTTAAGAAAGAAAAACTCAAGGACATGGCTGGAGACGATAAGTGGGCAGTGAATAACACATGTGACGGAATAAAAAACCCTCTGACCACTGAGGAAATCGTGAAAAAAGCTCTTTCACTGGTGGGAAGCAGCGTGGACTACAACATCCTTCACTACAACTGTGAGCACTTTGCCAAAGAGCTACGATATGGAAAAGTAGGTGGACCCACTCTTAAGCAGTCTGAGAAGGGTAATTAAAAAGAACTGGTGATTGTTTTATTGAGGTTAATGTGAAAGTTTAGCTTTCTACAATAAGTAGTTATGTAAAAATCCATTGTGGGTCTTGACAGAAAACTGACCAACAGATGGACACAGATTAATGAATGTTAATATTTACACCTGTGTCAACCCATTTCACAATATGTACATTTACACTGCTTTCTGTCCAGATGGCTGCTGTGAAACCTAAAAAGGAAAAAAAGAATAATAACAAACTGAATAGTACCTGGGAAACTATATAAAACATACCTGCCTATATAAAACATATACCTGCTTCTCCAGCATGCATTCCACAGCTGACAGACAGACAGACAGACAGACAGACAGATATAGTACTTCATGTTTACAGATGTTAATCAGAACAGACTTGATCAAAACCGCTACATCACAAGTCACTGATTATCGTCAACCAGGACTAAAACCAGGACCACGATTTATTACTCAGATATTGTTGTTTTTCTGATTCTTCACAGTTCACGATGCCAAACCCTGGTGACTTGATAGCATTTCGTCGTCTAGGTTATCAGCACTGGGCTGTGTATGTTGGCGATGGCGACGTCGTTCACTTGGTGAAGGAATTTAAGTACCAGGGTAAGCTTTAACCACGTAACTGATGGAATCAACTTAACTACCTAAAACTAGACGACAAAATGATTAGTCAGTAAAACGTACTGTGAATTCTGCATTATTCATTCTGTCATTCATGCTTTGATTAAAATTTTCCAATCTTTTCCACTAAACACAACAGGTGAAAAGTCAGCACTAAGGAGCCTAATGGAGCCTATAAGTAAAGGTTCATCTTGAACACATTACAACTATAAAGTCCATAAAATGTTCAGTGTAAAATGAAAAGGGCTCTGTACAGTTTGTTTACCTTTCTTTTTTCTTACCCTTTTTCTTAGATAACTTATTCCCGCCAAAATGCGACATGGATCAATGGATTATCAAAGGCAAGGTTAAGAAAGAAAAACTCAAGAAAGTGGCTGGAGACGATATGTGGGCAGTGAATAACACACATGACAAAATGAAAAAACCTCTGACCGCTAAGAAAATCGTGAAAAAAGCTCTTTCGCTGGTGGGAAGCAGTGTGGACTACAACATCCTTAAATACAACTGTGAGCACTTTGCCAAAGAGCTACGATATGGAAAAGCCACATCTCATCAAGTAGGTGGACCCACTCTTAAGCTGTCTGAGAAGGGTAGTTAAAAAGAACTGTTGACTGTTTTATTGAGGTTAATGTTATGCAGTCATTTATTAAACAAACAGTGATGATCTACAGTCTGTGCAGGGAAACTTTCATAACTCCATCCAACCTCCTGATAACATGGAGGTTGTTGTTCTTTAACCCTGAGAACACAGAGAGAGAGTTTAGGCTTTTCATTTTCATTTTCATCAATTATATAAACTCACCCGAGCACAAAGTACTCAAAATCTTTAAAATCAGATTGAATTTGCTAAATTTGGAGACATGCCACGGTTCAAAGTTGGTTTGGCTCGTTTTTCGGAAAAAAAAGAAAAGAAAAAGAAATGTTGTGACTTCTACACAATTATTGTTACTCCTGTTTAAAAATAAAATAAACATTAAAAATAAAATACAAAAATACATTAAAAATCTGATAACCCGATAACCTGGTCTGTGGCTAAAGCACTAAGAGTTAAACAATGTCACAATATCAGTGGCTCAGGAATAAATACCAGTATTTGTCTGAGTCAAATAATATGACTTTGTTTGTCTGTTTTCAATCTCTGCACAGGTGATAAAAGTGGTGGTCACAGTTGGAGTGGTTGTTGGTGGAGCAGCGATAGTGAAATACTTTGGACCAGGCGCAGTAGCAAAAGCAGCAATAAAGGGAGCAAACATGATCTACACTACACTAAGGTCAGCACTGACGGCACTAAGTCCAGCACTGAGCGCAGTCCCAGCAGCACTACCACTACTTTTCCGCAGAAACACACCGACGTGATAAATTCTTGCACATGCAGAATAACACAATCATACCGCTTACACATACTGTAATATGAACTCTATGGTATAAACATAAATTACCTAAAATAAAGCAAAAGGATGAAAATTAAATGCCATGTGTGTTGAGCCTTTATTTATTTTGAGTGGTCACCAAGAATGACTTCTGGTAAATTGGTCAGAGAGCATGAAACGAAAGAGAAAGTGTACAGAACACTCAGATTCACAGGGTCGTCTCTGTGCTGATGTAGCACAATTTCCTCAAACTATCTTTGTTACTCGTTACTACCAAATAAAATCAGTAGAAGAACAGTTGGTATTATGGTCTGTATTTATATAGCGCTTTTCTTGTCTTATTGAGCCGCTTTACAACTATAGTTCTGACATTCGCACATCTTTCATACCTGTTCACACGCTGCAACATGGGGTTAAGGGTGCTTTCACACCTTCAGCGTTTGGTGCGCACCGAATGCTGTGGTTCGGTTCGTTTCCGTGGGTGCGTGTGAATGTAATCTCGGTCCTTTGGTGCGTACCAAATCAACCAATCCAAGACCACCCCTTGAGGCAGGTCTCGGACCAGTTGGTTTATCCGCCCTACTTTGGTACGGTTCCTCTGGTGTGAAAGCAACCAAACCAAATGGGACGAAATGATCTGGGCCGGCGCGTCTCTTTTCCCCTGGGAGGGTATGGCGGTGGAGGCGTGGGGGAACCCGGGGGCTGGGGTCTTCCACAATGTGGTATAAATCTGTTTTTGAAAGTGTTATTCAAACATGAGGACCAACTAAAACTTAAAACCTTTTAATGTACACACAAAAAAACATGAGTTCATGTTTCCGTCAGATTTATTTAACAACAGTTCTCATGCTACATCATTTAGATTCACTGTAAACCAATAACTGCAGTCAAAATAATGCAGCGCATTTCTTAACCTAAGCAGATCAACCCCGACCAGGAAGTTCGCTCCAAGGGAAACCGTTTTGATTGTGTCAGCTGTTTTTTTTTCTGTGCATGATTTATGTTTTAACACCAGATATAATAAGACCATGTCAGACAGGAGACCTGGGTTCCTCCAATCTGTGTTTCAGTTTTTCTGTTAAAATGCAGAATGTCTAAGGTGTGGTCCTACAGAGCAATTCTGCAATTAAATAAAAGGCACAACATTTTTTTGACTAAAATGACTGCAGTGGAAATCTGAACATCCTTAGATAATCCCAGATGGATGTTTGTGAGCTCTGTGGGATTGAGGTTCAACTGTACGACAAGAAAAAGATCAACAAATAATTTCAAAATAAAACTACCCTCTAACGCTGCACTAAACCTCACTGAAACCAGGTTTTCAGCTTCCGTTCACCGCGTATTTCTTCAATTACAGATCTGAAAGCAAGTCAAATGAATCACCTGTCAGACATGTACAGCAAAACGCAGTGTTGTATGTGCAAAGTAAACCCAGCACATTTATCATTTGTTCCAATGGAGAAATCTGCTTTTGCAACACGATTACATGCATGCGTTGTTTTAATATCTCAGGTCTGTAATTAAGCAAATGTTGGGTAACACTATAGTACACACTATTAGCATTAGTTAAGCATTAATACATATTGAATTCATCATTTATAATGCATGCATACTCATTAGTAACAAGTTTATAACAGTTATAAATATTTTACTTAATGGGTAATTCATGAGTATTAATGCATTATAAATGATGAATTCAATATATATTAATGCTTAACTAATGCTAATAGTGTATATAGTGTTACCAAATGTTGAACTAAAACATAATTTCCACTATGTGTTCAGTGTGTGTGTGACATACTGACAAAAAACATTTTCATACAATAATTCTTCTGAAATGTTGCTCTATATATATATATATATATATATATATATATATATATATATATATATATATATATATATATATATATATATATATATATACGGTGTTTCCAAGTTTTGTTTTGTTTTTTTTAAAAAGTGATATTTCTCTGTGTCCTTAATGCACCATTTATATACATTTACTTTACAACTGCAGGAGTTATGATTAAAAAGAAGAAAAAAAAGAATAGGACATTTTGCTGAGTTGCTTCTGTTGGAGGGAATGCTGCTCTCCGTTTTCCACCATTTTAGCTCCTTCATCATCACCACTGCCATTTATAAAGCAATGGAATGTTGCTCCCCCAACACTCCCACCATCTTGTTCCATTTCCATTAAGGTCAAGAGTCTCAACTCAGCAGAAGTTAAAATGTCTCACCCAACATACCATTATAGCAGCTTTTCACAGTTTTCACCGCCAACACTTCTCTCTGGTCCTTTACTTGTGGAATGGTGAACCGCTGTCCGTCGCTCAAGGTTCAGTGACTGCAGTCTACGGTTCTTCCTGCTCCTTCACCGCCCTCGTCCTCGTCAATCCAGTTTGCGTGCGCCCAGTTTGAGAGGACCTTTGGCGGCTTTGCGCTCTGCCCGTTTGGCCTCAAGCTCCTTCCTCCTCTCCTCCCTCTTCTTCTTTGACAGCTCGGCCTTACTGAGACCTAAACGACAGTTATGCGTAATATGAATATGAAGAGTTCAAGTGAAGAGTTTCAAAATGACACAAAGCGAGAGACTTACCCTGGCTTCCATCGAGTGACTCCCAGTTTTCCTCAGCTCCCCAGGTTCCTGTTGCCTCTGCATCCCAACCATCTCCAGCCTGAGAGGGAGAAAACACTCAAACCATCAAGTTTCCTTGACTCAACGAATCCATCTAATCTTGCCATGTTTTCATGATTCTTGATCAACTTCTTTTAAAATAATGCAGCATTTTCACCTCATTCAAAAGGGAATTGTCCTCATTTTACACAAAACTACGTCATCACCAGAGGTGGATAGTAATGAAGTAGATTTACCTGTACTTTTTTTTTGAGGATCTGTACTTTACTTTTTTTTTTATTATTAAAATAATTTTTACTCTACTACATTTAAAAAATAAAAAATATACTTTTACTTCTTTTACTAATAGAAATATACACGTACATCGTACCAGATCTGTTTCATTTACCTGAAAATGTTTTGCTTCTTTTTATGCATACTATTATACTTTTTTTAACAAGATACTTAAAGGTGCATTATGGAATAAATCTAAAGCAACTATTTCATAAAATCCTCCTAATAT
This sequence comes from Microchirus variegatus, assembly GCF_963457635.1. Lineage (NCBI taxonomy): Eukaryota > Metazoa > Chordata > Actinopteri > Pleuronectiformes > Soleidae > Microchirus > Microchirus variegatus. The sequence continues at coordinate 9,999,558 of NC_139807.1, read as the reverse complement.
GTCACAGAGACTCAGGAATAATGTTTATATAACAAACTGAACTCCCCAACAACAACAGTACAGCCAAAATATTCAAATTTAAAAAAATCTTTTGCAGACTGCAAATCATGTTTATGTTTTGAAATCATGTTTTGGCATGTGGCGCCACCTACTGTCGTCTACCAATCATTGTAGCCGGTAGAGTCTCAGCTGCCGAGCAACCACGGGATCGCCAGTTACAGTACGTCTGAGCCACAATGACGGAGAAACCTATCAAACTATCTTTGTTACTCGTTACTACCAAATAAAATCAGTAGAAGAACAGTTGGTATTATGGTCTGTATTTATATAGCGCTTTTCTTGTCTTATTGAGCCGCTTTACAACTATAGTTCTGACATTCGCACATCTTTCATACCTGTTCACACGCTGCAACATGGGGTTAAGGGTGCTTTCACACCTTCAGCGTTTGGTGCGCACCGAATGCTGTGGTTCGGTTCGTTTCCGTGGGTGCGTGTGAATGTAATCTCGGTCCTTTGGTGCGTACCAAATCAACCAATCCAAGACCACCCCTTGAGGCAGGTCTCGGACCAGTTGGTTTATCCGCCCTACTTTGGTACGGTTCCTCTGGTGTGAAAGCAACCAAACCAAATGGGACGAAATGGTCTGGGCCGGCGCGTCTCTTTTCCCCTGGGAGGGTATGGCGGTGGAGGCGTGGGGGAACCCGGGGGCTGGGGTCTTCCACAATGTGGTATAAATCTGTTTTTGAAAGTGTTATTCAAACATGAGGACCAACTAAAACTTAAAACCTTTTAATGTACACACAAAAAAACATGAGTTCATGTTTCCGTCAGATTTATTTAACAACAGTTCTCATGCTACATCGTTTAGATTCACTGTAAACCAATAACTGCAGTCAAAATAATGCAGCGCATTTCTTAACCTAAGCAGATCAACCCCGACCAGGAAGTTCGCTCCAAGGGAAACCCTTTTGATTGTGTCAGCTGTTTTTTTTTCTGTGCATGATTTATGTTTTAACACCAGATATAATAAGACCATGTCGGACAGGAGACCTGGGTTCCTCCAATCTGTGTTTCAGTTTTTCTGTTAAAATGCAGAATGTCTAAGGTGTGGTCCTACAGAGCAATTCTGCAATTAAATAAAAGGCACAACATTTTTTTGACTAAAATGACTGCAGTGGAAATCTGAACATCCTTAGATAATCCCAGATGGACGTTTGTGAGCTCTGTGGGATTGAGGTTCAACTGTACGACAAGAAAAAGATCAACAAATAATTTCAAAATAAAACTACCCTCTAACGCTGCACTAAACCTCACTGAAACCAGGTTTTCAGCTTCCGTTCACCGCGTATTTCTTCAATTACAGATCTGAAAGCAAGTCAAATGAATCACCTGTCAGACATGTACAGCAAAACGCAGTGTTGTATGTGCAAAGTAAACCCAGCACATTTATCATTTGTTCCAATGGAGAAATCTGCTTTTGCAACACGATTACATGCATGCGTTGTTTTAATATCTCAGGTCTGTAATTAAGCAAATGTTGGGTAACACTATAGTACACACTATTAGCATTAGTTAAGCATTAATACATATTGAATTCATCATTTATAATGCATGCATACTCATTAGTAACAAGTTTATAACAGTAATAAATATTTTACTTAATGGGTAATTCATGAGTATTAATGCATTATAAATGATGAATTCAATATATATTAATGCTTAACTAATGCTAATAGTGTATATAGTGTTACCAAATGTTGAACTAAAACATAATTTCCACTATGTGTTCAGTGTGTGTGTGACATACTGACAAAAAACATTTTCATACAATAATTCTTCTGAAATGTTGCTCTATATATATACTATATATATATATATATATATATATATATATATATATATATATATATATATATATATATATACGGTGTTTCCAAGTTTTGTTTTGTTTTTTTTAAAAAGTGATATTTCTCTGTGTCCTTAATGCACCATTTATATACATTTACTTTACAACTGCAGGAGTTATGATTAAAAAGAAGAAAAAAAAGAATAGGACATTTTGCTGAGTTGCTTCTGTTGGAGGGAATGCTGCTCTCCGTTTTCCACCATTTTAGCTCCTTCATCATCACCACTGCCATTTATAAAGCAATGGAATGTTGCTCCCCCAACACTCCCACCATCTTGTTCCATTTCCATTAAGGTCAAGAGTCTCAACTCAGCAGAAGTTAAAATGTCTCACCCAACATACCATTATAGCAGCTTTTCACAGTTTTCACCGCCAACACTTCTCTCTGGTCCTTTACTTGTGGAATGGTGAACCGCTGTCCGTCGCTCAAGGTTCAGTGACTGCAGTCTACGGTTCTTCCTGCTCCTTCACCGCCCTCGTCCTCGTCAATCCAGTTTGCGTGCGCCCAGTTTGAGAGGACCTTTGGCGGCTTTGCGCTCTGCCCGTTTGGCCTCAAGCTCCTTCCTCCTCTCCTCCCTCTTCTTCTTTGACAGCTCGGCCTTACTGAGACCTAAACGACAGTTATGCGTAATATGAATATGAAGAGTTCAAGTGAAGAGTTTCAAAATGACACAAAGCGAGAGACTTACCCTGACTTCCATCGAGTGACTCCCAGTTTTCCTCAGCTCCCCAGGTTCCTGTTGCCTCTGCATCCCAACCATCTACAGCCTGAGAGGGAGAAAACACTCAAACCATCAAGTTTCCTTGACTCAACGAATCCATCTAATCTTGCCATGTTTTCATGATTCTTGATCAACTTCTTTTAAAATAATGCAGCATTTTCACCTCATTCAAAAGGGAATTGTCCTCATTTTACACAAAACTACATCATCACCAGAGGTCGATAGTAACGAAGTAGATTTACCTGTACTTTTTTTTTTGAGGATCTGTACTTCACTTGAGTTTTTTTTGTTTTATTTTTTTATTATTAATGAAAATTATTTTTACTCTACTACATTTAAAAAATAAAAAATATACTTTTACTTCTTTTACTAATAGAAATATACACATCATACCAGATCTGTTTCATTTACCTGAAAGTGTTTTGCTTCTTTTTATGCATACTATTATACTTTTTTTAACAAGATACTTAAAGGTGCATTATGGAATAAAACTTAAGCAACTATTTCGTAAAATCCTCCTAATATGTCACAGAGACTCAGGAATAATGTTTATATAACAAACTGAACTCCCCAACAACAACAGTACAGCCAAAATATTCAAATTTAAAAAAATCTTTTGCAGACTGCAAATCATGTTTATGTTTTGAAATCATGTTTTGGCATGTGGCGCCACCTACTGTCGTCTACCAATCATTGCAGCCGGTAGAGTCTCAGCTGCCGAGCAACCACGGGATCGCCAGTTACAGTACGTCTGAGCCACAATGACGGAGAAACCTAAAAGACCACGCTATTTTGAATTTGAATGTAGTAACTGTTTTTGGCCACATTCTTACATATGGTGGCTTTAAGTGCATTTAATGTGAGCTACTCAAGTGATTTTCTTATAGGTGACTTTAACTTTTACCAAAGTAATTTTCAGTTATGGCACTTGCACTTTTACTTGGTTATTTTTTTTAAGTACTTTATATACCTCTGATCATCACATTCTCACAACTTTTTTCTATGTCAAAGCATCGTCGTCTACCTCCAAGAGTCCACAGTTTAATCTAACCTGTGTCCTCACCGTGGTGGCAGCAGTGCTGGCTGTGTTCCTCTGGGACACACTGGCGAACAGGTCGTTCTGGATGGCTCCCTTCGACGCGCTGCTGTTGTCCCAGTTGTACTCGCTGGCTAATCGCACCCCTTCTGGCAGTGGGAGTGTCTTGTTGGTCAAAGTTGTGTCGGTCTCCTCCTCCGCCCAGTCGTTGCCCCAGCCTTCCTCGCCTGCAGAGCTCTGTCCCTGGCCTTCCTTCTCGTTGGACCAGCTGTCGTCAGCGTCCCAGCCCGAGCTGCTCCAGTCAGAGCTCTGCTTTTTCACCGTCACGGAGGATGTCGACCGGCCCACCTAGACATTGGAAAGATGAGGAAAGGACTGAAATGTTGCTGTTTTAATTCTACACATATATGGATAACCAAAAACTGAATTTGAAGACTAAGAAGAGAAAATGTATATTTAAATTGATCCAAATTAAGGCTCATACTCCTCTCTCACTGGCCTTCTTTTTGGATGATGACATTCCCGACCAGTCACTGGTCCAGTCATCAGGTTCTGTGTGAGCTTTCGCTGGCTCCTTTCAGGAAAATAATCAAAAGTCAATAAGAGTAAACAACAACATCTCAAAAATCTGTTCATACGGCATGTACACAAAAGTTTGGGGTCACTTAGAAATGTCCTTATTTTTGAAGGAAAATAACTTTCATTCAATGAATATAACATTAAATGAATCAGAAATACACTCTATATATTGTTAATGTGGTAAACGACTATTCTAGCTGCAAATGTCATTGTGTTTGCTAATCGTGTTAGAAGGCTATTGGATGATTAGAAAACCGTTGAGCAATAATGTTAGCACAGCTGAAAACAGTTTTGCTGGTTCTTTGACCAAGCAAAAAAAAATTCTAATCTTGTAATTGTCTTGACTATATTTTCTATTAATTTTGCTACCCTTTTGATGAATAAAAGTGTGACTTTTAATGGAAAACATATAGGTGACACCAAAGTTTGAACGGTAGTGTATCTAAATCATAACTTTTAATTCTCAGTCAAGTTTCATTAAAAAGGTGTTGAAATCAAACCTCCAAGCTTCCCCAGTCCTCTTCATCCTCCCAGCGGTCTCCTGTAGCCGGCTCATCATTATTGTCTGTTACTTCAAGACTCGGTGACTGGTTGGCACGACTGGAGTCAGACTGGTGACTCGTGGAGGTTTGTGGTGTTTTATCCTCATGAGCTGCGATAAAAGCAAACGTGTTTCAGAATCCAGAAAGACAATCACCTCGGATTAAGTAAAACTTAGATTATAATTCATGGCCAAATTATGGACACACATAGAGGAATCATCCTTTCCTCTATGACTCTGTAAATCAAACTTAATATCCCTACCAGGAGCAGGTGCGGCGTCAGTGGCACTCGTAGGGTCAGTGGTGTGTGTGGGCCCGCCGCCCTCTGCTGTGGCACTCCCTTCTGTTCCAGGAGTGCTGCGAATCAACTTAGAAGTCAGCGAGGACACACCGGTCACAGCCCAGCCTGTCCAGCTAGAAGAAGCACCGGCAGGCTGAGCACTCGAGGATACATCCTTTTCTGCAGGGACAGATGGGGGACAAAAACCTTTTTGTTTGCCATTTTTGCCAATTACATACAGAAATATCCATCATGACACCACAATATCCTTGAAATACTGTATGTCGCATACCTATGTCAGCCAGCTTGGTGGGATCGTCTGACACAGTCTCAAGCTTGGAAAGAAAACTCTTGATGGCTTTGAACGCCTGACAGGGGAAGACATTTGCATAAGCAACAACAAAAAGTTTATACAGAGATTAAACATGAGTAGTCAAGACTGCACTAACTGGCCAGACATTGATGTTTTGCTTTGGGACAACAAAACCAGCTAAACACTAAATCTTGACACTCTCTCAACCAAGAATTTGCCCTCTGGTGGAGGATAAAGAGGTAGATAATGGATGGATGGAATGTACGTAGTGCACAAGAAATGACAAAGTACACCGTCAATGCCGTTTAACGATGCATGACGCGTTTCCATGACGACTGACCGGAAAAAGACGTGCGTGACTCCCGATTGTCTCTAAAGTAACGCTAGATTTTAAAAACAGAGGCACACATACGCAGGACACAGGTATGCTGGTTATTTGTAGCGCTGCTCTTTTCGTTTAATAAGCAGACCGCTCCAGTTCGACTGAAGCCGTGCTAAGGGCGCTAAAGGAGCTAACTGGTAAACGGTGACTGGACTCTGGTGCCTCGGCACGAAAAACTGTGTTACTTTAAAGACTCATTTTAGCAATCGCAATCGGGAGTCACGTAAACATGACGTCACGCATGTCTTTTTTTCCGGTGAGTCGTCACGGAAACGCATTAACTTGCCTAGCACTACAATAAAGAAATCTAAATCTTGAACGGGGCATGACTGTGATTTTGTTTTCCTGTCACATTTTTACCTTTTTAATCACTGTAAACAAACTCCTGAGACAAACTTTTACGACCGTTGTTGATTTAGTGTTGTGTACCGTCATGTTTACCTGGTCCCTGACGCTCTTATCAGGATCAACAGTAATGGCACAGAGGGTGGGGAGGATGCGGGCAGCGATCTCTGTTACGCTGTAGTAGTTGTGCGTGGCGGCAAAGCCCAGCACACCTGCGGAGCGCGAGGCTGGGAAAGGATCCTTCGTGGCTCTCGAGAAGGCTGAAACCAGAATGCGCTGTCGAGTCTGTGAAGGTAAGAATTACCACAGTCTTATATTTGAACAGATCCTGAACTTTGGTTGCACAACGGTGTGGATGTGCTTTACCCCGGCGTTGAGGTAGGATGCGATCTTGCCCAGGCAGACGGTGGTGTTACACCGGATTGGGCCTTGTTCATCTCGAGCCTGCAGCCGGGCGAAGTGACGCATGAGCTCCTGGTTCAGGTTGGCCTCGTTCAGTTTGGGAGCGAGCAACAACATGGACTGGAGAGGGCGGAAAAGAAGAGAGCAGCAGGTTGACAACATCCAGGGTATAAATAATACGTAGTAAGATGTGGGAGTTTTGCGTGCACTACCTTAACAGTCTGTTCTCTGATGGCAGGGTTGGTGTCTGTGAAGCCGTGAACAACATGAGGAAAAATCTGGGAGTTGACTGCTGCTTCGTTCAGATACTGAATGAACTGCTCCATCTGAAATACAGAAAGAAAGAGCGATACACAGAAAAATAATAAACAATGCTAAAATGAATAAATGTTTTGTCCTTTAAAATAAGCAAACAGCAAATACAATTTCCAACTCGTCTACTTTATTGTATGTATGGTTACATACACTACCGTTCAAAAGTTTGGGGACACCTATACAATTTTTTTTATGTTTTCCTTTAAAACTCACACTTTTATTCATCAAAAGAGTTGCAAAATGAATAGAAAAGATTAGAAATAACGATTTTTTATTTCAGTTGTGCTAACATAATGGGAAATGGGCCTCTAGACACCTATGTGCACACCTACACCTACATATTCCATTAAAAACAAGACGTTTGCAGCTAGAATAGTCGTTTACCACATTAACAATGTATAGTGTGTATTTCTGTTTCATTTAATGTTATATTCACTACTGTACAGTAGTGTACATAGTGCACGTATATATATACAAACACACACATAGTATACATTTTGTTATTGACATATAGATAGGAAAACAAGAGACTTGGGGGAAATAAAAACTATATAGACCTTATTTTTAGCAGTAGATGTGGAAGCAGAAAAAGATGTCCAACATTATTTATGTGCAAGACATCCAATTTGGAATTGGAGCTAGGTAGCTTTATGATAATATGGCTTCTAGAAAAGCAGGCGTCATATGTGCCGTCATGAGTTGCATAATACGTGATATATGTCATGTATGAGTATATCACATAGTAATTAATTACACTCGCTTTCTTAAATTCGAAGAAGCCAACAAAGTTTCACTGCGTCGGTCTGTTTCACTTCATTATCCGGTACTCGAGAAATGACTGGGTTATGAAACACTGCTGATACTTGAAGGAAGCAAACACCAGAAGTGCTGCACAAAAATAGGATGCCTGGCCCCAAGTTACTTCCACGTTAAAAATAAATAAGGTCTATAGATCCAAGAGATTCAATAGAACTCCATTGTCATGTTAAATTAATACAATAAAATTCAGTGCACTGGTTCAAGCTCAATATACACATGGTTAAAAAAAATCATAAAGAGAGAAATATTATAACACAACACACCCACAACACCCATTTGTAAACAGCATTAGTGCAGAGGAAACAGACAAAGACTCACCTGCTGCAGCAGTCGTATCCTCATGGCTCGGTCTGTGGAGGAAAACATCTTCACGATGACGGGGATTATCTTCTGCTGGTACTCATCTGCCGAGAGGAACTTCCCTACCTGCCACACAGACAGACAGCAATGAGATTGGAGAGATTGTGTGCTCTATTAATACCAGCATTAACAGATATTCATATAAATTTGTCTTGCATTGACTTAAATGAAAGTGTTTTTAATGCTTTACTGTAGAAATGATCTGACCGGGTGTCAAGGTTGGATTTACCTTGAAAAGTGGTGTGAGAACGACAGCGCCCGCATTGCCAAACTCGAAGGCGGTGAGCAACTGAGGCAGGACCTTGTGTTTACAGAAGTCTTCAGGAAAGGAGTCCAGGTTGTCACTCAGATCCTGAAAGAACTGCTGCTTTTCTGCTGCCTCCTTGATCTAGACAAAGCCATTTGAATAACACCGTCATGACAGTGCCTGAATCTGAAAACCACATCAACTGCAAACATGTTAGGCCGTTACAGCAAGCTCTAATGTGTTTGCTCAAAAGTCTGTGTACCTGGATCTCTTCCAGGAAAAGGTTGCTTTCCACAAAGCTATTGCTAAGGAATCCCCCAGGGGCTCTGCAGTTCTGGAGAAAGCGAGCCGGATTGGGCCGAGCCCGAGGGTTGGCCCCCACCAGTTCACAGTAATGAGGGACCAAGGTTTTTGGGATCTGTGGGAACAAAGAGGGCAGGAAAGAGGACAAAAGTCACGGAAACCATGAAAGAAATGGGAGGCGGACCAACTGACTAATAAGTGCAAACTGTTTTTTTAGACAGTAGGTTAACAAGGAAAAAGGATTGTTGTAGAGAGAGCTGCAACAATGTACGGTATGAAAAGAATTCAGCATATTTTGAATATTACGTCATGAAAAACTATTTTAGTACTCCCCCAATAAACGGTAAAATGTTTAAATAGCAAATGATGTGACAAGAAATCGTTGCAAATATACAATTCAAAAAACAACAAGGCAATCAGAGATGGCAGACTTCACCCCATTCATGCAATGTGCCTCCGACGCCCTCTGCTGGCCATAGTGGCAAGTGCAAGTGGAAGCGTGGAAACACAAACACACAGAGCCGCCAAAAACACTTCACTTCCACTACGTGTGGTGAAGTAATAATGTCATGTTTATATTTTTTAACTTTTAATTATATTGTACACAATTCTTCTACAATGACTTCACGGCACCTCAAGTCAAAAATAACTGAGTAACAGTAGTGGAAAGACGCACAATCAATCTGTATTTGCATTTATTTGATGGTTATTTGATGGTAACCTACATTATACTACTTACTTTATATCAACCTGGAGACAGTATGTAAAGTAATTGCTTTAAGACACAGTGATTTACCTTTCCCAGTGAACGAAGAGAGGACGTACGAGGTAGTGGACCATTGAACACCTCCCAGATCAGGCAGCCAAGCCTCCACACCTCTCCTGCCCTGCAACGCATATGCAAATCTTTCAATACAAAAGTTATTACAGAACATTTCTACACACTATCCAAATACTAGACAACCTCATCGCACTTTTAGAGGACCGAGAAAACCCTTTTTTTTATTTTTTACCATTTCTCTCCATTGCTGTTGGGCATCTCTGGTGGGTCATATTTCTCCATGTCTGGGTAAACATCCTTCGGGGCAGGAAGCGAGACTCCACTCGGGTCACCCTGCTCAGGGGACACATGGTCGAGGGCCCCTAGTTTCCACTCTCCAGCTCGATCCACAAAAACGGAACACACACCCAGGTTGTTATGGAGGAGGTGGCAGTCGTTGACCAGGAAACTAAGAGCTTTCTGTGGTGGGAGATGAACAGCAGAGGTAAACATCCTCACAGCTGACGGCAGGTAAAATGATGGCTTCCCTGACGCTTCAACTCGTACTGCACAGACTCGTCCTTACCACAATCTGGTGGAGTCCCCAGGAGATCTCCAGCTCTCCACACCTTCCCTTCTCTGACTGAGCTTTCAGGTGGACCGCAAGAGGTGTCACTTGCTCTGTAACAAGGTACAGGCTCTTCTCTGTCTATCACAGTCACAAGAAAGATGAAGTGTTAGTCAATGCCTTTTTATTATTATTACACCAGCATCAATGTAAAAAAAAATATTATGATGGTAGTAGAATTATAACAGTGCTGATAGGGTTGGAAGGGCTTCAGAAAATACATAAAACATAGGGGGATAAGACAGTTAACAGGGACTAAATCCGATTTCAAATTCCTGTATTTTTTTTTTCAGATTCCATGAACAATGGTAATTAATGATCTGACATAACTGACTATCTACTCATACTGACAATCTGCATAAATTATGTACTACACTTCGGCTTATTCACTATTGTACAACGACACATAACTCATACTAGCACGAGTACACTCACCTCTATCTGTAAACATGCAGAAAGGAGCAGAATTATGATACTAATTAGTCTAATAAAACTGTAAAGTTGGAAATGCAAGCCATCACTAAGCTGGCTAACAATCGTTTCCCCCTCCTCATTACAGGACAGTGGCAGTATGTGTTAAACTCATGATAAATACAAAAACTGTGATCCATCTTTAAAAAAAAAATTATAATAATAATAATAATTTGTGGTTCTTTCACTACGCAATGGTCAGAAAAATAATAAACAAATAAGACAAATAGAAATGCAAATGTATCAGTCTGTAATGGACTTCCCACAGAGCCATCCTTAACTGTACCAACGGTCTGTATCATGAATATGATGACATAGTTTTCCCTCACTTGCAGTAGGTACAGCAGATGCAGTAGATGAACTTACCTCTAATCCGTCGACATAGGCTAGAATGTTGGGGTGACGCAACTGTACCAACGGTCTGTATCATGAATATGATGACATAGTTTTCCCTCACTTGCAGTAGGTACAGCAGATGCAGTAGATGAACTTACCTCTAATCCGTCGACATAGGCTAGAATGTTGGGGTGACGCAAGGTCTTCATTCGTTTGAAGGCAGCCTTGGCCAGCTGTGTCTGTTGCTCCGTGCCCTGGGTTACCTCGTACACAAACACAGACACCGGCTCGCCATTGGTCTAAAGGGACAGACAGGAGAGAAATGAATCACTTGTATGCCTTCAACAAACTTAAAAAAAAAAAAAATTATGCTCTGTTATCAAATCAGAAAGGAGTTGGGGGGAAAACACCCAAAAGCAAGCTTGTACTCTCGTGAAACAACGAGGAGCTTAGACCCCATGCAGTTGTGACTTTACCTCCCTGTGTAAGCTTTGTGCAATTAAATGCCTACTTACTAACCCTATGCCAACAAATGCCTGGCTTGAATGCATGCAACTATAAAAATATGATCCACAGACAGAATGGAAACAACAAGGGAGTGCCAGTCAACGAGAGGATTTCTCCCAGCTGACTTTGATGAATTTTGCGAATCGTTCATCAATGTAAACAATATTCAGGATTCTGCTACTTTTATTTGTACGTACTGTAAAATCAGTCATTCCCAGAGACTGGGTCTGGACCCTCAAATGGGTCACTGGAGTTTTAGTTTCGGGAATGACAAATAAATGTGCAGTTTTTTGTTTATGTTTTGAAATAGTGAGGCACAATATATTTATATTTTTTTAATTTATTTTTTAAATTGGTGCGCTTGGGCCAATTATTATCTTTAGTCAGAAACAAAAAAAACACACACTTGCTGCCTAATAACCAGCTTGAAGACAAATGCGTGTCAGAGACATACTTATATTGCTAATATTTATAGTGCAGGTATTTTACAGACGTTTACTCCTGGCTGTGACAACAGCAGTGTTTTTATTTTTTAGTTTAGGTTAATTGTCAATCCGGAAAAGTTCATATTTCAGAATAAAAGCTCTGAACTCGATAAGAACCTCTCTTTTTTTTGTTAAAATCTGCAAATCATTTTTGGTCTAGGGTCAGATTCTGATGCTGGCGGGCCACCACCAATTGCTGAGTATGAAAACATGCTCTCCATATTCTCACAGTGCACATGCAGTGAGTTGTGGTGTCATACAACATTATTTAGTACTGGGAGCAGTATTTGATAAAGGTTATGAGGCATACTCATGAAATCAAAATATTACTCCGCATATTCTTACACTACACGCACCTCCATATTTTTCAATAGAGCAGCAAAACTCGACAGAACACCTGACCTGTGTCACCTTATCACATTTAAAGGACTTGGTTCAGGACGATGAAAACAGGAAGTTGCTACTCGACTGTCATGAAACCCTGCAGTGATGAGGATGACTGTCCAAATTCAACGTATAGTCGATAATAATCACGACATTATGTGAGCTGTTGTGGTGAACACCGACACCTTCGTTCACGTGAAGAAGCACCAACGTGAACACGACTGAAATAAGAGCTGTCATCTCGCCTAAAACCGGGTGACGTGGCGAGAAATGCGTGTCTGTGTGAATAAGCTAAGCTCGAGGCCACTTCACGAGCGAAAAGTGATCGCGAGCAGACCAAACACACAACATCGACATATAAACAGTCACTAATACATGACATGTGCGGTTACATTTGACACTGGACAGTGAATACAGACGGTTAACTGACATACGGGCCTCCGCGACGAAGCAAGCTAACAACTAACGTAGCATCGACACCAGTTTTTACCTTCCGCTTTCCCCGATGTATACTCCATATTCCAGACTTTTCGTGTGTGTCTGGAAGGATTTCATAGGCAAAGTCTTTGACAGGATCCCTGGCGAAAAAGGACCACATCTCCTGTTTGCTCCACTCCTCATCAAACACAGAGAAAACACGCAGGACTACACACTGCTGAAGGAGCAAGCTAACAACTGGTACGCATGTGAAATGGCTCCGTGGAATCTTTGTTGCTGCAATGTAGTTCCACAGTAAATTGAATAATCGAACCAAACCTATTTCCGTATATTTTCAAATATGTAATGTTTGCGTATATGACGAAAAACGTACCAAAAGTATAGACGTATAAACAAACGAACTGACATGCGTACAGAAACAACAAATTGATTGCATTATTTGGTTGTCATTTTCATATCCATGGCTCGTTCTTTGTCTGTCCAAAAAAACACCCAGTTGTGTTTGTCTGCTACAAAGAATTTGTCCAAATTAAATTGTGAAAACAAGGATCATAGAATTGGTATTATCAAATAATCCTTTCCAATGGGAATCCTAGGTACATACTAATCTAGTATACACACATAGTATGGTAAGTACAGTCCAATCATAATATAACAAATTATATACACAGAAATAACAGTATTAATACACAATGATTATAATGCACCACAATAATAGCACAATAAACAAATGTTATTATTATTATTATTATTATTATTAATAATAATAATAATAATAATAATAATAACAACAATAATAATAATGATGATGATGATAATAATGTATCATTATTACCACTACTATTATTATTAATAGTAGTACTAGTAGTATAGAGCATTATTTTCACCATTCACATAAAAGAAAAAGAAAAACAAGTGCTCAATGAATGAAATGATATGATAATCTAAGTATCAAGACATATATCGACAAACTGCTCAAAAATTCATAAGAAAGTGTGTCTGTACTTTGTCCAATACAGTGCTCAGCTGTATTTCAGGCTTTTTGTAACACAAGTTATCCTAATTTATTCCTTTGATACTCTTGCTTTTATCACTTTTATTTATTTGATTATTTACCTTTAATCTTTTCTTAACTTAATGTTTTTCATATTATAAACATCTCTTTTCTATGCTTTGTAATGTTTATGTAAAGCACTTGTTGAAAGGAACTATACAAATAAACTTGCCTTGCCTAGACTCTGATGGGTCATTTCAGATGAACACATAGAAGTTACATTTTACTTTGGAAACAGCTGCAGGGTTTTGATTAATTTGCTTAGTTTATAATCAAGGACCCAATGGTGTAGTACTCATATCCTCAATGTAATGTTTCACGATCACCATTTGACATTGCTCCTGAATTGTAGGTGATAAATTTAGGGAAATCCTCATTATAATGGCCATGTTATTTTTTTTGGGTGAATGACGTTCTGACTTTTAATGTACAGCGTGTAAAATTTTGCATCATTTATTCAAGTTGCATGTTCAGTGTGTGAAGTGGGAAGAAGTGCTAGTACAGTCCTTATCCATGGGAGGCATGCATGTCACTGAACACAGGTCTTGTCCCCACGCAAGAAAAAACTTACAACTGCAATATTTGACAACTTTGTTTTATTTTACGAATAAAATGCTGTGCAAAAATTAAGAAAACCAACAATAATTTGAACAGTCCATTTGAAGTCGTGTTATTATGCTGTCCTCCAGGACACATCAGTGAATACAACCAAACATTAGTGAAACATTGAGCTTTTTTATTTTACAGCTTCTCTTTGTGTCGCTACAGCAGGATTCCTGCCTCAAGGATATTGTTCTTGTTTAACAATGATAAATGCCAAATGAAAACACCACGTTTAACACTCTTACTGCCACAGTAAGAGGGTTCTGCCTTCAATTTTTAGGGGGAATATGACTATAATATTGAACCATTACCTTTATCCTCTCAGAGAGCATTTTAACAAAAGCAGGACACCGCAGGGAATTGAACCCCGTCCGGACAAAGCCAGGAGTGCCACCACCGGAGTCTTTTGCTTTTTGTTTTTGCTACAATCAAGGGTGAAAGCAAAACCTGGAGGAACAAACCCAAGAGCTTGTTCCCCCAAGAAAAGAAAACCCCTCAACCACATGGACATTTCTCATGGTCATAAGGTTGAAACAATGACATTTTGAAATGAATTATAATACACGTGTCCTTTAACAGCAGTGGTTAAAATTGCTATGAACTGGCAATATTTAGTTTACTACATTCGCTCAAGATGTTACCATGTTTTAAGAACACACAATTCTTTGTTCTGCCTTTGTCAGATGTTTAATTGTGTTACTAACCAGGACATTACAGTCTATGATACTTAAATATGACCACAAAATGTATGCCTTTAACTTTATCCTCCCACATACAGCATATTCAAAAGCAGGACACCGCAGGGAATTGAACCCCGTCCGGACAAAGCCAGGAGTGCCACCACCGGAGTCTTTTGCTTTTTTGTTTTTGCTGCAATTAAGGGCGAAAGCAAAACCTGGAGGAACAAACTCAAGAGAATGTTCCCCCAGGAAAAGAAAACCCCTAAACAAGTGGCTGCTATTTTTCTCTGTCACGACACGGGGAATTTTCTCTTGGTCACGAGGCTGAAACTACAAGAAAAAGACAACCGGTTTCCCCAATCCCCAGCATCCCCAACAAAACTGCATTGTGTATGACGGATTTCACAATATCGTTTTCTCCACATTAAAGCCACGATACCAGCATCCCTGATGATATTCAAGGCAGTGTTCCGCAATTCGGCAGGACTCGAACGCTCTTACTGTTAACACTGTGTGGAAAGAAGACAAAACAATGTAAGCCTGCCCACCCCTACCCCCCCACATTATTCCCACACTGAAATACCAATACTCCAACATGACAAATGGTCAATAGTTATTGTTTACCACCAGTAGCGTAGCAGCATTTACCACAGCTAATGTTCCTCAGTGACACTCATTCCTTCAAACGCAACAAAGACGGTACCCTAGACGCTCGCTGTACCAAGACATCCCAGATTCCCAGGAAAGGTTAAAGTCACCTGGCTCAGTAGCAAGTTAAGCTGAACAAGAAATCTGAAAAGAGAGAGAAGTGTTGCCCCCCCACAAGAAAACCCAACCTAATACTACTGCAATATTTGGCAACTTCATGTTATTTTACAAACAGAATGTTATGCAGAGCAGATGTTCATGCAACGTGTCGAGTTACACATGTAAGCCATGATGTTTAAGAAAAAATTAGGAACCGAAATCACTTAACTGGGCACCCGTGAGACTGAAGTGATGCAGTATTAGCGAGACAAGCTTGTAGCTCTTTATCTTAATGTGACTGGATTCTCAAGTGTTCCATCACAGGTTAGGCCATCCCAGATAACCGATAATTACAATTGGGGGAATTTGACCTGGGAAACCAAAGGGAAAAGAAAAAAAGCACAAACAAGAGAGCGGGGCTTCTGCGAAGGACGTCGAGGGTTGATTTTAAGCTCAAGCGCACAGGGGGTTGTGGTACTTCATTCAGGGGTCACACTCATAATCGCTGACAGCTTCCACAGACGGCTTTGCATTCAGAGGCAGGCGGTATCAAGTGGACAGACGAGAATGATCTGAAACAAAGAGTGATCTACACAACACACCCACCACACACAATACTGAAAAGATTTGCATTCTACTCTTGTGGTTTAAGATGCAAAGCAATAGGGCCATGTGGCCAAAGAAGAATGCGAGTAAAGCATCGTTACTGATGATTTGAAGTTAACATAGAGCCAGTTCCAAGATGTCATTTTCATCTACAACAGTGCAGAGGTTTCTTTTAAATTAAGCCAACGTCTTACTACATGTTCCGGGTTAGAGGACTTCACTCGTGCCTGAACAGTCTTGCACGCTTATTTCTGTGAAGAGAAGTGAAGGAATACGCCCAACCAATCCCAAATACAAAATATAACTGCAACACATTTGCACTGCATTTTGACCAAATTAAAGCTGCACAATGCGCAGCTTTCCCCAGTTACTAAATTCAAAGACAAATTGCACAGTTGCGCAATTTAAAGTATATGCAAGTGACCAAAATGCCTCATGCACATTTGCGCAAGGGCAAGTAGCTGGGGGAAATTGTTCCGTTTCATAAATCAATGTAACCTGACTCCGATTGTTCGAACTGGGTGTTGGGACGAGGTGGTTCTTATGTTGGTCTAGGTAGACTGCATTCTTCCTTTGGACTGTTCTGTAAGATGAGACAAGAGGCAAACAACATACACCCCTATACCCCCCAAACTATCGTAGAACTGACTATATTGTTATCCTTACCAAAATGCTTTACAGCAAATATCAGAATAAATTAAGGTCCATCAAATCACCCCATAATCACAAGTCTCTTGTTAAGAAAGGAGGATAGCAAATGGTTTTCATTTCAGGATCAATGAGGGCAGCTGAGCCCATTCAAAAATAAGTGGCACATCTAGGGTCGAAAATGTTCTGCTTTCCAACATCAACATTTGATGGATTCAACTTATCTGCCTTCAATTTCCACTTTGTAAAGGGGGGTTGTCATTCGAGCCCAGGTCACATCCGTGCTCTAAAAAACTCCAAGCTTTAGTCATACCTGAAAAAGCACAAGAAAAGCTCCCCCCACACAAGCCCCCCCAAAAGAACAAATGCATACCAAAAACTGTATTCAATCACAACAAGCTATGCATTTATTATGCAAGAAGAAAATCCTTTACAGATAGTTCACTCATTGTATTATCAATACAAGACATGGTAACTAATTGCAAAGGAATTGCAATGGAGGCATCTAGCCAGACAATGAATGGTAAGAGAAATGTGAACACAGCAACCTTACGTGATACTCGATGCGCAAGGAAAGTTGTACAAACAATGAGTTAGGGGAGTTCCTGATGATCTTGGAAAGCGCACAGGACACAGCACACTGAAAAATGCAAAGGAAAAAAAGCCTCTCTCCCCACAATTCCCTTCCCACAAAATACAATGAAGCTTTACAACACTTACAAGACAAACTGGTATTTCAATTATCAGTGCAACTGCCATAATGGGAATAACCAATTATGAATAAACTTCAAAGATAAAATCTATTTTCCAGAAGATGCTTTTAAATACCACTGGCCTGAATGAGGGGGTTCCTTCCTTATGAACTGAAGACATGGCCTTGAATGAAGATTTTTGAAGGACCGACCGTACAACTTTATCTGCAAGAGTGACAAATACACAACCCCCTCCCAACCCAACAAAGCAACTTGTAACCTGTACAGAATTGTGACGAGTTCTAATAAAGAGACTTGTTACCACACTCCCTGGAGTTAACAACTTGTTGCTACGTCAGAGGACAAATTTCGGAGAAGCTATCCTGTGGAGTTAAGAGTCCACTTGAATCCTGTTGGGTACACCTGGATGTTGCCTACTCAAGCCTCTTAGTGCTGGTAACATGGAGCTGTAGAATCTAGGGAGAGACAGATTAGGGTCCCACAACCCACCCTCCCTTAACCCAAAGCATGTATACGAAGCCCAATTTACAATATGTTCCAAATACTCTGTAAAACTCTGATACAGTGGTAGAAATACCAGATACTTTCCTAGATTTCTTTGAACTGCAGAGGACGAACATGACTCCGATCCATAGCACTATATAAATAAGCGGAACGCAACTTGCAGCTAGCAGAGGGGAATCTTGATGATCGGCTTAAGGGGGCCAGGCCTGTGAAAAGAAGAACTCCAAAACAGGTTTTAAATACCCCCCTCCCCTACTATTAAACCATTTTTAAAAATATTTATTATTTTAACATTTATTAATGCAGAGACACTGCTGCAATATGCACCATAGGCATATGAGTCCATGTACAGGATAGTTACACCCACATGTACATTTCATGCATTAACTCACTGCTGGGTTAAGAGGTAGATGTAGCTCATCTGTACCAATAATGCGCTGCTGCTGCCGAGGAGGAGATGCGGCACACACACCCGTCAATCAGTTGCACGGGAGACCATCCACTCGCACACTCGATTGCCGAAACTTCTCTGGGGGAAGACCTATTGAACAACAAGAGACCACTTCGCGCTCCAGATGGGGGACTACTTCTGATCGTGGCGGGTCAAGAAGTCCGATAAGATGTTCCTCCTCCCAGCACAATATCAAGGCATTCACCACAGCAGACACCACCACACTTATGTCAGCGCACAACAGGAGGGGCGACTACGATTTACATGGCTTGCCTGAAAAGAGGAAGAGAGAACGGTGCGAGAAATTGTGTTCCACAGTTTTATATATCAATATTTAAAGATAAAAAAACTAAATGCCCAAGTGTGTTACTGAGATACCGCTACCCAACATACAAACCAACACTTTGCTTAAAACTTTTGATGCTAGAAGACACGCGTGGCCCTGTCACACCCTCTCATCACTGGCTGGCTCACTCAGGAACTGCTGCTGCTTCTGTGTCGATCACTCTCTGCTGCTACACTGCCCTGCGCCTCTGGCTCCCTCTGGTGACCACTCGCCGACTGCTGCTGCTTCCTGAGCTCTTGGACACCATCTGCTCTTCCCACCATGCCCTCTGGTACTGTCCTGCCTGGTTCCACTGTGATCCACCCTCGCCCTGTGGTCCTGTCCTGCCTGGCACCACTGCGGTTCTCCCACGCCCTCTGGTCCTGTCCTGCCTGGTTCCACGCTGGTCCTCCCACGCCCTCTGGTCCCGTACCGCCCGGTTCCACTCTGGTCCTCCCCATGGCCTCGCTCCTCGCTGGTCCTGTGATCTTGCTCTAATAACTAAGTCCATTCATCCCCGTGTTAACTCAGTCCATTTTCCCCCCCGACAAAAAAAAAAGAAAAAAAATCTTCCCTAAGTATAATCTTCTGTCTTCCCTAATGCCATTTTTTCCCAATGCAAATGAATTCTTTAAATCGCTAGAGAACACGCCATTGAAGTGAAAATTGCAGAAAAAAACCTTCCTGATTATTAACAAACTAAATTGCTGTAAAACTGATAGAAAATGGCTTTAAAATAGCCATTAAATCAACCCAGATTTCCTGATGCCATAGGAAAACGCATCCTGGATAGACAAAAAAAACAATAATTTCACTACTTGAAGCGGTCTATTACGTCATTAACGATAACCACGACAACGATAAAAAAAATTGTTGGTCTGAACACAACCGTGCTTATCATTTCCGAATAAAGGGCCGAGCATTGGCCGCCATCTTTTTCTTATTACGTGCTAGCAGAAGAACGAGCTAGGCCACGCATTGTTCAAATAAACCAATAGCTAACGTTTACAGCCTGCTACGTCACTGCTCTCGTCTTTAGCCAACAACCGTTGCTAATTAAATAACTAACCAGATTTAGTTTCATTAAATACAATACGTTCTTGTAATTATCTACATTTGTCTTACTTTTTTCATTGTAAATTTCGACAGCCATACTTTTAATAAGTTGCGTGCCGATGCTGGGATAAATATTTGTCTGCGTCTTTTTTCCGCTAATCTTAATGCTAGCCCAGTAGTGTCGTCGATCGAAATACATATTTACAGTTTCGGTCGTGGCATATTTACGTCAAAAGTTGCGTAGATTGCAGTTATTCTCAGTAACTCGGTATCATAAGATAATACTCAATAACACCGAAAGAGTTTTCTAAACACCATAAATGCCCTCAAGGCAGGGCCTACACCTCAGTTAGTCTTGTCAGTATATGCTAGATTTTAACACCTCACAAATACTACGACATTATGTAGCTATCAAAAACGACACATCGTCGTATAAAAAGATTCGTCTTATATTAAAGGATAAAGTAAACGAAAAGAAAAGTGAAAAGAAACGGTTTGCGCTAACGCGACTCACGACCCGACGATGTGGTGTAGCTGGTGTGTTCTATCGCCGCGTCACTGGCCTTATTTATACAGCTTGGGTGATTCGGTTACGACAACCCAACTCATCCGAGAGAAAAAATAGTACCACTCTCGAAACAATGAAACGCTTATATATATGCTACCCGGGGCTTTATACTTGAGTTCATAACAGTGAGGTTAACGTATGTATATATGTATCAAATATTTGATCATACATAATCAAGATACTATTAAAAATCGCTCTGACACGTGGAATTCTAATCATGTTTGATATGCTCAAATGAGACCTTCTTTATGGTCTTGTCGCGATTGCTGGTTGAATCAATTGTATATGCATTTGAAAATGACACTTTAAATACATACACATCTCAAATCGACACTATTGAGATAGTGTGAAGTCAAAACAGCTGACGTAACAGTACAGGCATCGCGTATTAATCCCTACTTGTGTGTAACGCGGCCCCACAAACCGGATCGAACTGGAAAGTACTGCGTCGGATCTACGTTTCACGTACCGCAGTGACGTATTGTTTGTGATAATAATAATAAACCAGCAAAAGGAACAGTCAAGTAATGTCTTTTCATTTTGATATCTTGTTTTAAACGACGCCTTTCCCACATATGCTATTAGATGTGGTTGTTGACGCCGCTGGTGCTTTCAATATTTTCTCAGTTGATGGTATATGTCATATATCATGGTATATCACGTAGTTATTCAATAATTTCACAAACCTTCATAACGTTTCTGTGAACCGCAATGGCGCATCCAACGCAAACTTAATTCTCAGCGTTGGGTGAATGGCGTATATGATTAAACTAGAAATACCCAGAAACATCTCGTTCCATGTGGTAGGGGAGAGTGGAAATTTACCAGTAGTGTTTGTGTTCACCGGCAGGGGGTGCAGTACAGTTACATGCCGTTTGTCACGTCTTTGAGTGCATGCTGCCCATCCCTTTGTTTTTATTTGCAAAGTTGTTTTTCAACTTTGGTAACTGTGATTTGGACAAGTCTGGGCATGTATTAACATACCTATTGTCATGATAACTTTGCTATTGATTGAATTGATCAGCAGCACCACCCTGGTGCTCCTCAGGGTGAGTTTCAGCTCGTCCCATGATCTCTTTCATGGTGTCTGCTAGGTCTCTAAGAAAGGCATCTTGTTTCATGTGTTAATTCATGATGCCTTGACCTCTACATAATGATCAATACTCTGGTGTGAATCAAGGAGGGGACTGTGTTTAATTTACACTGAATGACCCATTAAATTGTTATTTTTACTGACTGAAAGTTTGTTGAAATACAGTATCAGTCCTCACAAGGGATAGTAGACACAGGAGAAACAGAATGATTAGATTAGATTATTGCACGCCCTAAATGTAATAATGAAGGCCTCAGTTGAACGATCACAGGAAACCCTTTGTAAATCAATGGGTAAACACAAGGCAGTTCAATTGCATACGTGCATTTTCTCTTTTAATGGTTTAAACCAGGGCTATTCAACTAACATTTCCGGAGGGCCAGCTTTTCGGAAGGCTCTCCAGCCAGTGGGCCGGTAAAAACCCCTACTATTTTGTGTTGCATGTACAGTAAACGGATACAAATAGATACAAAATGTTATATATAAGCTCTTACAAAATTAGAGGTAATAATATAAACAACATTAAGGTGCGATGGCCACAATAGGCTATTTTTGCAGAAATTTAAGTAACAGTACCAATATTATTCAGGTACAACTGCTACAGTTGGCTCATAGTGCAAGATATTCTAGTACATGCGTAGGCTGCCTATACAATTACAGCTGTACTAGTATTTGCCAAAAGGGGACGCAAAGTGTCACAAAGTGCCAGAAATAGGTGAAGCCACGGTTTTATTGGCTATTTAATAATGCATTAATTATTTATGGATTAATGGGCCATGGGCCGGTCCAAATTGCTTGAAGGGCCGGTTCTGGCCCCCAGGCCTTAAGTTGAATAGCCTTGGTTTAAACTAAATGAAATATATTTACAAACATACATACATTTACATGAAGCTGAAGAATGAGGTGTAACAAACACGTGAGCAAATTCAAATCGACGACAGGTTATACCAGTGGGTTAAATTAACTCCACTATAGATTCTGTCCAGAGGGCTTGGTTCGATTGCCTCCTGTGTGAGGACATAGGCCCCGCTTTTTTAGCTGGTTCAGTGAGCATGCAGCTGTTAAATCAGGCATCATGCAAAATCAAACCACCCTTCAGTCAGTCATACAAGCCTGCTCATGAGCCACAATGCCATTATTCTGTAGCCAGACACTGAGGGAGACAAACGTGTTCATGGTAGACATACAAACAATCCAACAAGTGGAGTCTTTGCTAAAATGCTTGGAGATTTCTATTTAATTGAGACCTTAAGAGACAGGAACTAGCTTATAACACTAACTTTGTGTGATCAGAATGACAGATTATTGCCAGGTCTGAAGTGATGGACTTTACAGCTCACATCTACAGATAAGTGGTAGCGTTGCAGAGAAACATATTGTTCGAAAAAGCTGAGCACCAACACGGACCACGATCACTGCTTCCTGTACGCCAACCAATACGGCATTCCCAGCATACCATCAGGAACGAGACAGGTGATGGAGATGTTTTTTAAGCCTGTTCACAGCCCTTCTACCGCGGAAGAGATCAAGCCAAGGAGGCACCATCACCATCACCAGTATCACCACGACTCACAGTCACACAGGTCGGATGGGTCATCCCAGTTTGCTAGGTTTGTATTCATTTATATTCTGAAATTTGCAATGAGAAGAGATTGTGCGTTAAGGTATGGGGGTGTTTTTAATAATAGTAATACATAAAACAGCCCCATACATTAATTTATAATGTTTTATATCATCATCTTGAATAATGTTTAATAATCAAATATGCAGGTGCTGGCAGTTGCTATAAATTCAAACATAAGCACAATTCATGTTTATATGGTTTAATGTACACTTATGGTTACTCAATTGAAGTTTTCCTCTGCCACTTTGCCACTTTCCTCATGTTCATTGTATTTGCTGTAGGTACATGCAGTTTGATGACACAGACAAAAATACAAATGAAAGCCATGAGCACTCCCACCACCATCATCATGGTCACCATCTCCATGACAGCCCTCACCACGAGGCTCACCCTCGTCATCACTCACACCAACTTGCCCACAGTGAAGAGGATGAGATACATTACAACCCCCACACCCCAGTAACCCTCTCTCGGACCTCATCCTCTTCCCTTTCGTCATCTTCTTCCTCCACCTCCTCTTCTTCTTGGTACACAGAGGCAAGCGCAAATAATCCCTTCTCTGTGCGCCATGCTGCGCGGCCACAGCATTCCCTATCTTGCTCCAACATCTTAGATGTCCGCAAAGGTTTTCAGGAAGATGACAGCAGCGAGCCCCTTGTCTTTGCCTCCATTAAACATGGCACAAAGGGCAGTGTTTCTCATGAGATTCATGGACGCTCTCTACAAGGGCATGTTTTTCCTTCTCTTGACCGAGGTCACAGCAGAAGTGAAGAAGGCCCTCTGAATGAAAAAGAGGGTGATCTTGGGGGAGAATACTCCAGGTCGTCACAGTTGAACGGGCCGCTGTACAAGACAGCTAGTCTAAACCGAAGTCTGGCTTTTAGTGAGGAGGACATTCTGCTCGGGGTCTCCAGAGGCCCCAAAAAAGCTGTGTCGTCCAGTCAGCTACCCAGCAAAGGGATCCTCAAGAACAGGGAACCTCCTACACACGACATTCGCAAGGCAAAGTCGATGGAGGTGCTGTCGCCAAGAGTTTCCAAAACACAAGATCTGAGAGGACAGAAAGATAAAGGGGTCGCTCAAGCTGAGATAGAGCAAGCCAGGTCCAATTTTGTGCAAGGAAAGTTGCAGTTCTCTGCCTTTCTAGATGAGATAACAAAACAGGTTATAAGTCCGTCAAACCTCACCATATTGGGTGTGAACAAAAGCAAATCAGCAAGGAAGTCGCTTGCTCCAGTCCTTCAGACAGATAGTCCAATCAAACCTCAACTCCCACCAAAGAAGCACAGAGAGAGCTCAGAAGATGAGAGGGAGCAGCATCCAAAACATCACAACAGACAGGAAAAAGTGGCTTGCACTGGCAGTCAGAATCACTTAGACTTCTCCAGTCCTGATAAACTAATCTCTTATTCACCCAGAATCCATCATGGTAGTCCCCCACCTCATACCCTGCCTTATTCCACCAGCCATAACTCTCACCATGGAAGCAGGCATAAAAACAGGAAGCCATCGCCCAGTGGAGGTTCTGTGCAAAGAGACAGGTTTGGTAGATCTGGATCTCACTTTACTGATGGCACCAGCAACAGCCCCGAGCTCAGCCAACCCGAACAACGCCATCACCACTACCACCACCACCAGCAGCAGCAGCATCCCACTGCCTCCCACCTTCCACACACTCAACATTTTCACCAGACCCCACCTCAGCATGTGTACCCAGACTCTGGACACCAAAGACCTGCCAGTGCCTCATCATCCTCAGCCCAGTGTGCAGGAGCAGGCCTTGGGTCTGAGTCTTCGTCTAGCAAATCTGATTCATCCAGGGCCAGAGACACAGGCTCCACAGCCACCAGTCACAGTTCAGAGAAGAACAGCAGACACCACTCACACATTGGCATGGGGCACTTGAAACAATCCGGGGTGAGTTTGCGTTAAACGTTTTTTAATTATTTTGTGAAGAGACATACGTGAATATAGGTCAGATCATAGACCAGTTCAGAGCATATAGCTTATTATTCTGCCAGGGTCGCGGGGGCCAATCCCAGCTGACATAGGGTGAAAGGTGTGGTACACCCTTTGTTCAAACCACCCTTAAGGGCAAAACATGTCAAAAGAGTTATAACAGAATTATTTATTATCCAACAGTTATTTAATCAATCCAGTCATTTCTATGCATTTGTGGGAAATACATATAGCACCATTTATGATAATTTAAAACACAGAATTCATTGCTTCTTAAAAGTCAGTTGCCACTCTACCTGCCCATGTTATTACATTACATTCACATTATACCACTATACTATTTTGTGGTCTATGGATAGTTTTGCTGTCTTGGAAAAAGAAATCATGAAAGAAAGATGAGTCAGAAGTGAAGGATCAGTGTAGAAAGAACAGGACGAGCATTATAAATGGAGAGAGCTGCTCTTCTCTTGCAGAGGCAGTTCAGCTGAGTCACAGTCTGTGTGGGCTGTGTCAAACTGCGCATTGCAAGCTGAGTCATTCATCAGCAATGCAGCAGAGAATAGTTCTGTGCTTGCAGGGGGGTTGATTCTATCTGAAAGTACCTGAGTTATTAGTTTTAATGGTTTCATTTTGTTTGCATTCAAAGTGCTGCTTGCTCAGAGCTATGGTTTGAACATGTGAACTGAGAGGGAAAAAGTGGAGGTGAATCAGTTAAATAAGAGCTGTGAAATGTGTCGCATGTTGAGCTTAGGTAACTATGTGGCTTGTGTACAAATAAACACTAAACATTATATAACATGGCCTTTTTCCAATGCTGTGGCTGTAGAGAGAGATGTCTGCTCATTTTGTCCTGGTCACGTACACACACACACACACACACACACATACACACACACACACACACACACGCTGGCTACAGTTTCCATTCACAGAATGAATTGATTCTGGTAAGTTCCATTTCCAGGCTAGTCAATAGTTTATAAAAATCCATCATGTCCTCATTAATAGAGTACTCCCCCTCCCCCCTCATTGTGTGTGTATTTGCTTTTTACACATTTTAAGCTGGACCAGAGCCATCTCTCACAAGAACAAAACTATTGTTGTCCTACTATAAATGATGAGATAAATGTGGATATATTTCAGTGTGCTGGAATACTTCTTATAGTCTGTGTCAAAGCCAGATCTTGTATATTAATATGAATGTTATTCACTTTTCTTTTTCCACCCCAGGACACACTGTGTGAGGCCAGTCATCTCCAGTATGTATCATTTATGCTTTCTGTCTGTTTTCACATATACTGTCAGCTTTTCAGTTACTTTCTTGCTCTGGATCCAGTAAGGCTCCAACTCCCTCCCTCCCTCCTCTGCGTTTAGGGTGTTGCAGGAAGAGAATGCAGATCTTCAGCAGAACCTGCTGCAGACAGTGGTTTGCATTGAGAGCCTAGAAGCGGAGTTGCAGAGAACCAGGGACGAGCTCAGTCACGTCAAGGAGAAATATAAAAGGTCTGGAACAATGAACAGAACAACATTCAACCCGTGTGATTGATTAACACAGATTATACCCTGCAGTGTGTGTGCATAAATAAACACGGAACATTACATTGGAAAACATTTCCATGCATAGAGTGAGGCAGGATCTTTATGTGAGAGCTGTGGTGTCACGTATGAGGACACCAGAGCCACTGCTAATCAATAAAACTCAATATATGGCTTTACATAACAGTTTCTATAGATCAACTGACGATATGGAACGTACTGCATGGACAACACAGGCCACACACACGTGCCATTCTCTGCGTGTTTAGGTTAGGCAGTGATGTATTTTCCTCAGGCAACAGAGACTGGACAGACTGTCCTTTCAGTTCACACTCACCGCTGAGGTCCTGTCAGGCCTGTTTTACATACCACACTTTCTGCAACAGACTGGAGCAACTGCAGCAGTGAATGTCTTTTCACACTGGGCTGCAGTTTGGTGTCAGTTGTTGCACAAGCACCATTTGTGGTCACCGCTTGTCCTGGAGAAAACAGCTGCCTCTTTCCCTTTATCCCCATCTGACTCACATCCCTATCTGACAGTAACCTAGAGGCGTGAGAGAAGTGTTATTTCATTAAAATAAAAATAAATTTTTTGCTTGTTACAGTCTTCTGGAGACGCACAGTGGAACCAAGCAGGCCAATGACCTGCTGGGTGAACACCTTCACATAGCGGTGAGAAAACTAGCGTATGGAGCTTATATCATACATGGAATCCTATATTTGACCTTCTGCCACCTTCTCTCTCTCTCTCTGTGTGTGTGTGTAGTCAGAGAGTCTGAACAGTGAGAGGAAGTTCCTGTTAAATCGTGTGTCCCAGCTGAGTTCAGAGTTGGAGGCCGCTCACAGGACCATCTCTGCCCTGGAGAACATCAATGTGAGCACACTGCCATCTAATGGACACTTATGCACACTTCCACATACAGCACATTGAACATGCAGGGGCCTCAGGTCAGACACTGTGCCACTCAATTTCTACCGCTTTGTCCTCAGCTGACATAGGGTGAAAAGTGGTCGCCAGTCCTTCACAGGGACACATAGAGACAAACAAGCATCCACACTCTCACTCCCAACCACAGTGAATGTATAGTGTTCAATTTGCCGAATACCCAAATCTGCATGTTTTTGGACTGTGGGAGGAAACTGGAGAAGCTGGAGAACACATACACAGGGAGAACATCAACTCCATGCTCATAGCCGTATGAGTGTGTGTTTGTTGTCAGATTTATCTCTGTACTGGAACTGCATGGAACACATGTACTGTACACCTAGATTCAGATTGGTAAAGCAAATTAAATACAACATGTTTTCTAGAATCTAACTACTTTAACTAAAATGTAATCTACTTGACATGTTTTTAGTTTGTACTGCATGTACTCCACAGTATCAACTCACCATGGATTTTCTGAGCCAGCAAACAGTATCTCTTGTACTGCAAATGTCACACTAACCTGAAGTACCAGGTTAGTGTGACATTTGTTGGATGTTCAGTATGTCGAATAACTATTTCACAAGCACTGAATTTGGAGGAAATGTCTGCGTTTGGTGTCTCAACCTCAGGTGCCGTGCTTGATAAAGGGTTTATTAGAGAAGCACTTTTCCTCAGCGGAGTCCATGCAGAAGTTTGTGAAAGCCTCTGCTCCAATCAGCTGTTCTGCCACCTCTCCACAAGGAGACGGCCGATCCCAAGCGACAAAAGTGGATGGAGAGTCACATGATCGGCTGACAAACCCAGAGACAGGTCCTCAGAGAGTCACTGCTTTCATGCCATTTAAACACGGGGAGCCAAAAACAACAGCTGAGGCCAGTCTCTTAAATCAGCATGAGTCCACCCACAGCCAACCTGACATCACTTCTGCCCTGTATAAGAAAATGGCTGCTGTTTATGCAGCGGGACCACAACCTCTTTATCCCCAAAGTCAGCAGCAGCAGCAGCAGCAGCCTCATGTGGGCACTTACCAATGTGACACCCCTCTAAACCTTCAGCCAGCCAATGTGGGCGGTGAATGGTGGGGCGGAGAGGGAGGAGTCAAGGTAACACTTTTAGAGCATGACATTGTAGACGTGACCTCCATGTCGGCCCAGCAGATCTTGAATGATTTCATGGAGCAGCTGCAGGTCCATAAGGACGTGGGTGGGGGAACAGAGCCACATGTCAAGCACGAGTGGGTGGGAGGAGCGGAACAAACAGGCAAAATGGCAGATTGATAAATTCAGCCAACAACGTGGCTGAAGGATTATATATTCCTTATTTATATTAATTAAGAAAAAAAAAAATACAACTAAAATAGTGTGGATGTGAAGGTTGTATTATTATATTGACTTGTTCCAGCTTTTAAAGGATAAACTAAATCTAAAGAAAAGATGCAACAAGCCCATTTTTTTGGTAACACTTTAACACTTTGGAAATATAGTTTAATTTCAGTCAGGCATTCAAGAACAGTTCTCTCTAAAATTGTCATTCTCTCCCATATTTACAGAGAGCATGTTAATCATGTTAGATCAGGGGTCTCAAACTGGTGCCCCAGGGCCACATGCAGCCCCCCAATCGATTACACGCGGCCCCCCACTTAATATCATGTTATAATGAAAACATGGCCCACTACCGCACCGTCTTTTAAACACAGTGTGTAGCTGAGGCACAGCTTCCAGCGAGGTGAGAATATAATAATAACACGTTTGCTAGCAATGTTATTTATAAGAGTAATAATAAGACATTTGGTCATAATTATCCCATTATTAAATGTGTCATATACAACATTCAATTACATATATAAATACACTTGTTAGGGCCCGAGCCACGAATGGCAGTGGCCGAAATGGCTCCTGGTACGAATTTTAATTATAGTTGTCCACACTATTATTAATGTAATTTAAAATAAATGTCTGTTTTTTTTCTTCCCACTTTTTGTTCTCTAGGCCGGCCCCCTCTTGACCAAAATAGATGCGCATTGGCCCCCAGGTCATTTGAGTTTGAGACCCCTGTGTTAGTTATTACCTATGACATACACACAATAATAGCGGGAATTGGGTTTCTGTCTTTCATAATATTTAATATTTAATGCAATATTCTGTGTTTAATGATTATGTTTCAAAGAGAATTTAAGGATATGGGGTACAGTACTGAGGTCATTAGCTGCAGTTGATCGTAGACATATTGGTACATATGATAAATATGATTATGTTAACTCCTGTTGTCATGGTAGATTTTAGAGTTTATGTATCAATAAATTCAATATTATTAACACTAATACCAGCTAGACTCAAGTATAGAACTATGTTGATAAACTCACTCACTCACACTACATATAAATCAGTGTGAAATTATCTAATAATATATATTTTCTTCTTTGTAATTGTTAGCTTTTAATGAATGTAATAACTTTTGAACTTCACAAAGCAGATTGGTAAAATATTTTCAGTACAGACCAAACCAAAATTGTCTTGAATAGTTAAAATCTTTAAATTATTTAGTGGCTTGCATTGAATATAATTTTAAATTGTTGTGAAATTACTACATTTGCTGTGTAAATATAATTTAGTTACCCCGTGTATGTGTATATAATAGATAACATTTTGAAACAGTAGTACTGTAGTTCAGGGTTAAAGGTTAACTTCAGAAGGCAGAACACAAATGTACTTTTCAGATTCAGTGTTGAATTTCTGTAAATTCCATGTGATATGTAGATGAACTAATGTTTAACAGCAGCGTATTAATATTATTTCAATGTGTAAGGCCCCCATCTCTCATCAGTGTGAATCCTCGTAGTCTTCCTCGATTGAATTTGTAACTGTGTCATTGCAACTGTTCCACCAATAAAAACACGATAATGAATTAATGCCATGCCTTAGATTGCTGACTTATTTTCACTGTTTTTATTGTTATTGTTTTTTTTTGTCCAGTTCACCACAATGTAACCATTCTCAACATAACTTAGGGCTTAAATGTGTCTCCAAAATCAGTTGCATTAGAATATCTGCAATTAAAGCTGTAGTGTGTAACTTTAAAATACAAGTCCTTCCGCAGTTTGACAGGATAAATAGTATTGTCCCCACCCGCCACTGTGCTGTTGGTATATACACTTAGGCCCCGTCCCAATACTTCCCTTACCCTACATTTTTGCCCTAACCTCAAATGTTGCGTGTTCACGTGTAGGGAGGAGAAAGGGGAAGTGCAATCTGGCTTCAACCTTGCTGTAACTCTCACTCAAGCCGTCATGAGTAATTATAATAATCCTATTGATCCGGCCCCACCAACCTCCCTCCCACCCTCTTTATACATAATCCCATGACAGCAGAACTCTCCCTCACATTGTCATACTTTACTTTACTTTAATCAGTGTCCCTGAGATCATGTTGGGGACACTCATGTTCTTTAAGACGATAATCAGTTCATATGACAACACAAAAATTTGTATTGAATTGTGTTTAGTGCAGATAGTTTATATGTGATATTACGAAAACCTCTGTTAACAGTCATAACACTGTATTTTCTGTTGGTGTGAGGCATTGATGGCGCTGCAGGCTATGCTGGTTTCAGGTCAGTCCACTTGTCATAATAGTCCCTCAGGCCTCTCATAGGTTACTGCATGTCCATCAGAATAAGTTTGCTGATCAGACAATGGCCTGCTTTCCCATTGGCCCCTGTACTTTAATAGGATCCCAAGGACTCGGTTGGGGGATTAGAGCTCCAAACTCTCAACTTTGGTCAGTCTCAGTGTCCTGCAACCATGGGTGCAGCGGTTTAGGGGGGTGCCGCGCACGCACAGTCCCGGAGGGGTACCAACAACAGACGCCACGACTCGAGGTCAGAATCGTTGGTTTCAGCTTGAAGAGGGGGGCGACAGCAGAGCGACCTTTCAACTTTGGGGGGGAACTTGTAATCTCGTGTAAACGGAATATCTCTTGCTCCATAGTTCCTTTCGATAAATTCATTTTCTCACATTTTCCCAAGGTCCTACTCGACTGAATTGGATCATAAACAATCGTTTGGGGACATTTTTTGCATTCAGGTGAAAGCTCTTGGATTATCCTCGAAGGTCAACTGCGCCGTTTATCGTCTGAGGGATCTTGCCTACTTATCCTCTCCACTTGGAACAACTTAGATGAGCTCAACCTGCTAATAACTGATCAAACAAGTGCAAAGCCTGCACTGACAACTGCATGTCTGCTCTTTTTTTTACTTGCAGTTTGCCATCTTTGAAATGAGTCCGTTTTTGATCCGAATTCACTGAACTTGGTCCTCTTCTCCCCCCGTTCTCCTTCTCTTACTCGTTTCTCCTGTCTTCGTTTGGATTGGTGCGTAGTAGCGAGCCCTTGAAGATGCTGCTGAAAATGAAGTTCACCCAGCAGAGGCGGGTGCGTCTGGCCCAGGGACTGTGGCTGCTGTCATGGCTGGCAGTGATGTGCGGGGCCTTTATCTTCTGTCTGGGGGTTTTCCTGAAGATAGAGCTGCTCCGTAGGGATGAGGTAGAGAAGAGGACACACACACACACACACGCACACACACACACCCTAACCTAAACCCAGTTCTAACCCTAAGTCTTAAAGGTGCCATATGTAAGAATGTGGCCAAAAACAGTTACTACATTCAAATTCAAAATACAGAGGTATTTTAGGTTTCGTTCTCTGACATAACTGGCAACCTGTGGTTGCTCAGCAGCTGAGACTCTACTGACTGCAATTATTGGTAGACGGCGGTAGGTGGCACCACATTCCAAAACATGATTTCAAAACATAGACATGATTTGCAGTCTGCAAAATATTTTTTTTAATGCAAATATTTTGGCTGTACTGTTGTTGTTGGTGAGTTCAGTTTGTTATATGAACATTATTCCTGAGTCTCTGTGACATATTAGGAGGATTTTATGGCCAGTTAAAGTTATCTTTTTTGGATCTCGTAAAGATATAAATACAAATACACACACAGAGGTTTGTGCAGCTATTCTTCTTAGGACGCTTAGGACTTCCATTCATTTGGGCAGCTTAAACAAAGCGTTATCCCTAATCTTATGCATGACCTTACCCTTAACACAATTCATCATCTCAGCTCTAAACTGCCTCATGAGGACCTCATGTTTATGCCATTTGCTTATAAAACAGCACACACACACACACACACACACACACGCACACGCACACACACACGCACACGCACACGCACACGCGCACACGCACACGCACACATACACATACACATACACATACACATACACACACACACACACACACACACACACACATACACATACACATACACATACACATACACATGTGGAGTTATGTATGAATGTGTGTACATACTTTTAATGATGACTTGAAAAGCACTATGTAATTGGAACTGTTTACTAATTTAGTCCATTTAATAATGCAACATCACCTTTTAGATATGGGATGAAAAGCCAAGTGGTGCCGCCACTAAACACTGCGATGATTTTTGTCGAGGTTACACAAATATGAGCGTCTATGAGCTAAAGCTTTTGTCCTTTGCTCCTGGTTGTTTACTGAGCAAAAGGAGCTTAAATATACAAATACAAACAAGCACACCAGTGCATGTTAAACCAGGTGGATTATGTAGCATGTCAAAACATGTTCTCTTTTCAAAATTGGTTTAATCCCAAGTCAGTGTTTATTATGAGAATGGCAGAACAAGGTCATACCACTGTCTCTGATTGACCTGAATAGGTTGAAAGCATTGATATCCATTTGGCTGCTCGAGAAAGCCTTTCTTCAGCTATGTATCGATCTTTGATGAGAGAATGAGATTTTTAATTATCCTTCCTGTTTAGCCAAGGACTAATTGACACTGGCACTGAGAGGAAGTGAATGACTGTAATACAAGAAGTAACTCTTGCATTGTGGCCAGCGTGATGATGTCAGGAAGCTCAAGAAGCTTTTCAGAATGATTTAAAAGAGCTGTTACTCCATTTTACTTCTTATTCAGAAACATATTTGCATTCAGGCGCGCATATAGCACTGTACTTCATGTACACATCATTTATAAAATAGATTATTCTTCACAGAGCTTCGGAAAGTAATGTGTGTACGTGAAAATGCGGCTGCGCGGATGTGAAATTAATTAGAGGAATTCAACAGTTCCAGGTCAAGATTTTAATAATGGACCTTACACAACTGGCAGCTTCCTGCAAACTCAGCCAGGAATCTATTACATCCATAAATTACTTTTTTTGTAACCAGGGCAAATAATTAAATGTGTCATCATATTACTCTTGAAGCCTTTGTATCCGGCGTATCAGCAGATAACAGAATCTTTTGGTGGCCTGTCATATATATATTTTTTACAACAGATAAGTGAAAGCAGAATTATTACCTAGTGAAAGTGAGCAGAGGAAAGTGTGACCTGCAGTGGGCCGCTGCCCTGGTGACAATTTTATCTTTGACTTCCTTACTTGAGGTGATGGAAAACACAGAGATCCACGTGGTGCCCAACATCCTAATGATGGTGGGTCTGGCCTCCATCGGCACCAACTGGGCTGCGACTCGTGTGTGTCAGGACTCCCTGGATGCCAGCCGCTTCCCCCGTTGGAAGGTTCTCCTGTTGGCCTGGTTTGCTGTCGCTGCAATGCTCTGTTGTCTGCTCGTCTCCGTGGTGGTGCTCAGCTATGCCCTGCAGGGACGCCTGGAGGAGTCACTGAAGGTGGGTCTTTACAGAGAAAGGCCCTATGGTTAAAAAGATATTCTCCATATCAGGACAAGCGTGTTCTTGTCTGGAGGCAAAACACAACTTGCTCCCTCTTTGCTGAGATGGCAGCTGGGTTTTGGGCTAGGAAGAAGACAGAAATTCCATATCCTGCAAATCGAAGAATGGTTGCAGATATTAAATAAAAAGAAAAGCAAGTACTCTAACACAGCAAATTACATTATGGATTTATCAGTCTTTAAAAAACTGTTATCCCTCAAACACGAGGGAAAGGGTGTCTTCTGTTTACACATAGGAACGAAAAGTTACTTCATACCAACGCAGGTGAAATTACAGTAGAAAATCCTATAAAATCTGATTTAAAAAACATTGTCCCATTGTCTTTCTATTCACTTTTCTGTCCTCGCCTTCAGATTGGCCTCAGGAATGGTATTCGTTTCTACAAGGACACAGATGTACCAGGCCGCTGTTTCCAGAAGGAGACCATCGATCATCTGCAGATGGAGTTTCGCTGTTGTGGAAACAACAATTTCAGGGACTGGTTTGAGGTTCAGTGGGTCAGCGGCAGATACCTGGACTTCACCTCTAAAGATGTGAAAGAGTGAGTGAATGCTCAATGCAGCAATGAGTAAATCATGAGACGCAGGGAGGGTGGAAGGATGAACTAGAGATAAAAGGAAAGAAGAATAGAATTAAATAAGGTGGAAATGGAAGTTCAAGTGAAGGAGGGATAAAAAAGACATCACATCCAGAAACAAGGATGGAGGGAGGCTGATAGGAAAATAAAGATGCGACGGCAGAGGAGGAGTGGATTAAATATAGACCTGGCCTTTAGTTTTTGAAACAAAGGGCAGAGATGGGTGGAACGTTTGGTTTGTGAAGCGAGCAGAGACAGATTAAACACGTGAAAAGGAATGAGTAAGCAGAAAGGATACAACATGACGACACTTACTCAGAGACACTGCCCGCTCCTCACTAATGTTAAGTGTTTATTGAGCTAAGTTGACATTTACGATGCCTGCTTAGACTTATATCTCTCTGTGTCTTAATTTACTCTCCCGTCCTGCTCTCCGTCTCCAGTCGTATCCGGAGTAATGTGGACGGACGTTACCTGCTGGACGGCGTTCCTTTCAGCTGCTGTAACCCTGCCTCCCCTCGGCCCTGCCTGCAGAAACACCTGACAGACAACAGTGCCCACTTCAACTATGACTTCCAGTCAGAGGAGCTCAACCTGTACAGCCAGGGCTGTAGGCAGGCACTGACCGACTATTACATGGGCCTAATGAATTCAACCGGTCCTGGGGTGCTGTCAGTCATCTTAATACAGGTGGGTCACATGAACAATAGAGTATTACATATTATTAAAGTCACAGCACAGGATTTTTATGTTTAACGAAGTATTTGCTGTAATCTCTGCTCCGTTACAGCTTTTAAGGATTCATTGGTTAGACTATGTCTCTGAGAAATGAATCCTGAATGAATGTTTTTTTAATTTGATTTTGTCCACAGTATATAACAATGTACAGTAAACAGATCCCTTGACAACATCATTTCAATTAAGGGGTCCCTGCTCTCTCTCTCTCACACACACACTCACACACACACACACACACACACACACAGACACACACAGAGCCAAGATGACCAACAAACGACTGACACACATTGATTTCTGTCTTAATCAAACACGCATTCTTAGGTTGCCAAGTATCGATAGCTTACTCGGCTTACATAACAAACACAACCTCAGGCTGGTTGTTATTGAATGCAGTTTGTATTTTATGGACACCAAAGTAAGTGCAGAACACTGACTCAGAAGCATTTCAATGTTTTAAGGTTATTTATTGAGCATACTTTAAAAAAATTAATAAAAAATAGTCGGCAGAGGGTGGGCTGGTGGAGGCTGAGCCCAGGCAGGTGAGGCAGGACAGGCAGTTATTGGAGGAATCAGCAAACCAAACCAGGTAAACAGACGCCGAGTTAGCTGGAACAAACAAGATCAAACATAATTCAATTCGATTCGATTAAAAAGTGACATCCTCTGTCCTGAGACCCTCACATCGAGTGAGGAAAAACTCCTTTTCACAGGGACACAAGCATGAAAAGGGAGTGAAAGATGTCAATTCTTTAATTGAAATGCCTTTGATTTTTGCTTCTATGATGTTACAATTATACTAATTATATAATTAATATTGTAATATTATATTATTAATCCATTATTACATGGCAAAATAAGACAAATATGTACCCTAACCTTTACTGTATATATTTAGAATTCTTAATATGATATGATGTGATAAAATAACCTAAAAAATTACCAATATTTCCCTTCATTATATGATTTTAAAAAGAGCTGACAGGTCTTTCAGATGGAGTTTTCAGAGCCTCTTTGTTCCTTCTGTGTAGATGTCAGTGCTCCTGAGCCTGCGTTACCTGCAGACTGCAGTGGAAGGAGCCATGGCACTGGAGAACCCAGAGGGCGACAGTGAGGGTTATCTCCTGCAGAAGGGAGTGAAAGAAACCTTGGAGGACGTCAAAGCCAACGTCCTCACCATGCTGAAGTTCACGCAGGTCGACCCCACTAACGGCGAGGAGTCCCCAGAGGCAGCAGATGCTGAGAAAGCTGCCTCCTCCACTCCTGCAAGCTAGAAGGAGAAAAAAAACAAAAATCACAGATGAGATGTTGGAGGAAAGGATGCGGAGACGGGGGGAACGTGGGGGTGGGGTGCGATGTGATGGTTCTTGGTTATGTGAGTTGGCTGGTGGCAGGTAGAGCACCTGTTTGGCTTTGACATGTTTTGTTATATACTCCACTGATGCAGCAGCTGCAGCTCCCTCACACACACACACACACACACACAGGGCCAAAACAAGGCATCACACGGGGGTGTTCCTGCACAGACACCAAAACAAACATCTCCTCTGTGCAGGAGCTCATGAATGAGTAAACATCAGAGAATCTGCTCAGGAGATGTGTAGTGACTTTTTATTGTAACTAGAAAAGAGTACATTCAGTTCATATGGATGTAGCGTGTAAGCACATTTTAAATATTATGACTCAAATTTGTGCACTGTATTATATGTATACATGAGTTTGTACTAAAGTGCAACAACGTGCTTAGGAATTTAAAAATGCACCTGAATTACACATTAAAGGTAGATGTTTTTAACTGCTTTGAAGTGTCGGCCTCCTTTTGTAATATTAGAGAAGGCTCTGGGTTATCGGCATTAAGCAAGGAGAGTGGGATTAAGTGTGTGTTTGTGTGCATGTGAGTGTGGTGTCCCATATGAAGCTATCATCTTGTCTATTCTGGCAGCTAGCTCTGAAACAATCTGATAATCTCTGTAAAGTTAATCCCAGAACTGCTGCACAAGCGGTATGAGCGCACACAGACAGCGCACAGGAACACACACAGACACACACTTTCTGAGACACACACGACATACTGATACAACACACAATGAATCCAAACTGTTTTTAGTGTGTTTTCATCCAAAAAGAACACATCATAGTGATGTGTCCTAAAGCTACAGGCATGTGTGTGTCTCTCTCTCTATTCTTATCAAATAAACCTCTACAACAGAATTAGTGAATGTTTTATTTTATTCATAGCAAGAGACAAAATATCTCCAATTATGCAACACGAGCACAGGTCGATGCAGTGAGGATGAGAGTTTTGATTGAAAAGGGAGATAAATATTTTCTATTCAGTAAAATGTT
This sequence comes from Microchirus variegatus, assembly GCF_963457635.1. NCBI lineage: Eukaryota > Metazoa > Chordata > Actinopteri > Pleuronectiformes > Soleidae > Microchirus > Microchirus variegatus. The sequence continues at coordinate 9,961,453 of NC_139807.1, read as the reverse complement.
TCTTGAATAAATACAAAAAAAATCCCCTAAACCAATAACTTCAAAATCCAGGTGTCAAAGTCCCTGACCTGCCGCAAATGATTTTTTTTTTACATTTAAGAGAAAATAGTAAAGCCAAGAAATGTTCAAAGTAAAATCAAAGTAAAAGACATTTAAGATTGAGATCTTTCAAACAACTTTCAAATATATACATACATTCTAATAAAACATTAACCAGTCTCAGTATTTCAAAGAGCATTGGTAAAAAAATTCAAAAAATGGTGCAGTACATAAATCAAACCTGTTTACCTGGTTGCACTTCCCGAAATGATTAAGCGATGGAAATATAATATATAATATAATATACATATCATTTATTTTAAACTGCTTTATTAATCAAATGTGAATTCAACACAACTGTTAATACTAGGGGTTTATGCAAATAGAGTATACAGAAGAATATACAGGAATAAATATAATATAAATATAGAAAATAAAATGTTATATCAGTCTATAGAAATGTAACCAGAGTATTATCTGTTAGTAATGAAAATGCTGACGAAACCCCATACCGAGCAAATAGGAGTTTGACTTTCAACCAGCAGAGGTCGCCACTGCACAGTGTTTGGATGAGTGGCCCGTGGGTTGACATGGATACGGTGGCCCGCTGACAATTTGTATGAGTTTCATAAACATGAGAGCAAATGTCCTCTTATCTGTATATTTCTACTTAAAACGTGATTTTATCATTCTGCATTTGTGGATTTTTACGTAAATGTAGTTGTAATTATTGTTCCCCCATGGTGACTCTTGCCCATGTTTTACTGGTTTATTTATTTTTTATCGCTGTATTTAATTTTTTTGTATAGACGTGGGATTTTATATTTCAGTTTTTATCATTAATATTATTGTTGTTGATGATGTAATTGTTGTATTAAGTGGGTGGGCCTCTTGCCGTGTGTCGTGAGAGGAAGAGGAAAAAACGCAACATTTTGAAAATTCCGGTGCGGTTTTGCAACGGAACAGAATCACTGAGAGGAAGGGGGAGGAGGAAGGGAGGGAGGGCCGCACAAATGTCAAACTGCTCCACTTGACGCGAGATGGATCCTCTCTCTGTGATTCTTTATCCATTTATAATGCATCTTTTTTATTATTTTTAATTAGCCATCAAACGTGATGTTTCACAGCTCTCCCAACGCAACAATGGACTCCAACATTATGGAGATAATAGAAGAATTCATGGAAAGTGCGTTGGCTCAATGGGTACGTCCTTTATCATTCACCACTTCCAGTTAGAGAAAAGGTCATCGTTTCTGGAGGCAAAAAGAATAAAATGAAACCGAGGCTCTGTTTAGAAACAAGGTGAATTATTATTATTTCACTGTGTCTTTTAGAGCAGACTGCTTTCCAGCTCCAAAATAAATATATAACTATTATAGGTGTGGAATAATAAGTGAACAGCCTAGTTACTGTGTTTTTGTTTTAGTCAACTTCTCCTTTTAGCAGCTTCCTTTGCCTGCTAATAACCCTGTTTGTCCCTCTACCAGCCTTGATACTTCCGTGTCCATGGGCAGGTTCTCATTAGAGAATAATACAAAGTTAAGTACAGTGCATTCAACAGAAAAGAGTCTCAGTGAAATCAATTGAGACGTTGTACTAGCAGGGGTTTCCACATGGGAAACCAATCAGCCCCAGGGAACGTGTTCTCCTTCTGGTCATTGAACAGTTTTTTTTTTGTTTTTTTTTACCTGTACATGTGTTTAATCATGTTAGGATATTCAGTTTTATTACTGCCATTCTCCAAATAGGGGGTCAGAGGTCACATTCAGCAGGATCTTGCAGCATTTGCTCAAGGGCACTTGAGCACAACACAAAAGTTGTCACACATGTTGAAGGACATCCACGGCCAATGCTGTGCCACTCTGTCGCAGACGAGGGTCACCAGCTTCTCTGCATCACCTCAGTCCATGTTTACCCACAGTGCAGTTTTTAGGAGGCGCAGGTGGGAATAAACCTCATTATATTGCAGTTTGCATTGGCACAGCTTTCTTTTTGGAGCAAAGAGAGAGGGACCTTGGCTGCGATCCTGCTTGGCTGCCTGTCACTGTGAAGTGCTTCCCAGTGGGAAGGCACAGATCCCACCTGTATAGACAGGTGCACCGACTCAAGTGGCTTCCTGTGTGAAAACATTTGCACCTCTCCATCTCTTTGTGTCTCCCTCTCTCTCTCTGTGGACCCATTTCCTGCACCTGTCTCCGTCTTCCTTGTTTCGTCCACCTCCAGTTATACTCTCGCTCTTTTCTCACAGGTTCAGCTGTTTGAGAAGATGGTTGAGAGCAAGAATGGCAGTCAGTATATGGAAGTGAACTCAATTTCCCAGAGTACCCAGGATCGCTACCTGAGGCTGACCAACGGGATTTTCCTCAATGAGGTCATGAGGGTCATGTAAGGTTCATTTGAATTTTCTCGCTGTACAATTTTCATTGCCGCACATTGGCAATCGCAATAAAAATGATCGTTAGACAATGGGAAACTATGAGCCAGTTTGATGATCCTGATATGGGGACATTTTCAAGTGAGTCTTCAATATTAGATGAGCACTTAAATTTTAAATTAGAAACAAGTCCAAAGAGCTCATTTTAAAGCGGTTGTAGGAAAAAAACTACTATAACCTTGCAGTTTGTTCAAAAACCGGCCACAGCAGAAAAACAGACCAATTAAAGATGAAATATAATCATTTTGGTGTTCCCCTTAGTTTAGTACTATCACAGGGTCATTGTTTATATTTGTGAAGTTCTTTATTTCATGTCCACATACCCGCAACACTAATGACATTATCAGAGTCATTGGATGTTTTTGTTTTTGTTTTTGCTAATATTAGCATGGAGCGTGGAGATTGTGACCAAAAATGATGTGAAACATTTGTAGCTTAACCCATTTTATTACAGTCTTTATCTTTGCTATCACTGACTCTATTCAATTTTAATTTTACTCTTATATCTCTATCGTTATCGTATTGTTGTTTTGTACCTATTTAGTATAAGCTCATTAGCATTGCTACTGTTAGCACATCAGCAAGCTAGCTCAGTAGGGGTCGTACCTATGTTCCCCGGGTCCTATGTTCCCCTTTTTTTTTAAAAAAAAAGGGTCCTAAAAAAGGGTCCTTTGTTCCCTGTTTTTCCCCAAAAAAAGTCCTATGTTCCCTGCTCACATACAAAGTGGGGAACATAGGACCCGGGGAACATGGGTACGGCCCCGCTCAGTACATACCCGCTAGCATCTATTTTTAGCATATTTTTAATGTAAGGTCAAGAAGTTAGGTCAGCTCACCAGGATGGAAATCAGGATTTATGTGCTGAGAAACAAAAGAGCATGAGTAGGTCACTCCATTTCTCACTGTGTCAATACAATGCAGTGATATCAACAAAATCTAACAATTTCTTTCTTGGGCCATAACCTACATCCCCAGAAAACTTCAAAAATCCATATTTTACTTTGTGAAAATCACACTGAGCATTCTGACCACAGACCAACCAAATATGAAGAAAATGATAGCAAAAAGATGGATACTTTGAAATTATTTCCAAGGCACGATGTTGACATATTTGTCCCCTTGTTGCAAAGTTTGCCAGGAAATTCTTGTTAAACTATGTTTTACAGCAGTTGCCAGGATCCATATTTGCCATGTTTGTGAGCTCATTATTGGACCAAGATCACTCGACCAAGTGATAACTGTTTCGTGAGTTTAACCGTGGGTTAAAAGTGAGTGGTTAAATTTAGGCATAAGAACCACCTGGTCATAAAAAGATCATGGTCTTTCCTCATTGCATCAACATCCTCTTCATTAGAAACACAATGTGTGGTAGGGTTAAAATAGGATCACATCTTTCTCTCTGTCATGTATGCACAGATCTGTGAGATTTTTGCCTAACAAAAATTCACAGTCGAATATAAAGCAACTTCAAATGAGACAGCACACAACATCACCTCACATATCTGCTTCCATGCGCTCACCCTTTTTTTCATACTTGCAAAAAATTTGAAATAAACTTTCTTGTGGATCCTGTGTAAAGAATGGCATAAAAACATGACCTGTGCATATTTGCCAGAATTTTAAAAATGAAGCTCTGCATATGTGCTGCCCTATTAGTTGCCTCTGCTAAATTTCTTATATCCCTGTTCAAATTTCAGCAGAATACAACCTTTTCTCTCTGAAATGGAAAGACCATGTTCTTGTCAGTATTTGCCAAACATCTGATTAATACGGCCTGACCTCAGGCTCGCCATTTCAACAAATAACTACATGAGGATTTTTGTTGCCTGCTTCACAGGCTCATAAAATGTTTATTCACTCTCTGCTAAAATGCACAGTTGCATAAGAATTTCTTATCTGGAGAGAAATGATGTCGGGGCTGTTTGATCAAACTATAGTAAATACACTGCCTTGTCTTTTCTGTATTCCTCTCAGAGACCCGAACCCCAAAATGGAGCGTCTTTACGACAGTGGGCAAGATGACCACATGCTGAGAGTGCAGAACTTTTCCATCTTAAACCGACACCTGAGAGCCTTCTACCAGGTAGGGCAGGGTCACAGGAGGGAGCAGGGTATGGTCGAGGAGTTAGGTCAGAGAATCAACAGACCATGTGTAGGTTTTCTGACACGCCACTGAATGCACAGTGAAGCCTGTTTTTGCACTGAAGTGAATTTTTGACATGTGCACTTTGACAGTATTTTATAGACTAGAGAAAGCACTCAAGAGCACAAACATGCGCCAAGGTCACTCAGTGTCGCACGGTGTCAACACACTGAAGTGGTATCTAACACTTTCTTCTTTAGGCCAGAACCTACATCGCCAGAAAACATCATTATAATCCGTCTTTTACTTTTTGAGTTTTGCTGGTAGCAGTCAGACAAACGTGTCCAAAAACATACTCTTCGAGGCTCATGCAATGAATAATTCAGACCTACATTGCAACTTAAAATAACACTGAGCATTCTGAATACAAACCAACCAAATATGAAGAAAATGATAGCAAACTCTCCAACCTGTATCTGCATCTCACGTTCTTGTATATGAAAGCTCTGAAAAAGGTGAAAAAGGATACTTTGAATTTAGAAATACTTTCCAAGGCAAAGATGTTGCCGTAGTTGTCCCTGCGTTGCAAAGTTGCTAGGATCACATGTTTGTGAGCTCATTTCTGGACCAGCATCACAGGACCAACAGATGATAACCATTTCCTGAAATTTAGGCACAAAAACCACCACAAAAAGATGTTTTTTCACGTGTCATAGGGTTAAAACACGAGGATCGTGTTCTCATAACATCATAAAATTGGTAAAAATAACAGTGTTGATGTGTTTTAACACAGACACACCAGGATGACACAGCAGTGTTTGGCTGTGACCTATGGTCTTATACTGTGGTCTGACCTCTGCCTCCAGTATTTCACTGTAGAATAGAGAGCAACGTCTAATGAAACACCGCACATCGTTGCCTTTGTATACAGAATAGTAAAATCACAACCTTTTTTAATATCCAATTGAGATTTAGTTAACTTTTTTGGATTGGATTGAAATAATAGATATTTGCACGTATACTTGCAAGTTTTTCTGGACCGCTGTTTCTCAGATGTGAGTACAAGATTAGTTTCCTTCCCAAGATCAATCAGTCAATTGTCAAAGCGCTCAACATTTAATTGGTAATTGGAAAAGTTTTTCTAATTTCAGTCTTAATAATATCCATCGCTGTTGACAAATTACTTTCAGATAAAAAACAGCAATACTTTCTTCTGAAGTGTTTGGCAGCTCCTCAGTTTGTATCTCCTATGAAAAATGACTCTTTTCTTAATCTTTGTCTGCATGCAAAACCATTTGTTTGTTTAGGAGGGGCGGAGCCAGCAGTTTCCAATGTGATGATTTATAGATATGAACATATTTACTGAGATAACAAAGGGTTGGCCACATGGAAATGTGATTAGTTTTAATGTTTTGCTTTTAAAAAGTCAATATTTTATGAATAATACCATAATATTCCTCTTTGGCTATCACTTTCATTTCTGTCCACTATAATGACCAGTTCTATATTGTTGTTTTTCAAAAAAATATAAATTGTAAAAAAATGTCTCTTGTCACATAGTTTCCTCACGTTAAGCCACGACTTGTGATTTTTTTTTTTTACACGTTTCTTTTTCCTTTTTTAATTTGGATTCAGAAAAAAACAAGCTGTTGATTAGGGAGTTTTTAGAGGCGCTGACAGGCTATTTGGTTGACAGCTTTAGCTCAAATTTACTTTACACGGTATGATTACTCTTATTTTTAACTTTTGCTTGAAGAATACAACACCCCCATGCTGCCCGAAAACTGTGACACCACTCGAGTGTGTGTCTGTGTGTCTCTGAACTGGACAGTATTTTGACCCCTGAGAAGTAATGGTGAGGCAAACCAAGACTAATCATTTGAAAAGTCTGGATTGAGGCTACGTTTACACTAGCTGGATATTTTTAAAAACAAATATTTTCTTCCCTCCGTTTTCCAAAATAACTTTGTGCACACATCTTCGTTTAAAAAAAAGTTTCCATTTATATTAACCCGCATAAATAAGCTGTCGAGAGCCATCATAACTACGCCAAGCCTGTGTGCGGCAGTGTAGGTAGAAGGAGAAAGCCATACAAGCCAATCAGAATCCTCATCGACGACAACAACGACTGACCTCTCACCCTCGATGTATGGACGTAACTATACAAGTGACCGAGTGACAGCAGCGATGATCGCAACATCCAAAAATTGTCACGCCACTCCTCCGGGACAACAATCTCATTCTCAAACTTCTCCCACCAGACAGCAGTCTGCCCAAGTCGGACCCAAAACCGGCGAAGCTGACGGTGACGTGGTCTGGCTCACCTCCGAGCCCTAACACGTCTCTGCTCCTCTACGTAATATAGGAGCTGTATTTGCAAATGCAAACATGTAAAAATGATCATAACCAAATGTAAAAAAAAAGGTCGCATTTTTGGAGCGTAGATTGCCTAAAACTTTACATGCAAACGCGAAAACAGGTTTTACCAAAATCTCCACTTTTTCCAGAGTTTTTAGAAAGAATCGCTTTCAGAGGCGAAATCGCTGTTTGTGTGTAAACGAAAGGCACAAACGCAGGGGAAATTCTCCGTTTTTAAAAATACCCATGCTAGTGTAAACGTAGCCCAAGACTAATCATTTGGAAAGTCTGGATTGAGTTTGTCTGATGCATTTTAGCACAGACACTGTGAGCAGCCTTGTTCACTTTATGAAGCATTATCCAGCCACTGATTTTCCCAATAACACTGCTCTAAAGGTGTTTATTATAGTTAGGTTTTTATTGAAACTGCTGAAATATCCCTCTAAATCAGAACCAAATGGCATCGGCGAGAGAGAGAGAGCCTTGAGCAGCAGGAATCTCACAGTCGGGGTAGTAAAGACACAGGACATGAAGCTCAGGCGTCAGTCTCAGTATATTATAGAAAGTTAAAGGTGAATGCAGGGGGTGAAAAGAAAATCAAACACAGAACATTTCCATCCTCAGTAGATATCTCCCCGCTTATTATCAGGCAAATGGTGGAGTGACCGCCAGAGTCTTTTATGTTTATAGGGGTTGAGGAAAAGAAGACAATGAAAAAAAATCAATCAAACAGCACCGAGTATCACGCATTTCATATAATGTGCTTTGTAGGTGTGCCTGTGACATTTGAGGAAATGACTATTCTTCTCTTGGCAGAGGCAAGGCTTCTGTTCTCGACAAAAGAACAACTCCCACTCGAGCGGACTGACTGTGCAATGCTCAGCACGTCACACAAAATAAGGTTTCGCTTCCTGATTCTCAGCGAACCACTGACACACACACACACACGGAAAGACTCAACACAGCACAACCTGCAGCCCAGCGACTGAGCTGTTTGTGTCCGTCGAGGAAATCGTTTTGAGTTACAAGAGCGTGAAAAACTACAGGTGAAATCTGGTTTGCACGCGGCCATAACGGCAAAGAAAGAAACAAAGGAACTGAAAAAGTTTGATTTTGAAAAAGACAAAGTAGTAGATTTTGCCATTCAGCAAGTTCATGAAACATTTTTGTTGTTTTTTTAATCATAAAAATTAGAGAAAGTGTACTGGTTATTACTCATATTGCTAATTCTGTTAGGAAGGCGATTACACTGCTTGGACCGAGAGCAGAGGCAAGACGAAAGGTTCAAGAGTCTTTATTGTTCATCTTGAAAAATCAACAACAAAATATCAGGAACACTTTGTCCTCAAAGTAGAAAATAAAACAAAACTTAGCACTGGAGCTAATTGAGCAAAAGAGCGAGACAGACTTGGACACAAGGTTTTCTCTGGAAGCATAAACGCCGCAGTGGCACAAGACTGAGGGACTGGGAACATTTATATAGGGGAAGAGGGAATCAAGGGCAGGTGTGAGTGATTACTGAGGATCACCAGGTGAAGTGCATAAGACAATTAGGGGAGGTGTGTCAAGGCAGATGAAGTGCCAGCGTGACCAAAATAAAAGGGGAAGTGAAAACAAACACAGCACCAAAATGTGACATAAAACAAAAAACTTAACCGGACACTGCTAAACAAAACAAAAACACTTAACAAATCTGGCGCCTTGTGACAAATTCCCAAGTGCGTCAGGGAGCTACGGTGGCCTTCCCATACCAGAAAGGATGTCATTCCAACACCAAACTTTAAAAAACAAATTGATGTGATTACATCTACACAGACAAATGTCCTTTAAGCAGGTGACTGTAACCCAGTCTGTTGGCAGTGTGATGCTTTAGAAGGAATTAATTGTTTGCCTGCCAACAACAACCAGCAGCTACTATTTAATATCCAGTGTGGCTAATCTCCTGCAGAAGTCTATTTGGCACCATGAACCAAATGGCTGAACGCTGACCAACACAAAGCTTCAGCAGATATAATGCCCTACATTCCCTGAAGGATCTGAAAACTTCACTGTGGCTGTACATGCCTGTGATGCCAGACTCGCGCCTGTCTCTCGGCGCACCGCCGCTCTCATTGTATGGTTTGTAAATGACAGCGAGATGGAGAGCTGTAAGTGTGAGGCGGTTCTGTGAGTGGAGAATGTGGACAGGCTTTCGCGACAGTTGGGAAAGGAGCTCGCCAAATTGCAGTGTGCAGTGCTTTTGACGGAAGCATTTTATAATGAAGAAGAGGGGGCTGCAAAGATGTTTTCTTCGTTTAAGACTAATTGAAATAGAGCATTTAAGAAACAGGCTGATGACCTGCTACACTGGTTTTACACTTAATAGCACTGCAGGCCCCGCATGACGCAGAGTTTTCGTTGCCAGGATAAATAGTTTTCCGAACAGAGAGAGATAGTCAGAGGCGTCTGCTTGATTTAACGCCCCTTTAGACCTTGTGAAATTTGTCCAAAACCAGAAAGCAGAAATTACAACTTGGTGAAACAACATTTAACTAAATACTTTCTAGCCCAAGGCACATCCAGGTTCACGAGCTTAACGTGCCTGTTAACAGAGGACAGAGGACCAATTCAGTCAAAGCATTTAACCTGAGGAAGGACGTGCCTTCTCATCTGTAGGATTCAGTAGCTTTTGTTAATAATTTAATAGTTTTTCCTTGGTAACATTTTGTGTTTGAAATCCAAAATAGCTTTTCTCTATTTTTGTGTTTTTGTATTTTGGCCTCCGATCAAACGGTGCACTTAAAAACACACGTGTATAAAAAGAAGAGTTGAATCAGCTTCTTGTAGGCATTTCATCAGTTATCTCTCGGTTCCTCACAAAATCAGTGTTACTAAGTGACATTAAGTTTTAATGTGAATTCAAGATCACTGTATTCAACTTGTAAAGCGGCCAGAATGCACTGTGGACACAGTCCTTTTTTATCAAGAGGTGTTGTGACCTCAAACTTAAAAGTAAGTGTTTATCAAACATTGTTCAATTGCATTCAATCAAAATGATCCATAATACAAGTAGCTTGTAAGTAGTAGTTATCTTTGGTTTGTTGTTAGTCAAGGGTTCTGCTGGTGTGTGACGTCTGTGTGACGGGTCATTTACATGATCTGCCCACATGACCCGCGTCTTTAAAGAGTGCGGACAACAATAAACACTGCAGATGTGGGAGGATATAATATTGAGGACCGTTATCCGTTAATCAGACCCTCGTCCCTGCTTTTTACTCCTTTTAGATAATCCTCAGAATAACTGACACTGAAGTATATAGAAGCTAATCAGTGGAAATCTTCTTTGACCCTGAAAGACTAAACGCACACTTACTCAGATATTGGCTCTTTGTTTAGACCACAAACTGCAGCAGGCCGGTGGAAAATGTTGCTGTTGTTTATTTCTGTCTCACTGTGGGCAGACCAGGTGAAATTGTCCAGCTGATCACTGTATACATTTTTTTTCTTTTACATAACTGGTCCCGTGCGACTCCTTTTTCTGCAGGAAGACCTGCAACAGTTGATTATGATGTCTCTCCCAAATGTTGCCATCCTGGGGCAGGACCCGCTAACAGGTACAAGATCACCATGATCCTATCAGTGCTGAGAAAGTCATTATGATTTTTATGAAGAGTCCGTATCGCTGCTGTATCTGTGGAACACATTTACAGAGATGGTGGCGGGGGCTGGAGATGGTGACGATGATGATGATGATGATGAGTTATTTCTGTGTCCTCAGACGCAGCTGTGGAGGAGCTCAGGCGACTGCTGCTCCTCTTACTTGGATGTGCTGTGCAGGTGATGACACACTCACATGACTACCACATTGTTTTTTTAAATGTAATAATGACAATAATGTTATTTTACTGAGCCTGTGGGGATCCTATGTTTTGTATTTTTTACTCAGTATTTTTCATTTTTGTCACGGCTGGCCTTGTGTTGCAATCACTCTGATCTATTTTGGCTCAAAGAGTTGCTTCCCAGTAAAAAAAAATATCTGCTGAATGGACAACAATGAAATGTGACACAGAAAGAATTCCCTGGTTTCCAGAAGAATGAACACTGATCAATCAAAAGGCCCAGAATGACCTTACACTTCGTGACAGCATACCTGCCTGCTTAGCATCTTTAAAATTAATGTCAAAAACCAAAACGCAAAAAATGACATCGTCAAAATGTCTTATTTTGTCCACAAAGAAAAATATCCTTTATTTTTTTTTTTTAGTAGAGGACCAAATAAACCAGAAAATACTCACATTTCAGGAGTGAATTAGTTTTCATTATTATGAATGATCATAAATATTCAACTAATCATTGCTGCCCTAAAAATTAGTATATGATCTACACACACACGCACACACTGCAATGATTTTTTTCCCTTATCTCACAATGTCTGCAGTGTGAGAGGAAAGAGACCTTCATTCAGCAGATCCAGTCTCTGGACATCGAGACCCAGGCAGCTCTTGCCAGCAGCATTCAGGAGGTGCGTTCAAGTGGAGAATTAATCCAATGAATACGCTAAGTATAAAAATGAATTCCGCTGATCGTCTGTGGTGAGTAGATCATGTCCAAGTGGAGACACCAAGGGAAAAAACTATTTTTATTCCTAAATATGATTTAGCAGAGAATTTCCTCACTGTCTGGCACGTTGCCTGGGAGTGTGCTGGGCTCTAGTTTTTATTTAGGACGTCTGGGTGTCCCCTTCTCTGCCTCTGTCACACCATCCTGCCTCTCTCATTGGTTTCAGTCATCCTCCTCCTCTGTCTTTTCCAATAAGGCATGAATGCCAAATTGTACTCTTTTGAAAGTACCCCCTGTGGATAATTGCCAGTATTACAAAAACAGCATGTTGCAACCCAGCATGTCTGAATTACAGTAACAGCATGTTTCCCCTCCATCGTTTTTTTGTGCCAGGCTTCTCGGCCTAATAAATCATGAGGTGAGAGGTGCTCTTCCTGTGCACCTCCTGTGTGCTCTTAATATGCTTTTTACCCGAGGATATTTCAAGCTTCTTTACATGATTATTAGTTTTGCATGCATTAGGCTGGCATTTGTGGTCACACTTCCCACATAGAAATGAAAAGACACATTCCTTTTTGTACTTAAATCAGATTTCTGCTTGGTATTCACACAACCTTCAAAACCTTCTGGATCATTTGGCTCCAGATCTGCCATTCTGTGTCAAGTTATCACAGAATATTTGAGACTCCCGTCCTTGGTGCAGGTGACACAGGATCCTCGGGTGGTGCTGCCGCTGCAGTGGGAGGAGCTGGTGGAGGTGGAAGGTGCAGACTTACAGCTGGTGTTCAGCTCCATGGCCAAACGGATCCAAAGCCTGCTGGCACAGAGAGACACACACCTGGAGGTACTGGATGTGCGCACAACGCTCAAAGGAGTAGCTTGACATTCAATCTTTATAAAATGATCTTGTCCAAAGTTAGATGAGAAGATTGATGCCACCCTCACAGGGTGGTTTTATGTTTGATATTTCTTTCTTCTGAGACGTGCGCGATGTTTTCAGTACGATAACGCGCACTTTTCCTTTTATGAAGTTATAAAATCTGACGGACATAAAAGTAAAATATGCATAACTACAGCAATCGTTTCATTAAAGATTCATTGGGCCACATTGATGAACATTTCATATCTGTAACCTCTTGGATATTACATTTACTCTGGAGCTATTATTTACCACTGAGCGGTTATAATTCTGGCTTGCAGGCAGTAGGAGCTCATATTAAAATGATCTTTCAGATGGGTCGTCGGGCGAACAGATTAGAAAACAAAAGCGATGGACGCGAGGTGCTCTCTTCCACTGAGTTAAAAACAGACTACATTAAAAGTATAGGAGATATACCATGAAGATAAAAACAATATAAGAGACAGTAAAATAAGGAATACACATAAAAAGCAAAAATATAAAAACATAACAAAGCGACATCTCACATTGTGTTAATTGCGGTGCATTTAAGAAGAGATTCATAAACCTGCCTAATACTGAGTGGGAGCATATTCAATGTTTTGGGAGCTTCAAGCCTTGTTTCCGGGACAACCAGGAGCAGCAGATCAACTGACCGAGTGAGACCACTGAGCCTTTTAGAAGAGAATAAAGTGACTTCTGTAATGACTCTGTGATGCACAGAGAGCGAGTGGAGCCAGTTCATTCATTCATCTTCTACCGCTTTATCCTCCACATGAGGGTCGCAGTGACCTGGAGCCAATCCCAGCTGACATGGGGCAAAAAGGCGAGGTACAGCCAGGTCAACAGTCCATCAAAGGGCCAACATCATTCTCTCTCACACTCACACTCACACTCACACTCACACCTACAGTCTGTTTAGAGCGTGTTTTTAGACTGTGAGAGGAAACCAGAGAACACCCACAGGCACACGGGGAGAGAACATGCAGCAAACTCCGCTCAGAAAGGTCAAACCAGGAATCAAACCAGCAACCTTTTTGCAGCACCAGCAGTGCTATTATTTATATTATCTACAGTTTTTTTTAATATATATAAATAGTTTTATTTATTTCCTTTTTTTTATTCCTGTTGTGCTGTGTGCCATTGAGACAAAATTTTGATGGAAATCCAAATGACGTCTCAAATGAAGTCTGTCTCCAAGTCTGCAATAAAATGGCTTTATTATGACTAATACATAAATTAGCGCAATATAAGAAAAGTAAAGCAAGAGGTAAAACTTTGAATAAATAATCATACATAATAAATAAATCATCTCCAGTGAGTCAAATAAGCCCTGATGAGAAAGACTCACCTCGCTGTCTTAATTGAATCCAGTAACGCATGAAAACACAATTTAATTTTGTATTTGCCATCGCTTTAATGTCATGCAGAATGTCAAATAGTCCACAAAGGGACAATTACAAAAAGAGAGAAGCTATTTTATATTCGTTTTGTGGAACCATTAATGGTTGAAAACACATAAACACTAAAATGTGTCTACAGTCAGTTCAAAATGAACAAGCGTTTCATAGCAAACCCTGTGTTACTAACACACTTGTTCTTTCTTTCTTGCAATCTCGCTCCTGAAAGTCTCCCTTACTCAATCATTCCATGTCTCGTTCTCTCTCAGATGTGTCTTTCCTCTGTCCTCTTTGTCCCTTGCCATGTCCACTGACGACTCTCTGACTCCCTCTGTGTCCCAGAGGACAGCAGAGCTGTGTCGGGAGCGGGAGGCCCAGGCTGACTCGACCACCGAGTCCCTGGGCGGTCGCAGCGTGGAGCCACCCCAAGGTCTGGCACTCCAGCTGGCCGATAGCAAGGCCAAAGTCCGCCGCCTCAAACAGCAACTGTGAGTGGTTGTGTGTGTGTGTTTGTGTGTGTTTGTGTGTGTGTGTGATGGAAGAACTCAAGAGAACCTTTAAAATAAAGTGGAGATAAAGGTCAGCGTGAAAAATGTGCAAATGATTCTGTCACACTTACTGGTAGGTACAAAAAAATGCTGGTTTGTTTCTCAGCAACGAGAGAGACACAAATCAGGTATTGACTAAAAAATTATCCAGTTCACTCAGTGTGTTCAGTGTAGTCTGTATCACAAAGGTCAGTGCTGGATGTACATGTGTTTTATTTTTCATTAATATTTCTGGCAAACACAGTCTTATCACCTCAATTAAAAAATTATAAAAAAACCAAATTATTTTAACACTGCTTTGTTTAATTGTGTGTTTCTTTCTCTTTTAGGCAAGACAAAGGTGATCAGATATTGGATTACAAGCAGGAAATCCAAACCATGGAGGAGCAGCTCAAGAAACTTCAAAAGGAGGTACAGACCACAAATTTAAGATTCATCTTTTTCGTTGTGTATAGAAATTCTCTGTAATTCAGTGGTTTCGGCTTAAAAAATGACGAGGTACAGTGAACGTCACAAAACACAGGTATAATTAACAGCCACTTAGTTAATTTCTCTAATGTATTAAACGGACAAAAATAGTCGCAGCCATTTACAGTTTTGTCCTTTGGAGCGTAACTGATTTCTTCTTTTAACCTGACAGTTTATAACACTTATAATCCAGAGCAGAACAGCCATGAATAGTCGTGATCATATAAGTCAAAGTGTCTTTATTTGTCCCAACAGGGAAAATTGATTTGCAGCCGGGAAGATCCACACATTCAAACACATACACAAATAGACAACACCAAATAACATGTAACATATAACGTATCATCATGGGCAGATTAAAGGGACCTACTGCAAGATAAGATATGATTCAAAATGCCAATAATGTACACTGTACAAACAAATAAATAATAAATAAACAGCAGGGGCCTAAAGTGCAAATACAACAGGTTACAACAGCCATAAACAGTCTGTATATACATACAATTAATTATCTACTGTTTAGCAACTGAATGGCCGTGGGGACAAAGGAAACCTTAAATCTCTTGGTGCGAAGAGCAGGCACCTTCCACCGACGGCCTAAGGGCAACAATATAAACTCAGACTGGAGGGGGTGATCCACACACTCCCGAATCAAGGGAGCCTTCCTAAGAACTTGCTTGCTATACATATCAGTAAGCTGCATTTGACTCCTCCCTGTAACCTTACTGGCCACTTTAACAAGGTTGGCGAGCCTGTTTTTATTGGCCAGAGTCAGGTTTCCATACCAGGCAACCACACAGAACATAAGAACAGATTCAATGAAGCTTCTATAAAAGAGGGTCATCATCTCCGAACAGACATTAAAAGAATACATTTTCCTCAGAAAATAAAGCCGTTGCTGTACTTTCTTTGTTGTGGAGGCAACATGAGCGTCAAAACACAATTTATTGTCAACGACCACTCCCAAATATTTATAGCTGTCCACCAGCTCAATCTCTGCACCTTTAATGCTGGTTAATGCAGGACAAGGTTTGGACTTCCTAAAACTGATAATCATGTCCTTCGTCTTTGACACATTAATATGAAGAAGGGATTTATCACACCATGATACAAAATCATTTATGACGGACCCATGCAACAGCTGATCCTCTTCAAGAAGACTCACGATGACGGAGTCGTCAGCAAATTTAATAATGTGACTGTTAGCATAGTTGCTGCGACAATCATTCGTGTACAATATGTATAATAAAGGGGAGAGACAACATCCTTGAGGAGATCCAGTGGAGGACTGCAGCTGATTTGAAAGGGAGCCATTTACCCTCACACACTGGGAACGGTTTGTTAAAAAGTCTAATATCCAGCCAACAAGATTAAAATCCAGATTAAAAAGACTGATTAATTTCTCTGCCAAGAGATGTGGCTGGATAGTATTAAAAGCAGAAGAAAAATCTATAAACAACAATCTGGCCTGAGTTTTTGATTCCTCAAGGTGACGATAAAGAAAGTGTAACAATGTGACAGTGGCGTCCTCCACACCTCTACCAGCCCTATACGCAAATTGCAGGGGGTCCAGTAATTCCTCTACCTGCAGTAAAATTTCATTTTTAATGAGCTTCTCTAGGGTCTTCATAACTAGAGATGTCAACGCCACAGGCCTGAAATCATTTAGTGATGAAGGCTTTTTTATCTTTGCAACGGGGACAATAGTGGAATGTTTCCATAACTTAGGGACCCTTTGTTGCTGGAGGGATAGGGTAAAGATAAAATGGAAGATGCTGCTCAGCTGTTCAGCACAAGTTGCGAGAGTATGGCCACAAATGTTATCAGGTCCAGGACTCTTCCTCTTTTTAGTTTGTTTTAAGTATCTTTCGATATTTTTGACATCCAAAGAAAAAGCAGGAGGAACTCTTGTTGTGTCCTTTAATGTATTCACCGTATCGGTGAAGTCATGATTATCAAATCTTGAATAAAAACAGTTTAACTCATCAGCCAACTGCTTATCAGAATTAAAACCAGTCAGGGCAATGTTCCTGTCACCTCTATCAGTACACCCAGTCATAAGTTTCATACCATTCCAGGCCTGTTTTAAGTTATTACTGCCAAGCTCAGCTTCAATTTTGTCCTTATACACAAGTTTGGACCTTTTAATTTCAGATCTAATCTCCTTCTTGATTTCTCTAACCTCAGTAACATTACCCTCCTTAAAAGCGTTTTTCCTTTTCTGAAACAAGCCTTTAAGGTCTGACGAGGTCCAAGGTTTATTATTAGGAAAAACCTTCACAACCTTGGTTGGAATGACATTGTCTCTGCAGAAGGAGATGTAGCTGCATACCACGTCCGTCAGTTCATCTATATCGTCCGAAGAGTCTGTGAAAACCGACCAGTCGGTGCAATCAAAGCACCCCTGCAGGGCGAGAGAGGACTCCTCGTTCCAGAGCATCACCTGCCTACTGCGCACCTTCTCCCTCCTCAGCACAGTCTTATAGACAGGGTGAAGATGTACCGTATTGTGGTCAGAAGATCCGAGGGGCGGACCCGCCACGGACCTATATGCTCCCTTTATGGAGCCGTAACAGAGGTCCAGCGTTTTCTCATAACGCGTAGGGCAATTGACATACTGATAAAAACTGTTCAGTGTTTTCTTTAAGTTACAGCGATTAAAATCTCCCAAAATTATATTGGGAGCATCAGGAGAATTTGATTGGAGGGACTGAATCACTCTCGAGATGGTATTGGCTGCAACTTCCACGTTTGCCCTGGGATGTATGTAAACAATAGTGACGTAGACACGAGGGAATTCCCTCGGAAGATAAAAGGGTCTCAGAGACACTGACAGGAGCTCAATGTCCGGCAAGCACAACTTCTCACACACGGTGAAGTTGTTACACCATCTTCGGTTAATGTACAGGCACACACCCCCTCCCTGTTTTTTGTGTGTTACCTCGCTGTCCCGGTCCAGTCGAATTGGAGCTCCGAAGCCAGTAAGATCCAGTGAAGCGTCAGAATCCGAGGCGGAAAGCCACGTTTCAGTGAAGCCCAAAAGACAAGCATCCCGATATTCCCGCAGATGAGTGACATGCCCATGTAACCCATCAATTTTATTCCTTAGTGATTGGACGTTAGCGAGAATAATAGAAGGCAGGGGGATGCGGTTGTTATGAAGTTGCCTCCGTAGCCGCTGACGCACTCCGCCTTTCTTCCCTCTTTTCCTTTTGTTGACCACCTTCTGGGAGTTAGTCCTTGCGATCTCAGAATTATTATTCCATATCTCCGGACTGATATTGGAGATCTGAGTTGGGAAAAGTTTAGGATCCAGGGTCTGGTGAATCCATTTTTCATTCAAAAGAAACTCACGTGTGTATCGAATTGTTTGTGAATGCCCGTAACTCCACACAAAGTTCATGGACAAGATCACCAAAAACAGGCGAAATAAAATCTCCATCTCTCCAGACACCAACTCAACAGCAATTGGGACTAAAATCTAGCCCATGTGAGACGAACAGTACATAAAAAACACTCAACCACAGGAACAAAGGATCCTACTGCCGGTCGCCACATGAGCAGCGCCCAGACTGTGTATAAGGTCTGGACGGTCCGACAGTATTGTACCAAATATGTACAAATGAGGAAATTTTATTATTTTTATTTCTTTATCCTAATTCAAATTGCTGAAATATTTTGTCAATCACTCTTTTTTTTTTGTTGCAATAGCAATTGACAAGGCAAGAAATGCACAGTGAATGGAGATGAAGAAACCCATAAGTAACGCTCAGTAAATTCTCATTAAAAATAACAGAAAACGACAAAATACATTTGCTCTTTGTGAGGATTGTTTTCATTCTGCTACTGTACGTGCAAGCACACACACACACACACACACACGCATTCAATCTTTCTATATCAGACTTTGTCAACATTTGCTCTGCTGCGTATCCTAGATCTGTATACAACCTTTTTTTGACCTCATCCACTGCTGTTTGAATGTGTGTGTGTGTGCAGAACCGCTCTCTGCAGGGTGAGGTGAGGGGCATGCGTGCACTGCGGGATGAGCTGGACTGCGCCCGAGAGCGAGCTACACGCGCCGAGCAGCTCCAGGCTGAGCTTCAGAGTTGTAAGCACAGATTGCGAAGCCTGGAGCTCACGCGCACTCAACTGAAGGTACACACACACACACACACACACACACACACACACACACACACACATTCAAGCACACAGCTAACAAGGCACAGTGTGTGATATATACCACAAAATAATGTACATTCAAACTGCGTTGGCAGTATGTCACGTATGGTAATCTATGCGGCGCAAAACATATTCACACTGCCTTTACTGAAACAGACAAACACAATTACAGTCGTCACGTTTGCAAAGACACAGTTCCACACACTCAAAAACCATATTCCTTATCATCACTGCCTCACAACCTGCTTGCCTGATTTATACAGTTTTACACGGATTAGCACCTCTGCCACTGACAGAGTTTATTAAACAGAAGTCTAGCAGTGGCTCTGGTGACTTTTCTTCTTAGTGCGTTTTGGAACAGTGTCCCACCGTCAGTGAGAGGAGGCTCAAGCCGCACCAAACATGTGCAGCTACACATTTTCTGAAATGACGTGAAAGAGGGTTTGCGCAATACATTAATGACCATTTCCACCAGAGTGCGAGCCATTATGCTACAGAGCACTTTATATTTTCTATACTGGGAACAATAATTGACCTCTCCCTCTACCCCTCTACATTAAGCACTGCACTGTCATCCCATGTCACGGGTACTTTATTATCAGCTGTTTTTTATGCATGTATGTATATATATGCATATATGTATATATGTGTATATATATACATATATATATATGTATATATATATATATATATATATATATGTATATATGTATGTAGCTTTCTTCCTTTATGTAACCTTTGTATTTTTGTGAGCTCTCATGTCCAAATTTTTTGGTTTCCCTGAATGTATTTTCATTTTTATCCCCTGTATCCCACCTGCCAACGGACTACAGGTGGAAATTAGCCTCAGGCTACAACCTGGCATATTTTACATTTTAATGTTTATCAATATGCATCGTCCCATAAATAATAATAATAATAATACAGAAAAAGTATATACATATATATATATATATATACAAACTGCAGACCTTACATCTCTAAAAAAAAACTTTTAAATCCCTAAAGCTTTCGCTTCCAAACACCAATTTATTCATCTTTCCACTGCCAACTAAATCCAAAAGACTTTTCACATCTCGAATTCATTTCAAATGCTATGTCAAAGTATAAAGACCTTAACACTGTCTGTTTTTGGACATTATTTGAAAGCACAGCATGCTGTCAATATAATGTGTTTATTCTCAATACTGAACATACTGTACAGTATTTACCCTCTCAGTGTTCCATTTTTGAGCAGTGCACATGCTGAACAAAAAAAAAATGTTCCAGGTTTCTCACAAAAATATGCCGTTGTGTCCGTAGCACCACTTAATCTGAAAAGCTGCACATTCCATGTCACGGCTGTGAGCGTTTCAGTCAAGAGTGAGTTTATGATCAAAGTCGGAGAATGAGATTATATTGAGTGATGTCATCAGGATTTACAGCCTGGAGTGGCTTCTCTGACAAACAGCAGGAGTATGGCTTCAGTTATTGGAACTTTTACACTCAAATGAGATTTATTCTGTGGCAGTATAACTCTTCTGAAGGGGGGGGGGGGAATGTGCTCATATTCTTGTAAAACTCCTCAGTGTCCTCTTTGTCACCTTCTCCGTCTTTTATGATTTACTTTGTGTCCCTGTGACAGCCAGAGGTGTAAGACAGGTGGAATTTCTGTTGTGTTTGGATTCATAATTCATTTTTGACAAACTCACAGTAAAGTTTTGCAGACGAGCCAACGTTACATCTTAATATGCAGATGAAAACACCAGATCGTGACATTTAAGCCTCGTTTTAATAGTTCTGGTAATTATTAGATGTAATCATTCACACACATTGACATTTATAGTCTTTGGTGTGTTGTTGTTTTTTTTATTAAAATCAAATTAAGCACTTAAAAAGATCAGGGGGAAATTGTTTACCGTCTGATTGCTTGTGTTTATTATTATTATTGTTTTATTATTTTAGTGTGTTTAGATCACAGCAGTTACTCTGTGCCTGTGAGGTTGCGATGATTACTGAGCGACACAAGGGAGAGAAATGACATAATAAGACCAGAGTTATACTGAATTTGAGCTGATGAAACCATCAAATATCAAGTTTTAGAGATTGGAGCAACCCTTACTTCAAGAAGACGAAGAGATTTCACTGAAAAGTCCCTTAAATTGGTTGATATTACAAGATATTACGGTTATCTTTGATGCTAGTACAGAATATATATATATATATATATATTTAATTCTCCTGCAGGTACAAACAGGTATGATTAAAAAACTAAAATGAATAGAATAAGTTTGGAATGTGCGCCATGCATAGTACCTACTCAGCTCATTTAAGAACTTAACCGTGCCATGCTGAGGCGAGTCGAGTCAGTGGAAACATGGCATTTGTTACATGAAGCAAAGAAACCAGAAAATATTCCCATTCATGAAGCTGAAAAACCAGAGCACTCAAACCAATGAACTGATTATTAGTTGACCATTAAGTTGCTCACTGATTAATAATCAATTCACTGTTGCAGCTCTTTTGTATAATGTATACAAACACAATGGGCGATTCTGAATAAATATCTAATTGCCATTATTTTGACAGGAAATTGCGACGCGAATCACAATATCAGAGGGAATGGTTTTGCGCTATTTAGCTAAAATTTCGATGTACTGTTCAGCCATCGTTCAGTTTCATGTTTCCTGTCCCTGTGCCCTTGCGCCCCCTGCAGGAGCAGCAGCAGCTGTGTGCGGCTCTGCAGGAGACCAAAGCTCTCCTGGAAGAGCAGCTGGCCGGAGCGCGGGCGCGTTGTTCGTCTGTAAGGGAGCTGGAGAGGGACAATCTTTTCTTGCGCCAGAAAATCATGGACGTGGAAGCGGTGAGCGTTGACACGTGTGGAATATTTATTTGCTTGTCCTGTTGCTTTCTGGTGTATATGATGCTGTGTGTATGTAGACGTTTGATTACAGTAACAGTTAAATATTTTTTTATTAAATATTTATGCATGTTGTGTATATGTTTTGATTCACTGATTTGTTTTATCTGATAAATTAAAATACAGCTTGAAGAAAAATGTTTAAAGATTGGGCAGATTTAATATCTTTGGTAATTGTATTCCACATTTTATAAGAATGTGCTGCATATTAGTTTTCACAATTCAAAATTGTAGACACTAGCCCTTGTATTAATGAGAGTTTTTTTCCCTGTTTGTGTGTGTTTGTGTGTGTGTGTAGGATCGCGACACTGAGAGGCAGCGAGTTGATGAACTGCTGGAGCTGAACATGAGCCTGGAGGCAGACCTGAGGCTCTGCAGCGGCGGCAGCGGCATTGGTGGCAGCGTTCATGCCCCCGTCGCTGCAGTTCACCGAATTTTCTTCCAATCAGAACTGGACTCTGACGAGGAGCTGAGCGGATTGATTGGTCAGAGCACCTGCCTCTCTGCACATTGCCATTTAAGACATTTTAATTAACTGATAAGAGAAAATGTGCTGAGGTTTTACTGGCCCTCAGGTGATCACTTATCAATAATCAAGTCAATCCCTTAATGTATTCATTTCTCTTTCTTTTCCCATCTCTCTGCCTTTTCCTCTCTTCACTGCTCTTTTTCTTTTTTAATAATAATTCTTTTACTCCTTCCCCTGTCTCAGATCAACAGCCACTGAGCGTGGAAGTGGGTGAGGCGTCAACGCTGAGGCTGCTCGGAGCGGAGCAGGAGAACGCCGAGCTGAGGCGGCAACTGGAGGAGCTTCAGGCGCTGCAGGAGGTCAAGGATCAGCCCTTGAAGGTCATGACTCTCAAGAAAATCTATAACCGTTTATCTCTCGCTTGCTACAGGTTTGAGGTCAAAGCAGCTTATAAATAGCGATACAGAAAGAAGAAACTCAGAGCTTTTGGAAAACAATGTTTAACTCAACAGAACATCTACTGTTAGACTAGAACATAATATATATATATATTTATATGTACTGTATACACATGTATATAAAATACATTGACCAGTAGCATCCTTTTCATGGTGATACTAGTATATGACATCCATAAGTCTCCCTGAGCTGTTGGAGTGAAGTGTGAATCTCCTGTCCAATGCAGGCTGGTTCACCAGATACTAAGGATGAGCTGGCTTGGTTGGAGATGGAGCATCAGAACATACTCACAGAGGTAATAATAATAATGCATTATATTTGAAGGCGCCTTTCAAAACACTCAAGGTCGCCGTGGGCCTTTTGTTATACATCGTGTTCATCATGCTACTTTGCTAAGAAACTCACAAAATAAAAACAAAGTATATCATCAAAACATAAATACTGAGTAATCATAAAAGCCTTGAAATTGCTTAGTGTCCTTACACTCATCAAATTTTACTTTAAATCAAACAACATCATCAATTAAACACAAAATCAAATCAAACATTCCAACACCAGCAACATCTTTGAACCTCAAATTGGAATAAGGGATAAGTTTACTGGAAAAGTGAGAGCCGCAACTTCATGTTCTTTATAATCGACCAATTTAAAACTATTCAAATCAGTTAATAATTTGCTTTTTCATATTCTTTTGTCAGATTCTTCTTTATTGTATCAATTGTGAAAGGAAGGGTTTTGCTTTTTCTCACGATGCCTTAAAGTTCAGTTTTCTTCAATACTTTTTTATTAAAAGAAAGACATTAAAATGTTTCTCCCATTATACTTTTCAGTTCTACAACTTGAAGAATGAAAATGCTACTTTGAAACGGAACCTTGAACAATTTGTGAGCAAACTGCAACACTCTGAAGACGAGACAAACATCGAAGGAATGAAGGCAGTCAGAAAGGAGGAGGAGGAGAGGGAGGGGAGAGGAGTCCAAGGCTCGGAGTCCTGCCGGGGAGAGGGGGAAGGCAGGGTGAAGGTGACAGAGGGGAGGGAGAGAAGAGGGGAAATCATTGGGACACAGAGGGAGGCAGGAGTTGGTGAGGAAATTCTCCGCATTCAGGATGAAATGTGTGATGGAGAGCTCAAGCCCAAAAGAAGGGAAGAGGCAGAGGGAGGACATAAAGACAGGGAGAGACAGCGGAAAGTAAGCAAGCAAGAGGAAGACCAGCTCGCACTATCAACAAGCTCGGAGTCCCCAAAGCATCCACAAAGTGTAGACGAGAACCCAGAGACGGAGGCAGTAGACCAGGCTGCATGTCCTTTGCCTGCTCCTGATGTGGAGCTTCTGGTAACGCAGCTCCAGAAGGCCCAGGAGGAGGCTGACAGGCAGGCGACTGTGGCCCAGGACCTGCAGTCCAACCTGGGAGAGCAGAGCAAGAAAACGTGGGAGGCTGAGCAGAGGCTGGTGGTGCTGGAGGCTGAGCTGCAGCGCCTCAGGAGAGCTGCAGACAATCTGGCAGAGGCCCGCAGGCAAATACAGGTATGGATGGATGGACACATTTTATTATATGCTAATAGAGGAGTTAAGGTGGTGGATGTCAAAGACCTGGTGCATGCAGCAGGTGATGAATGGATGAGGGGAGAAAAAGAAAACACCCAGCATGCTTTGAGGGAGCCAAGAAATGTCTCTCATCAAGTTAAATAACATGTTCTCAACATGGTTTTATAACAGCTTTGGAAATTATATGAGAAATATATGAAGGTATTGATTCATACAATTATACAGGTTGCCACAGCATGGACTAATTTCACCACTTTGCCAGGAGCTTATAATTTCAACCATCATTATAGAGGGAAAATTGTATATATATGTATATATATATACATATATACATATATATACAATTTTCCCTCTATAATTCCCTCTATATATATATATATATACATATATATACATACGGCATAAATGGGTTTCATACAAGGATTTTAAACATGCATCATCATGGTTTAGAAATGAGTCATTGTAGATTCTTAGTGTGGTTTGAGAATCATCTGATCTTCTCCTCAGGAGTTATAATCAGGAGTTTACAATTTATTTAAATCTAGAACATTTACTGTCTATAAGTGTCAGATATTTTGCTGGGAAAGTTTATTTCAAGTACGAGTGGAGATACACACACAACCTACGTCTGTATGATGCAATACAGTTCAGCAGCGCAACAAAGTCAACAAGTGGCAGCACCTAATAAAGTGATAACCGTGTGTATGTACAGACGTGTGTGAGTGTTTTGGACGAATCAATTCATTTGTTTGTTTGTGTCTCAGGTTCTTCAGTCTGAGGGTCTGGCCATGGAGGAGGAGCTGTGCCGCCTGCGGAGCCAAGCAGAGCTCCACAGGATCCAGACCACGGTCATCGCCACTCTGGAGGGGGAGCGCGCAGCACTGGAGAGAGACAAGGAGACGCTGCGCAGCACGGTGGACGCACTGCGCACCACCCAGCGCAAGGTTGGCGAGTCCAAAAACACACATACACAAACTTTTTTTTGTCTCTTTACTTTAGGACAGACTAAGGTTAAACTGGATTAAACTAACCAGAAAAGGGAATAGGTTTCTTTGTATCCCCTTAATTCAGGAAAAAAACAACATAGAAATACATTTTTTTAAGGGAAAACTTGACTCATTAATTCAGAAGACAGAGCATAATGTTAGTTTTTCTGAAAAAACAACAGCAAAAACAACAACACACTTCCTTGCATTAGGCGGGGATTTTATTTGACAGATAGATTTCTCTTTAAACCACAGAGAGAGGGACTGTTCAGCTGGAGGAGGAACTGACAGTATGAAGTGAATTGGATGTCTTTACACACCCCAGTGTGGACTAAACAAAGTCAGTTTTGAAACTTCACTATTTACATATTGATACAATTCCACACTCGGAGGAGACGTCGCAGCCTGAGAATATTTACGTATTTAGGGTATTTTTCCAAACGTAGTTTCAGTAAAAATCTAACCATAACACTCCACTGCAGGTCTTTGGAAACACTGTGTTTAATGTGCTAGTTACAGTAAGAGCGTGAGACATCACAGAAATTGCAAGCTAAGGAGAAGAATAGCGCTAAGTCAGCGTTAAATAAATAGCATAAAGGGTTTTCATGAATATCTCCACTGCAAGTGAGTCGTACATAACCCTGCCTCCAATGCTACTGTGTTTTCCACCTTTACTGTGGAAGTTGTATTCACACCATGTGTCTACGAACCAAAACCCTCTCTCAAAATTCACTGTACGTATATTTTTAGTTATAGTTATATCTATCCTTTACAATATCATTTACTGAGACCTAACATTTCTCCAGAAGCAGCAACTTGGCAACAGTGGCGAGGAAATGTTCATTTAACTCCAAAAAACTTGCAGTAGAATCAGGCTGTCTGTATCCACGGACTGTGAGAGTTGAAAGGGCAAGAGAAAGATCAAGTGTAGCGGTTATGCTTTACAGGGCCCTCTGGAAAAGCCAAGGTCCATGTGTAGTAAGGAATATTTCATAAATAAACAGGCCTGGAGTCTCAGGTTGGCAAAAGGCAGGCTGGCAGGTCGACAGGCAAACAGAAAGCCCAGAGCAAAATAGAGACATGGGGGATAACCGGGGGTAGAACAGGGGAACTAAAGTAGACAAACATCACAGAAACACTGCTGAACAAAACAGACGCAAAACTGACTGAGACAAACTCGAGCACAAGCAAAACCAACGACATGAACAAACTTAACAAAGAGGACTGGCAACCACAAAGACTCAACACACAGGTCCATCCGCCCGTCCAGTCAACACTGTTGTCATTTAAGTTGTTTATCAGCATAGCCGAGCAGAAATGTTAATTATAAACCTGTTTCCTGTAATATTTCTCTTACGTTTGAAAATTCTGAGCATGAGGACATGAGTAAACTTTACTTTGGCTGAAACATATCCACTTTAGCCCCTTTGCTTGCTTGCTGTTGTTTAGCTTTACCAAACTACTAAACACAGACACGTCCCTGTGATGATTTTGAAATATAGCAACAATAATAGAACAAGTAAGTTTTTTTAGTCAATTGTTCTACACATTTGGTCTGTTTTGTGTCTCTATTTCATAATTTTTTTGCCACTTGTTGACATCGTACAGATTTTTCCTAAATAAGGTGTTAATATGTGCTTAATATTTACTAATAAAGGGCTAGTTTGCTACTTATATATATGCATGTTCGTAAGCACCTAGTTAATGGTGAATAGATGTTCCTTAATTGTCCATTATTTTTTACCTGTGCATAGAGTAGGGGTGTTAGTATCAACATGGAAATATTATTGACTATTATTTGTTTTATGCTGTATATAAATATTCAACTACTAGTTGGCAGCAGATTTTTAGCCATTTGACTTTCACCCTACTTCCACTCCTCTCGCTAGACAAAGAAAACCATATGTTGTTTTTGGAAATAGCATTATTTTCTGAAGTACTATTGTTTGAGGAATAAAATTACATATTTCACCCTGCTTGTACTATCCAAATATTGACAGTGTGCAAAAAAAAATGTAGGACCTAAAAGCAGGTTGCAAAAATGAACAAAACAAGTGTTTAATAAAAGACAGGGAGTAGAAACACAGGCAACAAGACCAGGAAACACATGGGGAAAAACTGCAGCAACAAACTGAACTGAATCAAAATCACAGGGGAGCACAAGAGACTAAATACACGAGGGAGGCAAGGATAATAAGACACAGGTGAAACACATTATGGCAGGACAGACGATCAAAAGGGAAAGACGGAACAGGAAGCAAAACTCGACAAGGTACACACAGGAAGGAAAAGCTTCAAAATAAAACAGGAAGGAACAGAAAACTAAAGGTAAGGAAAACAGAAATAGTAAAAATGTATTGCAACATATCACAACCCAACTGGTTTCCATTCAGGGCATTAGTATGTGTCTATTTTAAACTGAGGATTAAAAAAACAAATTATCCATCTTTCCCCCTTGCTCAGACTGACCAGTTGGATCACACCATCCAGACTCTCAAAGCAGAGCTACAACGACACGGACGCAGTTTGGACACTTCTCGCCGTCGGGAAGAAGTGCTGGAGGCAGAGCTCCGTGAGGCGAACCTGGAGGCCGAATCACTGGCCAGAGCGCGAGACCAGGCGCTGCTGGAGGCCACGCGGCTGGAGCAGGAGAAAGATACGTGTCAGCTGGAGCTGGATGGCCAACGGAAGGAGGGGAGGCAGAGAGAGAGGGAGGTGGCGAGACTGAGGCAGCAGCTAGAGAGCACCACCCTGGCCCTGGAGCACAGCAACCAAAGAGCTTGTGCCCTGGATGCTGAGCACAGGTACACACACACACACACACATTCCTGTAGACACATTTAACCTTTATCAAGAGGGGAGGTGCACGGTTAAGTTCACAAGGCACGAGGGAGTGCTCTGTGCTGCATCATGCATTTATCTGCAATGTCAATTCTGTCGTCATTTCATTTCAACCCTCTGGTGTGCAGACGTGTGTGTCAGCAGCTGTCGGAGTCTAAGGAGCTCTGCACTCGGCTGCACGACCTGGAGAAAGAACTCAGCACTCGATTGAGCAGCACGGAGGAGGGTAAACAGCAGCTGGAGGAGCAGCACACAGACGCTCAGGCCAAGATTATCTCACTGTCCCAGGTGAGCACGGTTGGTAGTTAAGTCACTGACAGTAATCACGGCTGCAGGAATCTGGTTTTCTTTCTTCCCGATTTAGATGGTGGGAATTTAAATTGAAGGTCCAGTGTGTAACATTTCGAAGGTTTTATTGGCAGACGTGGAATATACTCAGGGGCCTTGCTTTACAGAGGCCGTCATCTTGCGCTGCCATGTTTTTGCAGAAGCTTACTATGCAAACAAAGAGTCAGTTTGTGACAAAGTGCACATAAAGTCACAAAAACAATTCAATTTGATTATGTTTCTATGCATTTTTCTATTTTTCCTCAGTAATATAATGCCTTTAGATCACAGAGCATGCACTAATTTAGTGTGTTCACATTTGAAAAGGACGAACAGCGTTGTTCCACAATGCAGAGCACATGGGAAATAAAGTATCTGCTCAGGTGGAAAAAGGAAAGAAAGAAAGAAAGAATCAAAACAGTTCTGTCACAGATCACATGTGAAGTGAGTTTATTATCACTACCTGAAGTGTTTGAATTCTTAGTGTGAAATTTATGAAACGTTCCCACAATGTTTTCTACTAACCAGCAAGACTGTTTTCAGCTGTGCTAACATCATTGCACAAGGGTTTTCAAAGGTTTTCTAATCATCCAATAGCTTTCTAAAGCGATTAGCAAACACAATGTACCATTAGAACACTGGACATGGGCCTCTATACACCTATGTACATATTCCATTAAAAAACAGATGTTTGCAGCTAGAATAGTTGTTGTATAGAGTGTATTTCTGATTCATTTAATGTTATATTCATTGAAAAAAAGAGCTTTTCCTTCCAAAATAAGGACATTTCTCAGTGACCCCAAACTTTTGAATGGTAGTGTATATTAGTATAGTATATAATTAGTATGCAGTGTGGAACTGGGTCATAACATAACATGGTGTTTAGATTTGTGCTTTACATTCCGTTTATTTTCCACAGGATAAATAAATCTCTAAACACTGTATTTCAACCGATATCTCTTATCAGGACCTTTCCAGTGAGCGTGCACACTCTCAGGAACTCTCCGCTGACGTAAAACGCCTGAGCAAGAAGCTACAAAAAGCCGATGCTGAGCTAAAGGTAGCCACAGAGTCCCTCAGCCAATCACAGGAGAGGACAGAGTCGCTGTCCCGGTGCCTGAAGGAGAGCGAGTCTCTCCTCCTGTTGGAAAAGCGAAGAACAAGCACTGGTGTGGACACTGTGTCGGATTTAAATGCAGACGTGTCAAACAACACGCACATTCGTCAGACACACAACCAGGACATGTCGCCTCCGGGACACGAATCCCTTGAAGCAAACAAAGGTCATGACCTTCCCATGAGTCATGATTATGCCACAAAAGAGACAGAGAAGCAACTGAGTGAGAGGTTGACAGAGCTGGAGAAAGAGGTGTGTAGCCGTATTTTAACACATACATTTATGTGAATAATAAGACACACGTGCTTGTGTCAGACTTTGAGTCTCATCTCCGGTGCGTCTCTGTCGCTCTGTGTGACGTCCGTGAGAGAGCCAGGTATCTGTTGTATGTTGAAATTCTTGCTCTGGGGATGTTTGACGACTATAAGCCCACAGTCGACTCCCACAAGTGCAGCACTTTATTTCTAAAGCTACTGCTTTATCTCTGCTCATCAGTTTTTATAATGTCACCTCGGCGACTGTTAATCTTCCTTATCTCCGCGGCTGCTCTCGTGCTTTAGCTCTTATTCTCTCTCTCTCTCACACACACACACACACACACACATTATGTCTCATGTCTTACGTCAGGCAGTAAGGGGCGGCTCCAGCGGTGCCAAGGTCAGGTATTTCATTGACTGCATTGCTCAGTATGAGCCTGCATTAACGCTGTCAGGATTTAAAGTTTTAGATTAGGAATGATGACATAAGATGACAACTGTCACCTTTATGCTTCAATTCCTCCAGTGCCACACTCAAATTTTATTTTATTTTTTTATAAATAAATATTAGATTATTTTACCTCTTTTGGCCTTGAGCTGTTAATCAAGAAACCCCCAGTGGCATCCAGACTCTTTTTCTTTGTCTGACTCCTTTGTTTTTTTTGTAGCACCAAACGGAAATACTGAAGCATTACCATTTCAAATTTACACCATACCATAAGCTGGGAAAAATGGTGAAATACTGACAAAAAAAAAAGTGCAAATCAAAAAGATGGAGTGATAGGAGCGAAAATCCCCTGTGAAGCGGCGTGATTTGTCCAGGTGCTCGTGAAACATGTGAAGGAATTCAAAGTGTGCGCGATCACACACCTGAGCCGAGCCACGAAGCCCCTCAACCACGCACACGTGTTGTGAAATGTGTTGTCACACTGCCATTACTAAAAATATTCAAATAAGCAAGTTCACGCTGTATAAACAGGAGGAGAGCCGAGTTTGCGCTGTGCTGCTAGGACTTTTTAATTTAAGATAAAACACCTTCAGCTCATTTATAAAGTACCATTTTTACCCCCCTCATCATCATTTCTAATCTTCATTAGATTTTATATTTCTCCATATTCACCTACAGACGATCAATTTCATCTCATGCATTTTTAATCACAGTACTGTAATTGTTCAGCTGCAAAATTCACTTGTAATGTGGCTGTGAATGTTTCCGTCCGTGCAGAAAGCGGTGGCGGTCGACGGACAAGAGGCACTGCTGTCGCGTTTGTCTCAGTCTCAGAAGATGAGCGAGCACCTTAAAGAGCAGCTGGAGGCGCTGCATCGACACTCCCTCAGCCTGCAGGACTCCTGCACTCGACTGCAGACGCTCAACACTCAGCTGCAGGTGACCACAGCAGGATCATGCAGCACAGCACACTTGAGAATTCCCTTCACACAATCCACATCAGATCTGTTTGAAAGACCTGTTACATTATAGGAATGTAAGAAATGGGGATGTTTTGTAAATTGGAGAAAATCAGTACCACTCTCATGTCTGCATGATAAATTAGTGTTTTTGGTTCAGCAATAGTCATTAACCAGCACCTCAAAAGCACAAAGCAGTTTATCATCTACTGTATGAGATACTAAATAAACCTATATGTATAAATAAATAGTAAAAGTATATGGGCTATTTCAGTCATCAGACTCAAACTAACGACAGACAATCTGCTCATTTAAATCAGGCCCCAAAACATTATTGTTTCCTGCAGCTTTTTCTTAAATTCTTGTCTTTTAAATTCACTTTTATTGGCAAATCCCATTTTTATCGCTCATGATTTTAATGTCTATTTTAATTTTAATGTATTTCTCTGCCTTTGTTAAGCACTTTGAGTTGTCCCGTGTATGAATAGTGCTATACAAATAAACTTGCCTTGCCTTACAGACAATATTATGTAAAAAAAAAAGAAAAAAAAAGAGCAGTTTAAATTGAAGATTCATTTGAGATTTAAGCAAAGAATTACAAGATTGTAAGAGAGTGTCTTTTATTCCCACTGCCACTGGCTTCTTAAATAATTCCATGTGATTTCATCATTGTTCTTTTATTGGCTTTCCCCCCCCCCCCACAAATGTAGTGTTTTATCCTAATACGGATCATACTGCTATTTATTTAAGTATTTTATTCAATTTCTTCATTCTTTGCCTGGTTGAATTGTAGTGTGTTTTCATGTTTTTTTTAATCCTTTGTTGTTTCCTGTCTGTTGGATGTGTGTGAATACTGCTGACTGCACAACAAATTGCCCATCAGTGGGTAATAATATTCTTATCTATTCTCTCTTCTGTACGAAAACAACAACAACAACAAAAAAGATGGACCAAGCATCACTGAGCTCCCAGCATTCAGCGGCGCTAGCGCGCTGCAGCCAGTGCGACGCTCGTTGTGCGACTCTCGAGGCCGAGTCCAAAGTGTGGGTGCGGGAGCGGGAGGAGTCGGTGGCGAGGGTGGAGGCGCTGAGGCGGGACCACGAGCGGATGACGGCGCTGCAGCAGCAGCAGGAGGCGGAGCTGGAGGAGCTGCTGGACAAGCACTCTCAGCTGAGGAGCAATAACCGTAGCCTGGAGGCCCAGCACAGGGAGCTGGAGGCCAGGTATAACACTCACTCACTGCATTAAACAAGACACACATCAAATCATCACTATCCAGGCCTTTTTTTATGTCTGTATTTGTGACGACCTGAGCACAGAAATACATATAAAAATAACTAACAAAACTAACACACACAGAATGTTGTCTTTCTCAATCTCAAGGCACAAGGAGCTTCTCAATGGTAAAACCCAGATGGAGGAGAGGGAGCAGGAGATGAAGGTGCAGAGAGAGGAAATGGAGGCAGGCGCCCAGAAGATGCTGGAGAGAGAACGAGAGCTGGAGAGGCTGAAAGAAGACAACGAGAGGTAAAGAATCCCGGCGTCCTCGGCGTCACATTTACGAGGTTTCCGCTCACTGCCGGCGTGTTGACTTGAATACAGGGAACAGCAGCATTAACCTGTCGACTACATGTGAATTATGATGAGCAACACACAGGCATCCGTGTGATGTACAGAACTGCTTGATGCAGG
Source organism: Microchirus variegatus (assembly GCF_963457635.1). Classification (NCBI taxonomy): domain Eukaryota; kingdom Metazoa; phylum Chordata; class Actinopteri; order Pleuronectiformes; family Soleidae; genus Microchirus; species Microchirus variegatus. The sequence goes on along the minus strand of NC_139807.1, from coordinate 9,928,500 downwards.
GAAGCCACAGTGCAGGAAAACTTTTCTTGAAACTTTTCAAAGAGTATTTTGGAAAATATTCCGAAACCGAAGGCATCCGCATTCAAGTCCATTCATTTAAGAGCAGTTTCCTGTACGACATCAGCTAAAACCAACAACAAAAGGTACAAGAGAGTGAATTTATTGTCTTGCCTTCATCAGATATTCAGTGACATTATCTCAAAGTAGGTTCATAAGAATCTTTCCAAACAACATCCATCAGGATAGATCCGATAATGTTGGAGTTGTGTTTACAGCCCTCCAGCTTCTCTAATTGTAAGCTTGTTGTTCATACAAAACAAGACAATAGAGAAAAATCGCTTTTCTCTCGGAACCTGACAGATTCTGCTGATTTCAAAATAACAAATAATCTCAGAATCATCTCAGAAATTCTGACTTTATTCTCAGAAGTCGGATATTTTTTTTTACATTTGGCCTTAATCCTCTTAGATTTCTGACAATAAAGTATACACTAAATGCTTAAAATAATTTTTCTGGATTAATCGATAAAGAATATGATATTAAAATGCAGCCTTCAATAATATATAGACAGATTCTGATATAGTAAACAAAGACTCATTATATCTTCTCATCATTTGAACTCACAGTTTATTCCGAAACACTTTGAATCCTGGCTGGGAAAATTAAAGGAAATTTATTGCTGCTGAATATTAGCACATTTTCCCCCCTCAGTGATCATTACGAGTTTCATCTCATCTCATTACAGTTCTAATTACAAAATAAGACAAAGATGATTGCTTACTTCAAAAAAATGTGACTCATTTGTAAGCAATAGCCTGAAACCGCAGTGACAATGATGCGCCGCAGTCTTTCTAAAGCATTTTGCCTGATGTTTGATGCATCTATTGTTTATCGTTTGGCTCATAAAGCAGAGCGGGCTGTTCACTACGCTCAATGTCGGCCGTTTGATCCTCGGCTCGTACAGTCTGTGCGTTCTCAAGTGTCCTTGAACAACACACACCGAGCTGCTCACTCACTCACTCAGTGCCGTCAGTGTTTGATGTTTGAGTGACACACAAGCAGCAGCTCCGTGAATGCAGCCCGCTTACCATAACAGAGACAGTGGTGAGTAAAAGCCTTTGCATGTGGGTGTCACAGGCTTCAGGCCCACCAGAAGGAGTGGTTGGCACTGCAGACGGAGCTGTTGGCTCAGGGCTTGGTGCTGAGGGGGGAGCTGAGCACCTCCCAGCTGGAACGGACTCGACTGGAGGGGGAGCTCAGCACACTGAGGGAAACCAACCAGAGCCTGGACCTCAGCAACGCCCGCCTCACCAGCCAGTACCAGGTATTAACCAGGCACACACACACACACACAGGTGTTTTGTATTCATGCTGCAGTTTACATGCAAAAAAAAAAGGATTTACTGCTTTGCAGTGGAAACATTTGCATACACTTCTTCCCTCTTAAAAACATACTTTTTACATGGTTTAAAATTTAAAATTGTATTTTTATTAGGATTTCATTGCAGGTTTTTTTTTTAGCAGTTTCACTCTGACGTGAAAAAATAATGTACTGGTCCAAACTGAAAATGAAGACACAGTAGCCGATAAGGCACATGGACATCTGTGTAACGCTGTCAGTCAAACACTGACTATAGAAAGTGTTTTCAAGTATTTGACGGCTGAAACAGATTTTGCTCTTTATCTCATGAAACCACTGCTCATTCTCCTGATCCTGTCAAAGAGGGTGATGCACATTTCAACTTGTGTAGTTGTGTTGTTTGTGTAGAACTTGAGTGTGAACTCAAGACACGTGCAGTTCAGCCTCTTTTGGTTTCTCTGGATCCTCGTCAAGTGGTCGGACTGTGACCACATCTTAAATTAAAGACAATACTAACATGTAAAATAATGAGTTTCCTCATTCTCAGTCACATAAGTCTGTGTTGGCTGGAGCCAGGTTAGCCACATGTGACAAAATCCACCTATTTGCACCTCCATCACACTTATGTAGGTTTTTTTTTGTTTTTTTGTCAGGGAGCTGTTGCATGGCAACCAGCAGAGACACCATCAAGTAACTGCACCTGGCCAAGAAATAGTTCAGCTCACGACCATAAATAACAACACACATCACATTTTTACACTTCACTTTAGTTTGGATTGAAGAAGAACAAAATGATTAAGTGTGAGATTTAGAAAAAAACAACAACTGAATGATTGTGTGTTTTGATTTGGTGTGTTTTCTCCCCCATAACTGGGATATTTCTTTAAGCTTGATTAACAGGAAACAGCTCAAATGAGCAGTTGTCAAATAACCTCAAAGAATATTTGAAGTTGTGTTTTTCGGTATTATTTTTGCCTCTATATTTGCAGCATGGTAATTTTAAGTCTCACATTTTTTGTGCTGAGGCTCGAGTCATTCTCACCCAGCATTTTATATTTTCTTACAGCGCCTGCACCAAAGCATTATGGTTTAATCAAAACATGACAAAGGCTATCGCCTCAGTCCTACTTTAGAGTTCTGACTCCTGGCATATAATATTACATTTACCCCAAAACATCATTTACATTTTCCCACAGAAATGAATAATTTGATCTAATTTTAACAATTAAATATATCAACATTGGTATCTATGATCCTGGCCCAGCTATTACTTGTCCACTGATTTCTCTCATATACCTAAAAATATGAATAATAAAAATACAGAGTCTACGCAGAGAGCAGATAAGAGCAGGTGTGATGTAGTCACCGTATCAGTTGCAGTGTCGCCTGCTATTACAACCTTTTCCAAACTTCCCCCTTAGACAATGTATTCATAGCTAATCCTGAATCGACTCCTACAGTTCTGTAGTGAAGCTATCAGTCACACAGGCTTCTTATTAAACTGTACAAACTTATAAAAACACTTTTTTCTTTTCTCAAAAAGGTGTGTTTTTGCCCTCCTTGTAATGAGTGTCATTATGAGTCTGGTTTTTAGGTTTTTATAAAGAAGTTTAAAGCATTTAGAGGTTTTGTTTTTTTTCAGAGGCATAAAAGGCCTCAAAGATCAGCCATTTCTTACGGTGTATTCACTGACTATTCATGCACCCAATCATGTGTCCTTGTCTGTGAAAAAGCAGCGCTATAAACCTTTTAATGCACCGTTTTTTTATTCAGAGCGCAGCTGAATGACTTGTGCGGCCATTTGCGAGGCCATAGTTTGTACTTGTCAGCGAGTGTTGCTGAACTCAAGCCTCTTAAAAAAGACAAAGGTCTTTGTGACGAACACCCAGGTTATGTCGACACTAGCTCGAGCTCCGCATGCCTTAAATTCTGTTTTAGTGGAGGTTGGGTCTTAGCGCATTATAAAGTCTCGGGTTTTGAGACATTTTCAAAACCAAGCACATAATAAAACACTTGTTACTGCTAATCACTTCGATTAATCTTTCTTTTTTTTTGCCCCCTTGAGTTCTCAATGTTTTCCGTGAATGTGTGTGAGCATGAACACGTTATAAAACACACACAGCTATCCTTTAAAAGGACTCACATAGCTCCCATACAGTGGTCCTGTTGCACATTTATGTGAGTTATGGAGGTCTACTCACATACATTAACTTGTTTTTATGGTCAAAAACCTCCTAGTTGCTGTAAATGAGCCGATAGAAATCTCTCCTCACTGAAGCTCTCGTTAGTCGCGCCGTTTCAGACCGAAATCTCACCCGAGAAAACTGTGAGTCTGGGAGAGTGTGTTGTGATTGGTCAGCCAGCGAGAGATTTCCCAAATGTCTTGTGATTGGCCAATACCTGGAAGTGACTTAATCAGCATGCCAGCTCTCAGAAGCGCAGCTCCCCCCTCTGGAACGGTGGATGCACTGCAACCCATTATCAAAACATTGTTTTAACAATGTGTAAAAATAGCTTCGTCACGACTCCCCGCCACAGTCCCTTTTATGACTTTGACCGGGAGTCAGACCCAGAGTCAGAAGACACTGTCGCTCGTGAAACACCTCCACAACGCACGTTATTCTTCTTCTGCGCTTCAATGTCCGCAACCGGATGTGCCCGGACTAGTGCCCGGAGCAGGAGGATCTGCTGTTCAGGAGAACCGCTGTTTACATAACCGGACCAGCTTTTTCAGAGATCTCGCTGAGCCTGAGATTACAATAAAACACAGCGTTCTCAGCAGTGGCTGAACTTAACGTTTCGAACCTTCAGGGCTTCGTAAACGAGGTAAATGTCGCAGATACACACTAAAAAAAAAACTGCGTTAATTGGAACTTCCGTTCTAGGTCCAACACACACACACTATGTTGGCAATTCATTCACAGGCATATATTGATTTTACCAGGCTGTTCATGTCTGACTGACTGACATTTGTGGTCCTGTGTTCACAGCTGTTGACGCAGCTGAAGGGGAACATGGAGGAGGAGAACCGACACTTGGCGGAGCAGAACCAGAGTCTGCTGAAGGAGAACCGTGCCTTACTGGAGCAGAGCCTGGAGCGCCGCGACCAGCACTACTCACAGCAGAAGGAGTACCAGTCAGTATACACATCAAAGCTGATGATTTGTTTAGCACAGAGTGTGTTGGTGGTGTCACAAACAAAAGCAGGTTTCACACCAGAGCATCGTAAAGGTTTAAGGATCAGTCAGGACAAATCGAGCATCATATTGTTGCCTGGAAGGAAATAATATGATGCTTGTTTAAGGGTTTTTTACTGTTTACAGTTTCACAGTGGTAGAGCCCTCGTCCTTTTAAATGACTAAACGTCTGGTAGCGAAATAAATCCAGAAATAGAGGTGAACATGCAGAGTCGGCTTCACCCTTCAAGTAATGAGTCCAGTGTTTCACGAAATCTTTTAACAGCTTAACATTTTAATCTTCAATTCTTGAAAACAACATTTGATCTGCCGAGCTTCCCCCGCCCCTCCCCTCTCCTCGAATTACACATTTAAATATCACTGTTGACATTATCCATTTGAGGTTAACACACTCACAGATCTGTGTAGTCCGTCACACCCCGGCACACACTGGTAGTTTTTTTCTTGACAAACACAAGACACACACACAGCTTTTATTTGCTCCTTCAAGGCTGCATCTTATTTGTTTTCCAATGACTTGATCCTTCACTTTGTGATATTAGAATACAGGCGGCTGGAGGATGCAGAAAGATTCAATCAAAGGTCAGATGTTACGTGGGGACGCAAGATGTTATTATTATTATTGGCAGATATTGGCTTTGAAATGGATTATCGGATATTGGAAAACACACCAAGATCATCTGTGGATATGACTGATGACTACAACTGGAGGCTGAATTGGCTATTATTATTTTTCCTGTTTATTTATTTCCTGTTTATTTATTTTTCCACAATGAAGACAATTTATATCCACATCTGCTGCGACAGGAATATGAAAAATAAGTCAAAAAGTCCAATTTTGTGCATGCCTAATGTACAGGTAGAGGGAGAACATACTGTTCCTCCTTCCGCTTTGTGCACGGTTGCGGTTATGTGATTATTACTAAATATATCCATAAGAGATGTCAGTTTTGTTTTTTTATATAAAAACCTCAATGAAAAGAGACAGAGCAGAAACGTATGAAACAAAAAAATACAGATTTTTTAACATTACAGCATGAAAAATTATTGTATTCAGAGTAAAAATACAAAGAAAAACCCACAAGTGTTTCATGCACTGTTTGTAATGCTTTAAACCAAACTTCACCGCATTCCCTGATCACTTATTTTCCCTCTGAATCGTCATGTTATTATCATCCCAGGGCCTGAAGATCAGAATCCTGGGTGTAAAGTTCAAACTGTTGTGGCTCATTAGGAGTGAGGATCCAAACTAACACCAGACCGAAGAGGGAAGTCAGTGCAAATCAGAGCCCTGGGCTGAGGCTGATATTCTGCTTTTTCTTTATGTGTGCAAAGACAAGTGCATTATGGGAAGATAAAATTACTCACATTAATCACAAAACTCCATCAAATATTACATTCTCAATCTGGTTCAGATTTTTTTTAATAGCTTACAGTTGTAAGTGTATATTTAAGATAAAGACGCCTCGTAAACACTTTATTTAGTTGAGGCAGATTTTAAGACTCCACACACTCAGCAGTTTCAGACGAGTCTTATATTCTCAGGCCTCTGCACCAGTGACAGCTGTGGCCAGAGGCGCTGTGTTTACTGGTTGTCCATCTGTCTGCCCCACTCTCGTGGACGCGACGTCTCGGGAACGCCTCGAGGGACTTTCTTTAAATTTGGCACAAGCCTTCGCCTTAATTCAGAGATGAACTAGTTACACTTTCTGGCAGTTTAGGTGTAAAGGTCAGCGTATTTGTGACTTCATAAATCATGTTTTTGGCTGAAACTCAAGAATGAAACTACGAGAAGGGGAAACTCAAGGCGAGGCAGCTTTAGTTTGTGTCGCACATTTCATACACAGCTACAACGCAGTGTGCTTCACGTATAACCCACATGTTTTCTCCAGGTTCTCCAATTTCCTCCTACACAAACACATGCAGATTTGGGGTTAAGGCAAATTGGACACTATACGTCTGTAACGACGTCTGTAAACGACTGTAGGTGCGAGTGTGAGAGAGGATGGTTATTTGTCTCTGTGTCCCTGTGATGGACTGACGATCTGTCCAGGGTTTGACCCCACCTTTCACCCCATGTCAGCTGAGATTGGCACCAGTGTCCCCCGCAAACTCCGGGCTCGACTATCTGACCTGATTGAGTAGATCTCAGAGGCCTATATCTGACTGTGAGTCAGTGTCAAGACTTTAAAGCAGCAGTAAAGTGAGTCACAGCGTTCTTCGTGACCTGCAGCTGTGAAATGCTCTTTTGTTGAGACCTTTCAGAAGATCATCACAATAGTCAAACCTACTGGAGATGAAAGCATGGATGAGCTTCACCTGCTCTTCACTCTGGATATATCTTTTAAAATGAAGCACACAGAGAGCTCAAACCTCTGCCAAGACTGCTCAGTTCCCCCAGTTTGTCTATACATTCTAGTGACGATACCTTTTCCAGGTCACCACCACAATCTAATCATTTCTTCCCTGGGCCTTGACCTACGTCCTCGGTAAATTGGATCAAAATCCATCCTTTAGTGTTCGTGTTATGCTGCTCGCAGCCGGACAAATGCAGCCAAAAATTTTCCAGTAATACCTTTTATTAAATTAATTTAAGGCCATCCATTTTCTACTTCTTTATCCTCCACATGAGGGTCTCAGGTCCATCACATGGCATCATTTTAAGTTTTAAATACATATATTAGTCTGGTCAGAGGCATATAAACATAATTTTTTGGTTTATCAAAAATATAAAAATGACTTTTGCTCTTGAAATGATGAAGTGACTTTACTTCTCTAATCAAATGTGGGGAAGCCTCTGAGGAAACATAAATGGAACTGGCCCTCAGGGCTCAACAAAGTCTGACATCAGTGTCATTTCAGAAGTTTGATACCGATCTGCAGCTACCAGATCACTTCTGAAAATGAACTCTGCAGTGATGGAGGCTCTTAATAATAACCTAAATGTTTCATTTCCCTTTCCTGACCTTTGCTCTCTGCACCAGAGATCGTATAATACGTGTTTGCCGGTTGAAGCTAACCCCGAAGTAAGAAAATATTCTAATAGCCACCAGGGGGCAACTGCTGGTTGCAAGAAAGATCTCAGATCTCTCTCTCTCCATGAGAAAATGTCAATAAATGATGTTCCCATTTAGAGGAAAATAGATGAGCACATCATATCTGAGTATGGTATCATCGTGTAGGTTCCTGGTTCAGATTCTACAATTACACGTTCAATACCCACATCAGAGATTTTCTCTCTGCGCTAACCAGTAACTGACTGGGATTTTTATTCTCTGAATGAAACCTTGAAACATTTGCTTGCTCCTGAGACACACTGAATGTAGAAAATGAATCAAATCTCCTTTGCAGATTCATCCTCCTCTCAGTTTTTATTCTCATGCTTCTTCTGGTTTTTTTTGTCTTTCAGGGAGAAGCTGAGCGAACTTCGTCGGGAGAAGCAGAAGTTAGTGGAGAAGATTATGGATCAGTATCGAGTCCTTGAGCCGAGCATGCTTCCCACACCCACCAAGACTAAGTACTACACATATTTTATACACTGTATATGGAAGGAGAGAGAGTTGAGTAAAGAATTATAACAGTTACTTTAGTACACAGTATTTATAAAGGATCTTCTGATGTTTTTGCACGTGCAAGATGAATAATGACAGGTAAAGAGAAAGATTCTAGTCACATTTTGGCAGATGTTCTGTGTTTGTTCTGTTATTGCAAGTCATTTTAATTGTTATTTTAGATTTTAAATGTGTTACTAGAAGTTTAAACACTCAACAACCAACCGCAATAACAGTAAGACTAAAACCAGGAACGCCGCTCTGAGCCCTAAAATCTTTAAATCACCCAATTTTGCGCGTTCAAACGAGGGAATTACTTTTACAATTACACACGAGCACTAAGATGAACAATAAGAACCAAACAAATAACCACCAACAACAAGAAAAACAGCTTAAATTGTACATTCTGATGTGAAGCAGCCATAAAGTGAGATGCTGCACTTTGAAAGAACACATAGAATATTGATATTCTGACCATCACCGTAGCTCTTTATTTTTCTTCTCATTCTCCCTCATGTTTTGTTGAGCTGGAACAAATATCAGCTCTGAGATAAATATATCTCAGAGTTATCTTGTAATGGACCGACTCAAATGCACGTTGTTGTCTGAAGGCGTCTGAAGTTTAACCCTCAACCCTTGATGTTTCATAGAGTTACTGTGAGTCTATTGTGTGAAACGCAGCCTCATCACGGTCACGAATGTTATGATCTTATTCTCCACATAAGAATAGAATAGAGACTTTAAGGTGATGTTTTTCCTCTCACATTCTACCTTGCATTGTATATTTTATTATGCAAAAAAAAGAATGGATTATTCAACGTAAGACTGAGCTTTAGAGTGACATTTGAAGGACGATCCTCTCACAAAGACTCCTTTAACAGAAAGTCCGGTTCACTGGAGTGGACGCTGGTCTGTGTTGCACGTGACATTGCTGTGTTCTAAACGTGCTTTATGCAATAACATTATACTCATGACATATTTAAAGGGATTTCCTTGACCGCATGCTGTAGGATTACTATTCTACTATAATGAATTATAGAATCGTCATTGCACAAATACGGCAACATTAAAATTGCTGCTTCCGTAAGTTGGTGCTATAAAGAAGATGAGCACAAATAAATGTAAATTAAAAGAAATATATTTTTAAAGCTGCAAATAACGATTAAGTGATAAATCTGTTGATTATTTTCACTTCATTAATCGAGTAATAAAATGTCAGAAAATGTTAACCTGGAAATGATGATGTTTAGTCACTTTTGTTACATGGAGCAAAGAAACTGAGAAAATATTCACATTTAAGAAGCTTAAAGAATCAGAAATATTTGTTTTAATCATGAAAAAAGCTTCAAACCCATGAATCGATTATCAAAATAGTTGACGATTAATTTAGTAATCGATTACTAATCGATTCAGCCTTACGTGTTATAAACAACATAAAAGAAACTAGTGATACTTGTTTATCTCTGAGGCTCACATACACACACACACACACACACACACACAAACAATGACACACACTCTGTTGTCTCATCCGTCTTTGTAAATGGTCCCTGTCCACTGTGTCCTCCCAGGAAATCTAACTGGATTGCAGACAGGATGAAGAAGCTAATCAAACCCCGTGGAGGAGGAAGAGAGGGACGCGCCCTCTTTACCGCCGTGGGCAGTGTGGAAAACCTGGCTGACAGCAGTGAATTTACATCAGACACACACTCACCTCATCCTGGTGAGACCTCACACACACACACACACACACATCGGCCCTGCCTTTCACTTTCTCTCACTTTCTCTCACAAACACAAGCGCGATGGTTTTCACACAGATATGCTCTCACATGCTCAAACTGCCAAAGCAAGGCTACAGGCATGCATACAAATCATCTCATGACTACCAAGTGCGCTCTGCGTTGATAGCGCCGCTCGTCTCCTTGGATCTGGCGCTGCAGAGACTTTACTCATGGTCTGGATTTGTCTGCTAAACCACAATTCTCCAGGCAGAGAAAGAGACAGAGAAGGAGATGTTTTCAAAGCCAGGATTTAAACCCTAACCTGCGTTCACGACATGCTCATCTCTCTTTTTGACATACTATTAGTGCGCACGGTGAAATTTTATTTTTCCTTTTCATTGACCCCCACACCACCACACCATCCCTGCTTTCCCCCGGCTCTTTTGGTTCCTGGAGGTTTTTATTAGTGCCGTGTCCCAGAGGGACATTCAATCTCTGAATTGACGTAAAATGTCTTTATTTATTTAAATGGATTCATTGCGTAATAACACAATAAGTAAAAGTGAAAAATAATTCAAACCCTAAAATTGTTTTTAAGAAAGAAGATTTTTCCCCCGTGACGCTGACCTGATTCATCACACTGACGTGACATTAAGCGCTGCTCTCTGGTCAGTTTTTAGCTGATTGGTTTCATCAGAATAGAACAAGTGTTAATACAGCAATTTTCTATTTCATTGAACTAAGACTGCAGGCTATGAATTATTTATTTTATTTTTTTAGTTTAATTGTCATTAAATGAAAAACATTAATGACAATTAATGTTTTTCATTTCGCAGTAATTTGCGGTTAAATATGTTAATTACAGTTTAATTAAAATAAATGTTCTCTGTTTACTTCCATTTATATTGCATTATTGTATTTCTGCATTTAAATATATAAATATAAGCCTACTGAGGGGCTCAGTTTAATATTTTATAAGGCACACTAATCATTTGTGAAGGATTCATTCTCTTGTGACGGCACAGGTTCTTTTCCAGGGTCATTATAAATGTATTTCCCGGTAAAATAAAGGCATTTTTGAAGGAGATGTGCAATGTTGACTTATTTAGAAAGACCTTATTGACCCAGACCATGAATACTTTACAAATAAAAACAAACACAGCAGAGCTGAAGTATCTGAAGGGTTTCCACTCTGTTATCTTTAAAGTGAAGGCTTTAAGTGCTTGATAATGTTGGTGGAGCCGCTCGGTCGTCAGGGACAGTTTTCAGGTTCTAATGTGTTGCTCAAAGATGTTTTGACATGTGGTCAGGAGGAGCCAGGATTCAAACCACTAACTCTATGATTAATGGTCATGAGCTCCACCATCTGAGCCACAGTCACGCACATTTCCTTAATTAATTCTTGCACCTGCCATTGTGAGACTCGCTGAAAATGTGTTAGCACAGCGAGAACAACTTCTTCTTTATGCTCAGTATGTTCTGCTGTGGAGAAGTCAAGCAGGTTATACTCATATCTAAGAATGAAATCACACATGATTAACCGAAGGTCAAAATGGCAACATCATCTACAATTTAACACAGATATGGTATTGAAGTAACGATAAGCTTTTTTCTCTCAACCTCTGACTGTTTCAGATCCTCGCAGCGCTCCAGTCTCTCCCGCTGCCATGAGAAAAGCTCCGTCACAGACAGACATTTCAGTTCCCGGGACTCCAGCCTTGCATTCTGTCTCCGGGGGCCGCCGTAAGTTGGGCTCCCGTCATGGCTGGGGGCTGGGCTTAGCCAGAGGAGGCGCCGCAGTTTCCCAATCCTTCAGTCCTGGTGACAAAAAAACACCTCCCCGCCAAAGGCTGCGCTCCAGTCAAAACACCTCCACTGTCCTCTGGGAGAAAGAGAAGGGCGACACAAACGCATCCCAGGCAGCAGACACACCTCTGACCAATCAGGAGAGTGTCGAGGAGGATGAAGGGAAAGGTGAGGAAGAGAGAGTACAGCGATGAAGACGTCGTTCTCTGTTGAAGCACTTAAAACATGTTGAACCCTGAGCCCCAACTCAGCCAATCACATTATGAGACGGATACAAGAGTTCAACGAGGCTGTGGAGCCGCTGACAAACAACACCAGAGCAGACACATGATTATCATTAACCCTGACAACACTTTCCATTACTATGTTAAAACAGAAATACAGAGCCTATAAGAACATGTGATATAAAGTGTCTTCCATCCATCCATTATCTATCTTTATCCTCCACTGGAGGGTTCGTGGTGGGTGCTGGGCCTGTCTCAGCTGACATTGGGCGGTAGGCGGGGTACACCCTGGACAGCTCGCCAGTCGTAGAACCATATAAGGTTCTTCGACTTGTCCTCATAGGAGAACCCTTTTTGGCTCCAGGTGGAACCTTTTGGAGGGTTCCACCAAGAACCCTTTATTCAGGAAAGGAGTTTTAAAGGGTTCTCTGGTTCTTACTGGAACCATTAGTGTTACCAAGAACCCTTGAAAAACCCTTTCTTCAGGAAAGAAGAAAATGGTTCCAGGTAGAACCTCAGCCCTTGTTGAAGGACCCTTTTGGAACCCTTATTTCTAAGAGTGTATAGGCAATCTGATAAAATTCATTATTATTTTCATTTTCACCAACTATGTTACTGAGAATCCTTTTATTATCCCGGAGGAAATTGTTTTATTACAGTTGCTCCATATCAGACTCAATATCTTCCAGAAGAAGAGCAGAGGCACACAAACTAAAATACAATTAAAGAGCACCAAAAAGAGCGCAAAAAAAAAAAATTAAAATTAAAATAGCACAAAACCCTCATTTAAAACAAGAATGACAAAATGTACGTGTAATATATCAGATTAATCATAATTTTGACTCGACAACACATAAGAATACATTACCTATAAACACACACCTCCACGATGTCCATATAAGGACTTATGTATTATTCCCATGGCAATTTGTGCCACATGAGCACTAAGGGTTAAAAACCAGTACTGCAAAATTAACAAACCCAGAAAGGGAAAATAAATAAAGAGGAGTCAACCTGAGTGCAATATATCTGGGATTATCACTGTTACTGTTACTGACGGTAACAGATTAGTGTTTTATCTGTGGGAGAGGTCGTCCACTGATGTCATAAAAGACTTGTGTGGATGGATGGACAACAAAGGTGTCAACAAGTTAAATGTTATGTCACAAACAAATTGGACTGCAGAGTTAATGTGTTCTCTCTGTTCTTTGCAGACAAACTACTCTCCAGCGATGACACTGCGACAACCTGACAAAGACTTACAGTCGTGTAGAAAACATAAAGAACAAAGAAAGACAAATCTTTTTGATACTCATTTTTATATGTCCAACTATTTTAAGCACAAGTTACTTTTTTTAAAATATAAAAATGAATAAATCAAAAAACACAAGTGTCACTTTGTTGTGAATCAATTAACCACCAAGTGTGGCGCCTCCAATCTGGTAAAATGCAGTAAATTAAAGTGTCAATTTGATTTCTTTTTTTTTTGCTTTTGCCACATATTTGTTGATAAATTAACGTCTTTTTTGTTCTTAGCAGATTTTATTTTTAGTCACAATTTAGGAACATCAGTGATTTTAGTTATTAAGTCATTATCTTGTCCTTTTTGTTTCCCCTTGACGTAACTTTACTTAACTTTAACAGTACTGTAGATGTGGCAGGTGAGAAAAAAACATTTATTTTGAAATTTGTCATTAAAGTTGTCATAAAGCATCAGTCAGGGTTTTTTCCTGCGTAAAATAATAGTTGTATAGCTTTTTAATTATGACAATAACATTATGTTAACTATCCACATACTGTATGATGTATTACTGCTGTAGCATCTAAAGACACTGTTTATCTTCAAGTAAATGTCTCCTTCAAGGACCAACTGTTAAGATGTCAAAGAAAAGGCACAATGCTTCTTCTTTTTTCTACAATCCATTAAAAAAGGTATTTATTGATATAATCCTGTTGTTTTTGACTCAACCTTATATTTAGTCAAATTTAAAAGGACTAAGAAGAGCAGACACGATCACACTGTATATGCAGCACACTCGACATGAAGTTCCTCTCCTGTACGTCCTGCTGTGTCTCCTCTCTAACTGCATCTTCTCCCCCTGAGTCTTTTCTCACTACAATGTGTCATCGCAAGGACAAACATATTTATTTCATTTCCTCTCTGCAGGGAGAGCCCAAGGCACTACTTTGTGATGTGCACGACATACTTAGGTCCAATTATCGGATCGCGCGGCTCGTCGTATCGCTTGCTAAGTCAATGATACCTGTCGTTACCGCCAGGAAACCCCAGGGTGCCGGAATGAGCCTGAGGTTATCTATCAGTCATATGCACTCAAATAAGGAACAGGCGCCGTCAAGAGAACGTCTCTGAAGTCAGATTGGTCCGGTCTGTTACGTGTTTGCGTTTTGTCAAAAGTTCCAGACAACGGGAAATGGAATAAAATCAACCGTGTGTTGAGACGGAGAGCGGAAGAACACATAATGCTGGATGTCCTCAGTTGTTACACATTGTTTTCTGTGTCATGTTCGCTCTCTTTGTTGTATTTATCGGGCTAAACTGTGACGGCCAGGTATGACGATGTCATTCAGCCGACACGACCCATGGTGGAAAAGCCAGGGTTTACCATTCTAAACAAGTTTGCAGGTGATCTGGGCATCGGACAAGCTATTCTGACACAGACTGTATATATAAGTTATCAATAGTACATTCTTAGAAATAAGGGTTCCAAAATGATCCTTCTACAAGGGCTGAGGTTCTGGAACCATTTGCTTTTGAAAAACCCTTTCTTGGTCACACTAATGGTTCCAGTAAGAACCATTTTGATCCAGAGAACCCTTTAAAACCCCTTTCCTGAATAAAGGGTTTTAAAAGCAGTCTTGGTGGAACCCTCCAAAACGGTTCCAGGAGGAACCTTTATAAAAAAGGTTTTACCTGGAGTCAAGGCTTCTTCTAGGCCAAAGCACCTTATTATGGTTCTACTTAGCACTTTTATTTCTAAAGAGTGTAGTGTATAAACTATAAAAATAGTAGTATATAACCCCCATTGTGAAACCTTGCAGACGTCACCTGAGATCAGACAGCAGCTGTCAATAACACTGGTGTTTTTTCCTCTAAATGAGAACATCATTTATAAAAAGGGCCATCATGTTCTCTTCTTAGACCTTAAACGTAACTTTTTACCGATATAATTTAGAGAAAAGAAGTGGAGCCATTTTCCCATAGACCCATTCAAAAGCATCCTACTTCCTGAGCAGAAATGATAGATAGACAGCCTCCATTTTTATGGCGCTTTCATACCTGTATTTCATTCCGATTCAGGCAGTAATAATGTCACAATGTTGCTCTGAACCTTAGTTGAATTCGTTTTCACACTGCTGTCTAGACTCGACATGCCCTCAACACGACGTCCTTATAAAATATTTTTGTGATTTGGTTAGAATTTTGTGGGGAAGTTTTCTGTTCTCTGGATGGTGATATACCATTATTTCCAATTTGAGCAAGCGACTGAGAAAACAATACCACATATCTGATGATGATAAGAAAACACACTGCCGACCTATTCACAGGACAGTTTGTATTCCAAAGAAGCATCAGATAAGCTGTTAGCTTATATAGCCTATATATATATAAACCTAGTCTCTTTTCAATGTGTAGCTCGAACTGTCCACCAATGCTGTTTTTGGCAGTCGCACTGTTGGTTACACCGGTTCGTAGGTAAATGCAGCTGGATACGACTGGTAAATTGAGCACTCACAGCTGAGAGTTTACCCTCTCTGCGATCTAGGGGACAAACGCCCCTGGTTTCAGAGCAACAAGCTTCTGTAGACCAGAAAGCACCCTTATATACGGTCTATATTCTGACTATGTCGTACCTTTCTTTCAGTCATGCTGCTTTGCTCTGTACTACAGTCCTACAAAGCTCTCTTTGAGCAGGCGTCCTTTTATGCAGAGTACATTCTGGACTAGGACAAGCTGTCAAAGACATGTTTTACCTCTGGCCACCAAAATCAGTTTCTCTCAGGATTTGCTGTCCCTGCACACCTGATGGTCAGACTCTAGCAGCGTTATCAGTCTTTATCTGAGAGATTATCTGAGATTTCAATGACGACTCACCGTCCAAGAGCATCTCCTCTCTCTCTCTCTCACACACACACGTTCGGTTTACATCACTTCAGGGGACATTGCATTGACTTACATTCATTTCCTGGGGACTTACTCTAACCTTAACCATAATTACGACTGGCCCAATCCTAATCCTAACCATAAAACACATCTTCATCGTAAAATCTAGTAATTTACTAACAAAAAAGTCTCCATAATGTGACTACCTGGACTGAACCACCATCACCACACGCCAGCTCAGTAAGCCTGTACAACAGTCTTAACCTCCTAACCCTAACCTTAAAAAAATGTATTCATCTACATTATGGGGACTTGCTTTTTGTCCCCATAATGTGACTTTGTAAACAGATTTAGGTCCCCACAACATTAGTAACACCTGGACACACACACCCACACACACCTAACCAGCACTTATGCTGCACTTTGAGCACAGCTCTTCACCTGATCTCCTATACTTTGTCTTACTGAACAGATTCTGCACTTATTGCTTCCTCGGAGCTTGAGTGTTTTTTTTCTCAGTAGTAAGTTACTTTGGATAAAAGCGTCTGACAAATGGCTGAATGTGAATGTAGTTTCAGCTGGAAGAGACGAACAGAGCAGGTAGAAGAACAAGACGACACCCGCGTATGTAAATTTTAACTTCAGCATCAAAGTGCGGTGGCTCATCTTGTCTTTCATAAACCGTCCATTTTTATCCTCCACTTGAGGGTCATGGAGGGGGGTACACCTTGGACAGGTTGCCAGTGCAGCACAGCTTCTGTAAACCTTCAGAGGATTAACCTAAAATGTTCGGTGTCCCTGCTGTTCCCTCTGATCGGGGCTTCTTTGAGTTGGCTCACTCCAAGTCCAAAAAAAAAAAAAAAGTTTTGTGAGACTTGCTTCAAAGTAAAAGTTGAAGTATGAAGCAGGTACTGAGGAAATGTAGGGCGGAATGATTTCCTTAATAATTCCTGGAATTGTCTATTTAAGACACAATGCCAGTCAATTTTTGAGATTATCTCTCTCACACTTGGATTTACACAGAAAGCAAAAATAAATGCATTAGTGTAAAGATAAACCCCCGGATCTGATCGGTGGGAGAAGCATAAAAGGAAAGAGCAGCCATCTGGCTCACATATGGGTTCTTTTGTGAGCTTGGTTTTTTTGTGTGCATGACAGAAAATAAACAGATGTATACAAATACATTCTAAATCAAATTATAACATAATGCCAATATATTACATGCCTAAAACCAGACATAAGGATTTTCAGTTAGCGGACGTAGTATAGGACAACACGGAATGTCCTTGTTGAGACTTTTATTCCTTGGCTTTTGGCTCGGCGTGAGAGTTGCATCTTCTAATCCTTTTTTCTTTCTTAATGGTCTTAACGATTTTATTATTTTAATGTCCTGTTTCTTTTAAGTGGGCCTCAGTGTTGTCTATATGTCTAACTGTACAGCACTTTGGTCAACTTTGTTGTTTTTAAAGGTGCCATATGTAAGAATGTGGCCAAAAACGTTTTCTGACGTAACTGGCAACCCGTGGTTCCTCGGCAGCTGAGACTCTACTGACTGCAATGATTGGTAGACGGCGGTAGGTGGCGCCACATGCCAAAACATGATTTGCGGTCCGAAAAATATTTTTTTAATGCAAATATTTTGTCTGTACTGTTGTTGTTGGTGAGTTCAGTTTGTTATATGAACATTATTCCTGAGTCTCTGTGACATATAAGGAGGATTTTATGGCCAGTTGCTTTAGATTTATTACACAATGCACCTTTAAATGTGCTTTATTTATTCATTTGGATTGGATTTGTTGACCTATAACCAAAATTACCTTTTTCTAAACACAAGTTTGGGGTCACATATATACAGTTGTTTTGTGTTTTCCATTAAAACTCACTTTTATTCATCGAAAGAGTTGCAAAATGAATAGAAAATATAAAGACATTGAAAAGATTGGTAAAAGAACCAGCAAAACTGTTTTCAGCTGTGCTAACATCATTGCACCAGGGTTTTCTAATCATCCAATAGCCTTCTAACGTGATTAGCAAACACAATGTACCATTAGAACACTGGAAATGGGCCTCTATACACCTATGTACATATTCCATTAAAAACCAGACGTTTGCAGCTAGAATAGTCGTTTACCACATTAACAATGTATAGAGTGTATTTCTGATTCATTTAATGTTATATTCATTGAATATAAAATTGCTTTTCCTTATAAGGACATTTCTAAATGACACCAAACTTTTGAACAGTAGTGTATGTGAGTCAAATTTCTGTGACTGACATATGGTTGCAAAACCTCTTCCACTTCAGGGTTCCTGTGTAAATCCAGGCATTTATCCAATAGAAAATGGAGCTGTGCTTTAATGAGAATCCTCCTTAACTCTTATCACCGTTGCACCAAATGGTGCCATTGTAGCACTGGCCAGGCCCCTGTCAACCAAGAGACAGGCAGATGGATGAAGAGGAGGGATCATTAGCATGCAGCGTCCCAAAAGAGCAGACCTGAGAGTTGGTGGTGATGCTTAAAGAGCCCGCTCATGACACAAGACGGCTTCTGAAGAGCCTCCGCCTCAAATAAGGTGCATCAGAATTTGTGGTAGGAGTTGTTTTGTTTGAATGTGGGACAGCAGATGACGACACAAAGGATAAACACAGGCCGTAGCTCATTCTCTGCAGCCAGCCCTCCCCAAACACATATCCCGAATTATGATTTGCAAAAGACAAATGGATCCCTAATACAAGTCATGAATTATATAGTTGTCATGGTGACATTAATCAAAATGCCGGCCCTTCTCTCCCGGCTCAGAACACTGTGTATGTGGAATTGAGATGCATGATGGGGACTGCACACCGAGCCGCCTGAGTGAGCGCAGGGCACAGCGATAGCAAGATATTGGTTCTGCCAGTCACTCAGAGGCTGATTATGAGTGCGACGCAACAATCACAAGCCCTCTGGCACACAGACAGACGGCCCCCACAGACAAACAGTGAAGGGGAAGGCTTTAAATTCTCGGCAGATGAGCACATTCACAAGCTATTGTACCACTTAAAAAGAGGGATGAATAAAAAAGCAGGAGTGTGTGATTGCAAAATGACCCTTGTTTATTCAGTACAATCCCTCACTGTATTCTGAAGGATGGCGTTGTCCCCGCGTGCATAATAAGCAGCAGGAACGAAATCAGCGCAGACAAAAAAAACCTTGGAAGGAAATGAAGTGAGAGAAAAGTCTTTGCACAAACTGAGTGATTAAGTGCCATCTCCACTCCTGATTCCAGAAGCGATGGATGATGGATGGCTGACATCATGGTTGGGTTGTCTTAGCGTCTGCTCAGCCGCTTAGTTATTGATCACCTGTGAAAATCTCTTTTTGTTTACACCGTTTGTGGCACTGTCCTCATCTCTGAGGTCTCTTCCTGTCTCTCAGTGAACGTTTTCCCTTCATTTTCCCACCAAGACTCTCTCTCTGTCTCTCTCCACCTCCACAGCCTCATATCTCTCCTCATCAGCCACTCTGCCCGCTTTACCTCCACTCCTTGCCTGGGATATCAAATTTTAATGACTGTCTTGCTAAAAAAGTCCCCGGCGACTAAAAACCTCAGTTAAACCACTTAGTCCACTAACTGAAGAGGAAGGACCCCTAAATACTTAGAGGCGCACTAGAGTTTGTGTTTTGATGCTTGCACACGAGATGAAAACTACCATCCATCCTCTACCGCTTCATCCTCCACATGAGGGTTAGCTGTGCCAGTCTCAGCTCACATAGGGCGAACTGTCGATTATTTTCTCGAGTAATCGTTTTGTCCAGAAAATATATATATAAAAAAAAACGTTGATCAGTGTTTGTCTGCACACTACATGCAGAAAGGCCCTTGTTCTGACCAGGTCTTGAACCCGGGGTCTTCTTGCTTCTAAGACAAGAGTGTGAACCACTCCACTCTTAGAAATAAGGGTTCCAAAAGGGTCCTTCTACAAGGGCTGAGGTTCTACCGGGAACCATTTGCTTCTGAAGAAAGGGTTTTTCAAGGGTTCTTGGTAACACTAATGTTTCCAGAAAGAACCATTTTGATCCAGAGAACCCTTTAAAACCCCTTTCCTGAATAAAGGGTTTTTAAAGGGTTCTTGGTGGGGTTCTCCTATGAGGACAAGCCCACAAACCTTATATGGTTCTACTTAGCACTTTTATTTCTAAGAGTGTACCATGCAACGACCAACTAAATCTAAATCTAAATCTAAATCTAAATCAACACTTCTGAAACTTCATTTTGGATGAATTTGGGACATTTTCGCCCAGCAGAGAACCCCACCCCCACACCTACCCGTGGTGGAAGACACTGAGAACAGGAAGCACCGTATAAGTGTAATTCAATTAATTATATTTTACACCAGGTGACAGAATCAGGGACGGAGAGATAATTGTGAGGGAACACAATGCAACGAGGTAGGACACTAAAATGCAGAGAGTGTACGTGTGCACTCAGCTGACCCTGTAACCTCACCTCCTAACAAAACTGTCAAACTCTCTGTGCTTTTACCAGGCTTTTACTCGATGAGGTTAGCCCAAAGGTGAGTGTGTTCATCTGTAACCTCCCTCCCTCGCAAGCCTCCATCCATCTCTCCTTCCTTTTCCTCCACTACCCCCCCCCCCCCCTCTCTCTCTCTCGTCTATTTCGTCATTCTCCTTTCTCTTTGCTTCATTCAGGACTGTTCGTCTCATAACAGTTTGTCCCTGCAGCTCCCTTCTCACCTCCTCCTCCTCCACCTCCTCCTCCTCCTCCTCCTCCACCTCTCTCTTGCACTCCCTTTCTCTCCCCTAGTGTATTAAGGGGCTTTGACGCTCTCAGTAAAAGCTGATTTATTCTCTGGGTGGTATCGATCGGTTTCTGCATTAAAGATTATAATTCATTACCCCAGCCCCTTTTAATACATTAAACACTCAAAATAAAAATAAAAAAAAGCCTCACCCACCCAGACTCCCCCGTGTCCTAAAGGGTGCGGGAAAACACAAGACGTCCGCTCTGTCGCCCTGAGCTCCACTGCTGCACCTGTGTGTGTGTGTGTGTGTGTACTTGTGAACGAGTAGAACAGGGGACTTCGGTGTAGTTACACACCAACAAAGAGGGGACGCCACGTTGAACAGGGGACATTTTTCAGGTCCTCTGTTTGTCATGCTTCAAATCGTGCTAAAATCATGTCTAAGATATTCTGGTGATATTTTTTAATATTAAGCAAATTGGAGACTTGCAAGTATGTGGGTGTTAAAGCCCATACTCAGCAGTGCCCCTGCTGGCTAGAGCAGGGAATTTTGTTCAGAGTAGACAAACACAACGTCATAAACAGACGATATGAGAAATCAGAGATGGCAGGGGCCAAATCTGTGAACAATAAACACAAAGTATTTCTAAAAATGAGGCTTTAACTGTTTTTAATTTATTTCAGTCTCTGAGTTTTGAAGAAACCACATTGAAAGTCTTTTTATCTGTAATTTCCAGCCATGTAAATGTTGTGGATCTCGACATTGTTTCATTTTTCAGACTAAAAAACAAAACAAAGAACATTACATTTTTTAATCCTGATGTTTAACACTGACAGGTCGAGTGTTAGAAGCTCAACACCTGTTGGATGGATTGTTCTGAAAGTTTTTCTTTGCTTTACAAACTAATATCAGCAATAAATACTCTGCACTGTCTTAACTAAGACAGTGTATTAGATAAATACTTAACTCTTTTATTAGAGCTGTATTTGACATTTGAGGAATGAGACAATTAGATGGATTGGTTGGATATCTTTTTGCCTCAATTTTAGATTCTGGTCAAGAGTTAAGGATGTGTTTGCTGCCCACACCTCTCTCTCTCTCTCTCCTCTACAGCCTGCCTCTGTGGGATAGTAAGGATTTGAGAAACACCATGTGTTCCCTATTGATTTGATCGAAAATGGCTATGAATTCCCTGCACAAAACAAGACTGCCATTCCCTGTTGCCTTCTTAAATGGATTTTGTATCTTGGCTGTGAGGACTTGAGGGGCAATCCCTGTGATTCTGCCTCTTTGCACTGTCACTCTGACGGACTATTTGCCTCTCCATCCTCTCCTCTCCCCGTCTCTCCTCTGTCTCCTTCCATTAATGGGCTCTCCTACCTCTAAGCTGAAACTTCTCTCGGTCCAGCCACCACACCACACCCCCCCCCACCACCAGTCTTCATCTCCCCCTTCTGCCTCTCTTTCCCTCTGACAGGCTTTCAGACAGTAAATCAGAGACATTGATCCAGCGCAGAGCACAAGTGTCCTGGATTCTGCTAAAGAGCCATTTTCATTTCACAAGCAGTTTACTGCCCCCACCCCCACTGCCACCCCGTAAACATCACCCTCCTCCCTCTTCTCTCGCTCTCTCCATCAGGGCCTCATCCATACACATCACCCATCTCACCTAACTGCCAGATCCTCATCTTCTCTGAGTGCCGCTCGGCCACTGTTCTCTTCCCACTATTCGCTCTCAATTTTCTTAGAAAAGGAATACCTTCAAAGGCTCGCAGCGCACACACACAGACACACACACGCAATTTGACTGCTGTTCATTACTTTCCTGTATATATATTTATACATGCACATTTTTGTAAATGTAATGTGTTCTGCCTGTAATTATTTGTTCACTGTATTCACCTTGGGAAGTTTTATTCTTGTGTTAGGAGTTATTAGAAGAACCCTGTGACACTCCGCTAAGATCTATTGGGTTCTGAAATTAAAAGGCGCCATATGTAAGAATGTGGCCAAAAACGGTTACTACATTCAAATTCAAAATACCAAGGTCTTTTAGGTTTCGTTGTCTGACGTAACTGGCAACCCGTGGTCGCTCGGCAGCTGAGACTCTACGGACTGCAATGAGTGGTAGACGGCGGTAGGTGGCGCCACATGCCAAAACATGATTTCAAAACATAAACATGATTTGCAGTCTGCAAAATATTTTTTTTTATGCAAATATTTTGGCTGTACTGTTGTTGTTGGTGAGTTCAGTTTTTTATATGAACATTATTCCTGAGTCTCTGTGACATATTAGGAGGATTTTATGGTCAGTTGCTTTAGATTTATTACACAATGCACCTTTAAATCTCCAGGGTTATAGTAGTGACAGTGTTTACATGGTGAATGTGAGTGTTCATATGAGGAAAACCCAGGGGTAACAGTGGTGACACTCACTATTCTGAGACAGGACATAATGTGACAAAATGCAATGTTTTTAATCACACATTTTTGGGGGATAAGGATAAACTTTCAGGAAGATTCATGATGAGTTTTCAGTCGGTGCTCAAAGGACTCAGTCGTGAGTCTTTGTGATCACCTTTGCTTTGCTCTGCAGGGACAGAGATCAGCTTCACTCCCTGTTGATGGGCTGCAGGTGTGTCCAGTGGCTGCACTGCACTGAAACACTCCCTCTAACACCTCCCCCAACCTGAGCCTGGACTTCAGCCTGACTGTTTCACATGATTTGCCACAAAGGATGTAAAAAAAATAAAAAAATCACCCTTAATGCTCAAAGTTATGACTTGTTTCATATAGAGTCTACTTAAGTACGGGGTCAACATCGAGCAGTTTGTAAAATACTTGAGTTGTAGACCGTAGCTGATCTGAGAACTGCTAAGTTTGCACTAGATTATAATGTGTGGACATAAAGCAGGGTTTCTCTGCCCACTGCCCTGCATCATTCATGTGTTTCCCTTTCCCCAACACACTTGCTTTGAACAAGGCTTTTTGTAGAGCTTGATGATGAGCTGACCATTTGAATCAGGTGTGTCAGAGCAGGGCAACATCTAAAACATGCAGTGCAGTAGATCCACAGGATCAGGATTGAGAATCACTGGTCTAGTGCAGTGTTTCTCAATCCTGGTCCTCAGGGACCCACTGCCCTGCATTGTTTTAGATGTTCCCCCTGCTCTGACACACCTGATTCAAATGATCAGATAATCCGTGAGCACTGAGCAAGTCAACATCTAAAACAGGGATCCCTGAGGACCAGGATTAAGAAACACTGGACTAGACCATGGTCTGTGTCACTCTCTATCCAATTAAAGGCAAAATATAAAATAATAAAGATCATGTGATCGTTTCTAACTGCACCTTGTAGTTACTGCTATACTATATACAATTTCTGCATTAAAATATCCTAAAACAACAAGACTAAGCCTCTTTAAATCCATACAAACAAACAAACAAACAAATCCATATTTATATTCAGTATAACAGACTGTTTCATTCACTTTGGTTGAACAGTTTACCGATTTCAGCTATAACCTCCGGGGCAAACCACCGACAAAATATCACAGTTAGGAAGGAAATAATTGGTTTAATCCCCTTGACCGTCATCATACATCAGACTCACAAAGTAACACAAACACTTGTCTTTTGTTCCGTGACATCATGCGAGTATAAGAATCCGAACAATTCTCTGTTCCGTTCACGCTGCTGATAAAAACCCAGTGGCATTTAGTCTAACATGAGCAATTCCTTTGTAACAGCGTTAATGATTGTGATTAAGTGTGAGTACGTGTCATTAATAATGCTATAAACCGTCATTTATTTTGTGCAGTAGTGCACTTTACTCAAATAAATGTAGCTGGAATGACACTTTATCTTTGAAGCAGTCAATTCAGAGTCCTCGTCTCGGATAACCACCTGAAATGAGTGACAGCCTGAATGGAGTTCTTTGATATGAATGGGCTTGTCTGTGTGTTCTATTTCTATATTCATGTATGAATGAGAAGAATGAGAACTTCTGTCACTGTGTAATTAGCCCACGTTTGCTGTGTAAAGTATTTCGAGGGGTTTGTTACTTTACACATTTGTAACAGTAGATGTTGTTGAGATGTCCGGTAACTGCAGATTGGATTTTTTCCAAGCTGTAGATGTCAGTATTACTTAAAGGTCCAATATTATGCAAAATCAACTTTTTAATCATTTAAATCCTTATATTTGGGACTCTGGAGGCCCTATCAGTCAGCAAAGTGTGAAAAAAGATGACTCACTCATGTTTTTGTGGTCCTCAGGAGATAAAACACGCAATGTTGACTTCCGCACTCACTGGGACGTCACAATGCGCTAAATCCCTGGAATTGTTGTCTCACGGAGCTCCGCTTTGTCTGTAAAACACGCGAGAGTGCTGGCGAGGGCAACGGTATCCGAAAACCGGAAGTCCGCGAAAAGTTCTATTCTTGGCTCCACAGTGCAGCACAGAGTTCTACACAAACTTCCAGCCTCAGAGGATTTATCTGTCCAGAGGATAAATGTTATATATGACGGCAATGAGCCTGCTAGAGCCTGCAAATGATCACTTTTCCAAATGCTAACTGCTGTTAGCTCCCAGTAGCCTCTGTTTTTTTTTATTTTAAATTTTTTTAAATATACGATACTACTAAACAGAGCGTTCTGAACAGGGCTGTTTTGGCAGGGTGAACTGCTTCATGCTTATGGTATTTTGACCAAAGCATGACACATTAGGACACCAGGGAACTAGGTTAACTTGGAGAAATTGGGTATAATATGAGTCCATTAATGCTCAGTGAGTGACATGAATGTTTTTTACCTGTGGAGGGAACAATACAAGACCAATGTGGTGTATTTCTGTGCTCCCTCGTGTGACACACTGGTGGCTGTCGCTCCACAAAGTGACACTTCCTTGTCCACACTGTGTTATTAAGCAGGGACAACAAACCTGTCAGAGTTCAACACGGCTGCTGACGCTCACTTAACAAACTCAAACAATGTCAAAAGCTCAGTGTGGTCACTAACAGTGCATTAAGTTCATACTCCTGATTAAAAAAAAAAAAAAAGCCCTTGCCCCGTTTGACCCCCGTCTCAGATGTGTCCTTTTAAGTGGAACAGTTTTTACTTCAACTGAAGAGGTTTAATAAAAGTGAAGGGTGTCGCACTCTTTAAAACCTACAATCCGTCCTCCTGTGTTATTGGACTTTCCATCATCGTCGCTGACAGCTATAGAGTCACATGGCAGCAACTCATTCTGCTGTGAGATTGTTAGGAGGAAGTACAGGACATATCCAGACGTCACCCCGACTCTGTGTTGTGTTTTTTTTCCTGAAATATGAGTGTTTCTCTTTTTGTGTATGCAGGAACAGAATTTGTACTAGTCAGTCTCATATGGTTCAGTTTTGGGGCTGCTGGTGCCAATCCCAGCTGACAGGGAGAGAGGGGAAAGGCCGGGGTACACGCTGGACAGGTCGCCAGTCCATCATTGAGAGCAGGGTTGCCAGATTGGGTGGAGAACCGCCCAAATGGGCTAGTTTTGTTTACGTCAGGCGGTAAAAAAAATACATTGGGCAGGTGAATAAAACATTTTTTGTAGTCCTCATACAGGTCATTTGTGATGTAAATAATGACATTAATTAGGCCTATACGGCTTAAAAGTGCACCTATTTACGGGCAGCTGGCATTATTACCAATCTGTGACTGGCGCAAGGATGCCAGAGGTTCATTTTGCAATTTGTGTAGCCTGTGGTTGAATTACTGCACTCTTGTTGGTTGCAATTTGCAAAAACCTATTTATCTATCATTTATGTGTGGTGATTTGATGCAGATATGAAGCTCTGGATGTGTTTTTTCTATTGCATGTGTTATGATTTTACGGATTTACACGCGTGTCTGGCAACTTTGCGGTTTGGGCTGGTTTTTATTGGATCGGGGCGGGTTCTAAGCGGGTGATTGCGCTGGAAACTGTCAATCTGATCTAACAACACTGATTGAGAGACGAACAGCCATTCACTCTCACACCCATGGGCAATTGAGAGTGTCCAATCGACCGCTGTGTGTGTGTTTTTGGACACGTGGGAACTGGAGAAACCTGGAGAAAACCCACACATGCACACACAGTTCTTGAATTTCCTTTGGTATCTATCTATCTATCTATCTATCTATCTATCTATCTATCTATCTATCTATCTATCTATCTATCTATCTATCTATCTATCTATCTATCTATCTATCTATCTATCTATCTATCTATCTATCTATCTACATAGAC
Source organism: Microchirus variegatus (assembly GCF_963457635.1). Classification (NCBI taxonomy): domain Eukaryota; kingdom Metazoa; phylum Chordata; class Actinopteri; order Pleuronectiformes; family Soleidae; genus Microchirus; species Microchirus variegatus. The sequence goes on along the minus strand of NC_139807.1, from coordinate 9,901,500 downwards.
AGGGTCATCTTGGGACGCAAACCAGCAACCGTTGAACAGATAAGGAACGCACTTTGTTCCTTTTTCTTGATCATCAAGATAATCCATCATCTACCGCTTTATCCTCCTGAGGGTCACAGGTGGTGCTGTGCCAATTTCAGCTGACCTAGGGCGATCAGTGGCGTACACCCTGAACAGCCTGCCAGTCCACATCCAGAGTGCCCAATTCACCTAATCCCCATATTGGATGTTTTTGGACTGTGGGAGGAAACCGGAGAACCCGGAGGAAACCCACGCACACATGGGGAGAACATGCAAACTCCATGCAGAAAGACCCTTGTCCCGGCCAGGTCTCGAACCAGGGTCTTCTTGCTGCAAAGGAAAGAAGTGCTAGTGTAGTGCTAACTAGCTTTGTGGCCCCAGTGGAAAACCACTGTCATTCATTACTATCGAACAGAAAATGGACACATATAATCATCCAATTCTCTGTCAGTCGTAGCAACGGAGACGCATCGAGACGTAAAGGTAAAATAACGACAGGAGGACACTGCTCAGGCGAAGAAGAAAAGAAAACTTTTCTTGATAGAAAGTTACACACAGTGAAACTGCATCTTTTCCTCAAAGTGTGCAGTGTGTGTGTGTGTGTGTGTGTAATGTGAAATGCAGTATATCTAAAGTGCAATAAGTTTACAGTATAACCGAGTTCAGTTGTCGACCCTGGCGCTGTTAATACACGTGACGTTAACGCACAGAGGTGTGGCTCTGTGGCTCACCTCGGGCGACTCTCTCATATAATTGGCGATGCCCTGAGGCACTTGTGGCATTTACCTGCAACCTAGAGGGCGCCCTAGAGCCATACTTCCCACAGATATAAAGCGTGACTTTACGGCAAAGTGGAATAATATACTATATAAACTCTGCTACACCAGCAACGCCATTTGTTTCATTTAACTGTGGGGAGTTTTTTAGGGCACTGCAGAGCACACGTTTTACAGTTGGACACTAATAAAATGCTGAAAACAGAGCACAAAGTGAATTTAGGCCATAACAGAGCAAAATGTAAAAGGTAAGGGTAAAAAGAGGACATCTTCTCCCTGATCATTTTAACTGAGATAAGAGAAAACGAACCATAAGCCATTTTGAGTTATTACAGGTGTTCTATATATCAGTTTAACCAGAAGACAAACCTTCTCAGCCGAAATGGCTTAACCAGAGTTTTCCTTTCAGCTCTAAATAATAGCCACTTAACGACACAACGAGCAAAAAGCACCGAACACACAAGACAAGGCAAATCATTTAAAATTTACTCTGGATGTTTTTTTTTTCTTTGCTGGAAGAAACTCGACGGCAACAAATGAGTTTAAGTGGCAGGGAAATGTTGACAGTGCAGTAACCTGTTTGACTGCAATGAACAAAGTCAGCAACAGCATCGACCTGTGATAAATTCTTCAACAAGAGTTCACTGCCTCGTGATGCTGTTAACTGAACAAGCAGTTGACATTTCCCACACACACACACACACACACACCCACACATGCTCGCTCTGTAACATACACTTCCGCAGACTTTTGGCACACAATTCTCTCTTTGCCAGTGAAGGCATCATCGAGAGCACACACACACACACACATTCATACGTGTGGGTGTGTTTGCAGGCTGTGAGCAGCCAGCGATTTCCAGGATTATCAGTGTATGCTCAGGAAGATGGCAGGGAATCAGCCTTCAAGTTAACGAAGCAGTTAGCGTAATTGGTCTTCATCTGTCATCTCAAACAGAGCTGTGGACGGTCTGAGGACGAGCGAGACAGAAAGAACGAAGGGAGGGAGGGAGAGATTACTGATGGGACAGTGATGAAAACTGGTTGGAGGATAATGAGTCTCATTGTCTTTTCATCCTCTCATCCTCTGTCTCTCTTTCATTATTCAGAGTGACTAGTCAGAGAGCATCTTCACAGTCTGCTGCTTATTAAAAACCCAGAGTGGCTCGAGATGAGTTCATCTTTCCCTGCGTCCTCCCGTCAGCTCCACATCCTCTCATCCGCACCGTTCTCTCTTTCCCCCTCGCTCAGTTTGAACTCCCAACATCCTTCCTCCCTCCGTCTCTCTCGCCCTCCCTCTTCCATCTGTTTATTTTTTCCATCATCCTGTAGAGTAAAACAGCGAGGATGAGATATGAGGGGAGGGAGGAGAGAAGAAGAAGAAGAAGCAGGCGAGGCCCAGAGATGGAGAGTAGAGCTCCGGAGAGGAAGAAGACAATCCCCTTTTGTGCTAGATGAAGCATTAATACAAAATATGCTTCTCCCAATTTCCTGTTTTTCCTCTTTGTAGTTTGTGTATTTCCTTCCTGCGGCCCAACACTCCACCCCCTCCTCCCCGTGCATCTACGCACACTGTGGCAGATTGTTTGGAATCAATAAAGATGGTTGTTGGCAGATGAAAGTCGCGGGGCGGGACGGTGGCTCGCTAAACACTCATTTCGCTTCACACAAATCACGGCCTGCATCCCGCCGACATGTGACGGCTACATCCTGCAACAAACAATTAAAAAGTCATACAGATGCGCTGTGGGGAGAGGCGCGATGGCACGGGCATAAATACACATATGGTGTGTCGTGACAAGCAGACAGGCTACGAGAGGAGATGGGATTTGGACAGCATGGAGGAAAAAAAGGGCATAAACAGAGAGAAGAGCAGAGGATTGACGATGGCTGTTAAAAATGAACAGGTGCTGCAGTCAGTCAAAAAGAAGAAGAAGAAGAAGCTCTGAGAGTGTAAAAGTGTAAAATGATGTTGCTGGTAAAAGATGTATTCTGACACTCAAGCAGAAATAACACAACATTTTTACTGCCTTCATCATTAATCAGCAAAAAGATAATAACAGACTAATATTTGTGTTCCAATGACAAGATGACGATAAAGGTCAGAGGAGAATTATCACCTGAATCTGAGGAACTGCAGTCACTTTTCATCTCAGTCTGTCCGACACACACATTTACCGCGTTGGTTCACTCTCATTATATTTAGTCTGAGCTGCAGGAGTTCTTTAAACACACACACAACCTGCTCAGGACTGAGCGGCAGACGGATCGTGACCAGCTGGTGAACATACTGAAGCATTTAGCAGCTTAAAAACACAAATATTTCCCTGAAGACCTGGTGTAGACTGAAAACAGAGCCGTCATTGAGGAGCTAACGTTGCAGGTGCTACAGCATGCTGCTCATAATAATGTAATAGCAAGACAAGAGGATACAATAAGAAAGAACAAAATGGAACAAAAAACATTTGAAAAGAAATGAATACATAAGAAACAGTACCATTTAAAATCAGTGTAGGCTACAGTATAAGTTGTTTCCAAAACACTTTACCCTTATATTATTCATCGAAATCCTTCAAATCCTGATATCCATCAATAAATAAACATAACGCATCATTTTCATTCAAATTTAAAGGAGTGACTCGCTGACATACTGCCTGTGCTCATTATAATATCACTATTACAACATTTTCTAGACTTTTTTTTTGTTTGTTTTTCCGTGTTTAATGGTGGCAATCTGAGGATTTTAACACATAACATAAACGGGGGGTGTTATAGAAACAAATCACAGTCTCAAGCTTTAAGAGTCAGGTATTACAATGAATGTGTGATTTAAATACAAGCAAGTCAGATCTCAATGCAATTCCAGAGGGAACTACTAGTTAGGTGTTGATTAGAGCGTCTATGAGATACTGTATATATGGGCACAATGTTAGCTGTTACTTCACCACCACCATCACCACCCAGTAATGACAGTCCAGAGAACAGCTCGCTGCTGCTAAGCATTTAAAATACCAAACAAAAAAGCCCCTGTACCCCTCTAAAAAACGTCCTGATCAGAGGAGGAGAAAACTGAGGGTCTGCAGGGAAAATAGTATCAGACATGTCAGTGTGGATACTTTTCTACACAAGAAAGAAAGCAAGAGATGGAGTTTTTGCCCAGTTTAGCTAATGTTCTCTCTCTCTTTCAGCATTGGTAATTGATTCCAAAATAATTGATGGTAATTGATTCCAAAATAATTTTTTATGCTATTTTTCACACTGAAGTTTAACCATTTTCAAAGGTAAAGTTGTACAAAACAAACAGTCATAATAATATTATTATTTCTTAATTAAGACGTCAAATAATAGTTATTTACTTGCATTCCTGAACAGAAACATTTGCTTTAGTGGTTGAATGTTTATGCTTGATTAATTCTCAGAGAGGAAGCCCAGTGAGTATAAAGAGTATAAAAAGGTGAATTTAGTTAATAACATTTACGGGTGGTCTAATACATTTGTAATACATTAAACAGTTACAGGAAGTGTAATGCAACGCTGGGTATTATAATCTTGTGAAACCATGTCCTTGCCATGTTGTGCGTGAGCCCTGTTTAACACCAAACGTTGCCGTTGCACATATTTTAGATAAATCACTTTTGATATTGGTATTTAGGGACGACAAGGGCTCAATGACAATTCAATAGTGTATTACTGCTCACCTTCAGTGGAATTGCAATAATACAAACAGGATTTTATTGTCATTCTAAAATGTAATTACAAATGATCAAGTTGAGGAGCTGAAGTTGGAGATTTACACGGACCACGAGTTTTTATCTGATGTTGCATCATTACCTTGTATTTGCTGAATAGTGACCCACTGTTATTGGGAAAGCACTAACAATAATATTATATTGATCTCGACTCACTCCCCGCTGATGCTTCTGCACTCTTCTACACACCACACATATGCTCTGCAGTTTAATCCCAACAACGAGCGGCGCGTTTCTGTGCGGAGAGAAAAAAAATCTCAATCTCCGAATAAAAAACATTTATCGTTTTAACGTCAAATTGCAGCGACAGAAGGATCCCTCATTCTGTCTCCATCACTCTCAGACAAGAGAAAACAAGGAAGGAAATATTCATGTCAACTGTTCCCTTGTGGTGCTCAGCTCACTGACTCATATTGCATCTTGAGAAATAATCAATTCACACACACACACACACAGAGAGAAGAAGCCTGCCTGTGCAATTCACTTTAATAAGCTTTTATCATCGTCTCACACACATGCGCATACAGTGGAATATCAGATTCAACACTAGAACCAACAAATGTTGTGCAAGCTAATAATGATGGTGAAGTTAATCCTTTACAACGACAAATCCTTTATTTTAAAAAGAGACACTGTCGCTGTTATTGCACGCTTTGCTTTTGAAAAAACTTGAAAACCATTAGTGGGAGAAGACGGAGAAGAACGTAATCGACATGTGCAGAAGGACTCGTGTGCACTTCAAAACAAAACAACCTTAACCTTCAGGAGAAGAAGAAGAAGAATAAAAAAGCAATCACATCTTCCAGCTGAAGAAGGTCTGGATTCACGTCAACAGCGAGGAGGAGGAAGAGTCTGGATGCTGAGCGTAGCAGACAAGAGTGTAGCCACGGCAACACAATCTGACAGATCCACTCTCAGAGTTTACTCCTGACAGTGGATTCTGGGGAGGCTGACGATGGAGAGAGAGAGAAAGAGAGAGAGAGAGAGACAGTGAAATATGGCGAAGGTGACCATTTTAACTTCATGCAACAAAGAATAGCATTCTGCTGATTGGAGCACCTGGTTTTGCTGCAGAGGGATCCGTTAGTGAGGATTAGTCATCCCGAGTCCAACATGGTCGCAGACACACTCGTAGCATGCAGAAACCGAGGCACATACACATCAAACAGACAGCCAGTGTGGGAAGTGCCAGGTGTTAGAGACACATAAGGTTTATAGTGGAGACTTGGAGGGCTGCCTGCAGCCGCTGTGTCACACACACACACGCACACACGCACGCACACACGCACACACACACACACACACACAGACAGACAGACAGTTCCACTCCATCTACCAGCCAAGCACCGCTACTGCTTGCTCACTGCTGCTACAAAATCTGCTGCACATCCATTAGAGGAGAAAAACACCAACAGCTACCACTGACTTTGTGTTGTTTTTTTTATTGTTTCTTTAAGGGACACACACGTGTGTACCTTTGGAAAAAATAACCACTGCTTCGTCAGCTGACCCGGTGTGGAGATGTGAAAGAGCTGATTTCAAAGGGGCTTTCACGTGTTAACTTTCAAACACTGAGGACTTGGTGTCGTGACAAAGGTCACAAAACAGATGGTGTAAAATAATTATTGGACGGCTCTGTGTAAAGCTGTACTAAGTGAATTCTTTGGCCAGCTGAGTGAAACACACAGTAACAAAACTTTTTATAAAGTTAAAATCTGGGTACAGTGCATCAGTATCAGTTTGTTTCCCCCCCCCTTTGCTAAAAACAACTACCAGTTTTTAAAAAAATCACTGTTGAAAGATGTTAAACACTCTGTGGAGCAGGTGTTAATTGCATTTGTCACTACAAATGACACTTTTCATGTTATACATAGTTATTTGATCTGCACTTAACAGAAGAATAATTATTTCGAAGTTAATGTAGCGACAAGTAACCGAGAGCCTAATGTGTAATTTCTGTCAAACAATACGTAACCTTTAAGTTTGTACGTGTTCCTTTTACACCCTTAAAGGTTAGTGTCATCTCATAGTGAGACTGCAGACGTAACCGAAGACTCCTTCAGTGACTTCTCCCTTTCCAAGGTGTGTATCTTAGTAACTACAGTGGACGTGCCGTGAATGGTTTGACCGCTCAATGCCCTGGTAGTCGTGGTCAGTGGAATATAAGGAGAAAAAAAACATTACGACAAAAGACGTTAGTCACCAAGGATAATCATCCAATCTGACCTCGCTGACAACCCACAAGACTCAGCTGTGACTGGTTTGACCGTGAAGACTGCTGTAAAAGGCACAAGATGGCAGCCTACGTAAAACAAGACACCTCCCCTTAAGTTCATACACCAAACTTATTCTATGGCTATGAAAAGCAATTATACAATTTTATAACTTACATTCAAACCACAAGTGAGTTCACACAGTTACATCACAGTTATAGCAGTGTTCTGTTTTTGTGTCTGTGGTGACAGAGTGATGTGTTTTTACAGTAACCCTGACCCAGAACAGCTGCTCTAGTAAAGCAGGTCGGACTTTAGGTTAATTCTGTGAAACACGGATGAGGTGAAAGGATACAAAATCAACTTTTTAATCATTGTAATACTTATATTTGGGACTCTGGAGGCCTTATGAGTAGGCCAAAGTGTGAAAAAACTTGACTCACTCATGTTTTTGTGGTCTGTCTCAGTCTAAGTACAAGGGATAAAACACGGGATGTTGACTTCCGCACTCATTGTGAGGTCACATTGTAGAAATTCCTGGAATTGTTGCCTCACTGAGCTCCGCTTTGTCCCTAAAAAACGCGAGAGTGCAGGCGAGGGCAATAGTATCAGCGAAGTGTTCTATTCTTGGCTGCACAGTGCAGCACAGAGTTCTACACACTAAACTTCCAGCCTCAGAGGATTTGAATACGTTTTATATATGACGGCAATGTGCCGGCTAGAGTCGGCAAATGATCGCTTTCCCAAATGCTAACTGCTGTTAGCTCCTGGAGCCTCAGTGACGCTGACATAGTTTCCTGTGGCTGATTTGCATTTAAAGAGACAGGCTGAACAGGGCTGTTTTGGCAGGGTGATTGAACTGCTGTGGTGCTTCATCCTTAAGGTATTTTGACCAAAGCATGCCACAGACATGTTCATTAGGACACCAGGGAACTAGGTTAACTTGGAGAAATAGGGTATAATATGACTACTTTAAGGAATTCTCCGAAATATTAGTCAGGTAGCGAGGCAGACACACTGTTTCATGTCTATTATTTACTGGAGCATAAATGTTAAGTCCCACTTTGTACACATTATTTTGTTCTGTGTAGTGAAAGGAACTCATTGCAAACCGTCGGAACGACACTCACATTTGTACAGCGCGGTACTGTGAGTTGCTAATTTCCCTCAGACGTTGTTACATTTGTGCCGACAGAACACTCCCCACATACCGAATTTCTATTTTATGTTTAAAGCAGAGAGAGCGAGGGAAATCACAGTTCGAGATCCCATTATTTTTAGCAACTGATCTTCCCTTAGGCCTGCTTTGAAATATGTGAGAAATCCCTTCTGGTATCGACCAATTCTGTCTGCAGAAAAGATCAAAAAACTAAGACTCTCACCACAGTGTCTAGGTTTAAAGCTTAGCTTTAAAGCGGCAGCAACAATGGTTTGATTCAGCTTTTATTTTGAATCAAATGATGTGTTTTTTTCCCCTCTTCTTTTTGCTCTCCTGAAACTCCTTGTCTGTCACATATAATTTAAGTGCTTTAAATCCTTAGCCTAAGATGTGTTTTCATCTCGTCTTGTGTCTCCCCTCCTGCTCCTTTATATATACGTGTACTGTATGCATATCTGCTGAGCAACATGCATATTAATGTCATCGTGAGTGATAGATTCCAAACCCACAAGCATCTCTTTGTTAACTTTACTGACGCTGAGAGCATGAAAACTCTCCCCTCATTTCAAATTCATTGATAACCCTAACTCTAACTCTAACCCTAACCCACCATTCATCGATTACGTCAACTACAAAAATTTGTTGTGTTGTTGTTGTAAATCACACACCGGACGCTTCATGCTAATCTGTAACTTCAGTGTAAACGAACACACACTCGCACTATCCAGAACTACCTACAGGAAGTGCTGGGGGCAGTATTGCTCGCTGTTTATGTGCCGCAAGGAAGCAGAGAAGAAGAACGCAAAAATTATGGCGGAAACAGGCGAAGAGGCTCGAAAAATCCGACCCAAAGTTTCCAAAGTTTGGGAACATTTCACTGACAATAAACCAGCGAAACACATTAAATGCAATCTCTGTGAAGTGCAACTCTCATTCCACCTTAAACGCCGACACCCTGAGCCATCGCATACCCGGAGAAGTGAGTTCACGTTGATACCTCGTAGATATTTTTAAATCACTTGCTCATTTATTCATTAACCATCAGCCTATGATGCGAGTACATAATACGTTTGTGTCGTACGTCTGTCAGTCGGAAAATCATGGGAGAAGCTAGCTTAGCGAACGCTAGCTTAGCGAATGCTAGTTTACTTACGTTAATGTGTACTTTACGGCAGTAATCGGTGAATTACAGGCGAAGCTGCGTCGACACACTTTCATTTCAGGCTCTGTCGATACTAGCGTTTATAATGAATTGTAAACCTCTTTCACTTATCAACTGTGTCATTTGGAGCAGATTAATTCGATATTTAAGCTTTGAGAAATCTGTGATCATTTAGTTTCAGGTATTTAACTGTGATAAATGTCGTGAGTCCACTGTATGTAGGTTAAACAGAAGTCCAAAATAGGTTCTAACGGAGATAATCATGATTAATCGACTAATACGAAAAAATAATCGTTAGTTGCAGCCCTAGTTTCAACCCTGATGCACTGTGCTGGATTTTGTCATCAGAAAAGTGAAGGTTTGTAAAATTTTAGTTTGTAATTTATTTGGAAAAATAATGATTTTGCCCTGATGGATTGATTGATTATGTACCCTGCCTTTTGCCGTATGGCAGCTAGGATTGTGGCCTCCTCATGTGGAGGATAAAGTGGTAGAAGATGAATGAATGAATGAATGAATGAATGGATGAATGAATGAATGAATGAATGAATGAATGAATGAAACATCCAACCGTGTATGTTTAAGTATGATTGACCTCCTCAGTTAAATCCAAAACTGTGACCAAACCATATCAAAACAATGTGGAGGGGAAGATTATAGGATTTCTCCTCAACTACTTCCAAATATTATTGTTTGCTTTTTGTGTTCGTTGCTGTAGCAACGCTAAAAATATCTCGTATAAATGCAGAAAACACGATGGCGGAGACCTCTGTCTCAAAATGTTTCGGAGATGAGGGGTGAGTTTGATTTATAGGGCTGGTAAAGTGAGACATTAGAGGTTATGGCTGCAGTTGTAATACCGATGCTTAATTTGAATAATTGAGTGAATGACTGATCATTCCTAGGAGCCCAGACTGCTTGGCATTATAACTCCATCAATCATGGGCGTAATCAAAACAAATGGGTGAAGTCATCATGTCACAGCTCAAGCCAACATAAAATTTACGTATTTACCAAACTTCATTTAACCACACAGATCAATCTGCAATGATGGCGCACTACATTTGCTTTAGCCTCCTTTGAAAAGTAGGTGAGACGTGAGTCGCACATGCACAGAACAACCTTGAGACTGAAACTGTGGCTTTTTTTTCCACTGGAACCAGGCGCTTTAAAGAAATGACACTTTCAACTGGCTATCGTGAGACCAACACTGCCCATTCACCACATGCAAAAAGTCATTTTCATTTAACTGGTCCTGGTTGCAGTAAAAGCAAGTGTTTCTCCTCCGTGACAAATGATTTACTTTTCACACAGGGGTTGAGGTTAAGGCTATACCAATGCAACAAGATTTAAATGCAGTTATTCCTCTTGTCACACACTGGGTTTGTTACCTGCAAAATAAGCTGCAGTCACTGGTCAAGCTAAAGTGGTGGACAGAAAAAATCAATGCAAAACAGAAGTGAATGAAGAAGAAGAAACTTTTCAACAAGGAACACAAAGCAGTGAAATATTTTCAGCACATTCTTGGCAGCAAAATCTGAACGAGAATAAAGAAACAATTAAGCACTTTGGGAAATACTTTTGTCCTAAGAGAGAGAAATGGTGGTAAGTAGAGTTCATAGTAGTGATTGTTTGAAGCTTCCCTCAGCTACAAACTCAGTTATGGACACTTGTACACATGTACTGAACAATATTATGACCTTCTGATGAATATTCTCCATGGTTCATCACTGAATGTCTGTTATTCACTCATTCACACAAAACCTGAGACTGAGGATATCCTTGGCCGTGTACAGACTCAGTAAACCTGGCTCCCAAAACAAGACTAAATGCGGCGCAGACCGAGCCACGCTTCCTAACAACCTGCCAACTGTACCGAGACCTCAGAGACGCGTACTCTCCCTCTGATCACAAACACTCAGAAAGACTTTGAACACCTGACTGAGTGCCACAAACTTCCATACCTGCTGGGTGAAGTGCAACAATGTGCAAACACAGCAGCCCGGCCCCGGGTCCACCATCTGCACATCTCTATTATGATATATTATTATGTCATAGAATCTATCTATCTATCTATCTATCTATCTATCTATCTATCTATCTATCTATCTATCTATCTATCTATCTATCTATCTATCTATCTATCTATCTATCTATCTATCTATCACTACATATTTTTTTGCATGCCTAATCTTGTTTCCATTTGGTCACTACACAGTTTTTGTTGTTCTTCCTTACTGTATGCCAATAAAGTCCTTTGAATTTGACTTTGACAGAGAAAGCAGAAACATGCTCTTACTTACAAACTTTTATGATTGTTTCACAAAGATTGTGACATAAAGTACATTTTTTTTTCCTTTTTTTTTTCCTGTTTTATCAAATCTGTACAGAACCATGACCCTAAAATCCAAACCGTGACTTTGAAACATTACTAACCACTGTTAGGGGTTAGGGTTACGATACGCGATACATGGTGTACGAAACCAATAATGTCACGATACAACGATTTTGTGATAGTTAATATTGCAAGGCCATGAGGGCTTAGGACGAATGATTATGTTCATCGTCGAATAATCGAGAAAATAATGGACAGACTAATTGTTTGGTCCATAAAATGTCAGAAAATGTTGATCTGTGTTTCTCAAACATGGAAAGGACCATGTCCTCAAATGTCTTGTTTTGTCCAGAATGATTTAGTTTTGTTTTGCAAAGAAACCAGAAAATATTCATGTTTAAGAAGCTGAAAAATGAGAAAACACTCAAACCATTTATTCAAACAAAGTGCACAAAGTCTACGTTTTGAACGTGGATGGAGCATCTCTTAACGTAGCTTTCTCCGCCATTATCCCTCTTCTTCGACCACGTTACTTCTACGTCTGGGGAGTGAAACTGGCAGGAACTGTTTACTTTGAAGTGCCTTCATTTGTTTATTAAACTGTCGCATTAATTATCGTACTGCACGAGGAAGGATGACGATATATCACCAAATGGATGTTTTGACCCACCCCTCGTCTAGCGTGAGGTGGTAATGCAGTTTTTGTGAACAACTAAACATCTTCAGTGGATGAATAACTTATGATTTGACAGCAAGACGCAACCTTGATGCTCTCTCTCTCTCTCTCTCACACACACACACACACACACACACACACACACGTGCATGTAACACATTTCTACACAGGGGCCAAGAATAAAGTTGTTGTGCATGGTAGTGTTTGTAAACACATTAAAAATAAATGAGATGTTAATTAATGAGCTTTAAAAGGTGCTGAAAGCTGATTTAGTGCTGATATATGTTTATTCAGACTGTACTGAGTCCAGCTCTGTAATGAACACAGTGACATGATGCTGCTGTCAAAGCAAAAGGTGTAATTCTCTTTTCTATGATCCTATTTGTATCCGTGAAACTGGCTATGTGGATTTTTCCTGCACTCCCCAACATTTGTAAGTGTCTGTTCCAATATATGTCAGAAGAGCGATGAGTAAATCTGTCAGATTTTTAGTAGTGCAATAACTCAAAAAAAATAAATAAAATGTAGATTTAGTGGATTACATCTCGTTGTCTCTCAGTGAAATATTCCACACCATAACACAACAACGCATACGTGTAACACAGATCACTCTCTGCACTATTTGACACATTTGAGTCTTAACTCAAATGTCTGACTCAATTATTATATGACATTAGTCACTGGAATTTGTGTTCTGATTAATTCACTTGACTGAACAAATAATGTCTTAATAAAGTAGTTTTCACAGCTACAGAAAAGACCAAAACACTAATGTAATGTAATGTAGGTACACTCTTAGAAATAAGGGTTCCAAAAGTGTCCTTCTACAAGGGCTGAGGTTCTACCTGGAACCTTTGCTTCTGAAAACCCCTTTCCTGAATAAGGGTTTAAAAGGTTCCACCTGGAACCCTTTTGTAAAAAAGGTTCTACCTGGAGCCAAAAAGGGTTCTCCTATGAGGACAAGCTGAAGAACCTTATATGGTTCTACTTAGCACTTTTATTTCTAAGAGTGTATACAAGTCTGGCCAAGTCTCCCTTGCAAAAGAGATATCTGTCCTCAATAGGACCAACCTGGTTAAGTAATAGTTAAATAAATAAAATAAATGTTTTTTTTATTCACCATAATGAAGATGTTTTACTCAGTGATCATATGAAAAAATACCCGATCAAATGAAAACATGCATGATTTTGTGTTAGCAGTGTGTTTCCCTTAGTGTGTGGCAGTTGTGTGTTTCCTGATGCCTTTGTCGTTTGAAAATTAAACGTTTCTTATTTGAAATGTACATTTGTAAACATTTAACACACACACAGTATTCTGGCCTTGTGTATTGTATTGTATGTACAAATAGCATGCAGGGAATGACATCACTGTGTGTCTCCATTAGTGCTTGTAGCTAAATTGAGTTGGAGCTGAGATGTCCTCACTGTATACAGTCGTGTGTGTGTGTGTGTGTGTGTGTGTGTGTGTGTGTGTGTGTGTGTGTGTGAGAGAGAGAGTGAGAGAGGGAAAGTGGGAAAGTCAACTCACCAGCAGGGAAGTAGAGCGGGAGGTTCTGCATGTACAGCTCCTTATCCGTGGGCAAGAACACGCAGAAGATGACTCTGTCCAGCTGACACACACACACACACACACACACACACACACACACACACACACACACACACACACACACACACACACACACACACACACACACACACACACACACACACACACACACACACAGAGACCTTTATTACAGGAAAGCAACAATGTAAAAGCGATAATGTATGTTGTGATTTGGAGCTGTACAAATAAAATTGAATTGAATTGAATACCAGGAGGAAGCAGCTAATGCATCAGTCCATTACTCTGCTATTAGCTTCCTATTATAGTCATTCTACAACACAGTGCCTACAACACTGAGTGCTGGTGTGTGTGTGTGTGTGTGTTCCCATTAAAATGTGGATTCCCGGCACCCTTTTTTCACGCATTTCGTTGTATCGCATTACTTGCGACACAACAAAAATATGCATTCATGTGTGTTTTCCAACCCACTGCTGCTCAGCGAATATTAGGAGTGAGTTTCCAGAGAAGCAGTGGGTGGCACAGAAGTCACCACAGAAGGAAAAGAAGGCACAACGTAATGATGTCTATAAAGAGCGTCGAGTAAGATCCTGGAGTGTGTGATCAAAAAGCATTTTGTTGTTGCTTACCATCCATGAGAGTCATAATATTTGCTTCTTGCACTGAGTCAAGGATTATTGTGGTTTCTTCATCACTCCTCTCACCTGCTGTTTTCACTATTTATCCAGTGCAGTGAAATGCAGAAGCTGGAGCGATGTTTCAAACACATAATCATTGAAAATATGATGAAACTCTTACCAGTGCACTTACGCACATTTACCTTTTATCAACGCACCTCCACCTCCATCAGGCGCAAACACTTTTATGACATATTTCAATTTTTTTTGTATTTCCTATGTCTTCTTTCAGGTATATTTAAGTGAAAATCGAAACGAGAGAGAGAGATTCAAAAGGTGGACTTTTGTATAGATCTATAAAGTACTTGTGACTAAGAGAAAAGTGACCCTGTGCTTTTGTGCAGGTGTTTAACTGCGTCTATATGTATGTTCTTGTATTTGTTACTGCTTTAATATGTTTTTTGGCATAAACACCCACCATGTCAGGACCAGTAGTCCTCACCTAAACCAAAACCTGGTTCTAATGAGGCAGAACTTCGTTTCTGAGGAACTGGTTAAGTCTAGTACTAAGATTTCAGTTGTGCATTAACTAGTTATAGTTAAGGTTAGGGATCTAGTTATAGATCTAGTTATATTTAAGGTTAGGGATAGTGCTTTATTTGTCTAAATGAATGGAAGTCGGTTATTTTGCGTTTCCACTAGCATAGTCCCTGGTCCCAGCTACTTTTTGTAGTACCTGCTCTGGCAAGGTTCCAAGCGATAGTGCCCGGACCAGGAGGATCTGGTGTGTTTAGCAACAGCACTGCTGATCTCGAGCTGCATCACAGACCCTGTATTTGCTGTATTTGCTCCGGTCATGGAGGAAGTACTGAACAAATAGTTGTAATTAACTGATTCTAATGATTCAGTTACACTTAAAAAACAACTGCTCTATAAGTCACTCGTCTGTGTGTGTGTCACGTGACCATAGTGGAAAAGAGCCATTAGTTAAATTCACAGGACTAAATCCACAGCCATAAGACAAAACTCATACACACACAGGCCAGCAGGGGCACTGCTGAGTATGGGCTTTAACACACACACACACTAGCAAGTCTAATATTAAAAAAGAAAATCACCAGAGAATCTTAGACATGATTTTAGCTTGATTTAAAGCATGAACAAGAGGGGACCTGAAAAATGTCCGTGTTCAACATGGGTCCCCTGTTTGTGGGTGTGTAAAGGCACCAACGTCCCCTGTTAAACCGGTTCACAAGTACACACACACACACACACACACACACACGGCCATAAACATAATAACTTTCAAATAATGTTAAGACACCGGTCGAGTAAGTGCAGCTACTTTATGACAATAAAGCATCTTTATGCTCTGCGCTCGTGTGTTCCTAGATACACTGTAATATTTACACTATGATGTGTATACTTGGACATACAGTGCAGCACAATACATAACACTATATGCCTGATGATTAAAACTTATGATGGCTACAGTAAAAAAGAAAAAGAGGCTTTTATAAACTCAACTATGTTCTCTTCTTTCTCCGATTCTGACAAATATATTATAACCATTATGATGCCGCTACTAAAGTTTAGATTCTTCTCTTCTGGGCAAGGTGGTATATTTTACAGTCAAGCTGTGACTTCTTTGACTTTATGCCTGGAGTTTAAGTCTCGTTGCTTTCAAAGACATTTCAGCAGCCTGCTTGTCTGCAGCTCGTGGTTTTCAGTCCCAGCTTGTTACACAACGACTATGCCTTGCCAGGATTTGAAAGGAGGTCAAAAGAGGAGATATGGAAATCTCTGACCTCCACACGTTTCATCCACTTCATGCCATTTTGCAGCCTCCCACATTTGCAATAAGGGAAACATAATGTGTAGTGAGGTGCAACATGGCCTCCAGAAGATATTATCAGCCAAAAGCTCATTTTGATACTATTTCAACAAGGACCCAAGAGATGATAAAGCAAACAATAACACCCAAAGCTGCCCATCTTTCAGGGATCTTTTCAAGCTTGTATTTATATCCTCTTCAAACTGCAGCAACGTTCACTGTCCTGCTGTGTGAGGTAAGCAGATGTTCAGGGAGGCTTTGAGCGATCAGATTAGGAATTTTGATGAAGATTTGGATGAATCACAGGGACATCTATCTATCTATCTATCTATCTATCTATCTATCTATCTATCTATCTATCTATCTATCTATCTATCTATCTATCTATCTATCTATCTATCTATCTATCTATCTTGTTTTGAATGTCTTATCCTGTTTTCATTTTGTCTCTATATATACCAACACAGCAAGTGTGTTGTTTCATTACACAGCTTCTTTGTATAAAATATAACACGTGCAACCTAAAGTCAGCTCACTGTCAAAGTGCATCAGGGCAAATGGATCATTTCCTGAAGTTCAAATATTCATTAAAATTATTCCTTAAGAGGTTTGCAAACATTTTCAACGGATCCTTGTTCAGGGCGATGCCGACTATTATGATGGTAAATTTCAAGTCATTCCGAGATACTTTTTGTTTTTGGGACTAAAGTCAGCTCACTGTCAAAGTGCTTCAGGGCAAATGGATCATTTCCTGAAATTCAAAAATTGTTTATTATGACAGGTGTCTTGCTAAGGGCACTACTGAGTGCAGTACCAAGTTTGACGTTGTTTGAATAAGTAATGCAAAAGATATGGTTAAATATAGCCCCTCCCCCTCTGACTCACACAGCACTGCGGGCTACCTGAGAGGATAAGCATCTGCAGGTAAAAAGTTAAGCGAGTGCAAGATGTGTGGGTGATTATGATGTCAGATAAGGTGCAGTCAAGCTGCACGGGCACTGCACTAGAACAATAAAAAACAATAAAATGTGTCAATATCAGCAGAGAGTTTCAGAGACAGAGATTGCCTGGAGTCAACTGTCGCATATGAAACAAACGGCATCTCTTTGTGCTCTTGTGATGAGAGAGGCCCTGGATACAGAGCTGTGATCCTGAAAACATGAGTATTTTAATAACCTCGGATATTTTTCCCCCATCATTCTTGCTCACTACGATGAGTTTTAAAGGTCAAGCTCAGTTTGAACATTTGCAAAAACAGCTTTGTTGGTGGAGTGTTAGGAATGGCTTGTTTATGATGTTTAAGGCAATCGTACAAACATTTATGTGAGCTGGAAAAAAAAGGGCATGTGTGGCTAACTGTGTCTAACTGTGGTCGTAAATGAGCATTACTCCCAAGGCTGAGGTAAAGATCATGTGATGTGATTAAAATCCCAGCGAGAGCCAGTCAGTGACGCACCTGCTGAAAATGTGATAAAATATATCGTTGGTTGAAAATTTCGGGGTCAACTTTGACACCAGTGTAAAAAAAACCCTGTAAGCCTGAAAGATAAGCGCCGTCTTGTTTATTACTTTCTCAACAGCTTTTGTTTGTGTTTTATGAATTCATGATTACATTATTATTATTTCACTTGATGCAGTATGTTGGCACGTTGCCCTTTTCGTGAATCCATTTTGTGCCTCAATGTGTCTGCAATTTTCAATTTCATTTTTTACATTATAGCTCTCTCCAAGCCAGAGCGAGACCAACAAAACAAACAGTAAAAGAAAAAAAAATGTTAAATTGAAGCAGTTCAAATCAAGAGTAAACTCAATTTCCTCTGGTGAACATTCTTACTTTATATGCATGCAAATGAACTTCATCTCACAATCTCATTTGTTTACAATGAACCGAGAAAAAAATGTGTTCCTCTCAGCAGAACGTAAATAAATGCCTCATTGGTTTGTCTTTCTGGTCTTATTTTCAGCCATTTAAGGCTTGTTGACTGTTGTCTGCTGTGCTAAATCATGTAATGCTTAATGTTGGCTTATTAAGCCTGGCGCGGCGGATTGCATCAGTCGACCGGTATTGCTGCAGAGACTCTAGAGACGCCAGTGCTAACAATAACATCGTCAACACCCTCACAGGGAGGTGATGCAGCCCGGTGGTTACACAGAGAGAGAAAGATTAAAAAAGAGGAGTGGGAGGAGACCTCTGAAGTGAACGAGGGAGAGGGGAGGAGAGTTTAGAGCATGTAAACGACTGATTGGAAAGTTTCTTCTTTGTTTCAATCACCCATCACCCCTCTCCTCCCCCCCGTCTCTCCCCTCCAGTCATCTATTCCATCATTTTGTCTTTTCTCTGCTCACTGTTTCTCCGCAGGGAAAGTGTGCCGCATGTGTGTTTGTGTTAGTCGGCCTGAGTCCCGTAAGGAGCTAATTAAAACACAGACTTTGCCATGAGCACGGGAGTCAGAACTTGGGAGTGTGCGTTTGAATGTATGTTATTGTGTGTGCGTGCTGGTGTGTGTGTGTGGGAGCGTGCGCAATTGTGTGTGTGTGTGTGTGTGTGTGTTTTCCTCATTTCGCCCTTCTCCTTGCTCTCACCAGAAAACAAAAACAACAGCTGTGAAAGGAATAATACCTAGAGGAAATGGTAGAGAAAAAAATTGACAATCTCTCTCTCTCTCTCTCTCTCACTCACTCACTCACATTCACACACACACTTACCTTGTCATGATGTTCCTCCAGATACTCTCTCACAGTAGCTAACGCCTCATGCACAGCCTTTTCTGGTGGATATCCTTCACAAACACACACACACACATCAACATTATACAAACAATTTGCAGGAACAGATACGGTGACAGATCCCTGTGTTTTCATTCACAATGCACTGTTATTTCCTCCACAGGTATCTGTTCTTCTTTACGCTTCTTTCCATCACTCTGTGTTTTCGTCTACAGCGCCATGCAGACATAAAATACCTTACAGCGTTCCCCTCCATTGAAAATTAGCCCCAGTGTTGCAAACTAGGTACTAGGAAAATTCATCTTCTGGCCAAATTGTTGCGATTAAACAAAACTGTGTGACTGCAAAGTAATTATTTTATTCATCAATAAAGGTTCAATATCAGGACACGGAGGAACACACCATGGGGCACAGACTTGCCCTGAGCGATGTACTCTGAAAATGGAGAATCAAAATAAGCATTTGCAGTGTTGCAAGTAGCCAAATATGGTTCAATAACATTATTATTATCAAAATGAAGTTTTTCTGTTTCCAATATTACATGCATATACTAATCCCAAAAGAAAACATGGTTTGAATGAATAATGTCTAACAATGCAACAATATCCAAAACTGGCAGTCACAGCACTTTGTGTGTGTTTTATGTTCAGGGAGCTGAGGATAGATCATTTCCTTTCACCAAACATGATGGTCAAAATCCTGCAATTTGTAATGTGCTATGACAGACGCAAACATGTCTGAGCCTGGCATTACGAAACTGGCTCGCATTTGTTCAAGGTTCTGGAATATCAACGTTCATTTGAACGACGACCTACAACCGACTCCATCGTTCAAACATACATTACCGTTCAAAAGTTTGGGGTCCATTACAGGTGCATTATGTAATAAATCTAAAGCAACTGGCCATAAAATCCTCCTAATATGTCACAGAGAGAGTTAGCTGTGCTAACATAATTGCACAAGGGTTTTCAAGGGTTTTCTAATCATCCAATAGCCTTCTAATGAGATCTACCATTAGAACACTGGAGAGATGGTTGCTGAAAATGGGCCTCTATACACCTATGTACATGTTCCATTAAAAACATAAAGACATTTGCAAAAATTTGTGTCACGTGTCCCCAGCTTTAATAACTATCCTGTCATTTCAGATCCTGCCCCTCGTCCATGTCAGTCAATCGTCTAACTTCCTTCACCTGCTGTTTCCCCACCTAACTCCCCTCATTATTTCCTCAGCTTTTATATCCAAACCATTTCCATCAGTACATTGCCAGATTGTTAAGCTTCCTGCTTGCACTGCAGCTCTCAGTTTGATTATCTGTAAAGCGGCCTGGTTCTCCAAATTCTGACCCCTGCTCGATTATCTGGACTGAGGGTTCAAAACGTTATAACAGTGGGTCATTCTTCGATATTTAGGTCGAAAAAAAATTCCCTTCAGGTGGTTTAATACTGTGCAGAAACCCTGGTTAATAATGAAAATTCTCTCACTGACTGCTCCTCTATCAGTCATCAAGTCAAATGTGACACATGGTAGATGGTTGTGAGTGGAGCAGCAATTTTTATGATGAATGGTTTGGTCCTTTTTCTGGACTGGTTTCTGCTGAAAGTAATCAAGGCAGCAGTTATCTACGCAAAGTTACTCAATTCCCTCAAAATCCATTTGATTGTCAGACCTTCAAATTCCAACTTCAATCAATCCACTCGACAGGAGCATTATTCAAAAAATACCAACGTATTCGTCCTTTTGCCAACACCGCTACCTTATTTTAGAGTATAATCACACACCGGAGGACAGCGCTACCTACAAAACCCAGAAAATGTCTTCATTTCTATTTGAGCAGAGATGAACAACAAGTGGTTGATGTTTTCTATTACTGAGAAGTTGTCTGAAACAATTCTGAGAGACACATCCAAAAACTCTAGCTGCAGAGTTGTTTGTATATGAGAGAATTAGAACCTTGTGTTACACTCTGAACTCCCTTACTGGAAGAAGTACCTCAAGAGATATAAATCTACAGGCGCAATAGAGAGGAGGACAGGGATAACTCACTCAATCAGAACTCTGGCCTTTTTCCTCCTTTTAGCAGCGGGAGAGTGAGTCAACAACCAGCCCACCCTGGGGAGTGTTTAAACACCATCCTTAACTCTTTGTCCTGCCAGTGTGAAGGGGATTACCATCAATCTGACACTGTCTCTGGTCTAATCTATCTTAATCTGCCAGTCTTAATCTAAGGCCTTAATCGAGAACCACCTCTGGGCTGCAGGAGATAATGTGACAGGAGGCACTGGGGGCCTCAGCAACACAGAGACTGATATGGGAAACAAGCACTTGATGGAAAACACAGCATTTGTTGTTGTAAAATGAAAATGGATTTCTGTGGAACTCAACAAATATGGTTGGACTTTAAAGCCCTGAGCAATTTGAATAAAACAATATAATCACACACTCACTGACCGTAGATTCCAGTGGAGATGCAGGGGAAAGCCTGCAGAGAAAAGATGGCAGATAAGTGGTTAGAGTCTGTTGCTGATCATATAACAGCCTGGTCTACCATCTCTCAACACACGTATACATGCGGAAAAATAACACCCTGATGGATCTTGATGGTCTCCTCCTAACTAGCAGACAAACCAAACAGTTGTTGATTACATTATTACAGCAGCAATAAACCTTATTGTGGGTTATTGGGATTATTGTGGTAATTCAAATGGAGCACAATCAATTATATGTATATTATTGTATACTTTTTGTCACACAAGACATCAATCTATAATCTCTACCATTGACTTAATCCTTCAGGTTTAAAAAGTACGTTAAGACACTTCTCATGATGGAAGATAAGGATTCTATTATCACTTAACATTAAAGTATGTGCACGCCTTATTACCTGTGAGCGGGCTTATATTTAAAACCTAGTCAGGAATAGGCATGTTAGAGATAGACAAACTGGATTAACAATTTTAAAAGGCAATTTTAGGCTTAATTACGTGCTAAAAAATGGCAATAAGGACTACTTTAAGCAGGTTGTTGTCCAAGTTGAGCCAAGCAGCCAGCAAACTTCAAAACAGATCAAATCTGGCAGATTCTCAACCTGCTGTCAAACAAAGACGTACGAGCAGATGTCAGGAAGCTCTCTGAGCCTCCAGAACTAGTCATTTAACCAGACTGTGGAGCTGGCAAGGCTGAGTCAGTGCAGACATGACTCACATGTTCCTCAAGATGAAAGGTAAATTGATGGAAGTGAAAAACAAACTTACCACAGTGTAGTTTGGTGAAAACACAAAGCTATGGCTGACCAGCACATGTAAAGACAGTTTGTGTCATACAGCTGCAGTCAGGCTCGTGCAAAGATCTGTTTTCAAACAATAACATCTTCTTTTTTTTTCTAATTCATCTATTGACTTGCCAATATGACAGTGCTGTGATCCGCTAAACATACATTAGGATTGCGAGAGAACACGACTGCAATGTTTAGCAATACAGAAGTGTAAATTGTGAACATAACTAACTACAGTTAAAAATACATGAGGTTTGCAATTAGTAAAATGCTTGAGAACAGAGGCTGTTAACACTATCTTCCTTGGGTCTTTTTTTTTACACCATACCTGTGACATTATGTTCATGTCTTTCTTTGACTTTAACACTTCATTTTGTTGCGAAACCTACTGCCTGCTGTGTTTCAGAAAGCCTTTCT
Organism: Microchirus variegatus; assembly: GCF_963457635.1. Lineage (NCBI taxonomy): Eukaryota > Metazoa > Chordata > Actinopteri > Pleuronectiformes > Soleidae > Microchirus > Microchirus variegatus. The sequence goes on along the minus strand of NC_139807.1, from coordinate 9,878,973 downwards.
TCGAGTTTCCACACTCCAACATGTCCTCCATCTATCTCAGTTCGAACGCTGTTTCACTTCTTTCCCTCACATTTCTATTTTAACGACATTATTTTTGTGCCTTTGCACATCTGAACATTCTCTTAACCTTAATCGCTCAGGTTTTTGCTGTCGTTATTCTTTAGGTTTATCACTTCCTTTTCATCTCGACAATCCTGCTTCCACCATCCCTCCGTCCTTCTGTTCTCACCACAGATCGTGCAGAGCTTTCAGCGGCTGTTTTCAGGCTGTTGTCGTAGCAGGACCTCAGAGCTTTCCTCTGCTCCTCGCCAACTCCTCCCTGAGCAATCGGCCCCACAGTGTGGATCACATCTGCAAGCAGGATGAGATGATGTAGCAATTTTAACGTGAGAAAGGAGAGTAAAATATGCTTATATGTTCAATTTTGAAGGTATTGTTATACTATACATATGTAGTAACAGTGCTGGTGGTGTAATTTATATTATATATATATATATTCAGACCTTCATTTGGAATTTTAATAAAAACCACTTCAGCAGCTTTGGGTCTTCTCAGGTAAATCTCTGCACATTCTGTGCCTGGATTTGGACAGCTCATCCCATTCTTCCAGCAAGATCATCTCAAGCTCTGTCACAATGAATGAGAAGTGTCTGAACTGCCATTTTCAGGTCTCTCCACCGATGTATTATGGGGTTTAGGTCTAAGCTTTGGCTAAGCCACTTAAGTACAGTCTGAGAATTGTCAAGAATCCACTCAGAATCATCTTCTCGGCGGTACGTTTTCTCGTTGCAGCCGAAACCTGAACCGTCACCCATGTCGACTCGGTCTGAACTCCGGAGAGGATTTGATTCAAACATCTCTTCAATCTCACTTGTCTCTGTCAATCAGAGAAACGCACACAGACTTCAATACATAACACAAACACGTTCATTGCAAGGCCACGCTCAATCGTTAAGAATGGAAAAAGAACACAAAACAAACAGTAAACAGTGAGAAGCACTCCCACAGCAGTATGCTTCAGTCAGGTGATCGATCGCATAGAAAATATCTGTCAGAACAATTACAGTCATTGGAGGGACTGTTTTTTTTTTTCCTGATGTTTTTCCTCTCAGCCCCGTTCATCAAGGCCAGACAGTTCAGTTCACACCAAAGGATCTTTTCCCTAATGTCCTACAAGTCCTTGAAATGTTTGTGTGCAAACTCCAAGAGAAAAGATACTCATAAGCCTTTTACTCAAAGTGGCTTAAAGACTGATGAAGTCCTGAAGAAGACAAGGCTGTGATTATTCTCTGTTAGAATAATGTTTGGCACTTCTTGCCTGGTTACTCAGTTTGGCTGACATCACAATTCTATCATTGAGGTCTACAGAGATTTTCTTGGACATTAACATGTAGTTTGAACAGAGGGTTTTATACACAGTGCACATGCAGGTGTCTAAATAGTCCAATTAATTTTTTTATTAGTAAAACTTTTTGTTTTTCTTCATTTTAAATTGTTAATACACAATTTTAACACGCAGTAAATTGTAAGATACTGAAAAATATTCTGGAAAAATGGCCAAAAACGTTTTTTTTCTGAACCTTTTATGTCCAGACACATTTTAAGGCTTAGGTGTGGGGGATAAAGGGATAAATTAATAATTAAATAATAAACATATATAATATCTGTAGGACTTTTTCGCATCCAGGCTACGTATAACTCTACACAGAGGAGAAAATAAAATCAGGCAATTAAACCACAGAGGTAAATAGTAATTAAAATGATATAATCAAAATTATATTAAAATAGCGATGCCATAAAAAACAATTAAGACAAGCTTGCAATGAGAATATGTGCTAAGATTAATTAAAGGCTTTAGTGAAAGTGTTTTCAAAGGTTATTTGAAAGATGTCATTGATTCAGTTTGCCTCATAGTTCAGGGAGATCCAGAGTATCACTTACTTCACTCACTAACTTACTATTAGATTTGGTTTTGTAGATTTGGTCACATTATTCTAAACCATTATATTGTTCTTGTTAATAATCATACATCTTTTTTTAAATCAAATTTGAAGAAAAATGGAACAGGTAGTGAGCTGTGTGATTACCCAATTATTTTTTTTACCGTTAAGCAATTACGTTAATGCACAATCAATCAATTTTAAATGCTACATGCAAATAATTTGAAATATAGAAGTGGGCAGTAAACCTTCAAATGTCATGGTTGTATTGTCTATAATTATAAAAGCCAACTGTCTGAAAAAGTAGATTTGTGTGAGCTGGTTTGTTTGGAGCTAGGAGCCAATTAGCCTGACGACCTCCATCATGGCTGCCAGAGGATAACATGACACCAAAGAAGCTTTCTCTTCATTAATCAAATAGAAAAAGCCTTACCTAGAGTGTGCCTGGCACAATCCAAAGTGAAAAAAAGTTTTCTTTGTTTCTCTCAGCAGGTTCACAGCAAAAAATGTCTTCTACACTTTCTATTTGCTTTGAACATTATTACACCACTTTTCCTCAAACACTCAGCGAATTCATGGCATGTTTCTCTGTCAAGTTAATGACAGTTTGTTTAGTTGGAAACGCTCCTTTACTGTGATTAAATAAATAGTGAAAGGACTGTTTTTTTGAAGTGGAGGCATGAAAAGAGAGGAAACAGAAAGCCTAAGAAACAGAAGCTGAGCGAGGATGAGAGGGCTACAGTGGAGTTTAAGCAACCTCTACAAGCCAACACCAGCACACATTCTGATGAGTCTCAGCATGTTGCTCACAGCGTGAATCCCACTGCTGAGATAAGACCTAGTTGGACTGCTGACTCTATATACACACAGAAAAATTTCTCGCAATGCATTAAATCTAGTGTTGAGACTTCTCCCTAACAGCATTCCATGGTGTGATAATCTCAGATCTTTCCTTAACAGATCAATCTTGACACTTCAGTTTTAAATCAAGTGGCAACACTGGACTGATCTGCAATAGATTTGACATCACACAACCTAACCAAAGCTTGGTTTTCTAAACATTCAGTTAGTACAGCTTTTTGTTTCCTTTTACAACATATGAATTCTGCATGTAAATATGCAAAAAAAGTAAAAACCTTTTGGTTTCCTTCATAGTTTGACTAATTGCGTTTGAGCAGGCGTTTGTTACTCACAGATAAACAATAAGAGGTGGACCACACTGACAGAAATGCAATGGCTTTTGAATGTATCTGCATTCATACTTCATGCAAGCCACAATAACCAGAGATTAGCCAAACACTCATGATAGCCGTCATCGATCATCTCTCAACTGACACTGCTCTGCAGACTATAAGACTATAAACAGTGAAACTCATTGTTGTACATTTATACTCTTTTGACGCTTCATCTACACTGGATGATGATTAATATTATTAATGGCTTTTACTCAATGTCACATGGAAAACACAAAGTATTAACAGATATAAACCTGTTTTTAATCATTTGAAAAAGGTACAGGTTTAAATTGCAGCGCTTGACATTTTAGGGCATTGTAAATTCCCAACCCCAGTCGTTCAGCCTACATATGTTTGCATGTTGGCAAAGTGCTCTAATTAATGCTGAATTAACTATTAACTGCTCTTGCTTGCAATGAACCAGACACTATCACTAGATTACTTAAAGCTGCAAGCTGCAGATTGCACAGTGGAAGCTCTTAAATCCAAACCGGAGAGGATTGGAGTACATTCAGCAGAAAGATTTAATGCTTCAAAACCTGCTATCCTATTTTCAGAACCAGAAATGTGCTCTCGCATTCACTTCCTGAAATTTCTCCAAAGGCTTGTTGTAAGAAATTGTTATAGCTGTAGCCATTGACAAAGGAAATTGTGCCAACTAACCACAATCGATGGAGGATATTTTGGTTAGTGATGCAGGATTTGCTCATTACACCCAGCCAGTGGACCAGAGCTGCTGCAGCCAGAAAACTATTTTTCGTTACAACATATTATTTCAGATACAAACCTGAAACAGAGTTAATGACGGTGGAAAAGGACACTTGATCTTGGATGTATCACAGGTTTAATTTGAAAAAAAACAACTTCTCACTAAAGTAACTTTCAATCTGAGTGTGGTAAGAATGAAACATTCTTTTTAAAGCATGAAATATAGTCATAAAATAAAAGATTCTCCTCTTCACACATGAAAAAAACTATAACTCAGGAATAAACAATTATGGAGTAAACAGTTTCTCTGCAGAATATGGCTCGATGATGCACGAGAGCCACAGTTAGCATAGCTCCTCCTCCTCAAATGCTGTAACGATATAAAAATGATCGACAGTGATCTTTATCAGCGTTTACTCCTTCACTATGAGTAAAATAAGTAGAAACAGAAAGAGCAGACTCCTGCCGTGAGGCAGCAGGTACCGCTCATAGCCAGTACTGTTTATTCTGAACAAACGCTGTACAAACACCAATAAAGCCACGAGGCCAGAATGAGTGTGCAGCAGTGCAGGGCAGAACTTGTACAGCGGACACAGACAGGGGAACGTCACTTGTCCATGAACGTCTGTCAAACAGGAAGTTTAATAACAGTGAGTTTACACTTGACTATATTTACCAGGTAATCCGTAAACTTGTGCTTAGTGTAGTATGGGCATTTTAAGAGTGTGAACTTAAACAGTATACTGATGATCAAAAACCACATCAGATGATGTTTCAGTGAACCCTGAAGACCAGAAGCGCGTGGATCAAAGTCTATACCACAGAGTGGTGCAGCAGTTCTGCTTAAAGTGGAATCATGAACTTGAAGAAACTTTGTCTGAATAAAGATGTGACAACTCATCAATGAGATGTTTGCTGATGAAGGAGAGTGCAGTCCCTGAGAAATCACTTAGTCTGAGTGCATAACCCCCGACTGAAAGAATAATAAGTGCTCCAATCAAAGCTGATTAGGCATTGACATGGCTATTAGACACCAATATTCTCCTATTGCATGGATTATCAAAGGTTTATTTTATGTCATGTCTTTCATATGGTATGCAATGGGAGGTGGATAAGACAACATTTTTAATGCTGCTTTGTTAAGCCTATTAATTTACAGTCGCAATGTATTATTCACAGTCATTTTCTTCATCAAATTCATCTAATTCTTCTCTTTTAAGAACAGCTTGCACAGAATGAATTTGGACATCAGACATTTGTAAGATAATGAGATAATATTGTTTGGCTGCAAATCAAAAAAATAGCTAAATACAACATCACATCATTAGTTTTCATCATCTCTAACCACTCTATCCTCTAAAGGGTTGTGGAGGAAGCTGAGGTCAATCCCAGATGACAAAAGGAAAAAGGCAGGGTATACCCTGGACTAGTCGCCAGTCCATCACAAAGCCAACATACAAACGACCTTTCACTCTCACATTTAGAGTGTCCAATCCACAGTTCTTTGGACTGTGGGAGGAAGCAGTAACTGGAAACACACATGCATGCAAACTCCACACAAAAAGGCTCTTGAAACACTAAAACATACAGGTGATAAGGTACAGATATTCACACCGGTGTACCTAAATATACCTTACAACACCACAACACTGCATTCTGTGCTGGAGCTGCAGAAACACAATTATGGAAAACACTGACACATTCTGTCACATCAGAAAGAATACAGTGGTAGAGAACTGCTAATATAAGAGCTTCTATGAACTAGCAGTAGAACCACTATTGTGATTCATCACTCGGTGAGTAGCAAACGCAGCAGAGACATATATATATATATATTAGAATTTGTTCTTTTTTTGCACACACACCAATTAGCGATAGTGAGTTTGACCTTTGCATTTAACCCATCCTTATTACACACCAGTAGTGAACACACACACACAAACCAGACACAGGAGCAGTAGGCAGCACTTCATCTGTGCCTGGGGAGCAATGGGGGGATTGCATTGGGTACCTTTGAGTACCAGGATTTGTACCGACAACCCTCCAGTTACAAGCCTAATTCCTTTCCTCTTGGCCACGGGCAACATAATGAAATAAATGACAATAAATGAGCAGATAAAACAGCCGTGGACATCAGAGTTTAATTATGCCATGGTCAGACATGCAGTCAACCATAAAGGAAGCAAAACAGTGCAGTCAGAACAATAACCTTTGGCATATTTTTTCTCTCTATGCGTTTGTGATTTGTGTGATTGTTTACATCTCCTTGCTTCACAACAACACCAATAGTCAAGCAACTAAGAGTGAGTATTTGCTCTTTCTGTGTTTGTGTGTTTGTGTGTGTGGAGGTGTGTGTGTGTGTGTGTGTGTGTGTGTGTGTGTGTAGCGCAGCATGTCTTGTGCTGGTTCGGTTCAACAGTGGGTCACATGGTGGTCATTCATCTGCATGTCTGCTAAATGTCAGTGCTACACAAACACACACAGAAGCTTGTTTTTATGTCGTAGTGAGGACACATCACTGACATAATGCATTCCCTAGCACCTTACCCTAAACTTAACCATCAAAACTCAGTGACTAACCCTAACCCCAACCCTAATCCTAACCTAAATCCAATTCTTAACCCTAACCCTAAAACCAGGTTTTACCCGGACAAAATATCCCCACAAAGATAGGTTTGCACGTTCCTTGGACCTCACAAAGATATAAATACAAGTATACGCACACACGTATATAATGTCTTTCTGCTAAAATTGAACTGTAATCTATATGGTGATTTTTCCCTCCTTGCTAACCCACTTATGTGTTTTTCTGACCTCTTTGTTTACCAGAGCCATTTCACCCTTTTTCCACATTCCACCATATTTTTCTCCATCTCCTCTTTCCTATTTCTCCATCTATTCCTTCCACTCACCCAATGTTTGGCTCTCTCTCTCTCTCTCTCCCTCTCTCCGTCCTTTGTCATCACTCTCCTCTCTCCCTCCATCACATTACCTCATCCAGTCATCCCACCTTTCCTCTCACCCCATTACATCTCCTCCATCTCTCCGTCACCTCCTCGCCATCCCTTCTTTCATTTACTCATCCCTCCCTCTCCTTTCTTTAGCCTTCTACCTTATTTATCCCCATCACTTCTACTTTGTCCCTCTCATCCCACTATAATCTTACCCCTGCATCCCTCCCGCCATTCCCCCATTAGACATTTCTCTCCCCCTCTCTCTCTCTGTCACCTGAGGTAGACAGTTCTGTCAGGAGTCGGCCTTATTTACCGCGTCTCTTTGCTCCTGTTTACATTATCGATCGGCAGGGTTGCTTTAGTTCCACCATACATCAACACTCCCCCTCACCCCTCCTCCCCACCACAATGTTACGGCTGCTGGCTCATATTACTCTGAAACACAGAGATGGTGGGGGCTCGATGGGGAGATGGAAAGCTAGTGGAGCATGTTGGGATATATGAGGAATTTATGTGTGAAGGAGGCTGTTGTGGATAATGTGTTATAGTGCATGTGTGTGAGCAGTAGTGTTAAAGGGATAACGCAGACAAGTGCCTTGTGAATGTATGTGTGACTGACAGTGAGTGTAGCACTGAAAACATACACATATGCATGTAGACATGGACAAGACTGACTTGCTGAAGTTCAAACCGAGCACCAGACAAAAAATGGTGATTTAAGTGACTTCAAACGTGGCATGTTGTTGATGCCTGACACGCTGATCTGTGTATTTCAGAAATCTACTGGGATTTTCATATACACACATCTCAGGGGTTTACAGAAAATGGTCTGAAGTGAGCAGCAGTTTTCCAGGTGAAAATGTCTTGTTGAGGCCAGTGGTCAAAGGGTATGACCACACATTTTCAAGGCAATAGAGGACGATAGTAACTCGTGTAACTACTTGTTACAATCGAGGTATGCAGAAGATCATCTCTGAACATACAAGACGTCAAACCTTGAAGCATGTGGACAACAGCAGCAGAAGATCACACCATCAAACTCCTGCCACTTTAGGCCCAGGTCATACTTTCTCCATCTTTGTGTCCACATAGTCTATGCATTCAATAATTGTGTACTGCCTTATCCTCCACGTGTGAGCTGAAGCCAATCTCAGCTGACACAGTGTGAAATGCGTGGTGCACCCTGGACAGGTCACCAGTCCGTTGAGGGGGCCAACATACAGAGATGAGCAACCATTCACTTTCACACTCACACCTACTGTCAATTTAGAGTGTCCAATTAACCTCTGCATGTTTTTGATGAATGAGTCAGACTGAGTCTGGAAGCTGAACTTTCTTGCTGTGAGGCAACAATGCGAGTTGGTACACTGCTGTGTGGTCCATGTAATGGACATTTCTTCATCCGCCAATTTGGAGGAGCAGAGGAGGAGCAGAGCTACAGTTAGAGTCTGCACAGATCGTATGCACAGACTGGGCATGCTCCAGGTAAAGGCCACATTATACTTCTCCGACTGCGTATGCGTTATCCGTCTGCGTCACCACGGAGACGCCTCGAGCATTTATACTTCTGCGTCGTGGTGACGGACACTCGCTGCAATTTCCCGCCCGATCAGTAGGGGTCGCTGCGCAAGGTTGTTGTGCTTCTGGCTACAGTGAGCAATGGCGTCCGAGAAAGAAAGAGAGAGAAAGCCTGTTGTTGTTGAAAAAGTGGCCGTTTCTCACTTTTCTGTGTCACGGAACGCAGTTTTAAGATAATTTGAGGCGAGAAATTGGCCATTTAGAGTCTAAACATGTGCTGTGTGTGTATAGATATGACGTATTTATAGTTCGGCAGCGGCGTTATCGGCGGGGATCAGCTCCGCCTCTGTCAGGACGCCCGGAGCGCACTGAGAGCCGGCACAGAGCAGCTTAGCTCGGCCTGTCCTGAGGACCAATCGCAGCTCTTGCCGTCTCCGTAGTCCCTTGACGGAGTGACGGACACTTAAAAAATATTCCGTGCACCCGGAGACGACGCAGAGGCTCTTCGACAGGTTCTGCGTCGACGCAGAGGACTCTGCGTAGCTACGCAGAGCACTTTACGCAGGAGTATAAATTGGGCTTTACAACACTTTCCAGTCCAGTTAATGATGCACTCTTGTTTTTGGCCAAATGAGACAAAGAAGAAGACAGTAACCATGGGTGCTGGCTTGTAGTTACGTGAGGAGGTCTGCCAGCACTTGAATACACATGAGGTCAAACACCTGGAGAGAAATTGTACTGGAATGGAATATGAGCTTGAATAAGCACGTGTTGAATGCTACACTGGTGTGTACTCTCATATTAGTATGAATGGAGCTGTGGCCATGTACGCATATGGCATGGCATTGGTGTGAATATTGAATAGTATACGCAAAGTACATAATATAATATACATAAATTAGATTTTTACTCAGCTCTGTTTATTTTCCTTTCACTGGTCGAGTCATGAGAGCGATGTCTGACGCAAGAATCAAACTGAACAAAGCTGAACTGTAGATCAGTTAAAAAGACTTAAAAATCCTGAAAAGTGTTAATTTCCAACATTTAGCAAGGAGATTTCTAAAATATCAATATCTAACAGAGGAGTCTGATGTATTTAAAGGCAGCACTGCCGAAAGCTGGCGATCGTGAGCCGCACCACAAGCCGTATTTCAGTTCAGTGACTGTGTCGGATGGAGTCTGTGCTCTGGTCATGCAGGAAGTACTGAACGATTCTGTGAACAAATATTTTTAATTAACTGACTCTAATGATTCAGTACACCGACGTACCGATCAGTACACCAATTCTAAGTGCTTTACAAGTCACTAGTCACTAGTTTGTGTGTTTGTGTCGCATTTTAAACAATATCACGGAAGTTTCATGCAGCCGTGCTATGATGATTATATACTATAGTAATGGAAAACAACTAGATAACAAACCGAGTAGAGTTGAGTTATTGAACATACCTCAGATGTTTCTTTGTGCATAAGAGCAGCGCCATCTTTACCACACACTTGAGAAATTGCTTTCTAAAATATGTCACTTAATGCTATTCGTATTTCCTGGAGGGAAAAAGGCCATATTGAGCTTGCTCCATTATTCTCTATCCTTGGCAACACATTAAGCCTCTTAAGTTCATCTTTACTAACACATCCATCACAGTTCTCCACCAAGGTTTTCTTTTACCTGCAGGATTCAGCCTCAGTATAATTCTTAGGATTTACGTTTTTTCTTCTGTTAAGAGTTAAGTTAAGGTCTCCACAAACTCGCTGTGACCAGTCTTTTTTGCATGTTTTGGCAGCTCGTGGCCAAGCGGAAGGGAACAGATTGTAACAAGAGGGTTGGCAGTTTGAGTCTCTGCCAGGTCAAGGGCTGAAGTATCCCTGAGCAAGGTACCCAATCCCCATTGATCATTGGTAATTGGACACTCTAAATTGACCGAAGCCACAGGGGTCAGTTGGTGGATTCTTCAAACTGCCTGAACAAGTTCCACAAATGGAGGATGCAACCTTGACTCAATCTAGCCCTAAAAGAGCTCAGAGAGGATATTGAACAGTACAAATATTAACTGAATGGATGATAATTCCCATGGATGCTAAGCCCTTTGTGCATTTTGTCAAAGATAAGACCCTGAATGTACAGATATTCAGCAAATGAAATGTAGAAAATGATATACCTTACAGATTTCACTGGTTTAATACTATGTCAAAGAGACCTTTAACAGGTTTAACCCCACTAATAATTCTGGAAATATTTAATGGTTCTTCAGTGATCTTGGAAAAACCACTCATCTGTCCATCAACTTAAAAATTGGTAGGTTTGTCTCTGAAAATCAATAAACAATGACATTATGGAGAACCCACCCCTTAATTTATTTAATACAAACTGTTGACAATGCACTTTCCAGTATGCTAAGCATATAATCCACCAAGTGTGAAGTAGATGTGAAAAACTGATGGACTCCCCCAATGAAACAGCATTTATGTCATCAACTCAAATAAAAAAAAATAAAAAAAGTATGGCCCTCTCCCATAGAGATTTTCAGTTTATGTTTGTTGATTAATGAGGGAGAAACTCAACAGACCAGTTTGTTCATGCTGATTGTGCACAAGCATTTTTTTCCAACAAGCAATTTTCCACCTAACAGCAGTTACCATTGTGGTAGTTGCATACGGTGCAAAAATATGCATGTAATGGCCATATTTTATCATCCTGCTAGAGGTTAATATTTGCAAATCGTCATTACATTAACATGTGCTCATATTGAGCGTGGAACACGTTAGTTTTTATGTTATGCAGAAAAGATGTTTCAAACTGCCTGCAGATGAACATTAGAGTGCAATATGAATTAATGGCTGCCATTAGCCTGTGACTGCATTTTAGTGAGGCTTTGTGTCTTCTGTGGAGCTGAAAAGGTTGAACTTTCATACAGAGGAAGGAACCGTTTTCTGTGGTTAAACAGATGTGAAGCCTTTTGAATTTTACCCTGAAGACTGTTTTCATCACAAGCTTCATCAAACCACAATATTATGTTCTGTGCAATTATCAGCTGTGGCCTAATGTAATGTACAAGACCCTCTTGTTTTGCTTACAGATATGTTTAAGGCAACAGCTTCAGCCAGGTTCTGAAGACTAAATGTTATTTAGTTTTTTTTTTATGTAAAGCACATTGAGTTGCCCTTGTGTATGAAATGTGCTATACAAATAAAGCTGCCATTTTTGGACGTGTTCCAATAAAGTGATTGAGAAATAATTATACTGTGTGGTCATTACAGCATTACTAAAACAACAAAATCTAATGGTGGCCTGAGACTTGAGCGTAAACACATAAGTATGGGACAGGGTGAACAAGGCTTGCCGTTTTCCCATGTTTTTTTTTCTCAAATGAGAACACTGTAGTGCTTATAAGATTAAGTCCTTGTAAGTCCTTTCATCAAAATGTACAAAACACACATCATTGTAATTTCACTCATAATCATAACACAGAGGCCATGACAGATGGTCTTCGTTTCTATGGGTGCTTCAATCAATCGGCCACTGACCATTATTTGTTCCGAGTAGTTTCATTGGTAGGCAGTATATGGGCCAAATCAGAAGAGCCACTCAACTCAGCAATGAAAAAGACAATAAATTAGTTGTGCTCTGAAATTTGGAAAGGTCAAATAACAGAAATATGACAGCAATAAGTCTGCCTTTTCAAAAAATACATAGCACCAAAGCCGAGTGTGCAGGGCCATTCAGCAGCTCAACACACACTCAGCTGCTGCTAACAATGACAGCAACCTTAGTACAAGGACAGCAAGAAGCCAAAATGTTGGAATTCATAAGCCTTGATCGCCAGCTACTGTCTGTTGTGAAGGACAAAATCATGATTCTGTGAAAGGATGTGCGCCTGTCGCATTTATACCAAAATGCTGTTGACCCACATCTGCATCCTTATGAAGTACAACCGCTCAAGGACCATGTTTTTGAAAGTGTCCAGAAGATATTTTACGACATTTAGTCTGAGTGCTGCACATCGCAGTCCTTGATCTGAAGTGAGAAAAGTCGAGTCACACATTCTTCACATTCCTCTGAGTATCAAAAACATCTCAAAAGTACAGTACATTTCCATTCAGAATTGATAAGACAAAAACACGGATATTTTAACCACTACATTTCAAACTATATACATAATGTGGGTTTGGCATCATTGATTGGTAAAGGGGCCTGGACCAGAGACCGGTACTGGGCCTTGGAATGGGACAAACTGGGCAGAAAAAACTGGTAAAAAGCAAATGGAAATACCCAAACCTTTTATTACATGTGACAATGAAAGTGTATATTTATTTGACTCTACCAAACCCTGGCCTATGTAGTTAGACACATGGCTTGCATTAGATAAATTGGATGAAATTAATGTCTGGATGACTCAACAAGACTACAGAATAAAACCACAACTTTTGAAAATGCAATGATGCCAAACTTCAGCATAACCTATAATAAGGATGGACATTTTAATTCCTCTTGGAGATCAATTAAATGTTTATGATATCTAAGAATTGTGTGTGTGTGTGTGTGAATGTACTTTTATTTGTTACTGCTTTAGGACTTTTCCCAGGTTCTCATGGGGACCAAAATCTGAGGCAGAACCTCAGTAGGAACAGGAACTGGTTAAGTTTAGCGCTATGGTCTGAATTGTGGTTAGTTGAAGGTTAGGGTTGAGCATTAACTGGTTATGGTTAAGGTCAGGAGTAACATGTTTGTCAGGCTACTGAAGTCAATGCAGTATCCTGAGAAGAATAGCCGCACAAACCTGTGTTCATGAGTAGGCGTCACGCTGGCTTGTGCCTTAAGAGAACTTGACGGCGTGCCATCCGGTGACAGCCGCCCAGTATTTTTTTCTTTTTGTCTGCACTTCCAGCTTTTTTTTTCCTGCTCATTGTTATTACCACAATCTTTTTTCGCTCGGTTCAACCATTCCTGCCTTTCTCCCCTCCTTGGTCTCTCACCATTCTTACCTGGGAGGCTACGAGTCACTCCTCCTGCTTTCCATATTTAACAGTTCTCCATTCGTCCATCGGTCCTCTCTCCTCCCCTTTCTCCATCTCTTCTCATACTTCCATCTGTCCCTCTCTTTTCTTTATCTGCCTTTAAAGCAGAAGGCAGGAAAAAGGCTAGCTGGTCCTTTGTGAGCCTCAGTTTGTGCTCAACCAAGCGAACACGGCTCTTAAATCCAGGCTCGGGCTTTGGCAACAAAAGGAATGCTCAGGTCTTGTAGAGGCCCCTATGGCTCTCCCTATCTCTTTCCACCTTCCTCTGAGAAAGACAGAAGGGCAGTTACTCTAAAGAGGAGGACAACAGACGACAGAGAAGGGGGCGCTAAAAAGAGCGGACATAATTCTCCTTATTGGAGAACAGCAAAGACATTCTTTACTCCTTCTCACTCCAGCTCTCCAACTCTTTTTTCCCTGAGCCAAGCAACACTGGTGCCTTTTTTTCCCTTTTTCTTCATCCCTATTTTCTGCTTCAAGGCAAATGAATTAACTGAATGAATTAACACCAAGGCTGGTGCTGCTATGATCATCATCATCACGTTCCTCCTCATCAACAGCAGCAGCTTTGATGAAGCTTTTTAACACCTAGTAGGATCACACTGCTGACGCCGAGGCAGGAAGATGCAAATATGTCGACAACCTTGTCACAAAAAAAAAAGGAAAGAAAATCTAGTCTAAGGTCTGAAAGCTATAGTCTTTAGCCCAGAGCCTGGTCGCTGCTGATGATAGGAACACAGGGGGAACGAGTGGAGATGAGATGGGGAGGGAAATGCAGGAAGTGGTCGTGGATGGGCGGTCAAGAAAGAAATGAAGGAGAAACCAAACGTGGAAGTGAAGAATGAGGAAGGGGGTTAGGGGGTGGAGAGCGGCAGAAAAGGTGGATAAAGGTGAACGGGAGGAAAACAAAGCAGTTAAAGCTAGTGATCGAAACAGGAAGAAAGAGAGAAACAGACGAGTGAGAGTGTCAGGGTGACAGGCGACGCAGAGAGATAGAGGCTCTTGGAGGAGAAATGGGGGGGAGTCCAGGGGAGTACAGTGAGGATTTTAATTAGCGGTAATTGGCCACTGAGGGAACTGAAACTGGGAGTTGTGAGGCAGTGAAGGAAGAGGGGGGGGGGGGGGGGGGCACAGCAGCCACATTTTTGACACTTTGAGTGATATCTCTGTTGCTTTGTACCTCTTTATTTTCTTCAGCACTTCTTTTCTGCGTCTTGTCTGACCTCCATCTTTTTGAACCTCTGATTGTGTTATTCCAACACTGTTTAAATGCAGACGACTGCAAACCAACAATGACACGGAGCAAGCGAAAGCACCAAGGTTACAGTCCGTATTCCTACTATAGTTTTATCAAACTGCCGACAACAAACAAGGCTGTGAGAGATAATTCAAAGAGCCTGATCCCGACGTTGGACTCAAAGCGAGCTCAAACACAATAGATGTATACAACAGGCTAACAAATTGTCAAGTATCCGTCTGCTGGAGGAGCAGAGGTTAATGCTTATATCGCTCTCCTTGACCCTCTGCAGTGTTTGTGCTACCTCTGCCATGGCATCCACTCAATGAATAGTTTCACCTGTGTAACTTTGTCCTTTCATTTTGCTGATGTATAATTACACAGTGGCAACGCAGGTGATGCAGACCTGCTCAGGCTTTCACCCTGTTGTAAGTCAACGTATCAACAAAATAATGTTTTCAACGATATTTGAAGGTCAAAATCGTACGTTGCGTTGGTTTAAAGGAGCAGTTCTATTTCATCCTTACTGACCGCCAGAGGCGGTGCTTTAGCACTGAATATCTCCATCTCGCACATGCGCAGGTCGAGTGTTTATACCAACAAAGTCACCCATGACCCCTGATGACGCCGGCTAGCCTATATCTTCCGGTGACATCAGAGGATCTGTTCCTTTTCATCTTCTCGCTATGCAGGTAGACGCATGTCAGTAAATCCTAGCTGAATTAAAGCGTTCATCGCCGCTTTGTCGCCGGTAGCCTTGTGACAATCTGTCGGAGCTGCGAGCTGCTCGCCCTCCAAGGGCTGCGACGAGCGGAGACGGAGTTTCGTCGCGGTTCGCCGTGGACACTCCGAAACAGAAGTTTGGATCAGCCAACGCTACAACTGGCTGAGTATACCAGGCGTCTTTCGCCTCCTTTGAGAGTATATCTTACTTTGCTAAATAAGTCGGTGAAGGCGTTGTACTCGCTCCCGCTCCCGACATTTTTCTTTGTGTTATGGTTACGGGCGCTAGCGGTTAGCATTGTCTGCTCGACCTAGCGTCTGTGTAATTTGTAATCGGTACACAGTCGGTAGTACCCGCCTTTTGTTGTAATTTTTTATGTTGGAGAAGTCAATGTACTCGCTCCCCTCCCAACATCAGTACTTCTACTGTCCGTGAGTAGTTGTACAGCGTTTATCGCTTTCGTTTTATTTTTCCAGTGTCGGTGAAAACAGCGCGCGCGCTCTCTATCCCGACACTTGTCCCTAATTACGGCGCTAGAGGTTTGCATTATTTGCTCAACCTGGCGTCCACTAATCGGTACACAGCTAGTTGTACCCGTCTTTTGTTGTAGTTCTATACGTCGGTGAAGTCAGTGTACTCACTTCCTCTCCCGACATCAGTACTTCTACTGTCCGAAGTGAGTAGTTGTACAGCGTTTATCGCTTTCATTTTATTTTCCGGTGTCGGTGAAAACAGCGCGCGTGCTCTCTATCCCGACACTTGTGCCTAATTACGGCGCTAGAGGTTTGCATTATTTGCTCGACCTGGCGTCCACTAATCGGTACACAGCTAGTTGTACCCGTCTTTTGTTGTAGTTCTATACGTCGGTGAAGTCAGTGTACTCGCTTCCTCTCCCGACATCAGTACTTCTACTGTCTGTGAGTAGCCGTGCAGCGTGTATCACTCTCGTTTTATTTTCGAAGAGCAGTGTGGGTGAAAACAGCGCATGCGCTCTCTATCCCGACACTTGCGCTTAACTACAGGCGCTAGAGGCTAGCATTTCTGCTCGACCTACGTCTACTAATCAGTACACCGCTGGGTGTACCTGTCTTCAGTTATAGAAGGTACTACCGCTATCTGTGAGTAAATCTGCCATTAGGCTAACTGTATTAAACGCCCGTTCCGGTTCCCCGGGATGCTGCCTCTCACGCCTCTGGGGGGAGCTCCTGCTCCTCAGCCCGCAGTCGCGGTGCTGGGTCAGGGGATGACTCTATGGGGGCCATCATTCGCATGGCCCTTGCCCGCCTGCAGGTGGACATTCCGCAGGCTCAATCGGCTCCCGCCAGTGCCTTTTTCAGGCGTGAACCAGCCCCTATCGCCTTAACTGTGCCCCCGTCGGATGAGTACCTGAGGGAGTTGCATGCATGCTGGAGAGATACCAGAGCACTCTCCCACGCAACATCAGATGGCCGGGCGCTAGCAGCCATGCAGGATGCAGCCAAGTTTGGTCTGGCCTGCATGCCTGCGGTTGAGCCAGCTATAGCGGCTCTCATTGTCTCACCGGATGAGGCTCTGAGACCGGACGCCAGGTGTCCGCGCCCCCAGTGTCGGGCTACAGATGACCTGCTCTCCAGGGCCTATGACACAGCAGCACGCATGGGACGCATTAGCAATTCCCTGTCCCACCTAATGCTTGCTCTCTCAGCATCCCTCCAGGGGGCTACACTGGACTCTTCCATCCACAGCTTTAGCGATGCATCTCTACAGGCATTTTCCCTGATGTCCAGAGAACTCGGGCGCCTGATGTCTACACTCGTTCAGACTCGCCGCCAGGTATGGCTGGCACAATCACCTCTCACTGAGGCGTGCCGGAGAACCCTCCGCAGCATCCCAGTGGAACCTGGTGAGAATTTTGGGTCAGCTGCTGTAGAGGCGCTTGAACGTACAGTCCAGGCCAGGCAGACTCGACAGCAGCTCTCGGGGCTTCACAGAAGTATGCCTCCCCCAAGCAGGCCTAGGGTCTCTCCAGCTCCCCCCAGGCGCCACTCTCAGCCACCGACTCTCCCCAGTGGCTACCTTAGGTCTCGGCGGTCGGTTCAACAGCCGGCTCGACGAGGCCCTGAGGCCTTTCGAGCCCCCGAAAGATTGCCCCCAAGACGTCCTCAGAACTTCGACGCTGCCCGTCGTCCCCCCAGGGCCCCTAGAGGCCGGGGGACCAGGCGCTGAGAGTCCGGGGCCGGTCGTCGGCTGTTTCTCCCAGCAGCAGCTCAGCTACTGGACTGCTTCCACCACGGACCCCCTGGGTGATTTCCACCTTAACCCACGGGTACAGACTTCAGTTCCGACGCCGGCCCCCAAACTATGGCCAGGTCAGGATGACCATCATACGCGACCTGGCAAAAGCCCATGCCCTCAACCAGGAGTTGTCCACCCTCCTGGACAAGGGTGCCATCGAGCCGGTAGACCCCCTATCATCCGGGGGTTTCTACTCGACCTACTTCCTAGTGGAAAAGAAAGACGGCGGACTCCGCCCTATCCTCGATCTGAGGGGACTCAACAGGTTCCTGAAGGCCCTGAAGTTCCACATGCTCAGTACCGCAGAGGTTCTGCGTACTGTTGCCAGGGGGGAATGGTTTACTTTAATAGACCTGAAGGATGCATACTTCCATGTCCCCATAGCACCACACCACAGGCAATTTCTGCGGTTTGCTTTTCAGGGTTGCCATTATCAGTTCAGGGTTCTCCCATTCGGCCTCTCCCTTTCACCACGGGTGTTCACCAGGTGTGTGGCAGCAGCCCTCTCACCCCTGCAGGCGCAGGGCATGAAGGTCCTGCCATATCTGGACGACTGGCTGGTCTGCGCGTCATCCCGGTCTCAGGTGACCCGAGACACGGCGGCTCTACTTTCACATGTGGCCCAGCTCGGGCTCAGGGTGAATTTTACAAAGAGCTGCCTGGTTCCCTCACAGAGAATACTCTTTCTGGGGGTGACCCTGGATGCTGTTGCCATGAGGGCCTACCCATCACCTCGGCGTGTAGAAGACATCCTCCGCCTCCTTCTCCTCTTTCAGAGGGGCCGCTGCTTGCAATACGTCCAGTATATGTGCCTCTTAGGCAGGCTGACAGCTGCTGCCACTGTGGTTCCCTTAGGGTTGCTGTCAATACGCCCCCTTCAGAGGTGGCTGAACAGTTTCCACTTAGACGCCGAGCGACACCGGCACAAGAAACTCAAGGTGTCACATCGCTTCCACCTTGCTCTGGCCCCACGGAGGGAGAGGTCATTTCTCCTCCAGGGCATGCCCATGGGCTCTATTGCATCCCGTCGAGAGACTGTCACAACAGATGCATCCCTCACAGGGTGGGGTGCTGTGTGGCAGAACCGGACAGCTCGAGGCCTGTGGAACGCACAGGACTGCTTGGACCATATAAATGTCCTGGAGCTACGGGCAGTGCACATGGCGCTACAGTTTTTTCTTCCATTCCTAAGAGGGAGGAATGTGCTGGTGCGGTCAGACAACGTCTCAACCGTCTCTCACATAAACCACCAGGGGGGAACCAGGTCCGCACGGCTGCTGCAGGTGTCCCGGGACCTCCTGTTGTGGGCGGCCCCCCGCCTAGCCAGCATAAGGGCGATGTATTTGCCTGGGGAACGGAACTGGGCGGCAGACTCCCTATCACGCTGCAAGCCTCCACCAGGGGAGTGGCGGCTTCACCCAGAGGTGGTGCTCAATATCTGGGATGTGGGCAGAGGTGGATCTCTTTGCCACGGAAGAGTCGACCCACTGCCCCCTCTGGTTCTCACTGATGGAGGAAACCAGCCCTCTGGGCCAGGATGCTATCGCCCACGATTGGCCAGAGAGCCTACTCTACGCCTTTCCACCGATACCTCTGATTCTTCAAATACTGCAGAGGGTCCTACAGCAGGGCCACAGGCTGCTACTGGTGGCCCCCTTCTGGCCAGGGAGGGCATGGTTCCCTCTGCTACACAGGCTCTGCCACGGCTCACCGTGGCGTCTCCCCGACAGGTTGGATCTCCTGTCTCAGCTAGGGGGCCAGGTCTGGCATCCCGAACCTCATCGCCTCCAGCTCTGGGTGTGGCCACTGCAGGGCCCGACCCGCTGCTGACAGTGTCCAGACACTGTCCAACATACCATACTGAATGCGAGGGCGCCTTCTACCCGAATACAGTATGAGAATAGGTGGAAACTGTTATCTGCCTGGTGTTCAGACAGGGGTGAAGACCCTGTGCACTGTACAATTACAAAAATTCTCGAGTTCCTACAGTCACTCCTGGACAGCGGACGGTCCCCCGCTACCCTGAGGGTATATGTGGCGGCCATTTCTTCTCAACACACTCGAGTTGATGACAACACCGTGGGGTGCCACAGACTTGTGTCCCTTTTTCTAAAGGGAGCCTTAAGGTTAAAACCCCCAAGGACACCGAGAATTCCAGCCTGGGATCTGCCCCTGGTGCTGGATTCCCTGTGCCTGCCCCCCTTTGAGCCCCTGGCGCAGGCGGAGTTGAAGTGGGTGTCTACGAAGACTGCCTTTCTCCTCGCCATCACTTCAGCAAAGCGTGTCGGGGAGCTACATGCTCTCTCCGTGAGTGACTCGTGTCTGAGGTGGAACTCAGATGGCTCAGGGGTCGCTCTGTGGCCGAATACGGCTTTTCTACCTAAGGTTCTGTCAGCGTCAAACCTTAATCGACCTATTCACCTGGCACAGTTTATTCCCCCAGCAGGGGAGGAAAGGTCAGGACTCCTGTGTCCTGTCCGGGCCCTGAGAGTCTATATAGAGCTGACCACAAGCATTAGACGTTCAGAACAGCTGTTCCTCTGTTACGGAGGCCCTAAGGAAGGCTGTGCCCTTTCCAAACAGCGGCTCTCGCACTGGATTGTGGATGTCATCACCCAGGCGTATAAAAACAGTGGTCGCCCCCTACCATCCGGGGTGAGGTGCCACTCTACTAGGGCCATTGCTACATCATGGGCGGCACTGCGCGGTGTGCCCCTGGGGGACATCTGTGATGCGGCATCGTGGGCATCACCAACTACCTTCTCCAGGTTTTATCGGGTGAATGTGGCCACCCCCCACCCACTGGGTGTGGCCCTGTTGCCCGCCTCTACTGCTCCCTCTCACTGAGGTACGTACTGGCATTCCTCGTGACTTTGTTGTTATGGTCATCCAGTGCTAAAGCACCGCCTCTGGCGGTCAGTAAGGATGAAATAGAACGAAAGTTACGTATGTAACTACGGTTCTATGAATCCTGGATGACCGCCAGAGCGTTCCGTCACTCAGAATACGCGTGGTTTCGCGAGAAGATTCTGCAGGAACAGATCCTCTGATGTCACCGGAAGATATAGGCTAGCCGGCGTCATCAGGGGTCATGGGTGACTTTGTTGGTATAAACACTCGACCTGCGCATGCGCGAGATGGAGATATTCAGTGCTAAAGCACCGCCTCTGGCGGTCATCCAGGATTCATAGAACCGTAGTTACATACGTAACTTTCGTTTTATGTTATATTCAAGAACTGAACTGGAAAAGTCTATGAACACTGTAAAAATAACACAGGTTTCACACGAGCTGGACATGTAACCAAATGATCTAACCCTAAAATAACAGAGAAGTGACTGTGAGCTGACAGTAATAAATAAAGGTCTATTTATTGCTGCTTTGCTTTGCTTTGTTTTTCATCTGTTATTATTATTATTTGCTGGTAACATGGCTGTACCAAGTGTATGATGCTGCTAAGTGACCCTGTCTTATAGATTCTAATTTCAGTGGCACGTTCTTGTGGAATAAATTAAAATAAATAAATATAAACTGGTAAAACTCAAAGTGAGCACATAATATATAATCACTGATAGTTTTACCGTGAATGTACCTTATACTTATCATCCACATAAAGCTGGTTTACCAACATGTTTGCATGACTCATAAATTACATAAAATGAGTTTTTGCCCATTTATTCCTTCTGCATGTTTACAAACTAAACTCCCAAAAAAAATGACTGTATTATGTCTGTGCAGTACTATTTAAATGTGACAATAGACTGTTGCACAATCATTGTTGGTTTATTGCCATGGTTCATGTTCTCCTGTGATGACTGCACAGTGTATCAGCTGATCAACAAAGTAAGACTTAATGGTGTCAGTAAGCTTTTGACGTCACTAAAGCACAGTGCATCTTCTACAGGACGTGAATAGACCCACCCACCTCTCCTCACCTCCCCAGTGTTCCACCATGTTGTATTCTAGTGTGTTTGGCTGGGGAGCGAGGGGTGACTGGGGAACGGGTTAGCAGGGGTGTATCTGTGTTTATCGGTACACAGGTG
This sequence comes from Microchirus variegatus, assembly GCF_963457635.1. Lineage (NCBI taxonomy): Eukaryota > Metazoa > Chordata > Actinopteri > Pleuronectiformes > Soleidae > Microchirus > Microchirus variegatus. The sequence goes on along the minus strand of NC_139807.1, from coordinate 9,857,328 downwards.
AGCTCTGAGCGCTGTGTTGTCTGGACAACACATTTGGCTCACGATCCCTTGTCTGGCAACTGAAAAACACACGCAAACACACACACGCCTACACAAGTGTGGATCTTTACAGCAAGCATGTGCCTCGCAAATGAGCAACACTCAAACAGGCTGATTTCAAACTGCGCCGTTCCTAATCAGACCCTCATTTACACTGGCTCATTCATTCCAGAGCTGACAGATTGCTGATTTAACTAGCTTTAAGTTTCACTTAATATGTGAATTTATGCAGGGCCCGCTTGAAAATTTCCAGCTGTCATTTGCCAACATCACAAATTGCATGTGACTCTTGCTAAACAGCAGCAGTGGTGTGCCATGTGCTCTGCGTGTTGCTAGGTTACAGTTGTGGAATGCTGCTGGCTAAGTGGCTGCGGGATCATCGACGGACACTCTGCATGGAGGGTTGACAGCAGGTCCTCTGGACCATTTGGTAATTTGTGAGTCAGGCACTCTTCAAGTCCCACATCTGGTGGCAAGATCAAAGTGTTGGCTTAGAGACCGGACCCGTCTTTCAGCCCCTCCACTTTTGTTTTTGAGGTTTATTTTCATGTGTTGCTTATCAAGGTTTTTTGCTTCCACACAGTCCTCCGACTGTTTATTTATCTTTCCTTTGCTTTCCCTCTGTTTTTGCTGTCTCGCCTTTCTGTCCCTCCTGCTGGGAGGTAATCAAGTCCTGTTGCGAGTGTTTAAGCATTGGAACAGACACGAGTTGACTTATTCCTGGGACTTAATATTTCGTCTTGGGAGAAGCGATCCAGTCCCCCAACTACATACTGGGTGAAAGCAGAATACTAAAAACTAGGGAGGCAAACACATTGACATGCACACACTCAGATGCAGTTAAGTCAGTCAGTGACTCAGAAAGGCACTCAGTCACACAGCTATCACACTGACAGATAGTTACAGGTAAGAGAGTGATAGGACCTGACAGACAGCCTGAACTGTAGTCACTGACACCCTTCATTCAATGCAACACAAACAGGTGTAACCACAGCCCAGTGTACATGGCATCACACTGTGTCAGCGACAGAGAAACACACACACACATAACGTGTGTATATACACACTGTGACAAGCAGCAGTGTCCACTCACATGAATAAATTACGACCAAAGTTAAACAAGTGAACCAACAAAGGAGAGCAGACAATGTGAGAACTCATCTCCTTCTAATTCCCTCCTGTCTCCCGCTTCCATCACATCTGACCCCTCCCCCACGCCTCTCATTATTATATCTTATTTTTATTCTTTTTAACCATTATCCCACTCCTTCATTATCTCTCTCTTCTGCTCCCCCTCCTTCTTGCATTGAGCTTGCCTTTGTTATTGCTCCTCTGTTCTTTTTTTTTTTTCTTTCTCCGCTCTTCCTCTGTGAACTCACACTCTCAATGGAACCATAAGCTGATATCACAGACTCAGTTCCCCCTTTAATATCTGTCTTACACAAATGCACACATGCAGGAACACAAACATCTAGGTGTAGTGGTTGATATTATATAACCTAACAAGGTATTACAACTCACCTTGTATCCTGACAAAAAAAAAAAAAATCAAGTTTAAACTTCCACGCAGAGGCAAAGTGAAGGCTTTGAAATGTGAACAATGATTTGAGATACAGCAGGAGATAATGAACACTGGGAGTCACTGATTTAAAGTCTCTGCATCATAGACCATCTTTCATGTTCACTTTAAAGAGTCTAGTAACGAGCACTTAAATTAGGGCTGCATAACTTCAGGGAAACACGATCTGTGATAATGTTGCTGAACATTGCTATGATGATATGACAATATGAAAAAAACTGAAATGCACTCTTTCGATTCAAACATCTGCTACTCAAAAAAAAAAAAAAAACTCCCTTAATTCCTTGGTTGTTGAAATAAATAAGTAAAATATGATAGAAGAGGAATAATTTACATTTATTGCACTGTATTATGTTGATATAGTAATAACTACTTTTTTACTCTTAACTCACTGTTGGATTAATAACTTACACTATCTGAAAATAACTGCCACTGATGCCACAAAGGGTTATTTTTTTGAAACATAAAATAGACAATAAATCAATGAACAGATAGACTTTAGTGTGTAATTTCCCCTTGAATCAAGCAAACTCTGCTGTTAATTCACAACAGAGCAGAGCTGATGAGAACTTTCTGGACAGCAAAAGCAAAAAGGAAGACAATATCAAACTTACCCAGAAGAGACTGGACTTTAATTGGTATTTCAAACTTTAACCTCCTGTCTGTTGTGACCTTTCTGACTCAAAAAGTTATTGCTGTTCACTTTCTCCCCTAACTGCTTAATGTCTATGTCAATTGATGATAAACCTAACCCTAACCCTCGAACCCTCGACCCAGACTTACACACTGCCGATAAACACGATTCTTTTTGATGTATTTATATATTTATGTATTTATTGTTAGCGCACTAAAACTCCTCGAAAAAGTTTTTTCTGTCGTGTTAAATCTTCCGTTTTGCCAGAGTACACAGCTGCGGAGGAGCGCCGCTTAATAAGTGGGTGCAATCCACTTCGCTAAAAAAAGAGCCCACTAAGTCACAATATGGTCGACTCCTAGATGAGTTTCTGCTGGTGGTTGAGTTTCGTCTGGTAAAAAAAAACAATATATATATACTTGAGGAAAGTCTTTGCTCTTTTTCCTGCAGTTCTTTGCATCGCTGTCAAACTTTCCCCACACATTCACTCCTGCAGGCAGTCCAGTATAAACCACAACAGAAGAACAGCCTCACTGGATTCACCAAAAGTCACGTAAAAACACACACACATACACTATGTACTTACACTTTGCTGGCAGACCGTAGCCGCAGGTGATCTTGGCCTCTCCAGTCTCACACCCGTGGAGGGAAGCACACTCCTTTTTTAGCACGGGACCTGCAGCTCGATGGATCGCCCCATCCACTGGAGAGAGGAGAGACGACAGGAGACTCAGAGAGTTGGCCTACTTTTAGGAAATCCCCACTCTCCAACTTCTTAAAAAATGGAGTCAAAATGTTATTTGAAGTCAAGGTGATGCATTTATTGATGTCAAAGATCATGTCTGGAAGATTCAGACAATGCCTATTATTGCTGGACAGCTCCACTTCCTGTCTTGCATGTTGAAAACCTTTCATCCCCAATTTCTTTTTCTTTTTTTCAAAGTCAAAGCTTCTATCTCTCTGTACATCAGTCAATTTAATGGGTTTTTAAGGCTACTGCAATAGTTAATTGCTCGATTTAATGTATTAAGGGCTCGGCTGACTCTGACTTTTTGGTCAATTAGTCTTTATTAATTACATTTTCATAAATCTACATAATATTTTGAAAAATGTGTATCAATCTTTGATTCACACCACATCTAAAACCTGTGACTGAGTTCATTTCCAGGAGGCTAGTGATGCAGGAAAAGCAATTTTACAGCTGTGCCAATTATAGTTCAGTCAGAATATTTACCCTCTTCCCCCCATGCAGTCAACACATTTGCTCAGAGTTAATTTTCAAACAATCTTGATTTTAACAGCTTTAATATTATGATTCTCTGTCTAATGGTGCAAAAGAAGATGAATTTGACTTAAACTAAAATCTTGCTCAAAACAAAAATTGATACTGTACGAAAGCTGCGACCACAAAAAACAAATAATTCCTACAACATCTGAATGATTGATGATTTACAGTATATAACGGGAAATTAGGATTATGAATGTGCGGCTGTTAACTCTCTTTGTGTTACATTTTAATCTGTGCAGGCAGTGTAAGACAGGAAATGACACATCACAAAGAAGAAGTGTTTTAATGTAATGTGTTTGTACACAGACGGCTCGCTCTGATTTTTCCTACCTACACGTTCTCCGCACAATTCATTTGATTCTGCAATAATATAATATCCGCCTCGCAACACAGCATCAGTAACAGTTTAATAATGGTTGCTTTTTATGGCTGTCACTGGGGCTGCACAATTAATCCAATTAAACTCAAAGTATGACCATGTGTAATATCCAAATCAATAGGCACTACAGTTGTTGGATAAAGACATAAAAACAGCATTATAGCTCATATTACAATTGCAATATCAATCAGGGATTATTTTTTTTACCATGTTCTGTTATGACTCACAGCACTTGATTAAGAAAAGATGATCCTCATGTCGTGGACAGAAGCAACTACAAAGGATGGATGTGTTCACTTAATTAATATTTATTCAAACTCAATCTGACCTTTAACTAAACCACTGCACAGTTTGTTTGCCTGAACCAAACACAGGGTTCTGGTGACACAGTCGTCAGTGTCGTGCAGTACATTGAATCTGACCGCCTCCTCACGACTTGTATACAGTTCACTGCAGTGCTTCCTACCTTTGAAAACAACATTACCAGTCAACACTTATTTTTCCACTTCAAATGTCACCAAATTAGCATAATATTACAGTATCAATGCCATTTCTCCAAGAGAAAGGTGAAAGATTATAGATTTTAAAAAAGCCAGACACGCCAATGCCTTTTGTTATGAAAGAATACTGAAGTCAATTTAGTCTGGTGCAAATACTTTATAATTAACCCAGCCTAAAACACATCTGTCAGGAGTGAGTTTGTCACAGCACTGAGAGCTTTGACAGCACTCGGTACAAATAGTATAATAACACCCGTCCATATGTCACAGCTCAGTGCGTCGGCCTGTGGCTCTTATTTGTGACTGTATGCGCAGACCAGCTGTTACAGCGGCTTGTTTCGCCAAAATTAGGAGCCACACAAAGAGTGATCTGGTGTGACGCAAACACTATTGTGTTAAGTCGGTGCATCCCATGCGGTGCTGAGCCGTGGTGTGCCACGTCATGCTGTGCAGTGATGAACTGGGTTGCACTGTGAGCTCGACATACGTGTGACAAGAACTACAAGCTACATCCTTAGGGCTGCAAAAGTTCAGAAACCATACTCAAGCTTTTGTTTGTAGACGATTCCATTCTTCCTTTGTATTATGTGCACTTGTGTTTCTATGGTTACAAATTTGGTTCAAAAACTTGTGCTTATCCAGACCCAACATGCATTATGCATAAGCCATCACAACATACACCATCATGACTAAATGTTTACCTCTAACCACAACCTAAACCTAAATCTAGCCATAAACTTTAGTAGACACATTATACCCGATTTCTACAAGTTAACCTATAACCCTGGTGTCCTAATGAACATGTCTGTGACATGCTTTGGTCAAAATACCTTAAGAATGAAGCACCATAGCAGTTCAATCACCCTGCCAAAACAGCCCTGTTCAGAACGGTTGGTTTTGAGTGCCTGTCTCATGCAAATGAGACGCAGGAAACTAATGTCAGCGTCACTGAGGCTTCGGCAGCTAAAAGCTGTTAGCCTTTGGAAAAGCCATCATTTGCCGACTCTAGTCGGCACATGGCCGTCATATATAACATGTATCCACTGGACACGCAAATCCTCTGAGGCTGGAAATGTGTGTAGAGCTCTGTGCTGCACTGTGCAGCCAAGAATAGAACACTTTTTGTACTTCCGCTTTTCTGGATACTATTGCCCTCAACTGCACTCTCGCATTTTTTAGGGACACAGCAGACAACAATTCCAGGAATTTGCACAATGTGACGTCAGATTGCGTGCGGAAGTCAACATTGCATGTTTTATCTCCTGTACTTAGACTGAGGCGGACCACAAAAACATGACTGAGTCATCTTTTTTCACACTTTGCCTACTCACAGGGCCTCCAGAGTCCCAAATATAAGTATTAAAATGATTAAATAGTTGATTTTGCATAATATGTCCCCTTTAAGTATTATGACCAGAAACCTGACTCTGTACGGCTGCCTTCACATGAACACACACCAAAGATTGACGGTAGGTGGTCGGTTTTCATAACTTAGCAGAGCAGTGTCTGTCGTGGCCAACTTCATAGCAAGATTTGCTAATGTGGCTAAAGGTGACAGACAATGGGGGAAATGTCCTTGACAGAGAGCTCTGTTAGGACTGTGCAGTATGATGCTTTTTAACACAAAAAAACATAATTAGATTGGCTGTGCTGGAATTTTTATATAATATCCACATTGTGTGAGTGCACTGTCAGGTCTATGCCTCAGACTAGTTCAACTTCTCACAAAGATACAGGTGTGCACACACACAGAGAGAGAGAGAGAGAGAGGGAGAGCACACAGTGAGTTTAAAAGAGTCTCACTCTGAAATAGATGGAAGTGATAGGACGGTGAGATGGAAAGAGGAGGAGGGGATGGAAAGAGGGGGGAACCTGAAGGTAGATATGGAAGCAGCATCACTAACAGAGATGGAAACTGAGCTGAAACAAGCGACCAACACAGAACACAATTGAATTGTATCTGTTGTTTCATGACTTCAGTTGAAAGCGTTTGCATATGTAAATAATAAAACCTGGACATTTCTCCAGGAAGGACAGCACGGCCTTGAGATACAGTGATTTTTCCTGACAGTCGCACACAAAATGCCTCTTTGCAAATGCAATGTGTCCCATTTACACACACAGTATACAAATATGCATGTGAGCACATACGGAAAACTCAACAAAACACCCTGATTAGGTAATTATCCAAGTAGAAAAAGAAAGTAGGGAGTTAATTTACGAGTTTAATGAAATCTGTAAAGGCACATGACCATAAAAATGTCAAAACAGTAATTACCATAACCTTGATTAACGTAATGTTTGTGTAATTTACTGCGACACTGGTAGAGAACCAGAGTCTGACTGGCCACCTCTGGTGCCAAGGTGATAGGTTGGCTTATTAGCATCATTGATGGATTACTGAACAGACGTACATGGGTAAAGACTCAGATGCCTGGATCAGAGCTTTTGCATGGAGTGAAGAAATCACTACAAAGTGATGAAGTGCTGAAATAAAGAGATGTAAACAAACATGCAAATGACTGCAAAGTGATACTAAATATCCACAAAAAAAACATAAAAGGTGAGTGAACAACTGCGACAAAAGCATGATAAATGAAAAGAAACCCAATTGGCTTTCATGCTTCTCACATTGTTATTATGACAGCCTACTTTCTCCTCACTTAGGGCTCTGAATCATTCTTAAAAGCGGTGGAAACTATGGCCAACGCTTGCAGGACTCATTTTTTATGAAATGTCCCTCAGCTCTGCACTATGCCGCTCCATCAGTTTGGGAATAATTTACAAAAGCAGCTGAATCTTAAACAGCTGCTCTCATAATGTATTTTAATAGGCTTTAAATAACATGGAGTCAAGCAAATCTGGCTGTAGATATTACTTTACGGTAAATGTACATTTTACTGCAATTTGTTTGTCTGTCTTGAATGCCTGTCTTGGCTGGGACATTATTGTAAATAAGATTTTTAATTTCAGTGGTTAATATTACTTTCCATCTCCGAGAGTCTACAGAAGTCCATCATTGTCCTACGACTGTGACAGTATTAGTGGACTCTCTGTGGACCGACATACGTAACCCAACATTTTGTGAATGTGTGCAACTCATCGCTCAAGGAATACAAGGACAAACAAATTGCCACTACTGGAATGGAATGCGAGATCGAGTACACATGCACGGAATGCTAGACTAACACGGATTCTTTTTTCAGTATGAAGTGAACAGCTGCTTTGTGCATGCAAATGGAAAATGCGCAGCAACACTCTGAGGACACTGCACACACACGTATATAGAGGGGCCCTAAGAATCTTTTGGCTTGATCCACCATGTCCACACCCCCTTAGAAGGAGTTTTGTGTCTCTGGTGCGCCACAGATAGAACTATGATGAGGGAGGGACGTTGGTGTGGCCCATGGCTGACTGCCTTCTGGGGTTTATTGTCACACTCAAACTAAATTGACCTACTAACTAATTTCTGCTGTCATTATCACCATGTCAGTCATTCCTGGGGATGCATAAACACAACATTTCAACCATCTTTTCTTAAAACGGGAAAAAGTAAAGGTTGAAGCCATCACATTGTGTCCTTTTAGCTGCAAATAGTGTCATTTTGAATCACTCTTTGCACATTCAGATTAATCTTTTGATGTTCTCCTGTTTAAGTAAGATTACGCCTGATCGAATGGAGAGTAGAGGAAGAAGGTTTGCATTCACACCAGCCCTTCTTAATCAAACCCTAGTACGCTTGCTCTGAAAGTCTGGTTCGTTTGGAGAGGTGTGAATGAACTCTGTGGCGCATCAAAGACGTGAACTCTGGTCTGCTTAGAAAAGTAGGTCTCGGTTTGCTGAACCAAATGCAGGAAGTGGACTACAATGCAGGGCATTGTGGGTACAATGCAGTGCACTGTGGGTAAACACAACCAAAACATATGCACGTGTAGAGCATTGAGGTAGCTGGAGGTAATGGCTAAGTAATGGCAAATAGCTAAATAGTATGTTTGCATAAAACAAAATAAAAAACCCAAGAGTGATAGGATTTTTTGCAGCGCCGCCTCAGGCGAGGAGGAGAGTACGTTATTCAAATGAACGTTGGAACTCCCAACTGAACTGAGTACCAAATCGTACCGAGTCTAGCGGACTATTAGGTGTGAAAGGGACCTCATTCTCTCCCTCTCTCTTTGGACACAGCGTGAACCAGCTGAGCAGGGATAATAAATATCCATGCATTTATTCAGTGTCTCAGTGACTCCCACTTCTCCAGTGTAGCGAGCTGTCCCTCCATCTTTCCTTCAGTATGTAGTAACTTCTGACTCTGTGGGAGCCAGTGTAATAGCCCAGCGTGAGCGCCACACACAACTGAGCAGATTCAGACACTATTCTGTCACCTCACCACAGTCCAAAATATGAAGGGGGAATTCACGATCAGAGGGGAGTGCAAGTGAAAGATGTGTTTGAGGCGAAGCTGCAGCAGCAGCAGCAGCAGTACTTCCTCAGTTGCAGGTGTGTTAGTGTTCAAGGACAGCCTGCGACTGAATGTATCAATATTATCTATTACATCTGCTGCACAATATCAGAGTCCATCTGGTCACGCTGCCAAGGGTGAAATGACTGAATTTTTTATTCCTCATTAAATATTTATCCTCTTGAAATTATTTTTTTAAAAGGGGGAATTTAATTTCTCTGCATTGATGTCACACGTACTAGCTATAGTGCGGCTTTGGTGTTTAATTAGCTCTTCGAGTGCTAACATGCTTAATTAAGATTGTGAACATTGTAAGCATGTCATTAAAAGTGTCAACCATGAGTGACGTCACCCATAAAACTGTACCGCTTTGAAGCCTCCAGAATCTTGATTTGGCAATGTTGACAATTTACAAACTATTTCTCTTAGGATCTATATGGTACAAATAAAGCCAAACTGTATTGAATGGAACCGAATATGTGCTGTACCTAATCATACATTTTACTCTAAAGGGTAAGATAATCTACAAAATTGACACCATGTGTTATAGATGTCATCACACAATCCCAACACCAAAACAATGCCATTTTGACAGGAAGCGGCGATGTTCACATCCATAGACTGACCTATATTACTGGCAGCACTTACTGGTGTGAAAGCATTTTGGACTAACATGTAAAGCCTTACTGTATTTCAAGATACACTATGACATTTATAAACCCTTCATTGGACAAAGTTAGGGGCACAATTCTTGCAAATTAAGCCTGATCTCTTAACGATCTATGTCTGATCTCTCTTAAAGTTTGAAATAGGCACTGGTGCCATTCATTTTTCAGAAGCTTTTCCTGCCAACATTGCAGTGTGAGCAAACCGAGAGGTCTATAGGAGAAGACTCCAAACGAGTGATTGAGACTATTAACTCCTCAGGCAAATGTTCATTGACTTTATAAATCAACTGAGAAGTAGGTTCATTTCCCCCATTGACTTCAAACAGAGTCCCTTTCTGAAACCAGCAGAATCATCCCCGGTGGCTATTCAGTGTATTGTAGCAAGACAAATGGAAGACAGCAGCCACTTTTCTAACATGCTATAACTATGACGCTGTAAGCGCATTAGGATGCTGAAATTAGCATTTTAAAACACAGCTGTGTCTAAACATTGAAGACCTGCCACACTCACTGAAGACTAAGATATTTATTTGTGCTCTTATCACAGATGGCCAGTGGTTTTAGGAGGTTTAGGATGTGCATGACTCATATGTTTCTAAAATGCAGATGCACACCAGTGATTCTTGCATCTTAAAAAGTAAAACTGGTGCAGTGGTTACTTAGCACTCTTGACTTTGCAGCAAGAAAACCCTGGGTTTGAGACCCGGTCGGAACAAGGGCCTTTCTGCATGGAGTTTGCATGTTGCATGTTCTCCAGTTTCTTCCCACGGTCGAAAAACATACAGATTTGGGGATTAGGTAAATTGGACACTATAAATTGACCGTAGGTATTAGTGGATGGTTGTTGGTTTCTATGTATCCCTGTGATGGACTGACGAAATGTCCAGGATGTACCTCCCCTATCATCCTATGTCAGCTGAGATTGGCACAGCGTCCCCCCCGAGACCCTCATGTGGAGGATACAGCGGTAGAAAATGAATGGATTTCTGATGGAATTTGTCTGTGACAATCCACCACCTGGTCATCTTACATCTTGAATGTCGGGGTTTGATACTGATATGGCTCGTAGTGGCTTTTCTGGCAGCTTATCAATGCTGTGCGGATATATGAAGGGTAAAATGGCGTGGAGTGGTCATCAAGACAAAAAAGTGCTATATAAACACATACAGATTACATTGTGATTCGCTCGTATACAAGATATTCATCAGATTTGCTTGCAATGTTTGTTTCACCTTCACCTGTGCAAATCAATTTCCCTTAGTTTGATAATAAGGTCAAACTCCGCTTCATACATCAACCCAACAACGCTGTGCCATATATCAGGAGTGACATCATCCCGGTTCAGAGAGAGCAGATGCACAAACCAAATTAGCATCACTGCGGTGTCAAAGGATACTTGTTGTTCATACTCCATTGACTCTGTCGCATGCTAACTACTCAACAATTACCCATAATTGACGACACCTAATGATGCTGAGACCCATTAGCAGATTAAAAGAAGAAGAAGAAGTCATGGATTGCATTTATTTTACTAGACACTAAAAATATTTTAGCTTCAATACCATTTCCATATTCAAATTATTTGGCCTTCATTACCATACATAATAGTATGATAAGACCAAAAGATGTGACGAATGTGTAAGAACAAAAAGAATAACCAGACGGGGGATTGGAGAGCAGAAGAGTGGGAGGGAGGCTAAAGATAAAAGGGGATGAGATGAATGTTAAGCAGGGGTTCAGAGAGGAGAAAGGATACAAAGGATGCAGGATGGATGGATTGTTGCAGAACTGGGAGTATAAATGAGTGTTTTGGCTCCTTTAGACAAGTCACCAGCCAGCAAAGCAGGCAGCTGACCAGTTTAGGTATTATCATGACTCCCTCACAGGCTCTATATTGACTGACTCTGGGGTAAAGTGGGAGCGAGGCAGCCAGAGAAATGGGGGACTGGGAGGTGATAATTGGCGATATGCTTACCTGGCAAAGAGCCTGCAACCCCCAGCAGGCCTCGCAAACACAAACAGATGCACACGCCTGCCTGCAACCTTATATGCCAGGACAAGCCTTAACTCCTTACTCAAAAACAACAACCGCATAGAGAAGGCACGCCCACACATATACAGGTAAATTGACATTAGAGTAAAAACCAATCCCGAAAGTCTCTCCTATGGAATACTAATATGGCTGCCCTTGCCAGCTGACCTCTTATAGGCCAAACACACTGTCCGTCAAACTAATGGGGCGGAACACTGGCATATTGCTTTCCCACAATCCCTCAGCAGAGTCAGGACACTCATTTACTTCAGCCAGCTTGTTGCCAAGGCAACATTTAGGATGGGTCTGGTGGTGAATGTACACACATGCACACTTCCTCACACTGAGCTGTAGACGCAGACACACTTGTGTGCACCTTAACATGCATTGTTGTATTGTGGAGATGTGTTTAATACTAACTATTCATTTAACTCCCCTTTCTCCTCACACACACACAGGGGTGAAACAGAATGCATGCATGCGGCTGAGACACTTCCCTATTGTCTGCATGTGGAAGGGACACTAAGTGTTCTTTGCTGCTCGTCTCATCTTTGCTCTCCCAAAACCAATCTTATTCTCCCTCCCTTTCATTCACAATACATGCCCCCTTGTTCATTTATTCTGAAAGGCAAGAAGACAAGCCTATCTTGTGCCTGCATTTTTCTCCTCATACAGACAATTTGAGAGAAAGAGAGAGGTGCAGACACACCAGGACCACAGCTGAGCGAGTGCATGGTATCAAACCCCATCCCTGCTCTGGAGGATTGATTATAGATGTCAGTGCACACAAATTCACCCTGTTTTTTTTTTCTTCTTTTTTTAGCTCGTCAAGAAATCCAGTGCAAAAGGATTTTGTTCTTTTTTTATCTCCACCAAATAAAGAAAAGTGGAAGTGGATGAAATTTTAATTGGGATTGTGCTCATCTATCTGGGTCAGATGTCGTGCAACACCTAAACCAGTCAAATGCTTATAGCTGGTTTACATCCTGTGCACTCTCTGTCCCCGCAGACCCAGAGCAACATCTCTAATACCAGCTGCCTGTTTCTGCCTGTTTTTTAACGACGTGTCCCTGTTTGATCCCAAACCTGTTACGATTCAATTTCAGCACATCACAGCAGGTGAAGGCTTTGAATAGATGATTCCATTCGCCGCAAATATGACTCGAGATGTGAAGCTGTGACAGTCGTTTAAGGATAAGTTCTGGCTTTTTAAATACTTAAATCATAATACTGTAGTTAAACTGAAGCCTTTTCCATTCCACCTGTCCAAGACATGTGGCTTATTCTTTTACATTCAAGCCAGGGCCAAATGAGTTCTCACAATGCTGATTAAACCAATCGGCTACATGCGACTCCCTCTGTGTGAATCAAGAGAGCAATGTTTTGATTATACATATATAATATATATATATATATATATATATATATATATTATATATACATATTATATATGTATAGTGTATATATCCGTACATGTAACACTTTAGATTAGGGAACACATATTCACCATTAACTAGGTGCTTACTAACATTATATAAGTAGCATAATAGTCCTTTATTAGTAATCATTAAGCACATATTGACACCGTATTCTACATAACCTTATTCTATCTCATTTATGACATTAATTATTTTCCTTCATTCCTATATAATGTGTTAATACCTGCTTAATATTTACTAATAAAGGACTCGTATGCTACTTATATGCACATTAGTAAGCATCTAGTTAATGGTGAATATGTGTTCCCTTATCTAAAGTGTTACCATAAATACATATATATATACATATATATGGATACATATTATATCAGTTTAGTAAAGCAAGATAATGGCAAATAGTCGGAGTATGGCTGAAGATGCAAATACACACCGACAAAAAGCTCCAGAAGTGTTTTCGACTTCTTATACAAACTGGACAATCAGGGGTTGTTTTGGTAATTACTGTCAGAGACAGTGCGGATAAAGAAGTTGGAAAACTAAGTAACACCCATCTCACAAAGCAATCCCCCTCTGCTTGGAGCCACATTCGCCGCTGTAATGGTGAATGAATACACACAAATATGCATTTCACGCTGCGATAATCTTCTATTAGGTTTGGAGACGAGTGGAGATAGAGGTGACACAGAGAGCAGTGGCTAGCACTGTAAACCTTACCTCAAAGGAAGCAGGTTCTCAGATCAAACACAAATACTCTACTCTGGCTTCATCCCATAGTCAAAAACCCATGCATCCATATTAAAACTCCATATTAGAGTGTGTGCACTGCTTTCTAAAATGAAAATCAGAAATTTCCCTAAGAGATAGAAGACATCCATACAGAATTCGCTGTGTCTAATAAAATTCAATCGGTGAAAGCACTGTGAAAAGACAGTGTCTTGAGGAGATCTCAGAGGATAAGAAGTAGACTCTGAAAAACTTATCTGGAGGGCAAATAGCAGCATTTCTCAGTGCACAAACACCTGATGAATCCAAGGAAAGTCTGGAGGTGTTTTACCTCCTCTGGAGCTGGACACTCTGACCAAGCAGACGTACCACTCTATTCTTTGAAGACATGGTAAAGCCCATGGTTTGCATTTCTACAGAAGAGGATTTATACTGTAGCCAGATAATGGCCTCAAATGCACCTCAAGGTTTCACAAGAACTACCAGCATACACTCTTGAAAAGACTTAAAGAAGACACTTGTAAGACTATTGTCAAATAATGCTGGTAAGACAAGTGTCATCAGTAACCTCCACTCCCTGCAGGCTTATGTGCATGATGTCACTGAAGTAAAAGGAAGACTGTATTTCTTTGTAAAACCAACTGAGCCCAACAAACCCAACAGGCGTTCTGTTTTTTCTTTGTGTGTGTGCCCAAACCCAACCCAAGCCTGCAGGTACATTTGATGTGTAAACTCCCCAGTCCTTGACATCCAATTAAAGCACAAAGCGAATAACCACCTGCTTACAGACTTATGCAGAGACAATGACTGTCAACACACATATAAATATCAACTAAAACGCCTCCAAAACAAACCCAAATAAGTATTTGTCCACACTTGGATACTCATATCAATATTGAAACTTAATGCAAAAAAGGTAAACTTTCTTACGACCCTTTACAAATCTATGTGCAATTAAATGAAAAATGTCCTATTTCCTGGTTTACCTTCCATTTGTTAACTGGATTTGTTTCCCCTCATGGTTGTCTTTTGCATGTATTAGTGCATTAGGTTGTCCTGCACCATCCGATGTAAATAAGCCACTGGCTACAATCTGGCATGTTTACACCATGATGATCATTAATGTGCAATGTCCCCATTTCTAAATACAGTAAATAAATACAATTTTTGCAAGACCGTATCATCTTACTCAAACGGTTAAGCTGATATTTTCATTTGTGATGAATTAGTACTTTTACTACTAAAGCAGTACAATATACAACAGTGTAATGAAGTATCTTGACAAGTGATCTCAGGGTAAAGCTTGTGGTAACATTCTGGCTGACCTCCAGCCATCATATGGGCTTTCTTTTCCATTTGGAAAATCAATCAGAGTGGTAAACATCGAGATGAAAGATGAGCTCTGAAATATATTAGCAGCCAGTGAAAATAAAAAAAAGGTTAATTTCCTGCCCTTGAATTTGTTGCTGATGCGCTGCTTGAGCCCAGTCCTCGTCTAGATTGAAGTGAAAAAACAATGTCAGCAGGTGTGCGTTTGATCTATCTGAATGACATTTTCCCAGGTACCCTTGAGACTGAGTAGTAAAGCACTGTAAAGACCTTTTGTTGCTGATACTCTGATGAAAAACACATTCAAGCTGAATGAACACTGTTTATTCAATGCAGTATGACGTAAACTCAATGATTTTTGTGTATTTCTGTCTCCAGCGACTGCCTTCAAACACTAACGGACCATCGTTGCTTTCTTTTTCTTGTCTTGTCGTTCTAACCATCATCTGCCTGCCATCTCTCTTTCTGTGTGCTCTATCCATCTCACGTCTCTACCCTTACCCGCTCTCTCTAATCAACACCTACTGTAGGCTCTGACTTAACAAAACCCCCAAGGATGGAGCTGGAAAGAGAGCGAGGGAAGGAAGCAAATACAATAAGAGATGAAGGAAGTCAGCAGAGCAAGACGCACGTTTTTCAACAAGTGATATAGAAACATGTGAAAGGACCAACGCAGATGGTGATGGTTGGAAATACTGCCTCCTCTAGTCATTCTGTGGACATTTTTTAGTTTGAAACAGATGTCATCATAAAATAAAACTGAATAAAAATTAATGGAGAAAAACATAAAATGACTAAAACAAACCAGCGACATAAACATTTTTACTTGAGTGTGATGAAAACACACATTCACGGGCTGCCTGTGAGGAACCATCAGACTTCTCTTCAGGACAACATCAAATCATGCTGCAGAGCACGAGATGATTGGTGTGTGTGTGTGTGTGTGTGTGTGTGTGTGTGTGTGTGTGTGTGTGTGTGTGTGTGTGTGTGTGTGTGTGTGTGTGTGTGTGTGTGTGTGTGTGTGTGTGAGGGTGTGTGTGTGTGTGTGTGTGGGGGGGTGTGTGTGTGTGTGTGTGTGTGCACAGACCATTTTAAAGGCTTGAATCTCAGTTGGTGGAAATAAGTAAGGGTTGGAGCTCGTTTTGCATGTGTGTGTGTGTGTGTGTGTCTGTGTGGCTGTGTGGCAAGGACTTAACCCTTTAACACTGAGCTTATCACAGACGACACTTTGCATTACCATAATAACGCGATGGTTTGTGCTATCGGAAACATTCCGACGGTTTCTGAAAGCTGAGAAGTTGCACGTCAAAGCCGACACATGGTTATTATGGTAATTTCACTCATGCTGTTGCAGTGAGTGTCTTTGTCACCACAAAGGAAAAAAGTGGGAAAAACACATGTATGTTTTGAGACAAATTATAATTATTTTTTTTCACCTTCATTTTAAATTGTTAATACACTATTTTAACATGCAGTAAATTGTAAATAACTGCCAGATATTTAAAGTTATTCTGGATAAATGGGCAAAAGCACATACTCTACAGGACATTTTCTGGACCCTTTATGGTTAAAATATTTACATTTTATAATACATTTTGAGGCTTATGTGTTAAAGGGTTAACATCATCAACAGAACACTTGAATCAAATGACACTAAGAACTGAAAGCATATAAAATAAAATTAACCTTTAAACTATACCCTACAATGTGATGCATCACCATGGAGACTGGAAAGGAATAATTCTGCATTTATCTCAACACACACAAACTTGCATTGATATCTTAGTGACAACACATCATTGACATAATTCATTCCCTAACTCCTTACCCTAACCTTAACCATCACATCTCAGTGCCTAACCATAACCCTCACCTAAACCCAATTCCAACCCTAACCCTAAAACCAGGCCTTAGTTGGCTCAGACATAATGTCTCCACAAAGATAGGTTTTTATGGTTGTTTGGACCTCACAAAGACATACAGTACGCACACAGGAGTTTTGAAAAATCACTGTGTAATTGCAATCTCTGAAAGACAAAAGCTATTTGCCCAAATGAGGAAAGTAAACAAGCACAGACAAAAGTAGCAGCACTTAGATTTGCCACCATTAACAAACACAAGTTAAGTGTGTGTGTGTGTGTGTGTGTGTGCTCGTCATCACGCGCACGCTTTTGTGTGTGTGTGTGTGTGTACAGGTTGGAGCAAATGTGGCAGCCGCATTAGTCGTACAGATTTATTACAAGTATTGATTAACCGTAGACGTCCGACGTCACACGCACACAGCAAAGCACTGAGTCAACAATACACTGAAAAATGACTGTTTATGTCCACAGCACTCTACAGCCATAAATTATCAACTATCGACTTTGCACCTGCACGCGCATACTAACGCTCTCACACACACACACATACAGACACGGGCCTGAGTAGCGTGCAAACACACTTTGAACACCTGCCACAACAAAGAGCTACCTGCCACCAAACACAAAGGAAGATACAGACAGGCATGTCACACATAGACTATACAGCACACACACACACGCTTTGTCTAACAAATTGCATTGCATCACTGGATTAAAAGAAGCACAACATTTGCAGTTACTTTGTGTCCAGAGTGGAGAATTTGCACCACAAAGATGAAAAGAAAAGCCAGCCAAGAAGCCAAGGCCACAGTCGCCCACAACCAGCAGATGAGACAGGATGTGACTTACCTCCACCTCCACCCAGCAGGCTGTTGTTGGCTAAAAGGAAAACAGAGACAGAGGAAACACAAATGAAAAACATGTCTAAAACATTCTGAGCCAAAATGAACTGGTGGATAAACACAACATTTGTTGTGGAATGATACGGCCGAAGAGTACAATGCTTTATCAGAAATGCTCAACAGTCTGTCTTGGTTTTCTGTTAAAATCAGATTGCTGCATTTATTACTTGCATTTATCCGACATATCCATGACTCAAAGACCCCAGTGATCTTTGTTCAAACAGACATCAATATGCCACCAGGCAGCCAGTTAAAGACATCTACATTACCTACAGCAAGAACAAATTAAATCCCATGAATGGTTATGAACAGAACTGTGTTTTAATGGAATTCACTTTGTTAGAACAGTAATTTTACCTTGTGAGATTCGGTAAATATGTCATGTGGCAGAGACAAATTTGTTACAAATATTACCTTTCATTAATTACAGTAATGTCATTTTGAATAAACTATACTATACTATAAACTTAAGTTCCTTTCCATTCGTTTAGGTTTGGAGCTACGTATATACAGTAATACTCTAGTTCTAACAAATTACTTTGATAAAACAGGTTGATCAATATTGAACAAACCAGTCCAAAAATAACATGTGCATTAGTTGTTTTCATTCTTGCAACTGAATACTGAATTACATTTCTTCCCAAATAACAACACATTCCAAAATGTGTGTGCTTGTGTTCATAGTTTAACCCTAATCTTTAGGTTAAAATATTGAAATACTGTACATCACAACATGCCACCACTACTATCGGACGTTTCTATATTTGCACTGCTGTGCATATGGGGGAGGGGATGGTTAGGAAATAACACTGTGTGCTTTTGCTTACTTCTACTTACTGGGAGATAAACATGGTCTACATTTGTCCTTGACAACATAATTTATTATCGGTGTCAGCATTTCCCGACAAGACTAGTTCTCAATCCAAGTCCTCTGGATTCACAGCACCACTGGTTTTGCCAACCAGCGAGTTTATTGCATTCACCTGGCATTGCAGGTGTAACTTAGTCCCTGATTAGATGGACAGAATTGGAACCAGCAGTCTCCGAGTCCCTTCACAGGGGAATGATAAGCTCTGCACAATGAGGACGAATAGATTCACTGCTGGCATGAGTTAATGAATGAACTCATGCTTAGACTCCAGTCCAAAGGAAAATAAACAACGCTGTGATAAGAGAACTGGTAAGGCACTGATTAATTTGTCTTCCGGTTATGGAAAAATTCAATCACACGGCAATGCTCGACCTGGACAACAAGCAGGTGACTGGAGCTTAAATAAAAACAATATAATGAGCTCTTTTGCAAGACAAAGAAAAAAATTGGAATTAATGTTTACAGCCTGGCTGGTGTGTACATAATCATTATAACTTCCCAGATTGAACTAAGCTATGGCACATGTCGAAAGAGTGTAACTTGTTGGCAGTTTAAGAAGTTTATTAATTAATTCAGTATGTTTACATGCAGCTTTATAAGCCGTAGTCCGACTAAGACAGGCAATTGGACAACCTGCCGAGTCCGAGTATACATGCAGAGGAGAAAATCAATTTATTGGCTGTGCACGTCTGACTCCACCTCTGTAGGTGGCGCTGTAACGCTGTATAAGCTAGTGTGTATTGAATCCGTTTCCTGTTGACCTTTATGTCACAGAAAAACGGAGGACAGCGAGATGGACGATTCTGGGGTTCTGTATGTTTCAGTCCAAAAAGTGTGTCTTGATGCCATCGAGTTGTTTTGTTATTTTTCCAACAACAGTGCCACAGTTTATACATCGTCTCCTTCTACTTCCTGATCAAAGAGTGGGGTAGACATTTTGGTGCATGCATAAAACACCAAGTCTAACTCCAGTCTGACTAAGCATATATCCAGGAGTAATTGGACTATGGATTGCATTATTTAGGTACGACTAAGAGTAGCTCGATTTTAGTCGGACTAACAAGTTTACACCTTATTGTTATTTTAGTCTGGCTAAAATCAGACTTTCAACATGCATGTAAGCACACTGAGTATCTACTGCTTTATTATCAACATTAGGATCATGGGGGAAAGGCCCTTGGTCGAACCGGGATCCATATTGGTGACCTCTCTAGCTGTGAGGCAACAATGCTAGCCATTGTACCACCGTGTGTTCCTGCGAAGAGCTTTTCTCTCCCATATATTCATGAACGTGGCGTTGACAGTTGGACAAAGGACATACACAGCATGTCCACAAAACTGAAGGCTCACCACACATTTATAAAAAAAAAAAAAAAGATTCTATTCTTTCTCTGCAAAATGTTGCTAGCTGAGACTGTGTTAAAAAAAATCCTGATGAATACATCATTTCCTCTGCATAGGACAGTGACAATATTACGTCAGAACATGCAGAGGATATCTCCTATTTTAGTTACTTTTTGTCGCCAGGCAATTTGCCAATTGGGAACTCACTCACATTGAGTAAGTTGGTTTAAGAGAAGGAGAAAGAGAAAGTGAATCCCAAAGCTGTCTCTCGCTCTCTCGCTCTCTCTCTCTCTCCAAGAATCCTCCACTCAACACTACACAACCCCCCATTGTCTCATTAATGGTAAATCTCATTTAATTCCAGCCTTTAAAGACACTATACGTCTCCATATTTGTACGCTGCAGCTTCATTAACATCTCCTAAAGTGAATATCTCCACTCTGCGGTTTGAAAATGTGCAGCTCCATGCAGTGTGAATTAGAAAAAAAAAAGAAAAAAAAAAGGAGACTTATTTAATGTGACAGTGTGAGCCTATTTCGGGTCCACAGCTTGTTTGAGAGCTGATAGATGTTATGATGAACTGAAATAAAATTCGCTCAGGTGTAAAAGCACAGAAAAATAAAATGGCTCCATTGTATTAAGCCTCCAACTTGCACTTTGCTGATTACTGCAGCTCGCGTAATGTCACATACTTGGTCCATGCTGTAATTTGTCTGATCTCCTGAGTGATGATTTCTGTTCAAAGAAAGACACTGAACTGAAACCACACTTTATTATAGTATGGTTGATGTTAGTGAGCTCGTCTAATACACAAGGAACTATAAGCCACTCTCAAACTAATGTCGTTTTCACATCCAATAGTCCATCTAATAGACTCGGTACGATTGGGGACTTGGTTCTACTGGGGGTTGTAACATTCAGCCCTAGTTTGCTTTCACACTTTCTCACTTTAGTGAAACAAACCAAACCTATATTGCATTCCCCTCCTCACCTGAGGCGGCGCTGTGAACAACAATGAACAAGAAAAGTCGCTCATCTTTTGGTTAATGCAGGACAACTTCTGTTTCCTCCACATAGAGCAAAACATGGACACATGGACGCAACAGTGGGCTCAGTCCGGCTATCGCTCTGCACGCGTGTATGCTTTGGTTGTGTTTACCCACAACGCCCTGCATTGTAGACCGTTGAAGCAAACTGAAACCTATGTTTTTAGGCGGATCATAGTTCGCTTCTTTGGTGCGGCTCAGAGTTCGGTTGCGTATTCACACCTCCCCATGCAAAAACCAGACTTTCTTAAGCAAACAAACTAGGATTTGATTTAGAAAGAGCTGATGTGAATGCACTCTAAGGGTTTACTAAACCAGGTAGTAACCAACAATAAATCTATAGATAAAGGTCCAGTTCTAATTCTCTAATTCTATTTCTTCAGTGAATGCAAACTCAAAACTGTATTCACCTTTACATTCACTATGCACTTGTACAGCATTGCACTAGACATCAGGGATCCCACTTAGCCTTTTTCTGCAAACAATGTCAAACAATGATAATTACAGAGCGGCTGATTACACTGGGTTGCAAAAAAAAAGTAAGTTGACTACGTCTTTTCAACTGAATTAGGACCATTTTGCACCGCTGAATCCAAAAATGACATCCATTTTTCTCAATCAGGTGAAGCTTTTATGCAAATTTGATTTTGAAAAATCCGACTTTCTGACTAAATTGATTACATTCAGCCCAAGCTTTATCCTGGTCACCAATTTTAATACCAAAATAAGAATGGTAAGCACACTCTATGAAACTTGTGACTAGATTCCTGTTAGGAACAATGGTGTATTCACCGCAGATGTAGCAGAATACATCAGGCTTATTTTTGCAAGATCTTCTAGTCGAACCATTTCATTCACTTGAGTGAACAGTGAGTCATAATTTGGCACATGCAAAATCTTCAGAATGTGCTCATTGCAAGAAATATAAAAGAATTTTGCATCATATGACGTGAAAATACTCGTCGATACAACAAAAACTTTAAAAAACAAATATGTAGCTTTGTTCAGAAAGTTGACCTGATTGAACAAAACTAATGTTTTGGATTCAGCACATCAAAATGATCCTAAATCAGCTAAAAAAAAAACAATGAATTTGGTGTTATGAATTTTTTTTTTTGCTTCAAACAAACAGAATCAGAGCGGTAAGGACACTAACTGGACTCTGATGGATTTACGATCATGTACTCTCTTATGCACCCAAGCATATATAAATAAATCTACCACGAGAGCTCCTAAGCTAAGATGAATTTTATACACCTCAATTTTTCTTTACCTTTCAGTCCAGTTGACTATGTGCCAATCTATTAAATAAGACTTGGTCATTACTACGTGGACATATGAGAATTTAGGGTAATGTCCCAAAATATTTTAGGAGAGCAAACTCACTATAAATCCACTGAATTAATATTTTTAATATGAATGGAAGTGTGTGTGTGTTTTACGGTTTCAACTGTTTTGGTGCTGAAATAACTTATTAAAGCAAATTTTGATTAAACTTAAACTAATGTAACTAGGCTGCCTGCTGTGTAAACCTGAGTGTTAATATTTAGTTATAAACAAAGAAGTTATTGTGGATTTAATCAAGTGGGCATCCACAAACAACAACACTCATCTTAATACCATAGCAATTTCAATTCTGACACACTATAATTGTATGTTTTTATTACACTGTAAAAGCAGGTTGTAACTTTGTAATGGAATAATTTTGCAGAAATCACACGGAACCAGACGTTGCTTTAGGCTGTTTGAGCTTATCTGCACCATGTGGATAAATCCTGTCCAGGATATCTGAAAAAAATACCACACAGGCTTTTTACCTTTTCTGCACTTTAAAGGAAAAGTAAACCCCCTGATGCTTTTACTGTTATGTGTCAATTTATGACGTGTAATTCATTTCACGACTTATCTAGTGCAGCATGTGTTCAAATGTACCTTCCAGAGTACCTGCCTTATCTACATCTACAGTTAATTTCCCAAAATGTTATTGTAAAAAAAAAAGAAGTCAGAACCAGTTTCTTACAAATATGAAGAAAGAGAAAAAGGCTCTCTTCAGAAGGTTACATCACCTTCTGGATTTAAAAAGCTGGCATCAGAGTAGAAGTTTGTATCTCAGGATCAACTGCAATGGATTTTTTTCCACCCCCATTAAAACTGATGAACATCTGCTGCAAAACGGTGTATAAAGAGAAGCTGCTTTCTTTTCTTCTGAGGCATCAAACTTCAAAAACCTGCTGGTAGCTGATGTTTGAGACTGTGGACTTTCTTTCTTCTTCAGTCACACTACATTGCAGCTGGAATTGTCTCAGTGCAAGCTCCCAGGAATCTGGACAGCTATCGTCAGAAATCTGAAAAAAAATATGCTTTAAATGTTCACAGGTCTGAGGATTCCTATAGTAAATTCTTTCATAGTGATTTTTCCACTCGATCAAAAAAAAAAAACTGTATCAAAACACATTGTTGGCTTAAAATAAGAATAAACTACCAATTTTACTATTGCACTGATTACTATTGCAAGAACAAGAATATAAAACAGTAGAAATTGAGCGTACAGTTCCCAGGAACCCATGTATAAATGTATTTAATAATAAATACAGCATCACCTTCCTTGTTATGTGAAGTAGAAAATATTCAAATATTCTGCCAGCACGGGTATTTTTTAAAAACGGAGACTTTCCCCTGGGTTTGTGCCTTTCGTTTACACACAAACTGCGTTTTCGTCTCTGAAAACGATTCTTTCTAAAAACTCCAGCAAAAGCGGAGATTTTGGAAAACTCTGTTTTTCTCCGTTTTCTCTGTTTACATGCAAACGCAAAAACGAGTTTTAGGCAATCTACGCTCCAAAAATGAAACCTTTTTACATATGGTTATGATATTTTTACATGTTTGCATTTGCAAATACAGCTCCTATAATATAAATGGGTTAATATAATCTTTTTTTTTTTTTTACGATGGTGTGTGTACGAAGTTATTTTGGAAAACGGAGGGAAGAAAATAGCAGTTTTTAAAAATATCCAGCTAGTGTAAACGTAGCCTAAATAACGGGGAAATGTTTCTTTAACTCAGGACTATCAACAAAGTGTTTAGATTAACAATTGTTAGTCTAAACGCTGCCTTTCTGGCGTGGACTTGGAGCAGCTGTGTCTAAAACCCTGAGTACACACTGCTGAACCTTTTCATACACATTAAATTGAGACATTATTACGTGTTTTTACCACGTCCAGACTCAATTACTGTCAATTATCCAACATGGCTCAGTTACAGCTACAGCAGAACTCAGCTGCTTACACCGATGTTTCTTTTAAATCGAGTTTAAGATCATTGTATTAGTATTTAAAACTCTAAATGGACTTCGCTTCACGTATTTATCGGATTTGACTTTAAGGTATGAACCCTCAAGAACCCTCAGGTCCTCAGGATGTAGTAATTAAATGACCGATCATGTGGCGAGGACGAGTTTTAATCAAGACAAAACCTACAGTGAGACGTCCTTTTACTATTATGGTCCCTGGCCTTAACTGAACTTTTAATTTGATTTTCTTCATGTATCTACCCTTTTATTGTTTTTTGAACGTTTATCTTTCAACTCATCAGCATATCCATTTTCAGTAGCCTTATTAGATAAATACTGCTTCACTATATCGATTCTTATTCATCTATTTCATTTGCATTTGTTATATTGACATAAATATATTTCTTTTATTCTTGTCCGGTTCTGGTTGTTCAGTCTTTGGCGTTAGCATTTCCTCATCTCCATGTGAAGTTTAATATCTGATCATATTATGCGTTGTTGTTGGGATGGTTGATGGTTGATGAGTGATGGGTGGGGCTGATGGAGTTGTGTTTTTATCCTCTGAAGCACTTTGCGTTGCATTGATTTGTATGAAAGCTGCTATATAAATGAAGGCTGATTGATTGATCGATTAACCGATTGATTGACTGTTTGATGCACAGCTGGCTGCACAGGCAACATAAAAGACATTTTACAACCTAGTAGTAGGAGTAGCATTATAATTTTCCCCTCTTAATCTTTTTAGCTGCTGAACACACACAGTGGTCATTGTTTTAATGAACATAAGACTTTTTTTTACAAATGTGTTTGTTTATTTATGTATTGAATTCAGCCTGTTCTTGCGTATCCGACCATTGACACACAACTTGCTTGTTGAGTTTTGTGTGTGTTGTCTGAGCATCAAATCTGTCAATATCTATAATTTTCACAATAAAATATCCGATAATTAAAGATGCAATTTTCTCCAGTTAATTTAGGTTGTGTCTGAAACGGTATTTGCACAGTGCATGAACATTATATCCTTTGTTATATTGATATTGAAGAATATTATATTATTGAATTATTGCCTTACTCCCAGACAAGGTGCAACACGTTCAAATTCAGGTTCAGCTTCCTCATGGCAAGTGCATATAATTAATTAACCGAAACCAGGAACATTAAAAATCCTGTCGCTTGTGTTCATTATTCAAGGGATGATATGGTTATTAGGATCGTCTGATGCGACACGCAATAGATTTGGAATACGTTTTCAATGATCCCGTGTAACGACACTGTTTTCCTCTGTGTAGGTGCTTGAAACAGGACCAGACTGTGAGCCCTGCAGGGGAACAAAGGCATCAAAGCAACCAAAATACTCATGTGTATGCACTATCACGCACTAGCAGAGGTGGGGACACACACACGAGAGAGAGAGAGAAAGAGAGAGAGGGAGGGAGGGAGGGAGGGAGAGATGTGTGCACATACGCGGTAGCTGCAACAGTCGCACATAGACACTCATACGAATGCAGATAGTGGTGTTTTGGTGTTTGGGTTACCATGGAGACGACAAGGCCCAAAGGTTTGTTACTGAAACCTATTTAATTAGAGAGAGAGAGAGAATAATGTTGATACTCAAGGGAAGATGTTTCACCATCTGTTAAAACCCACATGTATCCACTACTCGGTCAAGTGTGAATCGAGTGCAACAGTGTGTTTGGAATAGCAGTTGAAGTCACACACACACACACACGCAACTGGCCACACTTGCAGTTTGGGCAAAAACAAACACACACACGCACACACACAAGTCGCCTCTCCCACTGCGCTGCAACCACGATGGAAGCTCACAGTTTCTTTTTCTCATTGGCATCAGATTAGACTAATTGTAATAGCTAATACCGAAAAGCTAAATAAAGCCGGCTAGCATCTGCTGCCGAGACACACCAATTATCTGAGTGAAGAAGGGATCAGGGTGATAAGTTATACAACTACACACGGGGTGAGAGAGACAGAGCGGGAGGGAGGGTTGATAGGGAGGAAGCGGAGGAGGAGGAGGAGAGTGCTAGGTGTCGGGGGACACGGGGAAGGGCTCAGGGAGGGGGAGAGAGAGCAATGGAGAGGCAAAGGAGGGAGGGGTGACGGAGAGTGAGTGAGTGAGTGAGTGAGACAAGAGACGAAGTGAAAGAGAGTTAAGGGTGGAGAAGAGAGACGCAGGACTAAATTTGCTTGGAACATAAAACAACAAGATGGAGTGTACTACTTTTTCCACGGGAGGTAAGTAATCACACCGAGGAGGGAGGGTGGCACAACAAAAAAGAGGGAGAGAGGGGTAACGATTGATGCATCAGTGAAGGACAAGAGCTAAACGCTTAAAGAAAAAAAAAAAGAAAAAAACCTTGACCAACCAGAGACCAAGTTGTCTGTGACAGAGAGAGAGAATGTGTGTGTGAAAGAGGAGAGGCAATCAGCTGCTGTTTGACTGAAACAGTCATCATTTAACCACCTGTGTGAGAACGAGTCCATCTGTGTGTAGCATTGAAAAGAAGTAGAGGAGTAATGATGATGATGATGACGATGATGATGATGATGATGATGATGATGATGATGATGATGAAAACAGGTGCAAACCTCATTTCCGTGAAGCTCAGACTTTAACCAGTCTTGCTCTCTGTGGCCCTCCATCTTATTTTTCTTTCCTTCTTCACTCCACTCCCTCTCTCTCTCCACCCCCCCCCCCTCGTATTCCCCAGGCCCCAGTGCAACCTGTTTGTGTATTCCTCCCTGTCCTGCTTCCCGCTCCATCCATCCATCTCTCTCTCTCTACTCTGCCCACTCGTCCTAACCACCATTATACCTCTTTCAGTCATTTAATTTCTAGCTATGATTTAGCAGCACCACTTGAGAATGCCAATCAATTTCCCTGGTGTCCTGATGGAAAACAAAGCAAAGCTCCTGATAAGACACATGACTCAGACAGAGTTACTGCTCCTTTATCCTACATTTAAAAAAGAGAGATTAGAGAAAAAACGTGGATCATAAATAATACATGCTGAGAAATTGTAAAGGATTAACTATGAAGAAAATACCAAGATAAAAGCATTTTCTTTCAACCAAAAAAACAAACAAGCAACACTTTATAATGACATAGTGTTGCGATGCACTAATTGCTGCCCCACCCTGTGCAGCTGTACTCTCATACAGTGCTTTATAATTAAGTGTTAATTGCAAAATTTCTATCTATTTCACATTTTGACAGCGTTTCCCTTCTTATCGCATTTAAATGTTTTTGATGCTGCTCTTTTTTTTTCTTTCTTTTTTTTTAAACTTTAATTCTGATCTGGTTGCAGAATTAGATGACGTGAACATCCACACACTCATTTCAACAAGGAGTTGCAAGGGCAGAGAGAGAGATCTTTAAACAAATTAGAAACTGAAGAAAGTTGACCATAGTTTGACAAGCAAATGAGCAGTGATGCACTGGAGAAGTGGTACATACATGTTTGCTTTCTGTCTCCTGCTATAAAACACTGTCTGGCTACAAAAACCTCAGTCTATGTGAGGGGAACTATTCTTATTTTAAAGGTGGGGGGGGGGGGGCAAGAAAAACTGTTTTTTATCTTGGCTTCCAAAGTGTTTTAAAGGTTAATAATATATATACACAATAATCACCGTTGATTGTCTGCACAGATTTAGCAATGTACTGCAGCAGCTCTGTGGTGTTAAAGGGTGGAGCACAACATACCCAAAGCTCCACCCCTTCACCTGTGAACAAAGGAAATGGTGATATATATAATTATTTTTCGAAGAATTAATTGTTTCAGATTCTGTATTAATTTGCCTAATCCTCATGTGTCAGTACTGCATTACAAGAGGATTTGAAGACTATTGTTTATTGTGACAAAGGAAGAAAGAAATAAAAGCTTGATTATATATATATTTTTTTTTTACCTCATTTCATAGGAAAAACATGCTAATAGTCAAACAATGATGAGAATCCACTCCTGTACATTATATGGCCAGTCCAAATCATGAAACGCTGTGTTTTCTTTCCACTGGAAATGTCTTTACAGTGTAATTTAAAGGGACGACAGCTAAAATAGTTTAACCTACTTACAGCAACAATTGCCATGCACAGAGCTATTTAACTGATACCACGAGGAATAAGCAGACGATGAATTACAGTCATTTACTGCATATGCACTAATAGTTCCTGCAGGACTATGACTGCTATTTTTCATGACAGAAAAAATTAAAAAAAGAAAACATTGTACAGACGGTTAAAGAATCCTCTCCTAATGTAGATTTCTTTTTTTTTTTTAATGCTGGAATTAGTTTGCATTGTGTTTATGATGTGTTGTATCATTTATTGTTCAATACAGTATGATTTCCTTCAACATCTTTTTAGAAACCCAATGATAAATTAACCAGGATTACTCCATATTGCACCACATCACTATTTTATACCATATCTTATAGGAAACAGTTGCAGTAGAGTAAGTTTGAGTTGTTTTAAAACTTTTAAAACACATTATAATTAGCCACCGATCTTGGTCACGAGTCACACAACCCACAGATGTTTATTTGAGTTATTTAAATGAACGCTGCACATTATCCAGTTTAATTCCCGGGTACTGACATCAGTCCTGGAGTCTAAAATTAATTCTCAGCCAGTTTCTAGTTTCTACTCTTGGCAGTTATGTGGACTCATTCTGTCTGTGACAGTCTGACTTTGTGACTCACTTGAATTGAATAAATGACTCAATCTGGGTAAGCCATCTCTGGAAGAGCGCCAGAGGGTGCTGGTGGTGCAGCAACGCCCGCACCCACGGCCCCGAGTGGCCCCACACAGGCCCACGACAGACCTGCATGTGAAGTTGTATTTGGATAGAGCGTGAGCACCAACGTTACTACACTACATATACACTCAGCAGCACCCAGAGGGCTGAACTGAGGCCAGTCTTTTGTGACAGAACCGCCCAAAGGTAATAAATGCAAATTAATTGTGGGGGGATATGCCTCTAAGGCAAATAAAACTCATTGGTCACAGAGTGTGGATTAAAACACATCAATATCAATTTAAACTGTGTAGTCTCCCAATTATTAAACATTAAAACTGGTAACTGGCTCTAATGAGTCATTATTGGAAAGTTATTAATGAGGGCTGTGATTTCAACATTGTATGCAAATGTTGAGATATATATATGTATATATATATATATACATATATATATAGATAAACACACAGTACATGGTACAAAACAGTTGTATATCTTTATAGTTGATATCTTTAAATGCCTCAACATACAGTGCAGTTCTGATTGTTTGTGTTCACACCATCATGGCCTCAAATGTCATATTTACATAATATTGAACTGCTTTAAAATATTACCAATAAAAATGTCAATACCAGAAACAATCATTGTACAATGTAAAAATGTAATTAATTAATCAGCCCTATTAATTATGTGACTTTATTTATTTAAGATATTTGCTGTAGCTTGCTCATGGCTTGGCCAAATCAACAAAAAACAACAACAACAACAACAACAACAACAACAACAACAACAACAACAACAACACAAATCAGCACCAAACACTGAAAGTTAGTGGCTTTAAAGTTGTGTTAATTAAAACTCAAACCAAGTCTGTCTGACATATAAACCAGAACCAAGCTGTGAGAAACCTTTCTCCATCCTTCCCTGGAGAACCCAACCCCACACACTCTCCAGCTGAAGGGCCTCAAAGTGGACACACACACACACACACACACACACACACACACACACACACACACACACACACACACACACACACACACACACACACACACACACACACACACACCTGTGTGACTGTTGTAGGCCCTAAGGACACGTTTGTCTTGGTGAGGACATTTCGGCTCCTCCTCACAACTTTAAAGAGCTTCTTGAGGTGTAAGAAGGTTACATGAGGATCAGGCATTTAGATGTGATGGTTAAGTTCAGGGTAAGGAAGCATTATGTCTGTGAGTGTCCTCACTAAGGATGCTGTGCAAAATTGTGTGTGTGTGTGTGTGTGACATTTTCAGGACCAGTTGCCTTCATGGAGACTAAAAGGCAATTATTTTTGAGGCTCTGAATAAAGTTAGGATTAAATGGTGACGTGTGGTTAATTTGAGGCCTAGACATTAACTGGTGACGGTTAAAGGCTTAAAGATGTGGACGAGGATTTGGTTACGCTGCGGAAATTAATGGAAGTCAATGCAGAGTCCTTATAAGAACTGCTATGCAAACCTGTGTGTGTGTGTTCCTGGTATTCCTGCTGTTGCAGGGACCTAAATCTGTTTACAAATTATGGGGACTTGTCTAAAATTACTACATTTTAAAAGTGGAGATGTGTTTTAAAGTTTGTCTGAGGTCAAGGTGAGGGTCAAGGTTAGGACAGTAGTGGTTATGGTGTGAATGAAAGTCAATGTGATGTCCTCTGAAGTCATGGAAACCAGTGTGTGTGTGTGTGTGTGTATGCGCGCACCTGTCAGTCTAATTCTCGGTGAGTTGTCGGTAATAGCTGGACCGTGGCGACCTGCTGAACCCCTGTAACAGAGCTCAAAGATCCAATGTAAAGCGCACACACGCGCACAGAGACACACACACACACACACACACACACACACACACACACACACACACACACACACACACACACACACACACGCGCGCGCAAGAGAGAGAGGGAGAAAGAGAGAGGAGGAGAGAGAGCGCCGCTCAGCGCGCAGCTCCGGCGCGATACGGAGAAGAAGAAGAGGAGGAGGAGAAGGAGGACGGAGCGTACGCTGGAGGCGACACTTGTCAAACCGCCAGTAAACAACCGTTTGTTTCTTGAAAAAGAGACCGTGACGCCCTGGAGACCCGGGGGGGATTAACCGAGGTGGAAATAGAGGCTGGTCGCACCTTCCGCCGCTGCTGTGCGCTCAGGGAGGGGAGGCAAAAGACGCGGAGAGACCCATGAGGAGGAGAAGAAGTGGGAGTGTGTGGCGTTTGCGCCATGAAAACACATTTTGGAGTTGAAGTGGCGAAGTTGACGCGGGGGGGTGAGATGTCGACTGACGGGAGCTGAGTGACCGAGAGACAAGAGAGAAAACACGCAGAGACAGAGACAGAGAGAGAGAGGGAGAAAAGAGCACTTTATCCGAGGTTAGTCTCTCATTTATCCTCACACACACACACACACACACACACACACACACACACACACGCACACACACACACACCGGTGCGGACAGAGCGCACATCCTCCCCGTGTCTCCGCGGCGCGTACATCCGTTGTTCAGGTTCAGGACCTCATGTATGAAGTTCACCGGATGGTTTGAATAAGGTTGTCGTTTGGAGAACGAACAGCAAAAAAAAAGAATAAAACAAAGGGGAAAGGTTTGTTTTTTCAGCGCATGATTGTGACACGTTGACATGAACAGGCTGGTGCGTGTGTGTGTGTGTGTGTGTGTGTGTGTGTGTGTGTGTGTGTGTGTGTGTGTGTGTGTGTGTGTGTGTTCATGTGTGCAGCATCTATCTACCTGTGCTGGACCACATTTAGGACTCTGTGAAATGAAACGAGCCAGAGATTGAAGCAGTTGGGGGATTCAGAGAGTTACAGGCAGAGGGAGATTAAAGTGAGAGATTATACTTTGTAAAGAGATAGAATTCCCATTTGCATGTCTACTCTCTTTTCTCCCATCCCCTTGTGTGAGCCGAAGTGTGTGTGTGTGTGTGTTTTTCACAGCTTGTGTGTGTGGTTTTCTTTTTTCTTTTTTAAATGTGTGTTATTTGCATTTGTCAGAAGGGGCTAAAACTGGCTCTCAGTGGACATGGCCTTCTTCTTTTTCTTCTTCTGTGCATCCTCCACCTAAAGGCCTGCCTCTGTGTTTTAACGCTCTGTGCCTGCAGTCACTGTTGGACACCAGAAAACAACACACAAACAACAACATTGCGTCACACTTGTCTCAGCAAAACTGCAGAACATCTCCCACCGGATGTAAACAAACACACGTACGTACGAACGCACTCTTTCGTACAAGCGTGGGATTAGCGGTCGTACGAGGTCTACATATTGAGAGACAGAGCAGATTAGAACGAGATTCACCCGGGTCAGAGCTGTACAGAACACGGGATTACAGAAGAAAGGCAGAGTTGGATGAAATGATGGACAGCAAACAAGGGGAAGAGGGTGAGCGATGAAGAGAGAGAGAAAGAGGGAGAGTGAGAGAGAGAGCAGCAAAGAACATGAGATTAAAGTGTAATGTCCTAGAGAGGCAGAGAGAAAGAGTAAATCCAGGGCAAGTCATGCAGTTAGAGGAAGCTGCTCATTGGCAGAATGTGGCGTGAATAAAGAAAAGCAGCTCTTTCTGTATCTACCAGTCCAACAGAATTAGAGGAGGGCTGTTTACATAACACAATAAAACCAAGAATGGTTTTAAAAATGCAACAAAATTGACCAAATAATGCAATTAAAAACAACTCTGTTATTATCTATTAGTGTCAAAATATCATTTTAGATGAATTATTGTGTTCTTTGTTTCTCACAGATCTGCACAAATATCACACACTAACCGTTTTAAACGATGTTTTGCGAATCGTATCGCAATTCCTGTCAAAAATAATCGTAATTAGACGATTTGCTCCTGTTTTAGCGCCTGCGTGCTAAGCTGACCTTCTGCTCAGTTTAACGTGTGAGCTAAATGACGACATCCTCGGCACAGATTTGGACAGCTTGTCTGTCGTTCTGTGTTTGGATCGTCGGATGACATAGATCTGCAGTTCAGATGGTGGTGCAGATAGCGTGTCGGGGCTGATTACGATATGAGACGATGAGCCTGATTTTCCTGCGTGTTTTCAAAATGTCAAACGAGGCATTAGGATCCAGTGAGGCAACAGCAGCTACACTTGCTGCTGCTGCTGTTGCTGCTGCTGCTCTGTGGGAGGAAAACCGATATGTTGACTTTGTTAATGTTGCTCAGAGTGAATCAGTGCTCACACCGAAATGTGCCATGGACAGATGAATCGGATGACATTTACAGGGAAACACTTAATTCAATATGTACTTGTCTTCCATGTTTATATCTGGGAATACTGGCCTATTATTTGTTAAATTATAGTCAAATTACTGTTTTTTGTTTTTTTTTAGCTCCATTTTGGTTTCCACCAAATACAGCACAGTCTCTTGGAAAATGCTCCACTATGTTCACCACTTTGTTGTATTCTGTCCGTCTGGGAGCTTATCATTGCTTTTTTTGCTGAAAATATTGGTCGCGGGTCATAAAACACTCCATATAGCTGACGGGGAACTGCAGAGTCATGTGATAATTTTCTTTTGGTTTGCTTCCAGTAGTCAGTAGTGAGGGCAGTTTTCCCTGGTGGCGGTTTGTTCAGTGGTGAGTGGTATTCAAGACTCTGGGTCAGCGCCCTGTGGCAGAAAGAGCAGGTGTCAAGAGGAAGAGATGACTCTCTGTGCTTCATGTGTCTAAGTGGTGTGTCTGCTGCCCTCTGGAACAGTTTACCTTATTATGTACCTGACTTATTTCTGCTTCTGTTCATCCATCAACTCACTCTTTCACAAATGACCTTCATTTTCTTTACAATCTCTTACTGTGATTTCTATATATTGAAGCTCAATTTCAGACATTGTGCTGAAATGGAAAAGGAATGAAAAAAAAGACATGACCTGAAGGGTGCCTAACCCAGACGTGACCTGTGACAGTGGAGCTTCACATAGGATAACAATAAAACTGTCTGCAAATCAACAAAAATATATATATATATTTTTTCTTACTGCATTTTTATATAGTAACGTTTGATGACACTACACTGTGTTACGGTGAAGTTATTGAATATTTTTTAAATATCTTTTTTGGGTGTTGCACTTTGTAGACGGTCCCTGCGCTCCAGTCTAACTGAAGTTCGAATCTGTGAATATCTTTCTAACTTTTCTTAAAAGACAAATCAAAATGGGGCGAAATGGGAATTCATTTGAGTTTGAGTTTGACAATCAAATTACAGGTTTTTTTTCCTTTTTGAAAAACGAGTGATGCAGGAATTGTATGACGGTAGAATGTTTATTTTCAAGCCTATAGTCACGACGTTCAGAATCAATATTGCACTGCTAAATGTAAATAATGGAGCAGTCTGAAGCCAGGGCTGGACTATTACTAAGCATGTCGTTGCATGTCAACTTTGGCATGCTCTTAATCTTTCCTTTCATGAAAGATTCAATACTGGAACTGTTACTCATCTGAATCAATATCTAATGGTAAATGGATGATGTCTGTACTAACCTAGACCACCGTGTCCTTTCCATAGCTTTTTAATTAGGAAAGAAAGCAGGAGAAAACGTGATCCTCATAATGGCATACATCAAAAAAAAAGAAGGGATAAAAACATGTCGCAGAAGAAATGTCCAAGTCTAAGTGAAGATTACCAAGTGGCTTAAAAATAATCTTGTTTTCCATCCTTGTACAAATCAAATGAACAGGAGTAGGAGAGCCTGCCTCTTACATACAGCACATATTCTACAAATACACCTGCACATTAATGCTTCCTGGAACCACGTCCTATTAAAGTCTGTGTGGGAAACACTCCACTTGTTGCTTCAAATGTAGTGTAACCTTTTGCCCCCAAGATGATTATGATGTCATAACCACATACGAAATGAGACTGACGATTACAGTTCACTATTGCACTGTATTTTATCTCAGTCAACATGTACAATTTTACAGAGCCCTTCTGGTGACATAGGGGAAAACATTTTTTAATGCATGGCCATGGGTTACTCTGGGAATTAATTACAATGACAACCCAAGCACAGTAATTTCTGTTTTTCTAATTTAAGTTCTAGTCCTTCCAGTTGGTGCATGAGGAAACCTATGAGTTCCCCGAGGTCAGCATATTGTTTGCCAAAAAAGTGTCTCTTACTCATAATAACTTCTGATATTAGTAACTCATTCCCACGACATAAGTAACTTGTTCCCACACCTTAGTAACTCATGGCCACAACATAAGTAAATTGTTCCCACACCTTAGTAATTCATGGCCACGGCATACCCAAGCCTGAGTAGCTTGTTCCCACACCTAAGTAACTCTTTCCCACGCCTTAGTTACTCTTTCCCATGCCTTAATAACTCTTTCCCATGCCTTAGTAACTTGTTCAGATGCCTTAGTAACTTGTTCCAACGACATAAGTAACTCCTTTCCACGCCTTATAACTCATGACCTCGACATAAGTAACTCCT
Organism: Microchirus variegatus; assembly: GCF_963457635.1. Classification (NCBI taxonomy): domain Eukaryota; kingdom Metazoa; phylum Chordata; class Actinopteri; order Pleuronectiformes; family Soleidae; genus Microchirus; species Microchirus variegatus. The sequence goes on along the minus strand of NC_139807.1, from coordinate 9,821,712 downwards.
TCCCACGCCTTAGTAACTCATGGCCACGAAGTAATGCCTGACCACGCATTAATATTTTTTCCGCCTATGTCACCAGAGGGGCTCTGTACAATTTGTATTGAATGAATGCATGTCAGTTTAGTGTAAACTTAGTTTTTTTTTTTTTTTATCCACAGTTTCTATCACACCAGGCTCACGTGTAAAGTGAATTCTTGCACTGTCCCACTCCACAAGAAAGTCAGACAAGCGAGCGCAGACCTATCTTTTATACAATTGGAAAAAGGTCGATCTATAAATGCTGGGTCTGCAGGTTGGGCTACACACCCTGTGCTGATGGGGATACGTGATGGATTTGAACCTTTTTCATCTCTCGGCTCTGTTTCTCTTCACTGAAATCAATTGAAAAAAAATTAATTGAAAATATGTGAAAGAAACATTTCCCATCTGCAAACAGAGAGCAGAGAGACCTGCTAAATGACAGAGGTCCCATTAACACCTGTTACCGTCACGTGATCCACATCGATATGAAGACACTCAGCCAACATGCCACTGCATTCACACCTGGTATTAATAAATGTGCTTATTATCTCTGTTGTCTTCGCATTGTAATTGGATCCGATTATGCAGATTGCTTTGACTCGGCTGATGAAATTGTCAACAAACAGCAAAACAAATGAAAGCAAAGCCACGGAGGGACGTCGACTAATCAATAGTTATTTTTACGGATAACACTACAGGAAATGATATTAGCTAATGAAATGTTTGTATTAATGAGCTATACAGAATCTCATCACTCAATTTGTGGTCCACTCTTACTGCTCCCATATCATGGTTGCAAATTATCTGCTCAGCACCAAATGGCAGACAAAGGTTCGCTGGTGAGCATAGTGAAAGAAAGAAAGACAGATACAAATAATAATCGCCAATCACAAACGCTAAAGACTGATTTTTGCCTTAAAAAATGTGAATGAGCAGAAAACAGCAAACACTTTAAAAAAAGTAACACATAAATTATAGTGTTTTATATATATACCTTAAAATGTGTCTGCATAATATATAAAATTATGAGAATATGTACTCTGCGATCAGTCATTATATTTAAATGCATACTAACATTAACACATACATGTTTGTCGAGCCTGAGATCAGCGATAAGACCAACAGATGAATTCTCAACAAAATGGATTCTGTGTAGGCTTAGTCGCCGTCTTAGATTATTTCTTATGCAATCTATTGTAGGAGGCGCAGGATGCTGAAACAGACTGCTTTTATATAATTGAGGTTATGCCATGTTTTGGCTGAGACCTTCCCAAAATGACATCGTAAATAAAAACCTGGAAAATATAAAATATATATATACATATATGCACACGGATATATATATATATATATATATCCGTGTGCCACATGCTAGATAAAGGAGATGCATTACTCAAGTGGAGGTTTTAACAATTTAGGAGGCTCTCTTTCTTTCTATATATATTGCATTATGGGTATTTTTGGTCTGAGCTTGTTTGCAAACACATAGAAGTTCACAGACAACTTCATAGTTGTGTTTAATTATTATTATGAGAAGAGATTTTGGTGCATAACTGACAGGACTTGACACATATTTACCCTTAGGGTCATTTTACTAAATTAATTGTTTTATTCATCTTTTAGTCAGTTTGAAGCTTTTTTTATGATTAAAACAAGATTTCTGATTGTTTCAGCTGCTTAAATCTGAGTATTTTCCTAATTTCTTTGGTCAATATAACAAATAAATCATTCAAAGTGAATAATTTGTTTTGTGGACAGAAACAAGACATTTGAGAACATCATAATTTCCAGGTTTGACTAACACCGATCAATGTATTTTAACGTTTTTTTTGGACCAAACCATTACTCGATTAATCGAGAAAATGGAAAGATGAATCGATAATGAAAATAATTGACACAGAGAAGCTGTTCAACATCATGTCTTCGGTGATGAGGGTTTTTAAGATACACACTTAAAGTTCTTACAATGTGAGTTGTTACCGTTATTATTATTATTATTACATGGTTCTTCTTCCTCCACCATGACATTAATGTGGGGGGAATTCATTGTTGATTAATCAGCCAAAAAATCACAAAAGAAAAATCTCATTTACAGTTTTCCGGAGACAAGTTAAATGTAGCGATAAATATCTCCCATCTTGAAATTGCTCATCTCATCTTTTACAGTATATAACAAATACGGCAGCAAAATCCTTACACATGCTAATCATTTTTAATCGACTAATTCATTGCCCAACTAACTATTACAACCCCACGATTAATACACTCTTGTCAGTTTTAATTCTTTATAGAAGCGTTCTGTCTCACCGCCAAGGAAATTCAATCGTGACATTAAGCTTTTACTGCTCCAGGTTAATGAGAAATAATTACTAATGATCTCATTATTAACCTGCTGCTGAGTGTCACTGTCACCAGTTAAAATAACAAGCTCGCCGGTGGTTTGTGGCATTAGCTTTGACTAATTAACTCGATGACGTGTCTAAATTAAACCTGACTGTTGTCAGTTTGTGCTCGCTGCACAACACTGTCCTGTCAAAGGTTGTTTGTGAGAGCAGAGCCGGCCACTGTGTGTGTGTGTGTGTGTGTGTGTGTGTGTGCGTGTGTGTGTGTGTGTGTGTGTGTGTGTGTGTGTGTGTGTGTGTGTGTGTGTGTGTGAGTGTATGAGTGTGTGAGAGAGTGTGAGTGTGTCTGTACTTTTCTGACACATGAGCCCAACAGAGTGTGACATCACACTGTGATGGCATTTTCCAAAAATGAATTTTTATTCACACCATTTCAATGGAGTTAATCTAATGAGACTTTGTAGTTTTGGACACAGTAAACAACTGTGGCTACTTGACCAACTGATGATGGATCAGGCTCAGTATTCGCAGATATTCAATTCAAAGAATCAAACAATGACCATCACGTCCCTTGTCGTCTGAAAATTAAAGACTAAAATACGGTACAGAGAAATTAGGGCTTTGCAATTAACCGAAACTTGTTTCAGTTACGATTAGGGCCCCAAACGATTGCGAAAACAAAATACACAAAACAAAATGATTATTAAAAAAGGGGGGCTTCTGAAAATAGCGCTTTTTAATGTTGCAATCGTATTGTTTGACTTCCTGTCCCGCTCGTCAAAAAGAACACAGGCATTCAGTGGAATCTAGAGCTGCAACTAACTATTATTTTCATAATCCATTAATCTGTCGATTATTTTCTCGATTAATCAAGTAATCGTTTGGTCCATAAAATGTCTGAAAATGTAAAAAAAAAAAAGGTCAGTGTTTGTGAAACGGAAACTGTAAATGATGATGTTCTCAAGGGTCTTTGCTCCATATAACAAAGAAACCAGAAAAATTTTCACATTTAAGAAACTAAAACAATCAGAAATCTTGTTTTAATCATGAAAAAAGCTTAGAAAAAAGTAGTTGACTAGTTGATTCATTTGGTAATCGATTAATAATCAATTAATCAAGTAATTGTTTCAGCTCTAGTGGAATCCCCGGGTTAAAGATATCTACAATACACAATAATTTATTAATGTAACATCAAAGGGTTCATTCAAAATGTCATGTTTAAAGCCTATTTTTGTATGTGCAATAACTCGATTATTGACCCAAATAATGGTGACCTAATATAAATACACCCTCAGTTAGAAGGAAACAAAGACCAGCGATGTAAATGTTTGTAAGATCGGTCCATTTGAGGGAAACTATTATTTCTTTTTGATTCTTCTTGGTTCAAAGGGTGAGAAAACTAATGGATATAACCAGTATTTAAGTATTAATGCATACATCAAGCACATGTGGCCAGAGGTTAGTGATTATTTTTAGGATTTAAGAGGCATTCAATTTCTGATTTACAGTATAAAAATGTGTATATTTCTTCCAACAAGTACTGTACTGTAACTCATCAACAATGGGAGGAAAAATGATGAAAACGTCTTTTCTGCAGGGCCATTTAAATCTCAAAATGCTGAACGGTTTGGATGATTAATGTTCCACAAGCTCCAGACTATCGACCTGCATGCAAGGAACTACAATCTCTAAATTTGGACCAAAACAAGCACCTATGTACATTGTGCAACTACCAAACACCAAATGATCTCAGAATATCATCACACTGCACCATGGAAAGCAAAATCTGAGCTGATCCAGGAATAAAGAAAACATACAAAAGCTAGTTATCGAGCCATGTTTAGAAAGTACTACTCTCACTCCAAGGACAACGTCGTGCTTCATTGTGAGGACAAATGGGAACCAATGTGTGTTTGACCTCATGTATTGAATTGTAATAGATCATATAGGTATGCAGGGATGGTGCCTGACTATGTGGCTGAATAATACGCTTTGATAATCATCCAGACTGAACTCATTGTCTCTGTGAAAATGAGGAACACAGAACAAAAAAGATCACTCCCTTTTTTCCTCGCAAAAACCAGCAGATTTCACACAGAAATACTTTATTCTTGTCAAAATGATTAGCTCCTGTGAAATTTCTTTCATTCTCGCTGTGGTGGGAATAATAATAATGAAATAGAGAGTGACAGGAAATAATAAAGAAAGTCAGATAAAGAGTTGTCGGATGAGGGGGTAACAACCTTGTCAGACGCATTTGAACCTCCACCAAGGTGCCGCACAAAGTCTACCAACATGAACTTCATATCTTATTAGATTTAATATAACGTGTTTGTCAATGATACACACACACACACACACACACACACACACACACACACACACACACACACACACACACACACACACACACACACACACACACACACACACACACACACACACACACCAGTGCTGTTCAACCTAGTTACTGTATCCTATATAAGACAGTCTCCTGGTGGAGTGTGTGTGTGAGTGTGTGTGAGAGAGAGAGAGACAGAGTCTGTGTGTGTAAGTGTGTGAAGGTGTCCGGCCCGTAAATTGTCTGTCTGTAGATACTTCCTGTGTATACCTCACTCTGAGCGAGACGGAGAGAGAGAAAAGAGACGGAGAGAGAGTGCAAATGCTTTGAGCCGGAAAAACCTTCCATCATATTTAATGGGATTATTTATCCACATACTGTCATGAGACAATGTGTATGCATGCTGGGCTGTGTGTGTGTGTGCGTGTGTGTGT